>NC_083727.1:3755000-4380000 GCF_028564815.1 Eubalaena glacialis | reverse complement strand
ACTAACTATCTATTTTACATTTGGTAGTGTATATATGTCCATGCCACTCTCTCACTTCGTCCCAGTTTACCCTTCCCCCTCCCCATGTCCTCAAGTCCATTCTCTATGTCTGTGTCTTTATTCCTGTCCTGACCCTAGGTTCTTCAGAACCAATTTTTTTTTTTTTTTAGACTCCATATATATGTGTTAGCATACGGTATTTGCTTTTTTCTTTCTGACTTACTTCACTCTGTATGACAGACTCTACGTCCATCCACCTCACTACAAATAACTCAATTTCGTTTCTTTTTATATAGAAAAGTAAAGAAAGTATAATAGGCAACACAACTCTGAAAAGCCAAACAAATGAATAAGCAAACAAGAACAAACTTGAAGGACACACAATATCTGATTTCAAAAAATATTATAAAGCTTCAGTAATCAAGACACTGTTTTGGTGGCATAATGGTTGACAAGCAGATCAACATTTGTCATTACTCTTTAGTGTTTTTCCAGCCTCAGGTAACAGTCTTCTTGTTCCCTGCCTGCCTCTGCCTCCTGCCCTAACCCAAGGCCTATATGTCACATGTGTTAGAATTTCATATTGGCGATAGTTCAATAAAGGAATATCCTGAGAGTAAAGCAGGTGAGCAGTGAGAAAGTTTATAAGAACTTCCGAGAAATATGTTTCTTTTTGAAAAGAACACAAATTTATTAATAAAAACAATTACAAAAATAACTCAGCCAACACAGAAGAGTTTAAAAAAGAGAAAAAGAAAGAAAAAGGAAATATCTTCCTAAATCAGATCACCCAGAGAATTAACACTGTTAATATTTTACAAACTTTATTCCAGATACAGATCTCTTACATGCATTTGAAAGGTTAGATGTATGAAATCATTTTACAAAAATTACATGATAATATGTATGATTCTTAAAAGGACATTATCAACTGTAATTTCATTTGACTTTAAAGTGGAAAATAAATGGAATTTCTTTTAAGTTTTATGTTTAAAGAGTTTCAGTTATCAGTAGCAGTCACTTTTACCACATTTGCTTTTGTTTTTATTTTTCTTAACTTGTATTTCACTTTCTCTTTGGCTGAACATCAGATTAGAGATTTTTTTTTCTCTAAAATTGCTCATGATTACTTAAATGTTGTCTTTTATTTAAAGGATAGCTTGACTGGTATAAATTTTTCAAATCACTTTTTTTATGAAACTTTTTTTGTTATGGTTATTAATATAATTTTTTTATTAATGGAGTTCAGAACTTCCTTAGACTATCTTGCTACTCTTTTTATCTGCATCATTCTCTCCTCGAAGACCATCTTTGCCTCTCCTATCTACAGATTTGTCTCTTTTTTATACCAGGAGAGTTTCCTACTATTATGTTTTATACTGCCATTACTTGTATGTACCATTTGTGAACTTCTTAACATCCAATCACCTTATTGAAAATCATTTTATATTTATGTTTCCATTAGCACTTACTTTCCATAGCACTTACTTCTTCTAACTTACCGTATTCCTGGCATGTTTATTATACTTTTTTTCTTATTTCTACTGCAGTTTTCATCTCTATAAAGATTCTATATATAATTTTTCCATTATTTCCTCATTTCTGCTGGTTTACTTTTCATTCCCATAACATATCTTACTTTCTTGAGGACTTTCTAAATGATGAACATGAATATTTTTACAATTTATTTAAGATTGAAGAGATTTATTTGCTTCTTACTCTGTTTCCTTTGTTAATTATTTTCATGATATATGTTCTTCTTTGGCCTTTTGCTAAGTCACCTTCTCATGTCAATGATTTTTTTCATACTCTGTTACATTAAAATCCATTGGTGGTACTTACATTTTCAAAGGATGCTTTACACATGTGTAAATTTGCAACATCATGTAATGGTCATTTGGAAATTAATGATTTCTTGAGTAATGTAGATCTTGTAAAAGTTGCCAAATTTTATTAGCTAGTATCAAAGAGCTAAGATGCATTAATATCACCAGCAGACTCATCAGAAAGGTCTTTGAATACTGAGAAGCTGTTGAGCTCAAAAGTGGTGGATATAATTTTTCCAAAATTTGGAATTTTACATGAAAGCTTGAATTTTATCATTAGCTACAAATGCTGTCAATTGTTTTCCTGTCTGTAACAGGCTCACTTTCATCATTTTTTGACAAAATATCTGTCAAACACTCATGTCTGAATAATTACAGTTTGTCAGTCTTTCAAATAAAAATGATGTATGTGAAAAAAGCAAGTAGTTCATTTTGCAAATGAAACGATGACACAAGTGTTTTTCCTGGGGACAGCCATCCTTCGGCATGTACCAGATATACTTTATGCAGAAGTCCCATTTCCTTAAACAGAATATTTTAAAAAAACATATAAATAAGAGTAGAAATTTAATAAAGTTAATAATTTTTACTGCTCTAGTGCGAATATTCTTAGGTGAGAATTGCTTCTTTTCTCAGTGCTGTAGCCACGAAAAATATGATGACTGTGGGTTCACTTTGGTGCCACTGCCTTGATTCATGCTAAGCCACCAGCAGTTTTACCCACCATTGCTTTTTCATCATCATTGTAAATGTCAACACAGCAAGAAGGCAAATGACATCTCAGTATGTTATAAAGGCAGTTTTGACTTTGTGTACCATTGAGAAGACCTCAGGGAACCCCAGGACTCTGGGAACATCTTTAAGAACTACTGGCTTAGGTAAAGTTGTGCAAGAAATAAATCAAACTGTTATCAATGATTGCCTCATGGTGGTGGCATTAAGAGTAAAAAGGAGTCAATCTAGCAACACATCTCTGTTTTTAATTTTTTCAATGCTTATATTACTTTAAAAATTATGTTAAAGACTCAATAAAGAGAAATAATAAGAAAAATAATTATCATTATTATTATCAACAGTAATTTGGTCCAGGTCAAAACATAATTATATCCTAACTATGTTGATGCCTGCTTTAAGGTGACCTCTATTTTTAAAATAATTATCTAATAGTTAATCAATGCTTAGAAAAAGATAGGGAACTTATGATTTTGCTTTCAATATATGTTTTTTTTTTACTTGGGATAAATGCTTCATTGATTTATATAGTATAAAATTCAACAAATGAACTAATTTAACTTGTTGGCAAAATCAGAAGTATGACTTGAGTCTTCTAATCATCAGTGTGTAAGTAAATATACAGGTAAAATCTTAATTTAATCCTTTAGAAAGTCACATATTTAAAATAGCTTGCTCCACAGATAAGTTAACGACTTTCACTAAAGTATGCAATAAGGTGAGAAAAATGTAAGTCCCCTATGAGTGTTAAATATATGTCATTAGTCAACAGCCAGCTCCACTTTTTTTTTTAACATCTTTATTGGAGTATAATTGCTTTACAATGATGTGTTAGTTTCTGCTTTATAACAAAGTGAATCAGCTATACATTTACATACATCCCCATATCCCCTCCCTCCCATCCTCCCTATCCCACCCCTTTAGGTGGTCACAAAGTACCGAGCTGATCTCCCTGTGCTATGCGGCTGTTTCTCACTAGCTATGTATTTTACATTTGGTAGTGTATATCTATCCATGTCACTCTCTCACTTCATCCCAGCTTACCCTTCCCCCTACCTGAGTCCCCACGTTTAATGATTTCCCTGAGCTACACAAGCTAGTTGAATTGAATGATTTAATCAGCACACTATTTCCTATTTTCTCATTTATGCACATTAACTGAGAATATAATTGCGCACATTATATGGAAACCCTTTCATGTCCTGAGAGGGTCAACAGTATTATTTCGAGCTTATTTGGCTTGAAGAAACCTGGGTTCTATCTGCTCTACATAAACTGATTAAATACCATATGCTAACACATATATGGAATCTAAATTTTAATTGCATTTACCATATTCCTTATAGATTTTGTTCAGCGTAATTAAACCAATTAAACTTATAACACACTTATTCACAGAAGGTGCTAAGAAAAAAAGAATTAAGGAAAACTGCATTTTTCACTCACTTGGTAGCATCTTGAGCTTTTTTAGGACTAGATTAGACATCACTGCAATTAATTGAGTGTAATTAAAAGGTAAAGAGATGGTCTTACTGTGGTCACCCATTCACTAGGAAGTGCTGAGGCACTGATGACTGAAAAGCAATTAATGGGATATTTTCATGACATTTATCTCAACGGACATTCATCATACTTATGGTTCCAAGAAGAAACTTTTGTACTCAATGAGTGTTCAAATGCTAATTTGAAGATTTGAGTAATATAATAAAGATGTGAAATTTTAAAAAAATGATCCATCTCTGCTGTGCAGGGATTGTCAAACTTTTCTTAAAGGGCCATGTGGTCTCTGTTGCAACTATTCAACTTTGCCATTGTAATGTGAAAGCAGCCATAGAGGATGCATAAAGGGCAGTGTTCCCACGACAGAAACAGGCACACAGCTCATGGCCATGGTTTGCCCAATACTATGTCCTCCAGACCTAAAGTCTAGAATAATGACTGTTAAAAACAGTGTTCTTATAAGAAAACATGTCAAAAGCAAAAAGCAGACTTGCTTTTTATACTAAACCATATGTGAAACATCACTGATAGTCCTTGAGGTACAAAAACTATCAAAGATTGGATTTATTTGTGGAACATCTAACACAAAAACCACTATTATATGTGGGTTTGTTTGAGTTTGTATATACTAAACAGATTCATCAGAAATTTGAAAGAATAGTGTATTGTTTTTCCTCGGTCTAGAAATTCATATATAGCAAGTGCTAGTCAAGACTGATCTCAGGTGGGCTCGGCCTACAGCGGCTGGAAGCAGGAGTTTGGTTACCCGGCCAAAGACTGAAGTCAGGCCATGGCAGGGAGAGTGCTGAATCCTAGCCTCTAGAAGAGTGGCCGGTGACAAAACCCTGGCCCGTCAGCCGCGTAGAAATGAATTTCAACAGAGACGGAAAGTAGTGAAACAAGTAAAGTGTTTATTAGGAGGAAAAAGGGTATGTGTGTATAGAGACACGGATGGACTCAGAGAAAGAGCCATGCCCTTGTGGTAGTTTGAATCATTTATATGGGGCATTTCTTCCAGGTTTCCTCTGGTCAATCATCTTGCTTTGCCTGGCTCTGAGTTCATATTTGGTTTGTCTCAGGGTCCTCCCATGTGTGCCTGTGCATCTCTTAACCAAGATGGATTCTAGTGAAGAGGCCTATTGGATGGTTGACATCACCTACTATAGAGTGGCACCCCCCTCCCTTTTTGACCCCCGAGGAGCCTTTCTGCACATGTATAGTTGGGAAGGTCTCCTTGACCTCGAGAATGAGGAATATGTGGTCCCTTTATCTCTTATGAGGGGAGGGTTCAGTTTCTCTGCCAAGCCAGTATTGTTATCTTAAAGTGTCCGCCAGCGGCAAAGCTATTTACCCTGTTCCTGTTGTTATTTTTATCTGGAAGTGTAAACAGGAGGCTGGCTGTAAATATCCAACCTGGAGCCCATCTATCTCCTGCCTCAAGACCATTCAAAAATTCTCTAATTATGAATCAGTGGTTACTTCCCTTATTATTTCCTGAGCAACTAGTGAAATGCACCCAAAGAAATTGTTTATCTGGTCTTTATTTTAAGGGATTGATGTGGGAGGCTACTGAGATATCAATAAAAAATAGGAAAATGGCCCTCTTTTGTGACTGTAGTTTAGGGTATGGGAGCTGGAAGCTAAGACATCAGGAAAAGGATTTACCATTCTCCTGGGTTGAACCCCTTGCTGATCTGTTTTGGAATCTGGGAGAAAATTGTCCAAGCAGAACTCCCATCTCCAGTGACCTTGCAGCCTCCAAACTGAAGAAGAAAATCTGTTCTAATTCAAATTCTGAGACCTTCGCTTTTCTCCCACGAAAGTCATTTGCACATGATTGATATGGCCTCATAACCCTGAGGTAGTCCTAACTTTCCTTTCGCTCTTAGCCTAAGACCTCAGAATCACTTGCTTCCTATCAATGAAAAGTCTCTAGGGCAATAGATTTTTTTCTACTTTGAAAGAGGTCACAATAGCTATTGATATAGATATACTTTAGCTTCTTTTCTCAGTACAGAAAATTTTGCTTTCCATGCTAGGAATCACTGGGATATCCTTGTATTTGGAGAAAACGCCCATTGTAATCGAATCTTAAAGACACACACACATTATTTACACATCAAATGAAGTAAAAGTAAAACACTCTCCAGCTCTCCTGTACCCCCTGCTCCTGGGAACACAACTGTATGCTCACAAAGTACCCTATGATCTCACCCTACGATGTAATAATTAAGCTTCTAAAGCTATTATTCCCTGAAAAGGAAAAAACAAAAACAAAAAAAGCATGCCAACAAGAGTAGAGTGTACTGAGTTTTGAGGATATAAGTGCTCTTACCAGCTGTTTATACATCTCCATTTGTTGGCATAGATGAACAAAGTAATTGTAGATGCCTTGATCCTTTTAGGCTTACTAAATTTACTTATTCACATGACAAGTCATCCAAAAAGGGTCATTCAGTTATTGGTATATTTTTCCAGGTTCCGTTGTTAACCAATTAGGGGTAATGTAAATTTGAGCAATTTTCCAAACCATAATTAATAGTGCACAACAATATACAGAGAAATAAAAGCCACGATTTTCCTACATTTGTAGTCTAACACTCATTAAAGCAAGCAGCATGGAAGCACTTACCACAAGCCAGGCACTGGGCGAGGGCTTCAAACAGATGCTATCTATCATTTAGTCTTTCACAGCCCCCATTTTTCAGATCAGAAACCAAAGCTGACAGAGGTTGAACCCCATCCTTGTTCACATAACCAGTTGGTGGGAGTTTCAGGATCTGTACTTGGGTCTTAGTGATTCTGGTCATTGTACCATATTGCATATGCCTAGATTAAAATTTTGCAAGTGAATACACAGTTTAGAGTTCCAGGAGTATCCTTTCTGGGAATATTTATTTGGATACTCTTCTTGGGGACAAATGCAAAAGAAGAAGGGAAGTTTGGGGAGAAGTTCCCTTCCTCCCGACATGGTCCTTATGCCATCTCTCCGCCAGCACCCTCCCCTCTTCTCTTTCATTGCCTCCACAGGTGATGGTCAGTCTGATTCACTGTACAGCAGGACACAGATGCCACCAAGTTTACTAGTGAGTGGTGTCACGCCACTTTAAAAGATGCTGTTAATAGGGGCCCTCTTAACTCTTCCTCTCACTTCCAATGCTAGGTCCCTGAGCCGCTTTGTAAAATGGGACTCAGCGCTTTACCCCTTCCCCTTCTCATGGCAGGTCTTCTGCCATGAGAGGACCTCTCACAGAAGCTGAGGTAAATCCTGCTCCTAAATCTGTAACTATATCTTAAGGAGAGAGTCTTTTCATGGGATTCGAATTGTAACAGACATAGTTCAGGGCTGTGATGGTCGTGCAGATTGGGGAACAGTGAGAACAAAAGGAACAGGTGCACAGATATCGCAGCTGAGGGTGGAGAAAAGAACAATGAATCCTTGACCACTGTCCTTTCCCAGGTTCCCCAGAAATCTCACTGCATTCTTGCCTTAGTTTCTGAGACACAGTGTATCCTCATGGTAAAGTCCCCATGTGGGCTTAAATGAACTTGAATTGATTTCTATTTGTTTCAACAAAAAAAAAGAGTTCTAACTAATACGCTAACTAATTTACAAAATGCCCTAATAAAATCATTCCATGAACTCTGACTCTGCAAGGTCTTTAGCACTGAAACACGATCTGTTTATTTGCTCTAGCCCAGCCTCCTGTCCATTCTCTTCAAGGATTCTTCTGCAGCTTCACAATTCTGCCCAAGAATTCTTGAAACAGTCAAAGTCTAGGAAGTATTTTTCTAATGTTTTGAAACTTATGGGAATTCTGATTAATGTACATTCCTGGCAAGAGTTACGTTTCTGAGAGGCTGTACTGCCAGTATATTTTTTTCCTATAATAAGATTCCCCAAATGATTTTTATACACATCTAGCTATTCCTTTAAATAATGATATAGAGTTTGCATGTAAACTTTTATTCAATAAATCACTTTTGATGATAGATATTTTCAATGCTAGTATTACAGTTTCTAATG
Organism: Eubalaena glacialis; assembly: GCF_028564815.1. NCBI lineage: Eukaryota > Metazoa > Chordata > Mammalia > Artiodactyla > Balaenidae > Eubalaena > Eubalaena glacialis. Next base: position 4,371,915 of record NC_083727.1, on the reverse strand, counting down.
CAAAATTTAAGCACTTTACTTTTATGGTTTCTTAATGTTATGAATCCTCTGAAAGGACATTTTGTTGATTGTTCCACTATGGCTTATCCTCTTTACTCCTGGACAAATAAATCAAATTTTACCTGCATTAGTAACCCATCTCTTGGAAATATTTAAGAATGAGTAATGACACAGTATGACTCAATGAACCAAGCTATAACTGATGATTCTCCAATCTGGAGAAAACATACAAGCATATAATAGAATGTGAGGGACTCTGGAAGGACCATGTCATACGGTAGAGTGAGGAGAAAGCCTGAAGGTGTTAAATTTTCGAAGGTAACAGCTCATTAACTTATCAGGTATGTTCTATGAGCCAGAAACTATTCTTGGCGTTGAGAATACAAATACTAATAGAGCAAGAGGTCTCAGTCTATGTGAGAAGAGTCAAAAATGCAGGGCAAGCGTATCTTATAAGCTTCAGAGGTTTTCTATTTGCTGCTACTGTGGCCACGCCAGGGAGATAAACTCAATTCTTTTACTTGTTCCACATTCATTTTCTCATTTTTGTCATCATTTTATGAAGTAGGATATTTTCTGGCTGAAACAGGGAGTATTTTTTAAAAATCCATTTTATCTCCACTATTGGCTTATTTTTTATAGATGTTTAGAAATCTGTTTTTTTTAAATGTTTGCCCTAGGGTAAAAATATAAAAAGTTTAATTAACCACATTCTATGTTCAAATAGTTACAGATGGCTACACATGTCATGCAAGCACCCTGCAATAGTAAAGTTATCCTTTCTCCCTTTCCTCTTTTTTGTTATTGTTGTCATATTTTACTATTGTTCATGCTATTGACCAACAATTCATTGCTACCAATTTTGTTTTAGATAGTAAATAATTTTTATAGCTAATTAAGATAAAGAGAATATACTGTATATATCGTCATTTGATAATTTCTGGGAATCATCTCTTCTTTTTTGTAGATCAAAGTTTATGTTGGTATATAACTCCTTCTGCCTCAAGAAATTTCTTTAACATATCTTACAGTGAAGGTATAATTTATGAATTTTCTGGTTTTGCTTGTCTGAAAAAGTTTTTACCTGTCCTTTACTTTTGAAATGCAATTGGCTAGGTGTAGAATTCTGGATTGACAATTATATTTTTCTTTCAGCACTTTAAAGATGCCATACCATTTTCTTCTGGCTTGTATAATTTATGATGCAAAGTCTGCTTTATTTTTATCTTTAGTCGCTGTAATGTGTTAATTTTGGCAAACTTAGAAATTTGAATATTAAGTGTTCAGATATTTTTCTTTCTTGTCTTGAATTTATCTGGCTTAATGTTATCTAAATGTTTTGAATCTGTGTTTTATATTTTCATTTGGAAATTCTCAGCTGTTATCTCTTCAAATATTTCTTCTGGCCCATTTGATTTTTCTTCTGTGTCTGGGATTGCCATTATGTATAAATTACACCTTTGGATACTGTTCCACAGCATATGGATGCTGTGATGTTCCGTTTACCTCTCCCCTACACCCCCCACCCCCGGACATACTCTTCTTTTCCATTAGTGTTTCAACTTTGGCAGTTTCTATCGAACAGTCCTTAAGTTCATTGATACTTTCCTTCTCCTGTCATGTCTACTGATGAACTTGTCAAAGGCAATCTTCATCTCTATTATTGTGTTTTTATTCCTTGTGTGGTAGGCGGAATAACGTCCCCTAAAGAGATCCACATTCTAATCTCTGGAACCTGTAAATATGTAATGTTACATGACATCTTACTCTGTTCAGGCTGCTATAACACATTACCATAAACTGGGTGGCTCAGAAACAAGAGAAATGTATTTCACAGTTCTGGAGTCTGGGAAAGCCAAGATCAAGGCCCTGGCAAATCCAGGGTCTGGTGAGGGCATATGTTTTGGTCCATAGATGGCCATCTCCTCACTGTGTCCTCACATGTGTGAAGGGGAAAGGGAGCTCTTTGTGCTCTCCTTTATAAGGGCACGAATCCCATGCATGAGGTCTTCACCCTCATGATATAATTACCTCCCAAAGGTCCCGCCTTCTAACAACATCACATCGGGGGGTAGAATTTGAACATATGAATCTGGGGTGGAGGGAGCACATATATTGACATGGTAAATGGGGATTAATTTTACAGTTGGAATTAAAGTTGCTAATAAACTTAATAGAGTTTAAAATAGAAAGATTATCCTGGATTACCTTGGTGGGCCAAAGGGTCCTGCAGTGTGGAAGAGGGAGGTAGAAGAGTCCAGGTCAGAGCGATGTAATGTTAAAAAGACTCCGTTTGCCACTGTTGACTTTGTAAACAAGGCATAGGGTCAGAGAATGCAGTCAGTCTCTGCAAGCTGCAAAGGACAGGGACGAGAATTCTCCCCCTAGAGCTTCCAGGATGGAATGTAGCTCTGCCAACATCTTGATTTTTGCCCAGTGTACCTATTTTGGATCTGACATCCAGAACTGTAAGATAATAATTTTTTGTTGTCTTAAGGCACCAATTTCTCAATAATTCATTGCAGCAGCAAGAAACTCATACACATGACATTTCCACTTGACTCTTTTTGTTCCTACCTCTCTCTTAAAATTTCCATCTGTTCATGCATGTTGTCTGCCTTTTCCACTATGAACATATTTTTCATACTTATTTTGAATTCCTTACTGATAGTTTCAATATCTACATAATTTGTGTCTGATTCTGTTGACAGCTTTATTTATCAGGAGTTTTTTCTTTTTTTTTTTCTGATCCTATCATTTTTGACTGATGTTCATAGTGTATGTGACAGTATGTTATAGATTATGGTGAGTAGTGTTTGCGCCTGGAAATAGGCATGCTTATTTTTTAGCTATGTCATTATTGGTGGTAATGGGAGGTTGAATAAATCATGTCAGGAATTGATCTGGATTTGGAATTTGCTGTTTCCATGTCTGCCTTCAGTACACCACTGACTTCAAATTCCCCCAGAGTTACCTTGTGCTTAGGTTCTGGATAATTTTCCAGAGAGTTTTCCCTCAATGTACCTCTCCAACCACAGCTTTAGCTGTTGCCTTTGCACTTATACCTCAGAGAGAGTCTAGTTTCTTATTCCTTCCCCTCCTTCAGCAACAGAAATTCTTGGTTACTGGGTGCTTGGTAGCCTTGGCAATGGGGCCAGAGGATTCTGTTTTCCTGGTTCAGCCTCTGTCTTACATCCTATGTCCCTGGGTTTCAGGGATAGAGCTTTCTAAGTCATCCTGCTTCTTCCCCAGTGATGGAGGATCTCTAACTGCCTGGGTTCAGGATGATTTTCTGTACTTCCCCAGGATTAGAGAACATTTTCTTTTGCCCTTCCACAGGTCACTGTGGGTCTTCATATATGTGTACTCTGTGGTTGCTGTTGTTTATTTCCTTTCCTCCAGAGGCAGAAACTTTGTTCCTCAGGGGAGAACTATTTTTAAAAATGCAGAAACCCTTTCCGACTTTATGTCTTAGAACCTTACAAATTTTGAAGGTCTTTACCATCAGTCCTGTGTGCCTACTCTTTCACTGTTACCACGTAGAGTACTCACTGTCTTCGAAGGTGACCCATGTGCTTCAGCAGTTGTGTTTTTGTTCACCTTTTGAGCTGTCACCTGTGGGGATCTGAACACCTTTATTACTTTCCTCTTGTGCTCTCCAAGTACTTGCCCTTTGTTCAATCTTAGCCCAACTCATACCAGTTCCAAATAAAAGCTGAGCTCTCAGATTTTTGTAAATCTCCTGGAAACAACTGCCATCTTTTACTACTAGGGGCCCTCCCTTTTTCCAGTTCTTCTCTGTGCCAATATTCTGTTATTTTTCTTATGCCTTCTTACCAGTTCTGATGGTCTTTTTTGCTTTTGATGGCATTGCCATATTGTTTGTAATTTCTGTTTTCTCTCTTTCCTAGGCTGAATATGCCTTTTCTGGTTTGCTCTTGCTGACTTGTCTCCTTGTCTTACATGTTTTCTGTGAAAAGGTAGGTAAATTCAGAAATAAGTTCTCTCAAGTTATTCCTATGGGAAGCTACTGATAGTTTACTAATTTTCTTGCTAGTTACTGAATTAAGAGTTATGTATTGTGATTGATGGTTCAGTGATTCTCAAAACTGATATCACCGAGCAAACGTTTAATCTATATTCTCCTCTGGACCTTATGGGGAAAATTTGCTGATTACTAAACAGGCTACATTTATGAAATAATTGCTCATTGTCAAAGAGACATTTATAATTTCCAATTAAAGTTGCTAATTAGCATGAACATCATGAGTTACTCTCACTGAATTGATATAGTAATAGACAAAACAAAGAAAGAAGAAATTTTAATTATTCTATGTAATCTTAATGCTGATAAATTTGCATTCTCTTTTTGGCTCTTTAAAAGATTGAAAACATATTTAAGATACCAATTACAATCAACATGGAAGGATTCTGAGTACTCAAGGAACAAATGTTGTGAACCATTGAGAAATAACCTTTGAACTTTCTTTTTACTTATGGACTTCAATTGCTTTGCAGTTCATGTAAAATTTTTTACCCAATTTTGCATAATGAAAATAAAACTGCCTTAATTTCTATATGGGATTTTATGATTATGAAGTTAAAATGGCAAGTATGAATGTTTAAAGGTCTTATGCGTTAAATAAAACTTCTGACAAGCTGATAGTCTAGGTTTCTATACTACCAGAAAAGTCCAGCCTTCTGGAAACTGGTAGCATGCTTTTCCTTTGATAAAAACTTTTCTTAAATATGAGGAGGCTATAATTAAATAATTGGGTTTTGTGTTTGTAATTTATTATCACATAAACAAAACATATAATAATGTACAAAATAACAACAAAATAAAATCGATATAGTCATTATCCAAATTGAATAATAAAACATTATCAATATAGTTGAAAACACTGATGTACTCTTCCAGAATTGAATCTTTCTCCTTGTTCTGGGTGAACTGGTACCCTGATTCTAGGCTCTTAATTTTATTCCACTGGTCTGTTTGTCTGTACCTGTGCCTATAGTATATTGTTATACTGTCTACATTTTTATATTTAACCTAGATACTTGGCATTTAAATCATCTAATTATCTTCTTTTTCCCCCAAATTTTGGCTATTTTTGGTACTTAAATTATGTTTTTGTATAAGTTTAATAAATTTTATCGGAAATCCTTTTGAGATTATGTTTGGAACTTCATTGAACCTATAGTTTGCAGAAAATTGACACCTTTATGATATATTAAGACATTGAATACATGATATGTTAGGTCTATTTATTGATGACTTCTTCCTTAAAGGAAATGTGAGCCTTTTTAGACTTATTTCTAGGTACTAAATACTTTTATTGTTACTATAAACAGTATTTGGTTTTTAATTACAATTATTTTTAAAATATATGTTGCAGAGTATAGTAATAAAACTGGTTTTATATTGTGCTCATATTCAGAAACTTGTTAAATTCCTTCATTAAATCTAAAAAATTAAGTTCAAAAAATCCTGGGTTTTTAAAAATGTGAACAATAAGCAATCATATTATCTATACATAATGGTAAGTTAGAATATTTTAAAATATTGAAACAGCTTGCATTCCTGAAGTAAATTCAGCTTGGTCATAATGTACATAATTTTTAGTACTTTACTGGATTTTACCAGCCAATATTGTTTTAAGTATTTATATACACATGAAAATGAAATTTGCATGGAATATTGTTTTTAACCGCCTTTGAACAATTATAGTACTAAAACTATTCTAGATTCTTTAAATTATTTAGGAAATATATTTTTCCCTATTCTCAGGGAATTTGTATAATATTGAAATTTTATTTCCATGAAATTTTGGTGGAACTTACCTGTAAAACTAGATTGTTACTTTTAATGAGTTAGCTTTTGGATAATAATTTAATTTCTTAAATGATTATAATTTTGGCTGGTTTTGTCTTTCTTACATATCAGTTTGGTTGTTATATTTTTCAGAAATATGTCTGTAGTTATCACATTTCAAATTTATTACCATAGATTTTTTGGTATTATTCACTTGCTCTTAAAGATAACTCATATTGTCTGTAATTGTATCACCTTAAATTTTTGTACTATTTTTGTCTTCTATTTTTTAAAAAATCAATCATGACAAATATTGGGTATTAACTAATCTTTGCCTACAATTAATTTTTGACTTTTTGGATTATCTCTTCTACTTTTGCTTTCAATTTTTTTCCCCTTAATTCTAATGTCTTTGGATTAATTTTTTGTTCTTTCTCCAATTTTTTTGAGCTGGATGGTTAGCTCATATACTTTATATTCCTTCTTCCTTTTTTACTATAAACATTTAAGAATATATAATAATAATAAATAATATTTTATAAGGATTTTAAAATACCACTATAATTTTATTATACAAACCTTGGATTTACTATCATTTTATAATTATTACTATCTATGTGTATATTTTCAAATTTTTATTAATGTAACATCTTAATCTGTGAGCTATTTAATGAAAAAATATTCCATATATTTGGAGAGTTGCTTCTTAGTTCAATATTAATTCCACTGTGTTGAGAAAATGTGGTTTGTTCCTTTTACATTATATTTATGGTCATTACTAATATTTAAAATTAGCTTTAATCATATTATCTTATGCTTTGTATTTGTCTTATTTTCCTTACTTTGCTTCTAAAATTTTTGGTCTTATTTTTATTATTATTTTCTTAAATTCCATTTTTTCTTTTCTTCTGGAAATTATATTGCTAATCGCATTTCTTCAGTGTGTGTTCTTAACCTTCTATCATGCACACTCAACGTCTAACATTAATCATTGTATCTTTCTCTTCCCAAGTAATCTGTGGATCTTAGAACACTGTAACTCCAGTTCCATCTATCTTGCTTAAAAGTTTTTTTCTAATATTTCAGGAAAATATGTTTTTAATTCCAAAAATCAAACATTATTTTTCTTGCTGTGGTCAATTATTTTCAATTTAAAACCTATTTACTAATTTATTTCTCACCATTTTTTCCCACATCTCAGACCTTTATTCTAATATCATTTTCCTTCTTTCTAAAGTGTTTCTCTAAAGGTTCCTTTTATGCCCATCTGTTAGTGGTAAACTTTCTCAGTTTTTATCCAGAAATGTTTTTGTTTGGTTTTTTAATGATTATTTAGCTCTGTGTAGAATTTTAGGTTTATAGTAATTTTCTTTTCAGTAATTTGAAGTTATTATTTCAGTGTCTTCTGGCTTCTACTCTGCTGTTGAGAAGAGTAATCGTTCCTTTTTTGTGGCTTATCTCTTTCCCTCTCTCTCTGCCTTAGGTTTTTTTTTCTAATTTTAAGATTGTTCATTCTGATGTCCTGCAGTTTCACTATATTAGGTTTAACTATAGATTTTTTTATATATATACTGCCTGTGTTTTTATGGCTCCACTTCAGATCCAATTTCTAGGTATCTTATACTCTGTTCATTTCTGATTTTCCATTTAACCTAACCACTGAGTTTTCTATTTTAATGAGATCATATTTTATAAATCTATATGTTCTAATTAGTTATTTATCAAATCAGCCTGTTTACTAAGCTTTGTTGACTTATTTCTTGTACAGGTATTTCTTCACAATTTAAAAACATAATTAGCTCATGACCCAGATCTGTTTAGTTAAATCAGTTTGACAAATACGTACTGTCGTGGTACACCACCACCACAATCAAGATTTGGAACATTTCTGTCACCTAAAAAGTCAGCTTATGTTCCTTTCAAGTCAATTTCCTCCTCCCACTAACTGTCAGTGGCCACTACTGATATGTTTCCTGTCCCTATAAGTTTGCCTTTTTAAATGTCATATAAATGGAATTCTACGTTATGTTATCTTCTGTGTCCAACTTCTTTCCTGTAGTTTTGAGATTCATTCATACTGTTGCATGTGTCAGTAGTTCAGTGTTTTAAGTATCTGGATAGTATTTCATTGCATGGACTTACTGTGTTTATCCATTTACCTATTGATGAGCATTTGAGATATTCCTGGTTTGGGGCTAATATTAATAAAGCTACTGTAAACATTTGTGTGTAGATCATTGTGTGGGAAAATATGTTTTTACTGCTCTTTGGAAAGCCTATATTCAGGGAATAGGATTGCTGTATCATATGATAAGTTTATGTTGAATTTCACAAAAACCTACCAAACTGTTATTCAAAAGAAAAGCCACACCATTTTGCTTTCCCAATTGCTATACATCCATACCACATTTGATTCTGTCAACCATTTTAACTTTGGCCTTGTTTTATGTGTATAGTGATATCTTATATTGATATTAATGTCATTTCAGTTATGACTTAAGATATTAAGCATATTTTCACAGGCTTATTTTCCATTCTTGTACCTTCTTTGGTGAAGTATTCATTCAAATATTTTCCCATTTCTTAAGATTATCTTATTATTGATTTGTAAGTGTTCTTTATTTATTATGGATAAAGGTCCTATGTCAGTTATACATTTTGAAAATATTTTCTGCCAGTCTCTGGGTTGTCTTCACATTTTCCTAACTGTGTTTTTGGATGAGCAGTACTTTAAACTTTGAAGCCAGTTAACTTATGAATGCCTTATCTAACAAATCTTTGCCTGTCATATTATCACAAAGATTTCTTCTAAGTTTAATTATTTTTTGCAAATATTTTACCTTGTTTAAGTATCAGAGTAATGAAGTTCCCATAAAATGCATAAGAAAGATTTACCTCCTTTTTAAAATTTTTTTGGAAGAGTTTGTGTTGAATTGGCATTATTCCTTAAATATTTGGTAGAATTAATCAGTGAAGTCATCTTCACCAGGATCTTTGTGAGAAAGATTTTAACTAAGAAATCAATTTCTGTACAGGATATAAAGTTTTCTCTTTCTTTTTGAGTAAAGTTTGGTCATTTGAGTTTTACAAGGAATCTATCCATTTCATCAAAATTATCAAGTTTATTGGAAAAAGTTTTTATAATAGTCTATTATTATCCTTTTAATGTCTTTAGTACATGTACTATGCTCAGTTCTTTATTCCTCCCTCAATTACTGAGAAAGAATTGACGTCTTCAACTATACCTATGGATTTTTCTATTTCTTCTTTTAGTTCTGTCAGCTTTTGCTTTAGATATTCTGAATCTTTATTATTTGTTGCACTTGTATTAAGATTGTTATTTTTTTTTTGGTGACTTGATCTCTACATCATTATGGAATGTCCCATTTTACGTTTGGTAATATTTCTTGTTCTAACGTTTTTTCCTTGTTTGAAGCTAATAGAGCCTCCCCAGCTTTCTTTTGCTTAGAATTTGCATGATCTGTCTTTTCCCATCCTTTTACTTTTATGTATATCTTTCTCTTTAAAGTAGATTTCATATAGAAAAATCTAGTTGGATATTGCTTTTATATCCAATATTATTGTGTTGCCTTGTAATTAGAGAGTTTAGACCTTTCATATTAATAGAATTCTTGATAATGGCTGGGGATTTGTTTTTTGTTTCTTCTAAATGTATTTATTTCTTCTGCACGTGTTTTATTCCTTTTTTGAATTAACCGAATGCATTTTACTGTTCATTCTCTTCTCAACTATTGGTTTATTTACTTAGCATTTTGTTTCATTATTATTTTTCATTTGTTGATCCCTGTGGTTTACAATATACGTCGTTAACTTATCTCAGGCTACATACACATATACCTCCTCACGTAGAGTATAAGAAACTTCCAAATGTACTCATTTCCTTTTCCACTATCTTTATTTTATTTTTTGCCATACCTCTTCTTTTTTAAATTCTACATATTGTAAACACAGCAAAGTCTTGCTGCTATTAATTTTTTAGATACTCATTTTTCTTTTAAAGAGATTACAAATAAGAAAAATGTCTTTTATGTTTACCCACATATTTATTATTTATGGTACTTTTAAAAAAAATTTTCTATCTGGTATCATACTCTTTCTGAAGAGCTATATTATAATCTTCTGGTAGTGTAGATCTGCTGGCAATGATATCACTCAAGTTTTGATTTTTCTGGAAAAGGCTTTGCTTTTACATTTGAAAGATATTTTCACATGATATGGTGAAAGATGATAGGTTTTTAGGTTTTTCATTCAGAACTTTGAATGTGTGGCTCTATTGTCTTCTGATTTGCATAGTTTCTGATGACAAGCCTGCTATTATTCTCATCTTTGTTTCTCTGTATTTACATTTTTATTCTTTTATCTCAGATGTCATCCACATATTTCTCTTTATCTTTAATTTCTAGTAGTTTGACTTTGATAAGCTTGATGTTTTTAAAATTCTGCTAGAGGTTCTTAAGATTTTTGGTTTTGTGGTTTGTTCCTTTTTATTAATTCTGTAAATTTCTTGGCCTCTGTATCTTCAATATTTCTTCTCTCATTTTCTCCCTCTTCTCTTTTTGAAATTCCAATTAAATGCAGATTACACCTTTGGACAGAGATTTTAGATTGTTTTTCTTATTTCTTCTTTCTCTCTCTGTTTCATTTAGAAAATTTCTATTGATCTGTCTTCAATTTCATCAGTTTTTTCCTCTGCTGTCTTGTTTTTCAGCATGCGTGTCAAAGAAATTCTTTATCTCTGGCATTATCTTTTCTAGCATGTCCACCTTTTAATAACTTCTCTCTCTCAGTGCTTAAAGTCTCCATCTGTACATGAATAATTTTCCCACAGTAGACCACTGTTGCTTACTACTGCAAAGCTTCAATGGGGAAGGGTTTTTGGTTTCCTTGTTTGCTTGTGTGTGTGTGTGTGTGTGTGTGTGTGTGCATGCATGTGTGTGTGGAGGTATGCTCCTGTCCATCCTTGGTCATTGTCAGGTGCATCCTTTTGCATCTGAGCTTCAGAAGTAGGGCTTTCTCACTATTCCATCCCCTCCTCCACAGGGTTGCAAAACTCCGCTTGGTGTCAGTGGGAGTTTTGAGCACAAGTTACATTTTTGTCCCTCTCCAGTCTCAGCCAGACTCTCTTCTGTTTCAATGCAGGATTGTGTTCATGAGTGGGTTTCCTCTGCTTCCCTTGGTAGCAGGTAAATTCTATTTTGTGTACTTGCAGCACAGAGATGTCAGGTTTTCCTCCCTCTTTCAGCAGCTGCTGACCATTTTTTTTGAGACGATGAGGCAGGAACATTTCCTTGTTTTCTCCAGCAGTAAATGGTAGCTACTTCCTATGAGACAGAGGTTCACATGTGTACAGTTCTGTTCTGTCTCTCAGCAGTGGCCGGTCACCATCTGTATGCATATGCAATGGAGAGCGGGTCTTCAAGCTTTCTCACAAGCACCCAGTGGTGGCTGTAGAAAAAAGCTGTCAAGTAGGTTTCCCTCCCTTTATGTCTGGGATTCCCACAGATTCTAAACTATCACACAGGTACATACTCAGCCTTTAGAAATTTGATAATGTTGAAGAATTTTTGTTGCCTGAAATTATGGTTGCTACCACTTCCTCTCATGCTCCACAAAGATGAAACAATTTATATGTCCTTTTTGTCCTCTGAGAGGCTTGTCATGTATTGGGATTAAGTTTACTTTATTGCTTTATGACTTTAGGTCTCTGATGGGTTAAAAAAGTTATAATTTTATGGTTTATCTGATTGCTACCCATTGTTATGGTGAGGACAATATTTTATTGCAGTTTTCTACATCCTATGTAAAAGTGGAACCAGGCAATATCACTTTTATAGTGTAGAAGTACAATAACACCAAAATGGCAACTATTCTAAGGAAATTGCCTCACATGAAAAGTGACGGCTTTGACACAGTTTCATGTTTTTAGTCTCTTCAAAATAAATCTGGTATAAGAATTGTTCTGTTAGAGACACCTCAAGTTAAACTCCTTTTGAGTTTGATATCATCAAATTTTTCTAACTTCCTTTGGTTTTGTTCATTCCATACTTGGGATTGTGAGTTTTTAAATCTGTTCTCTTGACCTCTCTGTTCTTGCTTCTTTCTTTTTGCTTAAATTTTAAATTTCAGCTACCCATTCATATCAATTTATTAGTAAAATATCTTCTAATTGTGCTGAATTAAACCTTGGTGCTTACTAGCATGCATATCTTAGATGAATGCCACCGTTTCTCATGAAAACAAAGTTCAGAGTAAACATAAAAAGCGTATGTTCCATCTAAGCCTCTTCATTGATTCTGAAAAGTCCTGGGCATGAGATCCCATGATGATTTTCATCGCTAGTACAATATGTTAAAATAGAATAAAAATGCTTATTTCATGAAGATCCCACAAATGCCATTTCTATACTAGAAATAGATGTTTGAAAACTAAAGAAAAAAGTTTCTGCACAACTTTAAAAATGGGAAAATGGAGTTAACTGATATTAGATTCAAAGGAAGTGTAGATCATCTCTCATATGATATGCAAAAATGCATGGAGTTTTATGATGGAATTTATAGTAATTAACAGAAGAACACATTTTTAAAATTTATTTGCCATTGTATTTGCCATTTCTTTCTATTAAAAAATATTGGAATCTTAGCTTGCTGGGGCAATTTGTGTTTTGTCCTGATTTTGAGAAAGGAGGTGAGTATCTCAAAAATGGTATTCTTCTTGTATGACACTAACTTCTTACGTAGTCATGCTTAACTTGATGTCAGCTAAAAGTTATTTGTAAATACGCAATTCTTTAATTACTGTGTTCTTCATTTTATTCCATTAGCATTCCATTAGAAACATAATTCATGAATGCATTCACTGGTACTTTTAAATACTACATGAAGATTCAACAATATTACTTGAATTGCCAGGTATTAAGCAATTTTTCCAGCTTTTTAATTTAACGTTTGTTATGGTAAGTCCTTTCCTTTATCTTATACCTGTTTACAAATGTGTTTAAAAAGGAGAGACAGCACTGGGTATTTGGGAATATCTTTGAGGTGTTTATGTTTATAAAAACAATCATTTTAAATTTTTTATTTACTTCTAATTTTTAGGGGTGTACTGACATAAGAAACAATAATGATGATTTAACTAATGCTATCTTCAAACAATGAACATTTGCAGAGGGAATAAATGTGGAAATTAACTTAATTTTCTTTATATATTTGCATGGAAACATTCTATTTCTGAAAATTTCTTTATTGTTTTAAATGGCAAAGTAAATTTTTGTGAACTGTATGAATTAAAACAGTTTAGTCAATTCAACATTGTATGAGATTTAACTAAATATAAAGGTCTCAGAATAAAATCTCATTTGGGTCATGATGACATAAAAACTATACAGTATTTGACGAATCATGTGAACTTTTATTACTAGTGATACAGCTGTTCTATAAAACAACCTGGCCCGTGAGGTTAAGGAAAACAAGTAAACTGATACTACCCAAAGAGATGTACATTTTTTATTTGGCTGTCATTGTATAACATTTATTTTAATGGCAAGTGTATAAAAAAATGAGTATAAATCCTTCTTCTACAATCTGATGTATCCCCCTACCCTGAGTTTGCACATGAGAAGACCCATAACAGAAAACATATCGTGCTCTTGAGCACAAGAAGACTTTCTCCTGACCTCTCTTCCTACGTTAGAGATGCTGTCATTTGCAGTGTTTTGTCTATTTTGTTTAGTCTTTATCATCATTAGCTTTTACCTTACTCCTAAAATTGAGTATTATGACAATCCTTTGCATATCAACAATTACTAAAGCAAATTTTTCTTCCCTTAAAAAAGTTTATATTGCATTGCACTTAGGTATACAAACATTTTCCAACATTGCACAGTGATGCCTCATGTACCATCAGTCACACAATTGAGTTCCAGTTGTTCTACATCCTCCCCAGTATTTGATATTGGCGTTTTTGTTTTTTACTTAATAGTAAATATCCTAGTAGATGTTTAGAAGGATCGTATTTTAATTTTAATTTGCATTTCCTTAGTGCTAATGTTGTAGAATATTTTTATATGATTAATCATCATTACTATACCTTCTTTGGTGAAGTATCTATTTAATTTATTTAATTAGGTTCTTCGTTTGTCTATTGTTGAGTTTGAGAGTTCTTTATATATTTTACATACAAGTCCTATATCAGAAATGTGATTGGCAAACTTTCTGTTTAATTAAATATCGTACAATAATTCAATCAAATATACTGAGAACTAAGCCTTAAATCCAGTCTTTAAAACAATGAAATTTTTGCTCACTGCAAAAGTGAGAGAAACAATGGATCACATTTCCCATCTTCTCAGTAGAAATCCAGGCACTAATGAGAAAATTCAAATAGAACACACTTTATCATAGCTTCAATATCTGTTTTTCTCTGTATTTTTTTGGCAAGGGACAATTGCAAGAAAATAATAGTTTTCAGGTAGTTTCAAAGGCTTTAGTTAATTAACTTCGTCTTCCCCATTTAGAATTCAATTGAAGTCGCTACAACTGTTGCCTACATCTCATTGAAAATCAGATGGATTGAAAGATGAGCTATCTGCTGTAATATAAAAGTGCCCTGTGCATTGCACATCTAATAACTCTTCTCATTCCTTTTGAGCTACCAATATCATTGGAACAGTTTCTTATAGGACACAAAAATGCTATTCCCATTCCTTCTAATATCATCATCAGTGTTTTCATTTTCTTCTTTGCAATTGTGTAGCTCCTATGTTTTTCAAGGTCTAATTTTGCATAAATTTATGATTACTGGAATGATAAAATGGCAGAGAGATGTAATCTCAGAGGTATTCAGATTTCCTTCTTTCCTTTCATGGGAGAGGAAACAGACCCTAGTAGGGGAATGCATTTCCTGAAATCAGAAACAGGTATCTGGAATCATTATCTGATGTTGTTTCATTCCAACATACTAATCTTTCTAAACAATTTTCAGTGATCCCCAACAGATAGAAATTGTTGTCATGACTTGTCATAAGTGGCCCCAGGAAGTGAGAATATACTAAAAATATACAGGGTGTCAGTAGAGACTGGACCTTCAGATTTTTGTAGCTGGAAAGTTGCCAATTAAAAAGTTTCAAGCAGCTTCTGCCTTCCTGGTCACGGGTTGGCATTGTACTTTGAGGAAGCTGACTCCTTGTTTTGGGAAGACAGAATTGAGTGTTCCTTTCGGCTGTGAAGATTTAAGCATATCTTAAACTTGTCAGGGACCTGGGGTTATGAACTGTCCATGCACACGGCAAATGGCCCTCCCACCCAACATTTGCCTCTTGTTTCACACAGGTATGTACCCGAGAGCAACAGACTCATGTGGGAGCAGAGTGACCCTGACACTGATGTCTTCTCCTTGTGATGAAAAGATGCGAGGACACACCTCAGGGCCAGTAGCTCCAAAGAAGACCATATGACAGGGAAGGAAAACCAGAGAGCCGATAGGAAAAATTCCTTAAGAGAAAGAGGAGACCAGGAACAGGCCAGGGAGAGGGAAACTGGTTCTTTGCACTTTTTTCCTTTATTGATGCTGGACCCCGACTCTACTTGGCCTCTCCTTGCTGTGTTTGGAAATGTTCTGGAGAAAATGCTGTGTCCGGGTATACTGAAAATACCCCGTGCAGCACTGAAAACTGTGAAGCTTGATTCCCGTGCTGTTTTGCTGTAGGACCACCTAACTGAACATGGATTTGAAAGGAAAATGCCCTCACTCTGAGTCTGGGTGAGCTGGCAGCACCTGCAGAGATGATCAGGTAGAGAGCAGGACATACTGTCAGCAAGAGCCAGCCGGCAGCTGGCCAGACCCTGCCTGAGGAAGATGCCCAGCTTCAACATGGCTGTCATGACCTCAGGGTCCACAGCCCAGTGTCACGTGAGTGGGAGAAATGGTAGTGGAGGCCAGCCACGTGGTTTGCTGAGCTCAGCCATTGTGGAGCCCACCTAGTTCCTGCTTCACGGACTGACATTGGCTGGTACTCAAAAATGAATTCATGAACAAGTTTAAGTAATCCTTGTGATCTGGGAAAGGAAGATCCTGGATAAAAACTGGATTTCCAGCTCATTTATAAGATGAGAGTGATTATCATAATATTTTTAGTTCTTAAGAGGAAAGTGATTTTATTGCCTTTCCACCTTGGGTAATAAAGCCTGAGATGTATATTATACAGCACAATGAATCTTCTCATGTAATAATTTTTCTTATTGCATCTTTACCACAGGTGAACAACAGCACGCACACAGGCTGCCCCCTGACGCAGAAAAAGCTTTTTGCTTCAGCACAGATACCTGTAAAAATTGGAAATTTGGAAACAAATCAGAAGCAAATAGCTATGGAGCCTGCCTCATGCAAGCCATGTATGTGCTTAGGTTAAATGAATGCACAGAAGACACCAGTTCCTGCTGTGGTGGGGACTGTTTTACTGCACACAAACATTTACTGCCCTTTCTATGGGCGGATCACACTTCCCACTCCACCGTGAGTGGTTTACTGTGATCTCCTCTCCATGGCGTCTGAGGTCAGGGTAGCGTGATCAGCAATGCGTCGCCATTGGTTTCCATCTCTGGTTGACATTAATGAGCACGGTCTCCTTACTTGATTTTCCTGCAGGAAAAGAAACATGAGTTGAAAGATGCTCAGGTGTTCGTGCTCCTTGTTTCCACAGCGTTTCCTGACTGAGGCACTCTCAAGGTGGAGATGACATTTTAGCAGATATACACATGACAGTAAGAAAATGAAAAGTTCAATATGAACAAAAAAGAAGTTGATCAGGGTAATGGGATTAGAAATGGGGCAGGAGAAAAGCGGGTTTGCAGTTTCAAATAAGGGGCAATCATGGTAGGCCTCATAAGAAGGTTAGGTTGAGTAAAACTTTTTCTTCTAGGGTTTAAGTAGAACTGTGTTACCCCCATCCCCAAATTTTTGGTTATACCATCACATTTTAATAACTCAGTGTTCTATTTTTCTCCTCATATTTGCCTATCCTTTTTGTCCAAATCAAATACATGTTGGACATCTCCCAAGTGTCCAGCTGAGGATGTGCCAGGCTTTGGGGATGATGGACGAGATAGACAGGAATCCTGTGGTCCCAGCTGAGGGTCAGAAGCTGGCACAGCTCTTCTCAGGTGGGCTCCATTCCATGGGATGCTGAGGTCTGTTTCCAATCTCTATTCACTCAGGGACTCTTACAACTGCTGGCAGTCTGTGTCTCCCATCACCATCTGGTCCTCAAGACTTAAGTTTTAATTGAATAAAACAACCCCGTGGTGACTAGGCAACAGTCACCCTGGCCTTGCTCTAGTGAGTCTGAGCATAGGACCTGCTCTGCCTTTCAGTCCTGTCTCAATCAGCCACATCTAAAAACAGGCCTTCAACATCTGCTCTGCAATTCATTGCTAGTCACGTTCTTATTCACCGTTCATACCTACACAAACCATGTGGAAAAGAATAGCAAAGTGCTCCAATGTTCCAGAAGTAAACTTCATTTTACTTCCTGTATGCATTCTGCTTGGTGGCAGAAGCATTATCTCAATTTAGTCCCTTCTCTTGGGATTTCATATAATCATTTCTCTGTCCCCCAGGCAGGCTGGGACCCTGGGAATCCCCTGAGGCTCTTTCAGGCTTGTTGACTAAGCCATTAGTCAACAGGCACTGCGGTCTCCAGGAGCAAGACAGGTCAAGTGGGCATGTGAGGTAGTAGGGATAGGTGATGATGATGCCGGGAGTGAGGGGACAGAGTGAGAAGGAGACTGCAAACCTGAACGGGGTCAAAATCAAGATTAAACACGATTGTTGCTAGTATATAAAAACACTGCTGATACTGTAAATTGATCTTGGATCCTGCCACAATGCTGAACCCCTTTATTAGTTCAGATAGTTGTTTGTGTTTGTTTATGTGTATGTATTTCTTTGGATTTTCTATATCCAAAATGATACCAATAAAAATAGTTTTATTATTTTTTACATTCCTTAAAAAAAAAAATCAAGATTAAACAAACAGATACTTTCAGTCCAGGGGCTGAAACCAGGAATGCTGGCCCCTCCTGACAACAAAGCCATTTCTGCTTTGAGTCTTGCTATGTGTTCAGAACCCTTCTCTGAGGAAGGGCCCACAAGGTCCATCAGTGTTACAATTCCTGGACTGACCTGGGCTCCCTCCCTCTCATCCCTTCCCTCAGGGTTCGGTCCGGTTGGAGACACCAGGATGCTGGGCCATCTCTCAAGCATTTTAGGATCTGCACATTTCTAACTCCCCTTCAGACTTTCCCCCTCCTCAATCCTGGGACCCATCTGCCCTTTGTCTTGTGTGTATGAGGGGGGTAGGGTACAGCAGGGAGCCTTGTGGGCAGCCCTGCCCTGACTATAGATCTAACTCCTAAAATGTGTACCCAAACCTGACAGTCAAAGGCCAGTCTTCATCTCCATAATTCTCTCTGAATTTCTGCTGATTCTCCCCTTCCCCAAGGAAATGAATGCAGAATTCCCCATCCGGATTTTACAAAGTGTGAGACAAGTATCATGTGTGATACTAAACGGCTTCAGAAGGGATTCAGACTCAAGGCATTAAGTAGCATCCAATCACACTGAGGAAAAATCATTCTTTTTAAATTCTCTATCATTCCTGATTACATCAAAGAGAAAAATGTTCTCCTGGTACCCTTATGTTCAAAAAATCACCCTGATACACGCACTACCACTCTTTTTAACAGAGGTTAGGGGCACGCTCAGGCTTTCGCAGGGAATAGAATTTAGACAGAACTTAATAGGTTCAACTTTGTTTTCATTTTGTGTATTTTATGCTTAACTTCTCCTTACAGCAATGTGAGATGTGCTTACCCTTTCAGTTTGGGTTATAAAGTTTCCTTTTTGAAATAATTTTCCATGAAATTATTTATTAAAAAATACATTGGATGTAGAAAACAAACTTATGGTTACCAGGGGATGGGGAGGGGGAGGGATAAATTGAGAGATTGGAACTGACATATACACCCTACTATATATAAAACAGATAACTAATAAGAACCTGCTGTACAGCACAGGGAACTCTACTCAATACTCTGTAACGGCCTATATGGGAAAAGAATCTAAAAAAAGAGTGGATATATGTATATGTATAACTGATTCACTTTGCTGTACACTTGAAACTAACACAACATTGTAAATCAACTATACTCCAGTAAAAAGTTTTTTAAAAAAAATAAATAAAATAAAATATTCATGGGTGTATTTACATGCTTTGCAACACCATATTATTTTTTGGGTTATAGTGTTATATTTGTTAAACGTCAAAATGACCTTACAAGAAAAATATGGGGGAAAAAATACATCAATAAGAGTATAGGTTGTTCACCAAGATGGTAAAAAATAATGTATGTGGGGAGGAAATGACTCATGTTTGGGCAATGCTGCCCCAACTGCCTATCTTGGGGAAGGGAAGCAATAAAAGGAACCTGATTTCCTCCTCTCCTGCTCAGTCTAACTTCCTAGAAGGTTTATCTGTATCCACTCTCTCCCCTCCCTGCAAAGGCATTTTTACAAAATTAGGGATGGTGAGAAACATTAATATCGAATCTACAGAAAGACATACATGCAGAAAGACTTCATGGGGAAAACATTGGAAAGATAATAACTATATACCTACAAACACTCACACTGGAAAACAAGAAACATGTCAGATTGATTCAGAATTGCACATTAATAGTCTCTGTACACAGAATAGAGGTTAAAATAGGAGGTTTTGGTTTATCTAGAAACAGATGCAATAGCTAAAATAAATGCTCAGTATTCACAATAAAGCTCTAGAGAGTAAAGAATATAAAACAAAACAAAACAAACAAAAAGCAAACAAAACAGGGTGGGAAGAATTTGACCTTTGATAGCCAGTTCTTCTTCTGTGAACTGAGTATTGATTCACTGAAAATACCAGAAAATATTTTTAAAATGTTCCTGCTATTAGCTGCATGACAGGAAAATCTTCCTAAATTATCTGAATCATTTCTGTCTTAAATAAAAAAAAATCTCCTTCACGGATAAGTTCTCAGGGACACATAAGAACATATATATCATGTACTGTCAGAAAACTTCACTCAAAATTAGTCCTTACTGTAGTTTAATGATGGAGAGTGAAAAGAAAAATCAGAAATCTCATACCTTTCAGAACTAATCTGGCAAAAAAACCTTTGCATTTAATACAGAGGGTAGCAAACTTTTTCTGTAAAGAGCCAGATAGAAATATTTTTGGCTTTGAAGGCTATATGGCCAGTCATAATTATACTATTCTGCCATTGTAGGACAAGAGCAGCCAATGTGTATATGAACAGGCATGGCTGTGTTCCAATAAAACTTTTATTTACAAACCAGGCCAAGGGCCAGATTTGGCCTGCAGGCTATAGTTTTCAAACCTCCGATTTAGTAGATTAGAAGGTACGAATGTGATTCAGACCTTTTGCAAGAGAAATTCTTACATTCTCTTTCTTTTGGTTTAATAAAACAGCATCCTATTGGTAATTTTTTTCAGATAGGTTACTGCCTGTATTTTGGAAATAAAGTCACATGCTCTTTCAGTATATTTCTAGAGAGAATCATGAGTTTAAGTGACTCCTATAAAAATCAGTTGTCTTTTGTTCCAAACGTTGTCTCTACATAAACATTCAAAATGAATGAAAATTAAGGTCATACATGTTAGGAAAACAGAGTTCTGGCTTTGACTGATCATCACTATTTTTCTCTAGGCAACTAATAGCTGGAAAGAAAAGGAAAGGTAGGCAAATTCCAATAATTTCATAGCTTGGAAAGGCAAATAGTTTATATTGATCAATAGTTTCAAATTTCGATAAGAAACATCCAGTAAGCCTTAAGTTAACATCCAGTGATTAACTTAACCTTACATCACCTACCACAAAGAAACATTAAGTCTGTTATGTATTTTTTTCTGCTTATTTGCCACCAAAAGGAAAAAAAGTAGTTTAAAACTTTTAATCTTTGAGTTTGCTACCCTATTCTCTCATTTTTTATGTATCATCTTTCATTTAACATTTTGTTTTGTTTTGTTTTTCTTTTATTCTAAGAAAACATTGCTTACCTCTCTGACTCTGGACTTGGAGTCTTATGCCTCTGACCTATAGCACATATATGTGATGAAACACGTCATTCTTCCAGAGTAAAAAGCAGCCTATAAGGACTCTTCTATACTAGTTAGCTTTTAATAATTCCCCTTAGGACAATTCTCATATGTTTCCTCCATACAGTTTCCTTCCACTACTCCATTTTTCCAGGAGGAAACCATCCACAATATTTTTTTCTCCATCTAAAATATTTAGAGGCATTGTGCATATTATTCCCACAAAGGACCTTCCAATTAGAATTTGTCACAATGGTTCCCCCTGAAATCTGTCAGGTTAAGGATTTCTTCTTTCTCAGAGTGAGAGTCTTGGGCTGACAGACAGTAGAACCACATCCATTGTGCATTTTTATTCCTCTTTGAGCCTGAACATTTAGGTCATCTATTTTTTCTTGTCTCTAGGGCTTTCCTTCTTAACCTCTCAGCAATAACTATATTCGTGTTTTCTCTAGTACGTGTTACAACATCTCATTCCTTGAAATTTAAAGACCTTGAACCTTAATTTATTACAGAAATCCACATGAGAAAAGGAGGTCAGAGAATTTCCTCATTCATGTGAACAAATATAAAAACATTTGATGTTTATCTAAGGGAATGGAACCCACTAAGAAAGACTAGATGATCCTGAGTCTCTTCTCCTGATAATGGCACCAAACTCCTCCTTCTAATAGTAACTTTTGTTTTTAAAGAACTTTAAGGTGTTTGCACACTTTTCAGTTATGTTTTAGGCTAGGGAAGGGGACCAAAAAGACTTTCATTCCCACAAATACACTCTTTAATGAAAATTTCCCATAGATCTAACTGTTCTCCTTTTGGATCCTGTTTCAGGGATATTTTTTAAGGTGTGGTTTGTTCACTTAATTTTTACAAGGTGAAAAATCAACTTGGAATATAGGTTTTATGAATGTAAGTTACATTTTTTCCATATTTCTTCAATTCATGACTCATATCTCTTATTTTCCTTTTATTGACTTCTGTAATCAAACTAGTAGGTAACATTTAAAATATTTGTCTGACTATATTTTTTCTAAATGTTTTTCCTGTTGTTTTTTTTCTGGGTCAAGCCAGATACAAATACTGGATATGAATAGCTTTTGTGATAACAATAATCATTCCTTCTAACTTTTCAGCTGGGTCACTAAGAAGATTGAAAACTTGAAATCACATGCAAATTTTAGTGGCATAAATCCTATTTAACTGGCCACACATTGCTTAAGGACAAAATATAAAATACAAGACCCCTGGACATTAATCGCTTGAAAATTCTAGGGCCAAAATAAGAAGATTCAAGAAGGAGTGTATATTTTAATGTCTCTGAGGCAATGAGCAAAATTACACTTGCTGTTAAAGACACAAATAGATAGTTTGCTTATGTGGGTAAAATGCTTACTCTCAGGGGAGAAGATGAATTTCAGAAAGCATCCGCCACTTCCTTTTCCTATTACTGTGCGCTTAATATACGGGGAATATTATTCTAGATATGAGAAATCATGCACATCTTTATACAATAGCCACAAGTGTGATCCATTTTTATTACAGGATTATTAGATCAAGATACGAGAACTTGGATTGTGTTTTAAGAAATATATGAATTAATTTTAAATTGTAGTCTTAGGCTAAAATCCCAGAAATGAACAAAATAATCTAATCCACAGCAAATGTAAAAAAAACAAAAAACAAAAACGGTTTTAAAGTCAAATTGGGCAAACGCAAATGACAAAAAAATCCATCATTTTAAATGAATATCTGACATCTTCATACATTTGAAAAAAATAGCCATACACTCATCTGGAAATCATCAATACTTTATCCAATTTACCTAAAGTGTGCCTATCCCAGTACTCATTGAAATATTAGTGGAATAAATGGGCAGAATGCTTTGTGGATTTGTGTCAGCAACTTCCTCTTCACCAAATTAACTCTTAGCTAAGAATCCCCTCCCCCAGGTTCAGTAGTCTGAACTCATTTTCTGTGACAACCGACATCCACAAGCAAAATAAAGAGCATCTCAGAAACGCAGGACGAGCGCCCAAACCACATTCCGAGGCAAAAAGTAACGAACCTTTGGTGTTTGCTTCCCAGAAGGTGTCATTCCAGAGCTGAAGCTGCATTGCTTTCCTGGTGTTAATTTTCCAGATCTCCAATCTTTCATGTCACAGCTGATCGAATATAAATACATGTCTATAACTAGATTGCTTGGAACTTGCTCAAGATCGACCTGTGACCTTCATTTATGAGAAATGGATATGCTTGATTGCTCCACACTGACACTGAGCATGTTCAATTAATGCTTACATTCTAAAGAATGTGCAAACAACACAGATGGAAATTAAACCCTTTTCGCTATCTGTCTGCGTCTGAGCATTCATAAATTGAGATAAGTGAGAAAGAGCTGTCCTCAATCAATTTCAGCTCCACTCCCGGACCTGATTAAGCTATGTGTATCAATATACATTCCCTTAATTAAATGTGGTTCGGTGAGCATTAATGGTATTAAAAAGAGAGAGAGAATGGGGTCTCATATTACTACCCATCATTTTGTTGGGGAAAATAATAGAGAGACTGATGAAGAGGAAAGTTGACAGAAGAAAAAGCTGTTCTGTACATTATCGTAATTATCTCCTATGCTGAGTGATTTCAAAGCGAGACACTAAGAATGTCACTTGTTTTTGCTCAGCCGTCTCTCACGAGGTCTAAGGATTACAGGAAGAGGCAGAGGCGCTGCATCATTCGGAGAAATTCCGTCCTGTTTTTGGTGTGCTCACAATTCATTCCCTGCTTAGTTTGACACTGCTGCAAACATTTCCAAGCCTTTTCTGACACTCCATGTAAGCCATACAAGAAAGTGACTTTACAAGGCTCAGCTTTCTTCCTAAAGCATTCAAAATAAATGGTCTCTCACTGGGCTGTTAAGCAAGATTCAATATGCGTCTCTCCTTTCTGATTGCTGTCTCATTTTCTTCTTTCCTGTCTTCTTTGTCCTCTGCAGAGGCAGCAGAATGTCTCCCATGGAAGACAGTCGTTGATGAGACTTTAGCCTGCAGGGACTCCGTGGTTTCCTGGGTGACTTTGCCGGGTGATTCTGATAGTGGTGGCCCTCCACTGACGGCTGCTTTCATCCTGTGATATGCTGAGAATGTTGCTAATTAAAGGTTCTCACAGGGATAGCTTTTTACTCATTTTACTTCGGAGCCTAAAAGATCAAGAGCTGACAGACTAGAAGACTCACAGATTGACTCAGAGGAGGCACGAGGAGACAAGCAGAATACAGCTTCTTGGGCTGGGTTTATAGTCATTGCACAGAAGATGCTACTGCAGCAGCAGCTGATGTGGCTGCCTGTGGATTAAGTTGCCTTTGATACCATTTGCAATAAAGAGCTACTGCGTATGACAGGTAAGTCTTGAAGAGTAGGCAAGACTTACAGGGGAGTGAGAATTGATTACCTATGAAAGTATCGGCATCAGAAAATGAGCCTGATTGCCTGTGAATACAAGAAAAATGACGGATACCTGCTTCTCCTAACTCCTGGGAGTTAAGTCCTGAAGTAGAGAATTAGAGTCTAATGAAGCTTTAAGTTTACATCATGAATCTGCTGGCCTTGGTTGATTCTGAATGTTGTTCTGACCAGAAAGACACTTGGGGGGGCAGAGCCAAGCACCTGGTTACTCACCATACATGTCTTTTAAGAAAATGGCCCAGTGCTTCTGGAGCTCCAGAATTAGGCATTTTCTTTCCCTTAGGGAAACTCAGAGCTAAAGAAAACCCAGATTTCTGGTGAATAGACCAACTGACTTTGGTTAAACTAGTTTTAATTGACTGTGGATGATTTTTATCCCATTACTTTCTATGTTTCTGATAATGTCAGCTCAGGTGAAGAACACAGGGGATGCAAAGACCATTATCCATAGTCTCTGTCATTCTTGAATCAACTTATTTCTTTCCAGTATTTTCAGTTTCAAGTTCTCTCTCTCTATTAGTGTTCCTTTCTATCAACTTTTAAATGTGTTCGAATCTCCTCATACTTAAAAAACAACAAAACCAATACATATCCAAAAGGAAAAGAGGAGGAAGAGAAGAAGAAAATAACCTCTGAGTTGACGTAATGCTGACCTTTCTCCCTTTAGCTGTCTGTAGCCCTCTCCTCCTCTGCTCCACAGCTAAGCTTCTTAAGAGATCTGCCTACAATTGTCCTCTCCACATGATTACATCCCACTCACACCGAAATTTATCTTCTATGTCCACAATTCCTCCAAGAGTGTTCTCACCAAATCACCAACAACACTGTGGTTAAATCCAAAAGACACTTTCAATCGTCATCTTACTCATCCTCAGCAGCATCCAAAACAGTCAGTCTCTCCCTCTAAGCATCTTGACTCCCATGATGCTTCACTCCCCCAGGGTTGGTCTCACTCATCTTTGGCCACTCCTCCAACTTCCCTTGCAGGCTTCTTGCCCTGGGCTGCCTCTAGCTATCAGTATTAATATCTGAGTGTTATCTCCTCTTTTTCACTCGCTGCATCATCTCATACATATCCATGGTTCCAATGATCAATTTTATATTAATGATTCTTAAATCTTTATTACTAGCTCAGATTGCTTTTTTGAGGTCCCAATTTACTCGTCAAAATCCTCACTGGGTATCTGAATTTGGATACCTCACCTGTGCCAAAAGTTATACATGTTAGAGAATAAACATAATTTTTCCCTAAAATAAACTCTGCTTTCCTGTGGTTGAAATGACCATCAACTCAATTTTTGCAAACCAAAGCCCTGAGACTCAGTTTTGACTTTCCTCTGTCCTCAACTGCCTACTCATCACCAAGTTCTCTGACTGTGCTTCTCTGAATTGGTCTACTCGTCTATATCCTCACTTTAGACTCCTTACATGGGCCAAGACCAATGCCGTTTTCCATTAGCATTACCGAAACTTCCTCCCTTTACACTCTCACTTTTCTGGATGCAGTCTTGCCCAATTTCTACCCTCAGCTGCTCCTCTAAAAGGCTTGCTCGTTTGTGTCACTCTAGGCTTCCTCTTGCCTCTCCTACCTCTCCAACCCAATCTCTGGCCACTTTCCTCTGCTTTGTACTTTCCATACATCATGAAAAATTCTTTCACATTTAGGCCTTTGGATTCTGCCTAAAAGATACTCTCCCTACATGTTGCCAAAATTATTCCTTCTCATTTTTCAGAATTGTATTTAAATTACATTTTTTTCTAAGAAAATCTTAAAATCTCTGAATCTCCACCGCAAACTAATATATTGGTCTTTGCTATATACTGCTATGATTCCTTTAATATTTCTTAGTTTTATTATAAATATTTGCTTTATTGCCTATCAAATTTCTTAAAAGAAAGCAAGATCAGTGATTATTAACAGGCAGAATCATGATTAGGGTTGAATATTAAGAGCGTATTAAGAAAAACCTCCATTATTGTTAATTGAATTGACTCAGAGTGGTCTTTTCAGGAAAAGACTTATCCACAGGGCTTTAGAAAAACAATCAGCAGCAATTGTTTACCATCGTGGATGACTGAGCCTACAATACCAGCTTGGGCAAAAAAGATCCTGGAGAGAAAATTAAAAGAAAGATCTGTCAATTGAGATGTCCACCAAGGGCTTTGAAAAGCTGTGGCTATTAGAGTTGATAAAGAATGTCAGAGTATTTCAGGATAAAGATCATTTTATAAAACTTAACTGTATTTATATACATTAGTGAACAACATGAAAATAAAATTAGCAAAACATTCAATTCACAATATATTAAAAAATAAAATACTTGGATAAATTTAACCAAAAAGTTCATACTTGTGCTCTAAAGACTACAAACACGGTTGAATTCAAAGAAGATCTAAATAAATGAAAAGATATCTCATATTCGTGAATCAGAAGACCTCATTGTTAAATGGCAATTTTCTCTCAAATTTACCTACAATTCAATGCAGTTCCTACTGAATTGCCAGCTTGCTTTATCCATAGAAGTTGACAAACTAATTCTATATGGAAGTACAATCACCTAGAATAGCTAAAACAATCTCAAAAAAGACAAAATTGGAGGACTCACAATTCTTGATTTCAAAACTTATTGTAAAGAACCTGTGGTCATTTCTCCAGTTCATGAGTATATAATTACAATAAATATACCAAACTGGTGGAAATCCCATATTGACTCCTTGACCTAGGTAGCAAGGAATATTTAGAAGTGTAAGTGGGCACCTCTAGAGCTTCTAAACCTCCCAAAATAATAAATCAAAAGCAATATATTTTAGCCCATCAAAATATGTCTTATTTCAAAAGAGTTTTGCCTAAACTCCCTATAGTGGATTATACTGTCAACAGTTGAGATTCCTAACTACTTACGAGCAACTATCTCTGAGTAGTGGAATTAAAGTAAGATTATTTTATAGTTTTAACTTCTCTTTTAAAATTAATATATGTTCATTGTGTAAGAAAGGTAGTAAAATTTTAATAGTGTTTTCCTAAGTGAGCTTTGGAAAGCCCACTATAGTTGATTAGGGTCCAGTATTGTCTTCTGGGATTGATTCTCTGGGTCTTTGATTTCTCCCTTAGAACCTTTCTTTTCTAAGTAAGTAACTGGGTAGTTTTCTTACCCTGCTTCCTACCCATAGTGATTTGGGGTCTTTTATGTATTTATAGTAAGACAGCAGGTGGAGCTGGAGCAGCTGGAAGCTGGCCAAGCCTCTCTCTCCTTCTGTCTCTCTCTTCAGGAAGTCTCAGGACTTTTCTAAATGGTTTCTCTGAATGAGCCTGTCTGGATTATCGTGTAGTTGAGTGGGTTCAGAGGAGTCAGACTTCCTACCATGTGATTTTAGGTCACCACAATGAGAATTCCAAACACAAGGGAAAATGTTGCACCCCCTTTCCTCAGCAATACTACACCATCACTTCTACCATAAGCTATTAGTTTAAGTAAGTCATAAGCCCAGATTCAAAGATAAGTGACATAGACCCCTCCTCTTAATGGGAGGAGGGTCATGGTTACATTGTTGAATAGCTTATGGGATGGGATTTGTTATTGGGTTATTTTTTGAAAGGACAATGTACCACAGAAAGTAACATCATAATATTGATTAATTTTTTATATATGATCTCTCAACAATTAAATTGAATTCAGTGGAGTTTTAAGTGTTATTTAAGTGGAACGTTAATGTGGCTGTCTCTCAGTATGTAATACAATTTTCAGTTCCATATCGGAGAGGGCAAACCCTCCAAATTGCAACCATTTGTAAAACGAAAAGGATGTTTACACAAATGTAACTTCAAGTCAAATTTCTCTAAGAGATATGTTAGAACCCTTAAAAGCTGGGTTAAGGAAATTAAACTCCAGGATTTTCAGAGATGGAGGTATATGGAAACATGTCTTGTCGGGTCATTTGCCTAAATTATAGTTTAATATCTGCTCCTGTCCCATCAAATGACAGTCAATACTATATCATATCAGTTATTGCCATCTACAATTTAGAATGTCAAAACCTAATTTGGTGAATCTTTGGAGATAAAGAAAACAACCTAGAAATACTGTGGAAATGTAAATAGCTATAGGAAATCTTTAAGGACAGCAAGTTCTTAAAAAGAAGCTCACCAAGTAAGATTAGGGGCATAGCAGTTCTCCTGTGACAGCTAAGATTATAGGTAGTAGAGAGCATAAGTGACATGTGATTATATTAATATTATTATTTTACTGCCAACTCAAATTTCTTTTACTTTGCTAATGAAATAATTGTTAGATGATGAACTAGTGCATATTCTAACTTATTGTTGTTTTTTTGGGGGGGTGGGGGGAGGTCAGAAGTAATTGCCAGTGTAATGGGAAGTATCCAGTAATTGATTTCGAAATTTTCTCCTTTGCAGAATGCTCACTCTCTCCAAAAGTAGAGATTAAGGCTCTTATTGATTAAACAGTTCAGGTTTGACCTTTCTGGCTGGGATTTTAGGATTGGTGCTCACAAGATCTTGCAGCAGCCCAAGGATATACATAGTTTGTTCATTCTGGAGCCGCCTTATAATATGCCGAGGGAATTACCAGCCTATAATGAAATGTAAATTAATTCCACATTCTTTGAGGTTCAAATAAAGTTCAGTGAGAAAGACTTCTCAGTACTTGTTATACTGAAATAAGCCCCACTCCATCGTATAGATTCATAAATTTTCTACAATTTTTCATTATTTAAAATAAATAACACTCCCACTCTCTCCCAAGTGATTACGGGCTTAAGACACATTCCCCAAATAAACTAAGACGACAAACAAAATCAATAATCCAATAAGGCTGGAGGAGTGCCAGTGCACTCCAGTTTCTTTTCGTGCCTGTTTCCCATTTGGTTTCTATAATCATTCAAGGTGTTTCCTTTGTTATGAAGCTCCACCAGCTGATAGGCTTGCTAATCCATTACCAGTCACCCTCTCTGTATGCTTGGTTCACTCTGAGAGTAGATCAGAGCAACCCAGCTGACATTCAAGGATGTAGGTAGCCCTTGTCTTAACCACTCTTATGCATAGCACTGATGCTGGTGGGAAATGTGGTAGAGAAAACATTTTAAATACAAACCTGTCAGGTATAAAACAGATGGAAGGTAAAGAAACTTATGCAGTCTCTAGGTGTTAAAATTATCCTTCCTCCTCCAAACCAAATGATTTTAACGTTCTTATTATTCTTATCTCTTCCATCTCCTTGTCTATCTCTGTGGGGAAAACCCACACACGTGTGTCTTCAGAAAATCCACCCAGAGTTCTCCTAAAGATACACTTTTCCCTATTTAATTTTGATGAAATCAACCTCTTTTGTAATATTCAGTTATTTTAGACCTATGGTTTCATTCCTCTGAGGAACAGAGAATGAAAGGAACTCAATTTGTACAGGATATTAAAACTACATGTCTATGAATCTAATGTTTTAAGTATTGTGTGTGAACAGTGTGACTTTAAGAATATATAGCTACTGGACCATACCTGCCTCCATAAACATCATACTCAGACCTTAATTTACAAAGCTAAAGGGAATTCAGAAAAATTTAATGGAGCTCAAATAAAAGAAGTGCTACACATTTTAAAAGATTACAAAATCAGCATCTTTTTAGAAAAAATCTGAGTTTCATGAATGGGTACTTATGAGGGATCCAGATGCACCAAAATGGCAATCTGTTATTACTTGAGTACATCTCCCTGATGTCTTTCTGAGCAGAAAGATACATGCAGAAAGTAACTCTTTAGACTTTCATTTGAATCTTCATGAGATGCATATTTGAGACTGCTTATTTTTGTTTCATTTGTGATTTAGTTTTGCTTTTGAAATGTAAGCAAACAGTCATTGAATAAAATGAGTGATTTGGTGTCCAGCTATCTAACATGTACCCATAGTCAAACTTAGATGCCTTTTGTTGTTTGTACTTTAATAGCACTTCAAACACTGTTCCAGGAAAACAGAACCAATAGGAGATAGATAGATAGATAGATAGATAGATAGATAGATAGATAGATAGATAGATAGATAGATGAAAGATAGACAGAGATTTATGATGAGGGATTGGCTCATGCAATATGTAGGCTGAGAAGTCCCGTGGTTTCTTGACTGCGAGCTGGAGGCCCAGGAAAGCCAGTGGTGTGGTTCTATTCTAGTCCAAGCCCGAAGACCTGAGACCAAGGAGGCTGATGGTGTATGTCCCAGTCTGAGTCCAAAGGTCTAAGGACCAGGAGTACCAATGTCCCAGGGCAGGAGAAGACTGATGTCCCAGCTGAAGCAGAGAGAACAAATTGGTCCTTCCTCTATCTTTTTTTTGTTCAAGCCCTCAGCGGATTGGATGTTGCCAACCCACTTGGTGAGGGCGATCTTTACTGAGTCTATAGATTTAAATGCTAATCTCTTCCCGAATCACTGTCACAGACACAACTAGAAAAGATATTTTACCAGCTATCCGGGCATCCCTTCACCCAGTGAAGATGACCCATGAAAGTGACCATCATAGTACCTGTTCTTTCTCTATTTATTCCACTGTTTTTAACACAGGAACAGGCAAGCTCTAAACACTAAAATGCACCTGGGCAGGACCTATGTATTCAACTATTCACTCATCCCACTGTGCTTAGCACAGTGATAGCACATTCCAAACCATAACATTTACCTGAGTGAGCCCAACCATCATTCAGCCACTGACATGAATGTGTTGACACAAAGTATTTTCCTCAAAGCAATCCGGTTTTTTTTTTTTTCTTGCATTCTTTAAAGAATTAAAGTGCTTTGCTTACATATCTATCAAGGTGGCTTTCTGTTCTCCAAATCTCTCTTCCTGTCCAACAATCACATGCTATAATGATTAGCACAATGACAGTTACTTTTCTGCTCAAAGACATACAGTGACCCACTACTGCCTGTAATAATATTATAGAAATACTCAGCCTGGCTCTGAGGTGTTCTGCTATGTGCATCTCTGAACTTTTTCTTTTTACTTATTATCCATTACTTTTTTTTTTTTTTTTTTGGCCGCTCCGTGCGGCATGCGGGATCTTAGTTCTCCAACCAGAAAGGGAACCCATGCCCCAGCATTGGGAACATGGAGTCTTAAGCACTGGACTGCCAGGGAAGTCCTTATTATCCATTACTTTAAACTTATTACGTGTATTATTATTATTATCATCATGCACTTACTGAGCACCAATATATCCTCTGAGAAAATTACC
The DNA here is from genome assembly GCF_028564815.1 of Eubalaena glacialis. Lineage (NCBI taxonomy): Eukaryota > Metazoa > Chordata > Mammalia > Artiodactyla > Balaenidae > Eubalaena > Eubalaena glacialis. Next base: position 4,340,233 of record NC_083727.1, on the reverse strand, counting down.
AACCTGATTAGTGAACATATGAGCTCACAGTCAATAGGGGATAGAGATATGTGAATAGATACTTCTAATACAGTGAAATGGGCACTAACATAGAGGAAAAAGTCACATGAGAGCATTAAGAATGAGAAAACCTCGATGAGTAGAGGGTAAGTTCCCAGAGGACACATATTAGAAGGGCTGCTGACAATGAGTAGGAGTTTATCAAACAGATAAGGAGCAAAAGGGTATTTAAGAAGGAAAGAAATAGTGAGCAAAATTTGGACGCATTAAGCCATACGCCAAGTTCAGGGAATGATCTATAGCATGACTATAGATTAGTGTGTGTCCGGGGAAGGAGTGGTCAGAAATAAGTCTGTGGAAGAACATTACAACTAGACAGGAATCTCATGTTGGGAACCATCAAAGGTCCTCAAATTGAGGAAGTTCATGGTCAGATTTGTATTTTATAAAATAAAGCAGTAAGTAGAATAGAAGATTGGCCAGAAAAAGTAATAACTAAAAGTAGAGATTCTAGTTAAAAGGGATTGAAATCATTTTTTTTTTTTTTTTTTTTTGCCTCTATGAGAGAGGTAATAACCAGAGTGGCTGGTTTACTAGAGAAGAGGAAAATATCCTGAGATAATTCTGAAATATTTTTATGGGACTCGATGGCTACTCAAATATGACACCTGAGAAAGAATATGGAACTATTGATGATGACTGTCACCTTCTAGACTGGGAAACAAAGTCAAAGAAAATGAAATTATATAAGATAAACTCAGCAAAAAGGAATTGGCTTTGGGTTTGAAAGGAAAAAAATAATTAATTTTGTTTGGTACATTTTGTGTTTGAAATGTTTTTGTTGCTGTTGGATAATTTGTCTAGCAATAAGTTAAAATTATGGCTTTAACGCTTTCTCAACAAAAGATCAAGATTTGAGAAGCGCTACGATGATGGTAGTTGAAGCTGAGGGAAGGCATACTATTTCAGAAAAAGAGATGGATAATTAGAAAAAGAAAAGAGCCATAACTGCCCAAATTTGGAAGCAACCAAGATGTCCTTCAGTAGGTGAATGAATTAAAAAAAACTGTGGTACATTTGCACAAGGGACTATTATTCAGCAATAAAGAGAAATAAGTTGTCAAGCCATGAAAAGATGTGGAGGAACCGTGAAGGCATATTACTAAGTGAAAGAAACCAATCTGTAAAGGCTACATACTGTATGACTCCAGCACATGTGAAATTCTGGAAAAGGCAAAACTATAAAGACAGTGAAAAGAACACTGGTTGCCAGGGGTTGGAGAGGGGCAGTTAGGGCAATGAAACTATTCTGTACGAAATTATAATAGTGGTATATGTCATCATCTATTTGTCCAAACCCATAACAGATACAACACCAAGAGTGAAACCTAATATAAACTATGGAATTTAGGTGATAATGATGTATAGGTTCATCATTCATAACAAATGTCCCACTCTGGTGGGGAATGTTGATAATGGGGGAGGTTATGCACTTGTGGGGTGAGGATTATAAAGGGCATCTCTGTACCTTCCCCTCAATTTTGCTGTGAATCCAAAACTGCTCAAAATAAATGGTGTCTTTAAAAAAGGAAAGGTAAAAAGAGAGAGCCTATGGAATACCAACATTTAGGGCAAAGTGTAGCCCACTATGGATAAAAACCCAGAGAAGAGAGAATTCTAAAACTACTGAGTTTTCAATGCCACTGAATAATTCAAAGTCATTAAATAAGAGAGTGAATGAAACATATCTAATGGATTTACCAAGAATGTCGCTGATGCAATTTGCCTGAATTCCATACATTATCAGTAGAGTTACCAGGATATAGGTTTGATTGTAGTAATTTAGAAGAAAAGGAGAAGTGAAAAAATTGAGACTGCAAAGATAGATTCATCTTTCACAAAATTAGCAGTGAACTTAGCAACAGACACATAACCTTAAGTGTGCCAGGACACATAGTTGACCAAAGGAGTGGCTAAAGGCCAAAAGATACCATTTACCATTCACAATACTAGAATACAATATGAATGATACCTCTGGGAGTTGTGTAATGTAGTGGCTAGTGCAACAGAGTACATTGTAATAAAATATACTGAGATAAAAATTTGGGAAGGAAAAGATTTGCACAGGTTTAATAATTCTACTTTGAACATATTAAATCCAAAGAAGCTATAAGATGGAAATGAAATGCAGTTGTTTCTCCTGATGTGACTCTGGACATCAATTCAGATTGATTTTATTTAAAGTTAATGGAATAGGTAAGATCCCTCAGTGAAAAGATGCAGAAGGAAAAAGAAGTGGTCCCATGACTGCATGCAAAAGAACTCCAAAATTTAGAGATAAAATAGAGAAGAAGAATCCAGAAAAGAAAGATAAGAAGGAATAACCAGGAAGGTACAAGGCCAATGAGGAGACTATACCATCATAAAAGCCCAAAACTGAAAGGATTTCAGTAAGTCAATGGTTAACTAATTTTAAAGATATCTATATGTTGAATAGATGAGGAGAGAAAGTACTCATTGTCCTTACTAATATGAAGGACAAATGATAACCTCAAGGTAGGCAACTACAGTGAGAATTTAAATCTTCTCTGTGGCTAACTGCGTACATTAACATGATTTTAATATATCACTCTCTTCAACAACATAGCTTGGCTATTCCAGGAAACTTTTCCCAGGAAGATAAAAGTTGCAAATAACTTCACTGGTTATTCCATAAATTTCTGGACAGATCCATCAACCTTCAAGAAAACATAGAATGAATCATACCCCAAGATTCTTTGAACTCCTTACCCCCAAACCTTGCCTTGCTCTGTTCACCGATCCTATTATATCATGATGCTTACTCGATCCTAACAAAGCTTCCACATTGAAAGATTACCACACAGCAAAGTGTCCGTGAATGTCCCAACTGTGGTCACCCCTCTCCCAGGGATGTTAGTAAGCCTGAAGACAGTGTTCTTCCTTACCGTGGTTAGAAAAAGATTCAGCTTTGTTTGAGCAGTAGGTTGCTTTGGTGATATTTTGGGGACCCAGCAATTGACAATGGTAAACACAACAGGAAGAAAAAAAAACTGTACAGATGCCTTGCAGAATAATGGGAGGTGAAAAGTAGAATCACTATGTATATACAACAATTTTGAATCACTTAGCTATAAGAAGGTAGGTAGCTGGACAAAGATATAAGGTCAAAAAATGGGTTGTTTTATTTGATATTTTGGGGATGGGAAAACTAGAGCATATAAGTTTACTGAAAGGAATAATCTTGAGGAGAGGTAGAAATTGAAGATGCATAGAACAGAGGGCATTAAATAGGTACAGGGATGGAATCTGGGGCACATGAGTGAAGATAAGCTTTGATGAGAGAAAGGCACTTCCTTCATTACCCCAAGAGAAAGAGTACCGATGCAGATGAATTATAGATTTGTTGGCTTAAAGGTAAAGACATCTTTTTTTACTGTTTCTTCAACTGAGTTTAAGTCAAGGAGTTCATGAGGAGACTGTGGGGGAAGTTTTGAAAAGCCAAGAAGTATAAAAAAATCACTTCTAAAATATAAATGCAAGTGGGGCACTGTGGAGAACGTATATGAGGTCTGAAGTCAAGGTTGTGAAATAAATAAAGGCTAATAAAGATGATGAGTGGTTTTGCAAAATGAACGGAGAACATTCTCATTGTTGACAGGAATAGAAAGTCTTCTGAGAGAAGTGGAATATTTGGGCTACAATGTCAGGGAGAGCCTGACCAGAGGGACATCTACAGATTTCTAGGACAGCTGTGGCGGCACAATGCCCCCAATTAATTTTTTAACAGATTTCACTGAAAAATTCTGAGTAAGGAATAGAGATTTCCCATATACCCTCCACCTCACAAATGCACAGCCTCCCCAGTTATCAACATCCCCCATCACAGGGTGCGTTTGTTAGGGCTGATGAAACCTATACTGACATGTCATTAACACCCAAAGTCCATAGTTTACATTAGCGTTCACTATAGGTGTTGTACATTCTGTGGGTTTGGACAAATGCATAATGGCCTGTATCCACCATTATAATTATCATACAGAATAGTTCCATTGCCTTAAAATTCTTCTGTGCTTTGTCTATTTATTCCTCCCTCCTTCATCGTCCCTGGCAACAACTGATCATTTCGATGTCTCCTTTTCCAGAATGTCATGTAGTTGGAATTCTATACCATACAGCCCTTTCAGACTGGTTTCTTTCACTTACCCCTGATTAATTTTGAAGTAGCTGAAACAGACCAATTTATGTCCATCTTGAAAGCTTAAAATCAATGAATAACAATACATTTTTTTTTTTGAGAACTCAGAAAAATTTCAAGCATGTGTTTATGTTGATTATGATACCAGCATTCCTCTTTCTGTCCATATAATGATCTATATATTCCATTGATTGTGGGGAGTTCATCTTTGGGGCCTACCAGGGGAATACTGCATAGCAAATATTTCAGAAATATTCTTTTACACTATCCATTGGCTGCTTAAATTATACCCTCCATTGTAAAGTTCACTTTATTCAAATTTGCCAAAGCTGATGCAGTGTTTATCTTCAGGAGAAAAAAATAAATAAAAACAGTAACCTGCTTTCTAAGCTCTTGTTCCAAATATTCTACAATTTAAGTATAGAACCTCGATATTAAAAAGCAGTGGTGATGTTTCATTTTGTGGAGCAGAAACATAGACTTGAAGCAATGATTTGAAGAACATGGTAAATTTAGACTTTTTAGTTGTCCTTTCTGACATCCTTTTCCTATAATTTACTACCAATTAGATGATTCACTTCCTCTGCATGGTTCCATGTCCCTTTAGAAATTTCTATAAAGAGTTCAATGCTTTTTAATTGTGTTATATAAACCACCTTATGTCGGTGAAGCCCGTTTTGGTGGGTATTTCAGCTGTGAGGATATGGTCATTTGAATTCTACACTTGAAATGTTTAATTTGGTGTGAACCAATTAAGCGTGACTGTTAAATATTTTATATCTCCTCTTTCTTTCTAGTTATTTTAAATACTGTACTCTAAAAGCACAATTTTGGGTATCTCTTGTTTGTAGTTACTCAAGAGGTCCTATCTTAACTCTCCCTGACATATCTTGTATATGAAGAAAGTTTGGCATTGCACACGTATATATGTCATCACTCCACCAAACTGACACAGTCAAGAAATCCATCTGAGAGGCAGATTTGAAGAAAATTAACACATGCCCATAGAATGTCAATTAGCAGGGGAATAATAATTAGAATGATATAATTTTTAAATTACAGTGCATAAGAAAATAAAAGGAAATAAAAATTTTAGTTATTGAGGGTCATAAATATTAATTACAGCAAACTCCATACTTCGCTGTGGAACGAATATTTCCAACTTTATTTATGCACTGCCTGAGGTTCTTGTGTTTGTTTTACACTCTTATGCATAAGATTTAGTTCAGTAAGATGTTCACATTCCGTAAATAAAGCCTATGTGCATAACATTTCAAGTATAACATTATACAGGGCATTTCTTCAGTTCTGGTGTAGGACAATTGAGACTCGTGGATATAGTCATTTTTATCACAATCACGGTGAGCCGTTCCATTAACTTATGAAAACAGAGTTCTGCGAAACATTCTGATTATTAACATGGAACCGAAGGTCCAGGATGATTGGATTCATCCTCTCAATTTTCTCACTTTTATTCTTGCCTATATTCTTTGTGTGGCAGCTGTTGAACTTTGGCCAAAGTCTACCAGGTTTTCCTTTACAGCATATGCTGATTTTAGTCCCAGTGTTGGTTGAGGGAGATCAGGGGAACTCATCTTCACAACCTTTATGAGAATTCATAAAGTCTCAGTCAGATTTTATATAAGATTTTGTTCAGCTCTACCAGGGAAAAACAAAATGACCTTGTCCTCTGATACGATGCAATGAAAGGGTAAATCTGAAAAGCAAGAGTTTGTAGGAATGCCAACACGGAGAAACGACTTAAATGTTGGTATCTCACCCAAGGTCTGAGGATGGTTTTCCCTGAAATTTCCTGTTGCAAGTGACCACATTTTTTGCTAAAATCTTTTTTTTTTTTTTTGTGGAGACTTAAATTTCAGTCTCAATTATATATTACAAAAGGAGAGTTCATTGGCTTGTAGAAATATGACCACATATTTTAAATTTATTTATTTATTTGTTTGTTTATTTATTTATGGCTGTGTTGGGTCTTCGTTTCTGTGCGAGGGCTTTCTCTAGTTGCGGCAAGCGGGGGCCACTCTTCATCGCGGTGCGCGGGCCTCTCACTATCGTGGCCTCCCTTGTTGCGGAGCACAGGCTCCAGACGTGCAGGCTCAGTAGTTGTGGCTCACAGGCCTAGTTGCTCCGCGGCACGTGGGATCTTCCCAGGCCAGGGCTCGAACCCGTGTCCCCTGCATTAGCAGGCAGATTCTCAACCACTGCGCCACCAGGGAAGCCCACCACATATTTTAAACTCTTATGGGTACTAAATACTGTGGAACTCAAAGATGCAGTCACTAATTTTATGAAGTTTAAAACCTGGGTTTAAAAAAAGATGTACATATGATGAAAATTAATAAAAATATTAGATGGGGCAGTATTATATAAGAGAAACATACCATATTTGAAAGAAATCAGAGGCAGAGGAGACCCTCTTGACTGGAGTATTCAAAAAAGGTTTCAGGAAGCAGGCGGCATTGGAGCCCAGCCTTGGGTGCGGGACTAAAATTTGCGTCAATAGGGACGACCCAGAGAGGTCATTCTGCTGGTGGAAAGCATGCAAGCAGAGGTGAAAAAATAAAGCAAAACATAGAGCATGCTCTGTGGATAGGAAAGCAGGGCTGAGCAGATCTGAGAGTTCTTTGTGGAACTCATAGGACATCAGTTTGAAAATGAGAATAGGACAGACCTGATTTTCTAGTCTAAAAAGATTTGACTCTACCCTGTGGACAGTTAGAGATATCCTGAAGGTTTCTGAGACACAGGAGTCACTTGATGAAATTCAAGTTTGAGAAATAATGCCAGTATGGGTAGAGAGGATAATATGGAAACAACTGGATTATTAGGAGACATGAATTAAAAATCTGGCAATAGGAGTGAAAAAAAATGGTGAATTTGAAAAAAAAAAAAAGACAGAAAGAATTGCTGCAATGTTGGAGTGATCTTCTGGGAGAGCGGTGCTGGGTATAATTCTAATATCTGAAAGTTGTGCCTTTGGGAGGCTTGGAGAAAGGTGGTACCGATGACAGTAAATGCGAAATCAGGAAGGAGTGGCTGGAAGAAGGAGGTGTGGAGGGCGCACATCATTTGGTTTTAGATTCATTCTTGAGGTGAGAGCAAGGCACTTAAGTGGAAAGGGCCATTAGGCATATGTAAGGTTTGAGTGGAGTGGATTCAACTCTCACACATTTGAAGAATTTCTTCTCAGTTCACGGCACAGTACAAATAATTATTCAACTCCCTGGTCCCTGCTGATTAGTCAGTGGGTCAAATCAGTCACTGCAGGCATTCCTAATCAGTTACCTTTAGGTCTCATATCTAAAAGCCACAGACGTCCTCTTCCTTTCCTTGAAGTAGAATTTAGAAGCATAAAAAGCAGGGGAGACTTCGGCTCCAGAGATCATTTAGAATAAACACGGTGCATAAAATCTCCCCACATCTCTTCTGTTCACCCAGTGGAAAGAAACTATCAAACTTTGCACCCCACTGCTATTCCAGCTATTGCTATTTCAGCCCAGTTTATGAGGAGAAAGATGCATTTACATGAGACCTGTCAGGAAAAAAGAAAATCAAACTTGCAGCTAAGTGCCAGTCTAGTCCATAAGGAAGGCCCCTTTCTTACCCTACTTCCATCACATTAGGAAACAGCTACTTTTTTGACCTGTTCATTGTTGGATGAGAAAACGCCTCAAGTCTTCTATTTTTTTTCCCTCTCAGTGTCCTCATCCAATTTTGAATATTTTGTTTTCCGTCAACAACTTAATGGGAAGCATGTTCTACCCCTGTCTCTGTGATACTTCCTTTACAGATAAGACACTCCCACACCACCCCCCACGAGCACTGCCCCAGAAGCCGGATAACAAGCAGGGCTCTAGCTTCACATCCGCCACTCACATATGGAGGATCCTCAACAAAAGACTTAGTGAAATCTCGATTTTATTCGTGTCTGCAAAAGGTGGACTTTAATTTTTCAGGAAATCACAGGATTTCTATCACTCCTTTTTTTTTTTTTTTTTTTCAAGATTCTCTCTTCTTGGTAAGACCAACCTATTCACTTTCTTGGGATCTGTAGCATTGCAGAGAAAACTACACATTTATGCCTATTCATGGGGCTGTAATTTATGATTTACATCTGAAATGGGAACTCAACTCTGCTTGGCAAATTTTCAGTATGTTTCAATTATTTTGTGCTCCCACAGGCTGCAAGGACTCCTCAAGCCTCAAAGTTTACACTCAACACAGCCCAACGTGCTCAGCAGAGAAATAGGAATAGCAGCCACCAGAGGATCACGGCCACCAGAGGATCACGGCCACCAGAGGATCACGGCCACCAGAGGATCACGGCCACCAGAGGATAACACCCATATGTTTCCACCCACAAATAGACACTCCCCACTACACCAAGAAGTTCCTTTCTGCCTCTTGTTAAACGGAGCATCAGTCTTCCTTGGAAAGATCAAACCCTTCACCTACGCCCCATCCCCCATCCTCCCCAACCTCTTCTCACCTTCAGATAGCGCCCATATTTCTGACACCATCACTTGCTACATCTCTGTAGGATCCTTATTGTCATTATGCAAAATGTTACGGTTATGCCCCATCATAAATAAAATTCTTCCTTGTACTCAAACCCATGTACAGCCACCACCGACTTTTCTGCTTGCTTTCACAGCCAAATATCCACACACAAATACACACATACCACACACCACACACATGCATACACACATACAAACACAGGCGCGCACACAAGCACACTTCTGCCGAGATCAGCACATCATCCATGGGACCAGGTCTGGAGGGTACTTTGACTGGCTTCACTTTGTTCTCTTGGCAGGACTGAGCTGAGCCCTCTTCTGCCCTGACACCCAATCTTTCCTTGGTGCTTGTAAGAAGTCACAGTCATCTATTTTCCTCTTCTTCTCTCTCTGGGTCTTTTCTTCTCACCCTTTTCTGCCAATTCTTATCCTTTAAAGGATGGCATTTCTTGGAGTTTAATTATGGACCCATTTCTCTGCTGTTTTTATATTTAATCTCTTGGAGGATACTTATTGGTTCATAGGACTTTCTTAACATTTGTATGCTGGTGATTCCAGATTTGTATATTCATTTGTCTACTTGACATCCCCCCTTGACCGTGTCACTGACAACTCACACTTTACGAAGTGCTATCTCTCAGAGAAGCTGCCAAAACTACTAAACTGTGTGTATATTTCTCTCCGTCTCCAGGCCCCTGGTGTTTCTTTATTACGATTACCAGCAGTTCTAATACATTTTGGGCACTATCTTTAGCGGGTCTGATTGTTCATTTTGTTTATGTTGGTCTGTCTCCATTACAAAGCAAAGGTGATTCCAGTGGACAAAGAACATCTCTTTGCCTAAAAATGATGTATATCCAGTGCCTAGGAGATTGGATAACACACACTAGACACTCGATGGATATTTGTGCGTCCTGTGGATGTCAGTAACGAGAGACTACCCATTCAGGGGCCCTCTCTGTTCCCTAGATCAATGTAAAACATGGGCGATGTCAAATACGAGTATTCCATTGCAGAGAGTTTCCCATACAGTCACAACAGATAAGTGCAGTGAAAATAATGTGAAAAGAATTGATATCCAGGTAAATCAATCAAGTGCAGCCACAGCTCCTAATCTCCCATCAACTGCACCTCTGAGGAAGTCTCCCTGGTACAGGTGACACTCCTCCCCTGCGGGCAATTCCTGGCCACCCTGGTGCTAATACCATCCATTTCCTCCCATTTCAGAAAGCCTTTCAGAATGTTTACGAGATCACTTAAAAATCTGAATCTGTTCTAATGTATAACTTCATGCGTCAATCATTCCCAAATATCTGCGTCTATGACAACAGATCACTTGTGACACACTTCACAGCAGATCGACACACAGAGGCTGAAACGATCTTTTAAAATACCCAGCAAAGTTATCAGTATCTTAACTTATGAATATTAACTTTAAAAATATATAAATACCTCAGTGCAGCAATCCTTAGCAAGTCTGTTTTGATGCAACTCTTGAGCTGTTTTTGTCATAGTAACTGTTGAGGCAAAATAACCCTTTCTTATTTATTCTTTGATTTTTAGTCTTTAGTTTTCCCCTCTGTGGGAGGCCCAATGTCATTGAAACAGCCCCATTTTTAATCTTAGAAACTCTATTTTTAGGTAATCAAGTAATGAATACAATATCAGATTGAATTTTTTCCAAAATCTTTTCACTGACTTAACTGGCCCATGAGTAAGAAGAGCTGTCAGTGGCCTGTCTCCCTGATTATATTAATTAACTCACTTTCTCTGCACATTTAATGTAGAACAAGCATTTTCTCTAAACTTGAAAATTTTACTAGAGGTTCAAAAGTTACACAATTTTAATAAAACAAGAGTAACATAATTAGCCTTCCTTATTTCTTATCAGGAATGTTAATTTTAGAACAGTTTCCCAGATCTCATTTCTATTGTCAGGCAAAGGATTGCTTCCTCCAGGCCCTTTTCTTTTCCTATTACCATCCAGGAGTGAATAAAGCAGAGGAAGAGGGGACGGCACAGAAAAGGGATGGAAAGCATCCTTTCCTGCCTTAACACCTCCGCGTACTGCACTATCTTTTTAATGAAAAGAGACTTTCCGTTTGAAGTCGGCCTCCTTATCCTCACCATCGGTCCCCCTCCGTTTGAAACCTGCCACAGGGTTGGCAGCTGCAATCAAATGGGCTAAATATTACTGCCGAGTGAGTTCTCAGAAGCTTCTGCACAGAGGCCCCGGGGTGATGCGTCCTCTGTGCTGGATGCCCAGGTCAGCCTGGGGTGCCTTAACTCGGGGCCTCCCTGTGCCCGAACTGGGAAGGACTCAGCAGAATCTTGGCGGAGATGGAAGACACTATTTGCATCTGCAGCTTATGGGGATGTGCAAAAGAGCCCCCAAGTTCAGCTTGCCCAGTAGAAAATTGACCTAACGGACTCCCATATTTCTAGCAGTAATTTAAACCCCTGGCCTAATGTGATCCAATGACCAGACCAGGCAAAAAGACATCTAACCTGAGAGGAAGTGGGAGATGATCTTAATAAAAGGTAGAAGGAGCTGGAGTCACATTTGAAGACTTTCAGGGGACGGCACATTTTAGAATAAGCTCAGAGAGGCAATATCCTGTGGCATCTATAACCTTGTCCCTGTTGTTTGAAGGTGGATCTTACAGTGTCTGTGTACCAAGGTAACTAAAAAGATTTTTTCTTTTTTTTTGGCATGTGGGAACATAGCATTTAAACATGTTCTAATTGCTTTATGAATCTCATTGTTATTGTCTCTGCTTGCTTGTGAGCAACTTGTTCAGAGGAAATATCTACTTCTTCCTTTTGTTACTGCAGTCCCTGGCACAGGACTCAATGCACAGTGGTTCCTGGGATACATTTCTGTAAAGCATTGACATACCTCATCTCCAACCGTCTCCAAGTCCTCTATTTGAAGTGTCAGCTCACACAGAGGCAGGCAAATCCCCTGCCTGTTCTCACGGAGTTCCCAGGTGGGGTGAGGAAAGTCTTCCTGACATTTGTTGGACTTCAGGCAGGGTCTGAGGGCCAAGGTGGGAATGCGCAAACTTGTTTCTCCCAGCCATCGTATTTCTCATTATCTTCTTCTACAGAATTTTCCCCTTTTGCAGTTCATCTTCTACAAGTACTGACCATTTTTCATGAGTCGTCAGGCATTGAACACCGATGTGGTTGCTAAAGTGCCACCACCTTGATTTTGAGGGGTGAGATGGCTGGGGGTTGGGTCGCAGGCCTTGCAGCTCAGCAGAATCATGCCCCGAGTCTGGGACACTGCCTCTCAGTGGTCCTTTCTTGCTTCCTGCTACAGGAGCTGCTCACTGGTCCTGCTACCATGCCCGGCTGCCACCATGTTGCCAAGCCCTCATTTTTCCCTTCTTGGACCTCCCCCTGTTAGTTTGCAAGACCCCTAAGCCCTCAGTCCCCACAGTGGTGACCATTTTTCACCAGGAGCAGTTTAACTGTCTCTTCCTCTCACTCCCAGCCCGTCCCGCTCTTGGTGCATCAGGTGCTTTACTAAAGGCAGACCTTGCTCCCTCCTGGCAGGTGCCCTGGGGCTCGCTCTTAAGCACATTATTTTTCCCCTTCTGAATTTTATTAACTACAAGATACAGAGAAAAGCCATAGAAATTACATCACTGATTGTAAACAAGCACAAGTTCATTAGGGAAAATACACAAAATAAAGGCAAGAGTGAACTGGAAGATCAAGAGTTCCCACAGTCCTATCACATACCCCCAATCCTTTTTACTATTTTGTTGTGTTGTCTTCCAATCATATAAATTGCTTGTAATATGTATGTGTAATTCTGCTAGTAAGTAAGGATTATAAGAAATATATAGTTTTATTTGGAGTTTTCCCTTAATATTATATTGACCATTTATCTTATTTTTCAAAATTAAAAATCTCAACTTCTTAATTTTATTCTATGGAAACAAAACAATTTTTAAATATTCTCTTGTAATTTGACTCAGTTTCTCCCTGCCCCCCCCATTTTTTCTATTATAGTAATGTTGATGTCAATATTTTTTATTAATATTCTATTTTTCCTTACAATATATCTTCTAGGATGTTGTATTAGGGTACTGACTAAGCTTGTGTTAAAAAACTCCCCAAAGTACAGTGCCTTAAACGAGATAAAAGTTTACTTCTCTCTCACCTGAGTGCAGAGATGGTGGTTCTAGAGTGGCAGGCAGATCTGTCAGCACAGGTTTCCTGCTCTGTGTCCTCACTGGCTGTTCCGTTTGTCATCACATCACATGGTAAGAGGGCATGGAGGACCCAGGTCTTCCTTTCCTAAGAATGTGTCCCGTAATTTTCATATGCCATTTCTGTTTCCATCCAATGAGCCAGAATTTAGTTTTATGGCCACACCACCCAAGGGAGGCTGGGGAATGCAGTCTATGGGTGGTGGCCGTGTGCCCTGTTGAAACTGGCCCTGCTGGTGGGTGATTCTGCTATAAAAAGGGAGTTGGGACAGTGGACCTGAGACCCATTAGCAGACTCTCATGTGGCAGGATGGCTGGGTCAGTGTATAGGATGATTTTTCTAATTCTTGAAATCTACTTGAAAGTTATACTGCATAAATTTTGTACATTTCCCTGGATCCTTATCGTTTTGTTTTACATTTTTATTAAGAAGTAAGATTGAACCTATTTTCACATTTATTAGTCATCTGTATCTCTTCTTTTGTTTGTGTCATTTGTTCATTTTTCCCTTAAGCTACGTGTCTTTTCCTGAGTCCTATATAAGTTTTTCTCTGGTTCTCTTTTCCTATGCATGTATTACATATTAAGAAATGAATCATTTCACTGTGAAATGTCTTGAAAAAAATTTCAGTGAGTTATTTGTCCTTTAAGTTGGTAAGTGCATTTTAACATTTGGAATTTTAAAACTATTATGTATTGTGTATTCCTTTTTTATATATTATTCCATAATTTTTATCATTAGAAAGCCCTCCATTCTTAAACACAAATTACTGATATCTTTTAATTTTTATAAGGTGTTTTTTAAGTACATCCTTTTGGAATGTATTTTATCTCTTTTGCAACTTAAGGATTAATTATACTTCAGATACAACGTAATTTTGACTGAAGTATTTACTGAATAAGACCTCTATTTTTCCAGTGATTTATCATCACACCTTTATCATGTTGTAAATTCTTAAACTGTTACTGGATTTCTGTTACATTTCTTGACTATTTTGTCAAGACTATTTGTATGTAATCAAAACTATAATAATTTTTTTGTCTGAAAAGAAATGTCCCCATACCTTGTTCTTCATTAAAAAGAATAAGAGAAAGAAAAGGCTACTATTAACTTTTTATTCTTTTCAATTAACTTTAAAATTTTCATCAAGTTCCAAAACTAAACAACAAAACAGTCTTCATAGAGATTTTGACTGAAATTGCAGCAAAACTGTTATCTTCAGAACTAAACAGATTATATTCATCTCTATCTTTTTATAGCCCACTATACAGTTTTAAAATTTTTTTAAAAACTACACATTTTATATAGGTGTCTCTGCATTTATCCTCAATTTTTGTACATATATCTTTCTTTCCCTCCTTCCTTCTCTGTTTTTAATAAAACAAAAATATCTTTCTTTCTGACTTCTTCATGTCTTCCTTGCTAGTGTTTTCCCTGTTTTCCTTCTATCTCCTCTCTCTCCCCTCCATTTTTTATTACTATAGAATAATAAGTAGTTTTTACTTTATTTTATTTGGTTTTATGTTGTTCTGTTCTACCACCTTCAAGGGGTAATATGTATCGTTTCCTTCTTTGAAAGTCTGTAAAGTGACTGGGTTTTCATGTGCTTGGTTTGGTCTATTGCACTGTTTTGAACCACTTTATTCTGCTTCTTCTATGGCCTTTATTCTAATAATGTGTCTACGTGTCTCTCCCTTAATGAATGAGTCATTGAACATTTATTTGAAAAGCCTCAATAATAACAGAAGTTCATAAAAAATTAGTCTATTGTTTTAAGTAAGTGCTAAGTGTGTATCAAGGTATGTGTTATGCATCATTGTGATAAAAGAGGATTCTAGGTTCAAAAAGTATTTGGGAAACATTATAAATATTCTCCTTTTCTTGAAGATATACAGAGCATATTAGCATATTAATGTATTGCAAACACTAAAAATTCTTGTAGTAAAATTATTATTACCTCTTTATTTAGAATTCTAAAAGGTTTTTTACTTTATATATATATTTGTATGTGAATATATATTTACATATATGTGTATACACACACACACACACACACACACACACTTGCATGTTGTTGTACTGTACCCCACAGGCCTGCAAGCCCTGTACTTGCCCAGCCTCAAGACCTAAGAAAGAGCCTGTAGTCAGCAACAGAGACACTAATGGTTTAATGGATGGGGGAGCTTACACGTCTGAAGCCAGTTCCTGGAGCAACACCCTTTACATGTCTAAAGATCAGAATAATTACAGCTGGGGCCCCGAGCAAGTTATGTAGGCAGTTACTGATTAGGTGCTATGACTAAGAGGGAAGGTCAATCATGTGAGCAGGTGTAGGTGAAGCAGGGACTGGTTGGGCAGGGGATGTACAGAGAGCAAGAGAGCAGCCATTTTGGGTGGCCTGATCATATGTATGTGAAACATATATATACTTACATACAAATATCTGATGTGTCTGAGTAATCTTTGGAACTGCATGTCTCCAGAAATGTGCTCTCCTCTTCCACCACCTTTGTTTTTGCTCTACATGTCTGTGTGCCTAGATTTCTGACTGATACCTACTGACACAAACCAGGACATCTGCTTTGCAGTAGTCTACTTGACCATGGCTCCAACATTCCATGTCTGACTGTCCTCCTTTTATTTAGTACTGGCTGAGATCTACCCAAACAGATGGATGAGTTAAGATCACTTGGAGATGCCATTTTTCTTCCACCTGGAGATGCCTGTTCAGTGAAAAAGTTCAGACATCTTAAGGAGTAAATCTGTAACAAATCAAGAAGAGTTTGTGGCTTCCAGTTGGAAAGTGAAGTTGTATTGCCAGATAACTGCCTTGGGAGTCTATACTCCAGCTACTCCTGTAATTTGCTAGAGTAAGGGCTACTTGTTTCTAGCTTCCTCTTCTTCATCACTGATTATCATTTAGGATACTTAAGTATACTTAAGTCCTCCTGAGAATCCTATGAAGTAGGCAGGGCAGATAATATTAATTCCTTAGATAAAAGTGAGGCTCAGACAGGTTAAGGGACTTTTCCAGGTGGGAGATATTGACTTGAAACCTGTTCTTCTGCTTCCATACCTTTTCACTGAATAATGCAGATGATAGGATTTAGCTAAAGAGAACTCTATCCCCAATGGCAAGGATTCCATTCATTCTTTTTACAATTAAAATAAATAATAAGATGGGAATAGGGTCCATTAATTTCTACATACCAAGATGTATTCTGGACCAGTGTTGTACAATAGAACTTTCCATGGTGATATAAATATTATTTTCAATAAATAGCTGCTATTCGCATGTGGATACTGGGAAACTGAACTTTAAAATTTATTTAATTCTAACTAATTTAAATTTAAATATCACAGGTAGATACTGGCTACTATATTGAACAGCACAATTCCAGATTCTTAAGATTATGAAGATATAGCTGATGAATTAACAAAAAAATCAGTCTTAGTACCCAGGAATATTTGGAACAATTTAGTTGAAGCAAATGACCTTGGATTATCACTTAAAAATAAACTTAAGCCCAAAGAATAAAATTGTGTATATATAAAACTTTCTGGGAATACACACAGTTGTTCATGTGATGGTAGAAACCAGTATTAATACGACCTGATGTCAACCCTACAGGCTGGTAAGATCTACCACTTCTGGTTACTGCACTTGCAAAGTACCAGACAATGATTAAATCTGACACATAAAATAACAAGAGAACAAAGTCAAATGCCAGCTGCAAATATCACATTTTATTGTACACTCTTTACTTTGTGGCAGAGCTATTTTTCAGCGATAGTTGAATCTAGGGCAAATGCCAATCATGTCACACATTCTCTGATGACACAGTGGAGAGTCCATGGGGTGAGGAGGAGAGGTCTCTGCAGGAATTTGTCTCCTTTGAATGGCTTCCATCTTTAGACCTTGGACACTCTTCTTCCCAACTCTTTTCCTGGCTTCAGCTGTGACTGAGACATTGATTTTCACAGAAATCCAGTTGGCTGACACTTTCCAGTAAACCCCAAGAATGATGACTTGAGACCCAGACTTTATATGAAATAATAGAACAAGAATTTGGAACAAGAGGCAAAGCAAGGGTGAAGCCAGTTAAAAGGCTGATCACAGAGCAATTAACATCTCCCTGAGAAGTGTTAAAGGCAGCTATTTCAACTTCATAACAAAATTAAAATGGAAAGAAAATCGTTCTATATTTGTCTAACATGCATATAACTGAACACTGGTGAATTTCAACTCATTCCAAGCTATATCATTAGACAATTTTAGTGTCTTTGGAATGGTCCATAACAAGTGAGGGGAATTTCCCAAATTTTTCAGAAGCCCGGCAAAGATAAATACATTTATTATTTATAACATGAAATTCACTATGGAAATACCACAATAACTATTAGCAGATGCGTATTTTTGGAAAGACTTGTTTATGTAACTTATACAGTTCCCAACTGTGGCCATTACGGTTTATCTTAGTTGTACTAAGCCATTTAGCACCATGCCTCATGATGTATTTGTATACCAAATTGAATATATATATATAAAACTGGTTGAACAGCTATATTCAAAGTGTGCAGATTGATGAATCATTTCTAACTTAGAAGGAAATCACTTCCATTTTTCTCAAACTTGGCATAGAATAAACAATATAATGTTGGTAGGGATAGCTATTACAGATATGAGGCTATAATGCAAAATACACTGATCAAGTATAACAATACTCTCATATAGCAGGATAAAATTTAATAGGCTCTAAGTTTCAAAAGATCAAAATCAAAAGCCCTTTTGATTGGAGGTATCTTGGCTTCAAAACAAAGATCTAGAAGTTCTTTTAAAACTAATACTGAATGATGAGAACAGATCTGTTAAAACCACTAATGCATGTGCTTGCCAAGGACATTAATACAACATGCGGGCATTGCTCCTCTTGTATTTGTACTCTTCAGCCCATACAGAATTATGTTCAACTCACATCCAGGAGGAGGGGGCTAAGATCATGAAGGCTCTGGAAGTGAAGGCCTTTCCCTGAACAAACTCCCAGTGTTGAAGAGTTATAGAGGGCCCATACTAATGGCTGAAAGAGTCATGGATGGGGGGAAACAAAATTAAGGGAGTTCAACAAAATTCAGTTTTCTAATCCACATTGTTTTGCTAAGTAGAAATTAGATTTAGCAGTATGAATTCGAGGTTGAATATTTAATTTTCACTTGAGGTAAATTTTAGTTCTCTATTCAACTTCCTTTGATGTATCTAGGATAGATAATGTTAATGTTAGATGGCCCCAAGCTGAACTTGGAATGATGTATGATCTTTAATAAATAACAGGAATCAATTTGCTCATATCTTACTAAGGATTTTTTGTCTACATTTATAAAAATTCAGATTTGTAGTCTCTCTGTATATTTATAGTTTTAGAATAATACTGACCTCAAAACCTTCCATTTTCTGAAAGATTTTCTGTAGCTATGGTTTTATTTTCCCTTTAAACATTTGGTAGAAAAAAACAGTGAAGCCATGGGGCCCTGAAATTTTCTTTATCACAAGGTTTTTGATTATTTTTAATGTTTTAAATATGTATAAAGATATTCCACTTTTCTTTTTCTTCTTGAGTTGTTCTGGTAAACTGTTGTTAAGGAATCTGTCCATTTCATCTGTCTTCAAATTTGCTGCATAAAGTTTTTTAAATAATATTCTTTTATTGCTCCATTAATGGCTATAATATTCTCTGATTACTTCATTCTTATTATTCTATTAATATTCTCTTATTATTCTACTAATGAATGCATTATTCTATTCATGTTTTATCCCTAATATTGGTAATTCTTTTCTTATTTTTGCTCTTAATGTTCTTGCTAAAGTTTTATTTCTATATTGGTATTCTATAAGAATTCATTTTTCATTTCATTAATTTTCTCTGTTATTATCTATTTACTGTTTCAATATTTTCAGCTGTTATATCTAAACTTCTATTTACTTTAGGTTCAATTTGCTGCTCTTTCTTAGCTTCTAACTGTGGAAGATTGTATCGTTGCTTTAAAATATGTTTTCATTCTTGACATAAGCTTGTAAAGCAGTAAATTAACCTTAACACATATCTCAAGTTTTTGGTATGATATGTTTTATTTTTATTCAATTCCAAAATGTTCTAATTTTCCTTATTTCTTTTTAATTCCTGGCTTATTCAGAGTGGTTGTTATTTTTTACTGTAATTTTCAAATATTTGAGGATCTTTCAAATGTATTCATATTATTGATAACTAAATTCTGTTGCGGTCAGAGAATACGCTTGGATAATATTGATATTTTACATGTCTTGAAGGTGTTTTATTGTACAGCATATAGTCTACCTTGGTGAATGTTCCATGTACCCTTGGAAAGAATGACTATAACGTTTTGTGTTTCTTGGATAGTTCTACAGATATAAATTAAGTCAGATTTGTTGATAATTTTCTCTAAACTCTGTAGACATTTCTTGATTTTTTTACCTGCTTGTTTTATCAATTATGAACAAGTGCCGACAGCCTCCAAATATAGTTGTGGATTTGTTTCTCTTTTCAAGTCTGTGAGATTTTGCTTCATGTGTTTTGAAGCTTTTTAGTTAGGTTCATATAATTTTAGGATATGTATTTCCTTTAAATAATATAGATCCAGTTCTAGATACAGATGTGGATCTAGATCTAATTCTAGATATGGATATAGATGTATTCTTTAGTTTTTAAAAGAATACGTATTTGATACAGTAAGGGTATTTGCTAAAATGGCCACAGTGTAAATGTCAAAGGGTCAAGTCTGAGACATAAAAGAAATAATAATTCTGAATCTGGGTGATAAATACATTTTAATATTTTTGAATATCCTTACAATATTCTTCACAGGGAAAAAGGAAATTGGAAATTCTTTTGAAAGAGAAAGATAATGTACCCACAAAACACACTGCATTTAATATTATGGTAAAACAACTACTTATTTATAACCATCCCCGATTATCACTTATTTTCACAGTTTAAGGGTGAGGTACAATTAGGATTAATGGTTCTCAATGACAGTTTTCTTGGAAAAAGTCATTCTCCAATGCTATTATTCAGTGTACTGGTATTCAAAGACAGAAAATTTACTGATACCATGCTGCAAAATGAATAAAACTAAACACACGATAGCGTAAACACAAAGGATATTTACCACCTCCACTGGGAATTATTTGAAAAACACTTGAGCATGTCCTTACATAATATGTTAAATTACAGACATCTGACACGTGTCATTCAAAGGCTTTACCTCTCTCAGTTATCAAGTATTTCTCTAAGTGCCATTTATGTAGGATTACAAAATGCTGTCTAATATTTCTGTGTGTATAAGCTTTATTGGACTTACTTGACTGTAATCTCTTTTGTGGCTGGATAATGCTCTATTCAATTTTTTCCTAACCACACTGCTTGCTAAAGGGTCTTGCACATAGGACATGCTTGAGTTGGGTTTCCTAGATTTTATTAATTTTGTGTGACAATTAGGACCATCATGATAAAATCAGTTCTAACACTTTTCTCTAAGCAGTTGTGTTCATCATTCTTTTTTCACACAACATTTCTTGGCTAATATGTCATGCATTCCATCCTGTGAGCAGCTGGCATGATATCCAGAATAGATGTAGTGCATTGATTCTTGACTCCTGGGTGTTACCAGCTGGCATAGATAAATGGGCAACTAATAAGTACAGCGGATAAAGTTGTCTCTGCCTCATCCCAAAGGAGACCCTCATAATTTTCCTTTTTGAATTTATCCAGATTCTAACATATTTTAAAAGAATTCCTGGAAATACTCTCTATAACTAATAAAACCATTGAGACTTTGTCTTTTTGTATCTTACTGCTTAACCCATTCAGAAACATCTGTGGTATATAGATGAATAATGAAAGATTAAGTAACACTTGCAGATTTAAGATCAACTTATATAACATAGCATCTTTCCAAAATCAGTGAGGTGTCAGACTTATGAGCAAGGCAGATTCTGCTGAATCGAGCATCCTGAGAGCAGATCATAATGAAGTCCTGGACATCACACCGAACGATCACAGATGGTAAAGATGGCACTGAAAGCTTTGACTGTGATTAGATTAAATACTATTTTTGATAAGCTTTGCTAATCTCATTTTCAGGAAGAGTTAGGTATATATAGAATATGCTCTAGTAAACCAGACAGCTTTTGTTGCTTTAGAAATAAAAGAACATTTTGAATGAAAGATAATGAATCTAAATCTCTACTGCATATGTATTTTTTAATAGGCTTATCTATTTGAATACATAACATTATATTCTTTCTCAACAATCAGAGTGCCTTAGTAAAGAAGATTATATACAATCTGGCACTGCAGAAGAACATCTGCAAAAGAATTACTTTAAAAAAAGAGAAAATTAATGATTAGCTGTATGAAACACAATCATAGAATGATATTATTTTAGGGATCATCTAGTTTAATACCCTTAATTTACACATGAGATAATCAAGGCCTAAGCTCACAAAGATAATTTAATGACAGGGCTAAGAACTTGAGTCCTCTACATTTCAGATCAGATGTCTTTTCTTTCAAGTCATCTTGGAAAACCACTGTAGGCCGATATTCATGTAATTCTCCTATGATGACTGCACCGAAAACCAGGAATAAAAAATATATGTGGCTCTGCAATTTTATGTATTGACATTATTGCAGCCTTAAAGCTACTCAAGTTGAATTTGAAGATTTTCTATCCTGATAATAGAGTACAACAAAATAAAAGTAACCAAGGGCAACAATTACTGAGCCTGCGCGTCTGGAGCCTGTGCTCCGCAACAAGAGAGGCGGCGATAGTGAGAGGCCCGCGCACCGCGATGAAGAGTGGCCCCCGCTTGCCACAACTAGAGAAAGCCCTTGCACAGAAACGAAGACCCAACACAGCCATAAAAATAAATAAATAAATTAATTAATTAAAAAGTAACCAAGGGCAAATTATCAATAGTAAAGGACATACACCTGAAGGAAATGTATGCCAAAATGTGTTGCAACGATCTCTAAAGAAAATACAAATAGTTGTATGTGAACATACACTATGTATGTCCAAAAGAAGCTTTGAGGTGAAAGGAAAAACAAAAGCAGCACACATACCAACCCTCCTCCCCCAAAACAACAAAATGAAACAGGTTGCAGTACAGAACCTATCTCATCGATGCACAAAATGTTGGATGGATAGAGTGTCATGAAATTAGAAGGATATACACCAAGTGTTTACCTGTAATTACTACTGTGAAGTGGGATTAATGAGGTGGGGAGGTACTTTTCTGTAATTATTTTTATTTCACATTTCTGTTTTTTTAATATTATTAATGTCCACACATTACTTTTCTAATACTGTTTATTCCAAAATGGAGCTGCAATTTAAATATTTAATCTAAGGAAGTCAATTTCATAAGAAAATATTTTTGTGTACATCTGTTTCAAGCCTTACCTGAATGTCATAAAATGTGTCAGAAAGATCAGAAAAAAAGTGATAGGCTTCTAATAAGAAGCAACATACCAACAATTATCCCAAAAGGAGTACAGGTTCAAAGCAATTACTTTGGAATGAGGGAAAATTTTTATCCTCCGTTATTGCAAATATCTTTAAAAACTTTAATATTAATGATTATGTGTTACCGCTTGTCTGTGTAAACTTCGTTAAACAGTCTGTCCTAGACAACTGTCAATTCACCCCAATATATGTAACTGAATATCTGAGGAGGCATTGTCTTATTTACATGAATATTGTGAAAACATTAATTTGTAACCACACTCCTCTGATCTCCCTGGTGACAAATGCTTTGTCTCCCTGGGTCTCAAGTGGGCACTAAATTGTAAGATTGGGATAACCTTATTTTCTCAGTTTGCATAACAAATTTTTTAATGTCTTCTTACCTAAGTCTTCTGAAACTCTAACATAACTACACTGTGGATTTCAATGACTTCTAGAGGCATTGACTTCAACAGGGCCAACAATTAATTACAAAGAGCAGCGATAACTGTTATTAGTTGTAATATATTTCCCTTCAATTAGATAAAAATGTTCCTAAGGACTGATTATTAAGAGCACTGAGTTAGTAATCAGCTAATCTAAATTCCATTTCTATCTTGGTCCTTATTAAATGTATGGACTTGGATTAGAAACTTAATATTCCTTTGCTTTAGTAACTGCTTTTGGAGAAACCATGATAAGAAATCTGAAATAAAATGAAGTTAGCTTTCAACTTCTATTTCCAACACAACCATCAGTGAATTCTATACATTCAAAGTTTGTTTTTGAGAAATTGGCCTGAATGATTATTGAAGTGATTAAATATGATTAAAATAGGATCTAATAAAGTCACTTACCTGAATCTAATATTTTCCCAAATATTTATTGTATAGTGAATCTTTAGATAGTAGAAGTCATCAATGGGTTAATTTAAATTAGAAAAACAGTAGTTCATTCCTAACACATACAAAAAAATTTAAAACAACCCTTTTTTTCTAAAATATCTAAAACTCTCCAAGGAGTGTATAATTGTTAGTTAAAATGTTTTTATATTTCTTTATAAAAAATAAAATATAAGGATTTAGAGTAATAATTATCCAATGAGTATTTGTGATCTTTATTTTTCCCTATTTTCTGAACAATGATAAGATGCCAAGTTTAAAGAGCTACTGGAGAGTATATTCTTTGCTGTAAAATGCTTAAATTTGTTCATTTTTACTGTGCACTTCAAGAGAGCTGCCCTTACAATACTGTTTGTGTTTTATTATTCACTTCCTCAGAAATTTGGAAGTCAGGACAAAAATGGAGGTCCAGTTTATTCCACATTCTATTTACTGTTATAATACTTTATTTTCAGGGACTTCCCTGGCAGTCCAGTGCTTAAGACTTCACCTCCCAGTGCTGGAGGTGAATCCCTGGTTGATCCCTGGTTTGATCCCTGGTTGGGGAGCTAAGATCCCACATCCCTTGCGGCCAAACAAAACAAAACAAAACAAAACATAAAACAGAAGCAATATTGTAACAAATTCAATAAAGACTTTAAAAAATGGTCCACATCAAACAAATTTTTAAAAAGTACTTTATTTTCAAAACTGAGTAATGAAGAAAATGATTTCTTGATGTCAAAGATTTTCTATAAATCCATCATCAAAGGAGTGCAATCTGCTTTAGCACCCCAAGCGGGTCTAACTGCACCAACAACTGCACAGACAATGTCTGGAAGTCATTGGTAAATCTTTGGTTCTATGGGCACCAACAACGAGGTGGGGTTGAGGAGTGCAAAGACCACTCATCGACTTTAGGTTTCTGGCTTTGATAAACCAAGAAAGTTTTCGACAGAAACAGCATCCCCATAATGCCCATCTGTACACAACATTAGCTGACTTTTGAATGCCTTATATCCTGGTTCTTTTTTAAAAAGTGAAAGTACTAGATAGCACTTATTTAGAAAAAGACCCAACTTCATTCAGATTAAAGTTTTGCCTTGCAGTAAAACCATTTTGTCAATAGACTATTGCAACTCACCAAAGAAGACTGCTGTAAATTAATTACAAGCGATCTTCAAGTTATTCATTTTTACCCAGTTTTAAGATTTCTCCACATACCCTAGCTTTGCTTAAAATACATTTTTTTATCCAAATCATCTTCTTTTTCCATCGGCGTCTTCATCAGATCTTTGACAATGATCAGTGCTTTCCATTGTATCTTATGGTCTCAAAGATATCCATGCTGATTGGAGCCATCATTCCACAGTGGAAGGTATTCCTCCATTTATTAAAAGGTTACATGCCCTCTGGAAGCTTTCCAGAATCCACACAACTTACATAATTCACTTAAATTTTTTTGATCCTCAAAAATCCTCTACATGAATTACGGTGAAATATGTATGGCAAGGTTTATGACTTTTCGACATTCACCTCTTTCAATCACTCTATCACTTTTAAATTCTTTTGATGCATAGCCTTTGCTAAGCCTATGAACTTGCCTGCTTTCCTAAGAGACCATGCCACTATTTTAGAAGATATTTTCTTTTAATAATGTGGGGAAGACATTATAGGTAATGCGCAACATGTCTAAAAATGTGGAGAACTAACAGTATTTTAATCAAAACAAATGCAGAGATATGACTTGATTCACTGTATATCTTCCCACCAAGGCTTGCACACATCTGAAAGTTCCCCTGATCTGTGTATGCATATTTGTCATATGGGTTTTCAATTCAGATAGTAAATTCTGGGGAAAAATGTACATTATTATAGTGTAATTCAGATTATGAGTTCAAATAATACAGGAATCTTGTATTATACATTCCGTTAAGATGGTCATCATAGTCTTTACACTAACTATGAATTGGGTTCACTTATTTCACATAGATATTTTTAACAATACTCGAATGGAAATTACAAAAATAAATAGAACAGAATTCTATAGACATCACAAAGATTACCTATAATTTAATAAACAGTTAATCTAGAGATGTAAACATCTGTATGTGCATATAAAATTTGAATTATATATCACACATAATCAGAATCTGAGATGAAGAATGAAATTATGAAATTGAGACCATGTTTTAAAAATATTAATAAGAAGCATAATTTATATAGAGATATAACTATCATGATTCCACAAGACAGACTAGTATTCTCTCTTTTTTTAATATTTTATTTTATTTTATTTTTATTTATTTATGTTTGGTTGCATTGGTTCTTCGTTGCTGTGCGCGGGCTTCCTCTAGTTGCGGCGAGCGGGGGCTACTCTTCATTGCGGTGTGCGGGCTTCTCATTGCGGTGGCTTCTCCTGTTGCGGAGCATGGGCTCTAGGCGCGCGGGCTTCAGTAGTTGTGGCACGCGGGCTTAGTTGCTCTGCGGCATGTGGGATCTTCCCGGACCAGTGATCGAACCCGTTTCCCCTGCATTGGCAGGCGGATTCTCAACCATTGCTCCACCAGGGAAGTCCCCAGACTGGTATTCTCTTAACTAAAAGTGACCAAGACAAATATAGTCCAGGTTGCCCTTTTCCTTCCATCTTCTTTGACTAGCTCATTCTGTTATCCGTGTAACATTCACATACCTGTCACACGCCTTCATGCCCTATTGACCCATGTCCTAGGTTCAAGGGTGATAAATAACTGAAATTCAGGGTGCAAACTAGAGAGTCTTTATTTTCCATCTACGAAATTCAAGTTATTTTTTCCTATTTTAAAAGTTACATATATAACGGGATCACTTTGCTGTATACCTGAAATTAACCCAACGTTTTAGTCAACTATGCTCCAATATAAAATGAAATTTTTTTTTAAAGTTATATAAAATAGTGATTAAAAACAAGGCTTTGAATCTCAACCCCATGACTTACATTGCTGTGACTTTGGCTGAATGCGTCAACTCACTCCGTCCAGATTACCAACTGTAGAATGTGCTTTACATCTACTCTCAAGGTCAAATGAGATATATATTACACATAAAATGTTTTGTACAAATCCTGGCTCATAGAAAGTAACAAATATACAGGAGTTCTTGTAAGGGTTGCTGTATTCTATCATAAGGAGTTTTGCCTGTGATTTCACTTGGGTTGCATTCGATATTGATGCATACATTTCAAAGCTGTCTGATGCATCTGGCTGCTAATATCATAGAGTGACTGCTCCTCTCTGCTCCCTTAGGAAGCAATGCTCTATAGTAAGCCCTGAATAGTAAGGCAGAAACAACTTCAATATATCTTTCCAGTATGGTATAGTTGCTCCTTATATCACACCACAAAAAACAATTTTGCTTTTTCAAATAAAATTATGGCCAATTTATGCACCTAAGATGAGGAATTTAGGTTAGTAGATTAATAGGCCAACTGAAATAGATTCATGATATTAAGATAAAAATATGAAAGTCCCATTATATAGAAGATAAGGTAAAACTCAGAAAAAGTAAGGTCAGCTTTGCAGCAGATTTTAAGGTGACTTTGATATAGGACTTCCACAGGACAGGTGCAAAAATATGTACATTACAGATTGTGCTTCAAGTGATTATTAAATCAATGTGATTTTTTAATGGTGTGTTTTGACAATATTCAGTCACAATTCAATATAATATTGCCAAATATATTGTGTGTGATTGTAAACTATGCTGGTCATACGCAGAACATGGATTTGAAATAAAAGTGGCAGAGCAACTTGCCCAGAACTCAGTCTCAGGAGAAATTTAAAGCTGAGCTGGCACAAGGGAGCATCTGGGTGCGTTAGTGGGAGGCCAACAGGGACAAAAGTTTTGCTTGCAAATCTTTTTTCTTATTTTACTCAAAAATATGACAGTTCAGAAACCTCAGACCACTTATCTCAATTGGGCTTCTAAAGAATGCATGATTGTATGATGTTTATATCAAATGATACTGAGGCTGGAAATTCCAAACTCTTTCTGGAGTGAGTGATGATTTGACACTGTCATCTGAGCAGAATTCCTGTGCCTGGGGAGAGAAGCCCCAGGCAGTGGGGAGGGTGTAGGAGCCTCTCCCTATACCCATGAAGGGATTGATATGGGTGCTTCCATTCTGCCCTGCACCACCAGACTTCTGTTCTCACGGGATTCAAATAAGTGTATGTACCCAAGAAAACTGAAAACATATGTTCAATCAAGAACTTGTACACATGATCATAGCAATGCTATTCACTATTCATAAAAGTGGAAATACCCAAATATCTATCAACTGATGAATACATAAACAAAATATGGTAATCCATACAATGCTATATTGCTTATCCATAAAAGGGAATGAAATACTGATACATGCTACAAAATGGGTAAACCTTGAAAACACTAAGTGAAAAACCAGACACAAATTGTATGATTCCATTTGTATTAAATGTCCAGAACAGGCAAATTCACAGAGACAGAAGGGAAATTAGTGGCTGCCAGGGACTGGAAAAATGAGGGAATGGGAAGTGGCTGCTTAATGGATATACTTTCTTTTCAGGGTGATAAAAATGTTTTGAAATTAGGTGGTGGTGATGGTCACTTAACATTGGGAATATACTAAAAAACAATTAATTGTACACTTTTAAATGGTTAAATTGGTGAATTCTATGTTATGAGAATTTTATCTGAATTAAAAAAATTTTATACATGGTATCAACTATGTATAAAACAGACAACTGATGAGAACATACGGTATAGCACAGGGAACTCTACCTAATGCACTGTGGTAACCTAAATGGGAAGGAAGTCCAAAAGGGAGGGGATATCTGTATGTGTATGGCTGATTCATTTTGTTGTTCAGTGAAGGCTAACACAACATTGTAAAGCAACCATACTCCAATAAAAATTAATAAAAAAATAAAAATAAATTTATGCTCTCAAAAAACAAACAAACAAACAAATAAAGTGCCTTGGGATGCTAAGCAATTTCCAGGAATCTGTGTGCAAACACTCCTCCCTACAATTCTAAAGAAAGTCAAGCTACCATCCTTTTTCTTAAGGGGTTATATTCTGTTACGCATGTGAAAAAAGTTTCCATCTGGAAAAAAGTCTTTCAATTGATTTCTTATTGGCGATTTCAGCTATTTACTATTTCATTAACATATCACGTTAAGTTTATCTGTAATTTAATTACAAATAGATGATTAGGAGAAATATTCATTCTGTGTCCTTGTGCTGTTTGTATTAAAATTTCTGAACAATTTAGGGGATAATTCTTTCTAAAGCAATTTCCTTGTTTAAATTAGGCCATAAAATTGGATTACTTAATAACAATGCAATAAAGCTGGACTGCTTTATAATCTTCCAGGTACTTTCACATCTAATACTGCATCTGATTCCCATGTTAACTCTGTAAGATAAGTATGCCAGGTATTTTTACCCCAGATCCGTAAAAGTAGACACTGAAAGAGAGAAATCAAGCCATTTCATTTTTAAGTCAGTGGCATATCAGTGAGTAGAACTTAAATTTTGAGATTCTTGCTGAAGAAAGGCTCTGTCTATACCAGCACTTATACTTGCTTTAGCTACACCACGCTTGGTAACAAACATTCCGCCGGTGTTGCTCAAACCTAATTGCGTATTAAAGTCACCAGGGAGTTTTTAAATCATGCTTGGGTTACACACATCCACACACATTCACACACACACATACACATAATTGCATACACACATGCATGCATGGATAACATGAAGAGCTTTTTAAATATTGGAAAATTATCATAAATAAATATTTACATACATTATTATAAAAAATTAAAAGACTCCAGCAGACAAATGGATCAGTCTGAACTCTGCTTGATTTTGTCCAAAGTTTTTATATACATGCTTACTTTATTCTTGACAGTATTTGTTGTAAAAACTTAAAATATGTGTAACCAGTGGAATTTAGATATTTCACAATGAAATATGCCCCCCTTGTTGAGGTAACCAACACTATTTATATGATACATGTATGAGGTAACAGTCATGTATAGATGTTTCTACTCATTTATGCTCTTACAATTACATATACAATAAGAATTCTCAAATATGAAATTGAAGTCTTCTGTATTTGTGTCCTTTTTCCCTGCATGGTTTTCTAATTTCTGAAGGATCTGTGTTGTAAATTTACACCATAAATAAAGGATTTATTTTCTCCTTGAATTCTATCAGTTTTTGTTTTACATAAATCAAAGCTCTATTTTAGGAGCCTAAAATTCATGACTGTTGAATCTTGAAGAATTATACCTTTCAGCAAAGTAAATTTCCCTCATTTTACACAATTTTCACCTTGAATGTTATTTTATTGTTTATTACCATTGTCAATGTGCTAGCATGTAGCCCATATCTTTTACATTCCTTTATTTATTTATTTATTTATTATATTATTCCTATATTTATTTACAGATTCTTATGTCATTGAGATTTCGATGTGCTTCACTGAAGAAGATTCTTCTGAGAATCTGTCTTTAATAAATGACTTTAATCCTTTCATATTTATTGTTGTGACATATATATTTCTAGTTTTTCCTTCCATATGTTTTCCTATGATCTATTGACCATGCTTTCTAGTCATTTACTTTGTTTTCTTTTATCTGATATTTATTGAAGGTGTCAAGATTTCTATGGTCCATTTGTTTTAAGTAAATATTTATCATTGTACAATCTACCTAAATTTTTTGGTGGTTACTCTGAAAATTTTAACTTTTATTTAAAATTTTAAATTTCTAACAATATCTGATGCTAATCAAGAGATACAGCTTAACATAGTTACACCTTTCTAGTTTCCTTCCTCACTTCTGAGATGATATGATCTGTAATTTTGATCAATAATATAATTTATTAATTTTTATTCAATTTTTATTTTATTATTTTCTTTCCCATTATTGATGCCATTATTGATGCCTGTTCTTTCTGACTCATTTATTTTTTCTTGCAAAAATATATCCTCCAGAGATTTTTTGAAAAAGAATCTACATAAAGCAAAATTATCTTTACATTTCTAAAAATGTTATATCACTCTCATGCTTGAAGGACAGTTTGACATGGATAGGAGTCTAGATAAGGCTTATTTTCTCTTATATTTTAAAGATATTTCTCTTTCTATATTTATATCTATTTTTACTGACAAGATACCTGATGCCAATCTGGCTGACATTTATTCATATGTAATCTCTACTTTTATCTTTGGAGACCTTAAAGTTTTGTGTTTTTTTTGTTTTTTTGTTTTTAGTATTTAATGCATAACATTTTTTACTGTGGTGTGTCTAGGCATATTTGTGTATAAGTGTGTGTGTGTGTGTGTGTTCACTTAGGTAGTTCCTTGACTTATTTTTTATACTCCCTATTCAATAGGCTCTTTCAATCTTATCCTTATGTTATCTTTAATTTCTAATAAGTTTTCTTAACTTTTTCTTTCAGTTTTTCTTCTTCACTGTGACAATTATCAGTTTATTAATTCTCAGCTCCAAATCCATCCCCATTACCTGCCTTGGGAAAAATATAGCTGGGTTCTTTAAATATTTTTCCTTTGCTAGTTTGCAGATAGTATCCTTGGTCAGTCGAGAGCAGGGACATTGAAGGAAGAAGCGTTTTTCACCTCCTGGTTCTGGGCTGCCCCTCTGTCAACTCCCGCAGTATGTGTGGAGTTTCCTTCTATACCGGGAAGCCAGCAGCACCTGGCCTCTTCCCATTGCAGCTGCTGCCAGCATCCCCACAGGCAGCCTGGTAGCAGCGTGCCATCTTCAGTGGACCTCCTGTGACCACTCTCAGCACACGGCCTTCAAGCCCCTGTGCAGTGGAGTGCTGGATTGGACACTTCCTCATGACTCATTTTCCTGGCAGCCCCTCTCCAGTGTTGTGCCACTGTCTGCATGCCTTCCTTTGGACACCTCACCAGGGACCTCCTCGACAGTTTTCAGTAAGTTTCACGGAGTGAACCCTGAACTCCTGTCGGTGGATCCACAGGATTCCAGAAAGCAAGTCCACAGTCCCAACAGAGCAGGACCTAGAGAACTTCTCCAGTATCTATTCTCTATGGCCACACCCTCCCGATAAGTTCTGGGTCTCAGCCCTGGTGGAAGCATCTCTATTCTAGTGCTCTATCAGCCTTAGGCATGGTTACTCCATATGCCTCCTAGTCCTATATTCCTTATTGGGCAATCCCCTGTTATTTTACTTTCCTGTTAATAATTCTTTAAATTAAGATTTCCATATTCATATTACTCTATGGTTTTTCTCTCCTTACTGGATCCTAACTAATGCAGAATAAGCATCAGGGACTGTCCCGTGAGATTGATCATAAAGATGGAATTTCAGAATTGGTTTGGCCACGCTCTGAGGATGAATGCAGAGCTGAACTCTTTGGGAAATTGGAAGCTAGTAGTCCATGGTGCACGCTGGCATCATAATTAATCAAGTTATCACCTAAGGTTAATTGTGATGAAGTGACAGCTGCAGAAAATGCCCTGGGACTCCAAGTGGCTGTTATAATCGACTGTTATGGCAGTAGTGGTGACTATAAAGAGTGTGGGATGGATTCTTTTGAGTGCACTTGGGCGATTACAAATAGAATATGACAAATTCAGACTTCTAAGTATCAGCTTGCGTCAAGGTCTGAGAGCCAGAGTTCCCATCACAGCCCTGAAAGAATCTCTTATTTATTTTATCCAAATGGTGATGCTGCTAAAATCAAACACAAAATTTAATAACGTGGGTGGCTGAAGTGCAATAGCAGTTGAATGCAGTCTTGGCAATGTTCTCCTGTGAAAGACCTTTGAGGAAGAATGGGATCCTGAAATTTAGACTAGGAATACATGTCTGAACCTGATTAAATGGACAACACTGCATTTTCAAGTCACTCTGTCTCTTTTGTCGGTGGAAGAAGTTGGCCCTTTGTATCTGAAAGTCCTGTGATCACCTCCCTCGGGCAGGTGACTTAAGAGGATGCTACCCAGTAGCACTGCATCCTAGCAGGTGTTGGGATTGTACAGGTGTTAGGGTAAGTGGGGAGGAAGATAACACTAGATAAGGCTGAATTCATTGGTGTGGGCACACTTGCAGGATGTTCTGGACACGTCACATTACTTCATTCAGCTGGAGATGCTTCACTGGAACTTGTACTCAACAATGACCTCCATTTAATGAGGCTGAGATGGCCAGAGCTTCCTGGTGTGATATAGAAGAGGGAACCCAAAGGGAGACAGAAATGTTGTACTGGATTTACAAAATTAGAGCTCAACCTCGTACTGCTTTAAGAGATAAACCTTAAATATAAGGACACAAAATGGTTGAAAGTTTAAAGATGGAAAATAAAAGATATACTATGCAAACACTAAACAAAGTTTAGATAGTTACCCTGATGTCAGTCACAGTAAACTTTAAAGCAAGAAGCATCACTAGTAATATAAAGGATCTTGCAAAATGATGCAATGGTCATTTGACTAGGAAAATATAACCAATATAAAATAAAATTAATTTATATAATTATAATGCAACCTGACAATAGATAAAGCTAGGAAATTATTGAATTAAAAGAAGCACACAATTCATAGCAGAAAAAACTTGTGCTCATTAGACATTGATTTGATTGCTTGTATATAGAACGTTCCACAGATATTTAATATTATTAACACAAATGATCACTTGTAGAGTCTATATCAAACCAGAAACATTTAAAATTACTGGCATGTGTATCAGTGTTCATTCAGATGTAGAAAATAGAAAGCTATGAACAGTGACTTAACAAAAGATTTTGTTCACCTCACTTCTTTTGGGTGTCACCACAGTCTAAGGAGTCTGGGTTCACATTTTGTTACTTTCTTTGCACCTCCCTGACCCCAAGTCATGGTCACAAAATGGCTGCCTCAGCTCTAAACATTGCTTCTGTAGTCAGTTCAAGAAAAAGAAAAAAGATTCATTAAGATCTGTTTTCTTTGAAAAAAAAGTTAAAGCATTTCTTGAATCCCCAGAATATGTTTCCCTTTATAAAGGCTGGTAAGCAAGCATGACTTTTCAGCCTCTATAATGGGAGGCAGCAGGGGAGGTAGAGTTAGGAGTAGCTATTCCATTAGAAAATTGACAGCACCAGGTACAGTATATGTGTTTATTTATATGATATTATATTTTCTACCAACGAATTGCACCTAACATACCTACTTATGGAATTTCAAATTGCTGGTAGGTAGGGGCCATGCCATATAGTTCATTTGTTTTTCTCCAGAACATGTAAAGAAAAAAATATCTTCCTACATATTTGATTAACTAATCTTCATTGAGACATTTTCTCACATGACTGAGAACCTAATTAAAGACCTATCAGCCACACTCCGAGCCCAAATGAGTCTACAAAGCCCTAAGAACAACATTGCTTTATGCAGTGGAGTATTCCAGGGGGTGCTGGTACCCAGCCTTGCAATGCTCAAGCATGGCTATTACCAAAGAACATTTAAACAGAGATTTCACAATTAGATGACATCTGAGTTTCATTCCAACACTTAGTTTTTATGAAAAAAAAAAGTTTGAATTTTCCCTTGAAAAAGAAAAATGTAATCTGTAGTCTGACACTTTGGCATTCTCATTTTTCAATTATGGAGCCCTGACTTCAAGAAATATAATGTCTTATGTCAAATAAAAAATGGATTCTGACCTTCTATTTTCTGCAGTAGGAAATGGACTGACTGAAGAGAAAATTAAATGTGACATACTTAGGAAGGGAACATGAAAGTTTTACTGAAGTAGGAACATGGTCTGTCTCCAACATACTACATGGCATTGAATTGAGAATTCTTTGGATTCCACCCTCTGTGTGGTGCAGATTTTAATACTGATTGTGTTTCTTCATTAAATATATCGGAAATTTAGCATACTATCAATTTAAGTTTTGCATCACAATTACTAGGGATGAATTGTTAGTGTGAGCTAGACAAGTTCCCACAGTATTAAAATATTCCATAGCTGCCAATATTTGCCATCAATAACTGCACAGTCCTTTTTTATTCTGGTCAGTCATCTTCACCCTAGGCTATACTTAGGATACATAGGTAAAATAGCCCATAATGTCGTCAATCTATTTATTTCAGTTTTATTCATTAACTCTATTTATCATGATGCGTGGGACTTTGGAGATGGCTCACAGTGATTCTGAAGATGAGGGTCATGCAGAAGATACCTCTACAGTTCACACGAGCAGACTTGGCCTCATGTCATAACATTTTCAGGAGATGGCCCAAGAAAGTTACATTCACGCAAACTGTCTTCCACTTGTGTCCTATTTTGAAATATATATTATTCTACTAGGGTTGCTAGTCTGAATGTAATACAATGGAGTTATTTTTTCAATTAATGATCATCTCACTCTTTGATTGCTATATAATTGCTATTAATAAATTTATCTGAGTTACTTTCTGCAAAGGTGTTATGAAGTAATTTTTTGTGTGTTACAAGTTCTACTCATCTTGCGTGAAACTCATAGGCATTCAGGGATGTCAAGTAATTCAAGATGGAGTCACAGTGGCCAATGTGAACTTCCATATTAGTTAGTTTGAAATGTTGGATATAGGATGGCCAATCTCAGCATGAAAAATCAAGAATGTTACTTTAGATAAGAAATTTGTTTTGGTAACATCCTTGGAAAGACTTTGCTGGAATTGAAAGAGCAACTGATAGAGGCAAGAACCCTTGGGAAATAACCCTTATATCTTACTGATAGTCTCCTTTGAAATGAGACCATTGAGCCAGGAGACTTGGAGGCTCTTTGCTGGAGGACCCAACTCCAGGCTGGCAAGAGCTGTTCCAGACAGATGCTGCCAGAGGCCCTGTAGGAGTAGAGGATGACTTCCTGCTCATGCTTGTCCTGAGACCTGTTGCTGGACCAGAGATACAGCTTCTGCTAAGAAGTCTCCTTCCTGGACTGCTTGGAGTGGTTTGTTACTACCTATTCTGGTTCTACAAGTTTGACTAACTTGTGGGCTAATTGTGTGCAATAAACTGACTAATTCCTGAATCGGATTTTGGCTACATTTCGTACACCTCCAATCCTGGGATTCTTACCTGGTCCCACTGTTGGCCCTGTGACAGAACAAAAGAATTTCTAAATCAATGCAGAGCAAAAAACTTGCATCACCAACCTGAAAAGTTCTCAACATATTAGACGCCATGAAACAGAGAGTTATATTTGTAAATGCCTAATGCTTATATATAATAAATTGCTATAGAGAGTAATACTTTTGTATTGGTTTCAGAACTAAAATAGTTTCAGATGAAAAATATAATTTTTGACTTAGGAATTTCTAGCATTTTCAGACTGTCCTTTCACATCATAGGTAGAACATCACTCTACTTGTTGAATCACTAATGGTTCCTGGTTCCAAAATTCTGCATGTAAACGTCATGCCTGTATTCAAATTTGTGAAGCTAATTAGAAGCTGTGTAGTTCAGGTATGCATCATCTGAAATATTCCAGAGTTAAACCAGAGTCTAAAAGACTAGTGAAAAAATAAAATTTCCTAAGAAAAGGTTTCTAATAAATTCTAAATATAGTGCAATTCCAAGACATGTGGCATAGGGCTTGTAAAAAAGTTAATGAAATATTAGTAGAGAGTGATTTCAAAGCTATTTATTTAAGCAGAATATTCTACATTTATTAGGTATTTATTATTTGTATAGAGGTATAATTGACATATAAGTTTCTGGTGTACAATGTAATGATTAAAGATCTGTATATATTATGAAATGATCACCACAATGAGTTTAGTTAACACTTGTCACTACCCATAGTTACAGATTTTTTTTTCTTGTGATAAGGGCTTTTAATATCTACTCTTTAGGCATCTTTCAAATATACAATACAGTATTATTAACTATGGTCACCATGCTGTATATTACATTCCCATGACTTTATTATTTTATAACTTGAAGTTACTACCTTTTAACCCTCTTCACCTACTTCTACTCTCCATGCCCCTCCTCCGGCAACTACCAATCTGTTATCTGTATCTGTAAGTTTGGTTTTTGTTGTTGTTGTTGTTTTTAATCCCACATATAAGTGAGATCATATAATATTTGTGTTTCTCTCTGACTTATTTCACTTAGCATAATGCCCTCAAGAGTCAACCATGTTGTCTCAAATGGTAAATTATCACTCTTTTTTATGGCTGAATTATAGTCCATTGATTCCATCTTGTTTATCCATTCATCCATCAATAAACACTTAGGTTGTTTTCCATGTTTTGGCTACTGTGAATAATGCTGCAGTGAACATGGGGGAGCATATATCTTTCAGTTAGTGTTTCCATTTTCTTCGGATAAATACCCAGAAGTGGAATTGCTGGATCATATTGTAGTTCTATTTTTAATTTTTTGAGGAACCTTCAGACTGTTTTCCATAGTGCCTGAACCAATTTACCTTCCCACCAACAGTGTACAAGGGCTCTCTTTTCTCCACGTCCTCACCAACACTTGTTATGTCTTGATTTTTTGATAGTCACCATTCTAACAGATGTGAGGAAATAGCTCATTGTGGTTTGATTTGCATTTTCCTGACAATAAATAACGTTGAGCATCTAGTTTATTTACCTTGTGGTCATCTGTATTTCTTCTTTGGAAAAATGTCTATTCAGATCCTTTGCCCATTTTTTAATCAGATTGTTTAGGTTTTTTTTGCTATTGCATTGTCTGAGTTCTTCCTATATTTTTGATATTAACCCCTTATTAAATATATGATTTGAAAATATTTTTTCCCATTCGGTAGGTTGCCTTTTCATGTTGTTGATGATTTCCTTTGCTGTAAAGAAGGTTTTTATTTTGATGTTTTTTAAATTACTTTTTTAAAAGACACCTCTATTCCTCTCAAATATTTGCCTCAAATTTGCTATGAGGTTTAGGCCATGAAAAAAATCCCTCAACTTTAATGTTTCAATACTTATACTTGAAGATGAACAATATTAAATAATGGTCAATACTTCTGAAACTAATTCGTAC
Organism: Eubalaena glacialis; assembly: GCF_028564815.1. Taxonomy (NCBI): domain Eukaryota; kingdom Metazoa; phylum Chordata; class Mammalia; order Artiodactyla; family Balaenidae; genus Eubalaena; species Eubalaena glacialis. The sequence continues at coordinate 4,302,806 of NC_083727.1, read as the reverse complement.
TTAAAACTAAAATGAAAGAAATGTTACAAATGAAAACACATTCCATATTTATGCAGTGTACTTTTCAATTTTTTTAGATTTTTGGTATTACAGAGGCATACATAGCTTAAAATAAATAAAATCAGAATGCACAAGCAACTTAGCTTACTTAAGTTATTCTATTCTAAACTAATAGAATACTATAATATTTTATTATAAATATTTCATTCAACAGTGCATAATCTTGATATTTATTCCTCTAATGGCTACATAATAAGTCATTAATTTGATTCACTGAATTTTTCTTATTCATTTCTCTTTTGTGAAGATTTTGTTGTTGTTGTTGTTATAAGTAAGAAGATGCCACACAACAAACAACTGTTGACTCTAATTTTCCAAATTAGGTAATCTGTTAAGTAAAGTATGTGACACTTACACAGGTAACATCAGTGAGATATTAAGTTGTAAATATAGATGAGTGTCTAAAATGTGAAAATATTTACAATGTATCATGTATTTAAGAGTCCACTATAGTCTGTGCTGCACAATCTTCACTTCTGAGGAAAAATTGCACCTACACACATGTCCACATGCAAAAACATCTGGAAGTATGTTAACTAAGCATTAGAGTGGTTATTCCTACATAGTAGCAAGTTTATCTTTTTTTATTGTATTTTTCAAATATTCCAAGTTTTCTAGATTTTTTATTATATACACTTTTTTAAAGTAAGCTGAACTGTACAACAGAAAAGTTGGCAACTAATGCTGAGGTAAATAATGTTGATGTAAATACAGTGCCCCAAAACTTTTGGAAAACAATATGCTGATGTATATAGCAAGAGACATAAAATACTTAACATTTGATCCAGTGATTGTACTGCTGAACATTCATCATAAGGAAATAATTCAATATGAGCAAAATGGTGTATGAACAAAGGTATTGGTTGAAGGAAACTAAATAAGACTTATATTTTCAAAATTAAAGTATTGGCATTAGAAGTTATGACATGTCAGTAAAAAGGAACATTATGTAGCTATGCACTAGTGCAGTTTGTGGAAATATCACTTACCAAATTTATTTCTGAAAAACAACTTATAGATTTGAGTTAGAAATTTTAATATGTGCATAATCATTGACCCACCAAACTGATTTGCAGAAATGTATTTATAGCAAAAATAGGCCATTTGCACTAAGATGTTGGTACAAAGGTACTTACAATAAGAAAATTTGTAAATAACTCAAGTGGTGTTTCCATAATATTTTGTAGAATAGACATGGCCTAATTAAAAAGAAGAATCTTTCTCAATCAGTATTTATATCATCTGTTATTTTTTCTCATTCTAAAAGGGATCATAATATACAACATAAATTTCATGAATTTTGGGGGGTAAAATATTTAATTTAGACAGCATTTTCCATATTACTAGATTGTCATCATTTTGGTAATAAATTTTTTTTGTCTTTTTAAAATAAATAAATAAAATTTTTTTGTCTTTTTAAATTTTAGGTAACTTCTTTAATCATTGCAGGTACTAATATGTTCCCAGTTATACAAGCTCTAACTCTTTTCCCTAGTCATTCACTTATCTTTCATTTATGTTGGCTTCCATGATATCTAAGTTTCTAATTTGTATGTAACCAAACCAATTAAACTTTTCTGCTTCTGAGATTTGGGCCTTCCAAAGCCAAACACCCCTATAACAATGTCACAAAAATAGTCTCATTTTTTTTCTAATACATGTATAAATTTAAAGAACATTTATATCTTTTAAACAATAAGATTAAATTTTGTACCTGATAAAAGAAAGCATCTATCTTTTTAAAGTTGTGGAGAACCATCTTTTCTCTACTGATTTGAAATGCCACCTTTACCATAGATTAAATACATATATATATGGATCTATTTCCACACTTATTTTTTCTAAGTTATTGACCAATATTTTGAGTCAATACCACCATTATTGTAATAAGTTATAGTATATTTTGAGATATGCATGTACAAAAATATTTGTAACAGGTGATATTTTTGCTTAAACTTCCTATTCTTTCTTGAGTAATTTTTGATAATTTATATTTTTCAACATTTTCAATTCTTTTGTTATACAATATGTGATATTTTCTTATGATTTTCAGTCACCTTTGTGTCTTTTTTTTCTCATTCCTCATGCAATGTGTGTAGCTATATTATCACACTTAAGTTTTTTCTATTGATTATTTTCGAAGGTCCAGTTTTTAGATTCATTAATCAGGCTAACTACTGTGTTTTGCATTTAATTAACGTCTTTGACTTTTATTAATTCCTTCACTGTATAATTAAATTTATTATGTTTTTGTCTTCATGATTTGAATATATAGTTTGATTATTTTCAATCTTTTTATTTTATAATAAATGCATGTCAAACTATAAATTTTTCTTTTTAATTTGTAATCAATTATATTATGATATTGTGTTATTTATAATTTTTTGACTTACTGAGACTCCTTGCAGCCTAATATATAATATATTTTTTATAATTTCCAGGTTTCTTGTAAAATATTTTTATTCTCTGTTTATTGCATACCCTGTATTGTGTGTGTGTGTGTGTGTGTGTGTGTGTGTGTGTGGCGGGGTATGTGTATAACCTCAAGGATACTTATTGTACTATACCAATACCTCACATTCTTGATTATTTTTGCCCAATTTGTTATTAAATTAGAGGCAATAATTTGTTATTGCCTCTAAGGATAAATAACTGAATATTAATATAGAGCTATATACTCTCTTCCCTTTCTTCTTTCTCTGCTCTCTTTTCTGCATCTAGAAATACTTCAAGCTTCACTCTGTTATGTTTTTTCCCAAGCTCTAATCTCTCTCCAGCCAACCACCTAACTCGGTTTACACAGCTATGTGAGGAAATGGCTCTGCTGACTGCTGCCCTTCGCAAGTTCAAGGCCAAAGATCACTGTCCTTGTTGAACTAAATGTGGTTTTTAAAGTAAGTAAACCCAGATAATTCCCCAAATGCTTCCCTCCCCCGTTGGAGCTTTTATTGATTCATCCTTCACTTAGGTCCCCTGGCCTTTACTGTAGCATTTTCACAAGAATTTTTGGAGCTGTAGCTTCTCAACTTCCATTTCTCCTCCAGCCTGGTTATTTAGCTTTCCATCTTTGAGACATTACTCAGAATTTCTAGTTTGCTAATTATACTCTTTCTTTCTTCCAGGTTTGCAACATATTTTCAATTATTTCAGAAGATTTGGGATACAAAGTTGTCAAAGTATGTTGAAACATGATATCTTGATAAAATATACCCTTCAATCAGATGCCTAAATATTTAAAATTTTAATTATGTAAATCTATTTTCTATATTAGAAGCTAGTAAGGTTTAATATTCTGTATTTTTGATAACTGTCTAGTATAATTTAAATTATTAAAATAACATGCATAAATGCAAGAAAATTGAAATAGAAGACATCGTAATCCTTTTTATGTTGAAAAGGCAATCTTGTTTTCAGGTGTTGAAACTCCAGATGTGATGGCAAAGAAATTCAAACGTATCCACTCCTTTTCTTAAGTTAGCAAAAATATTTTACGTACCATTTTTGTTGTTATTTCTGACTTCAGGAGTTGGATTTTAACTGGATTTTGGATGGTGAAAGTACAACTCTTATGAGATCAAACCACTAAATTAAAATTATAGAGTAATGTTAGTTACTCTTAGAAAAGAAGATTGTTGAAAATAATTAAAAGTCTTACCTCTAAAAAAAAATGAGGTCCTCCAATAACCTTACAGTTGCTCTGGGCTCTAGAATATACTATGGAAAAAATACCAAATATTAAGGACACCTAAAAATTCTCCATATTAAAATATCAAATTCCTCCCCGCCTACTGCACTGTCCCCATTTTAGTCAAAGCCAGCATCTACTCTAGACTGCTAACTGCAAGATTCTCCTTCCTGGTTTGACCAGGCCACTTCTACCCCTTTCCAATATATTTTCTATTGATACATTACAGCCAAGATGATCTTTTCAAAACACAAATGTGATTCTGTCATTCAAGGGCATGGAACCCTTCAATGGCTCCCTGAAACCCTCAGGAAAAAGATCACACTTCTCAAGTAGGTGTAAGGCCCTGCCCATCAGGTTTGGGAACGCAACATCACTTCACAGGAGCTCTGTGCTTGCCTCTCGAGGTAGCTTGTCCAAGGTACATGGGTTCTGTTTATTGCCCTGAACATAGCCTTCTATTTCTGCCAATATGACAAGTTTTACTTGGCTAAATCTACCCCTTTAAAACCAGATGGATAAATATTTTGAATCAGTTTTCAAATAGCACAAAGTCTGGCAAAATAGTGAGTCATAACAACGGTTTAAGTGAAGGTCGGAGGCCACAGAGGTAGGTGGCACTCTGCAGTTACCTCTACCAGGAGTGCCCCTGCTGCCCTGGGTAAATCTGCAGGTAACTTTAACAGTTTTAGAGGGTCATAGCTCATGCTCAGATCCTCAGGATGGGGAGTTTACCGGGCCAGTTCCACTGTTTCGCTTTCTGATGGCGTCCTTTATTTCTCTTTTGCAACACCAGTCACATGCATAATTAAATAATTCGTTGCACAATTACTGGGATAGCTCCCTTATCCCATAAGAGCAGCTTCCTTGCTTGTTTTATTACCCTATTCCCTTCCCTAGAATTTTTTCTTGCAAATGTAGAATTCTGGTAAGTAGTTGTTGAGCAAATGCAAATTAATGTGGGAATTAATTACTTCACCTCTAAATTCAGTCGGTGGTAGTTATCCTTCAAAACTACCCAAAGAAATGTATATCTGGAGCTTCATTTATTTTTATGTTGCCCTACAGTAACTTGATATTTCAATCACAGGTTATCTTGACTAGGGGTCCCACTCATGGCTGGTTTGCCTTGCTTAGATTAGAAAAGCAGCATGCACGGGGAAGTGATTTTTAGGTGCCTTCTAGGCTCAACTCAGAACTCCAGGTACACGTGAGCAGAGATCACTTAAGCGAGATGCTTCAGACAGAGCAACAGACAGGCAGGGGTTGACCTTTCCATGAAAAGAAAGGAAGAGTTCATATGGCATTTTACTAGGGTAGCTCCAAGAAACCCTCTATCTTTTGTAGGTACAGTAATTATACATCAGTCATTAACACTAGGTGTTGCCCCTCCCCCTTCAGGAACATTGCAGCTTCAGTGTTATATACGTGAGGGTTGCTTACAGTCATTCCTGCACAGGGATATTACACTAATGTAAATTTGAGTTCTAAAAACAAAATAAAACCTAGAAACTTGACAAAAGCATCAATTTATTACAAGTTTCTACAAACATTTATTTATGTATCTGTCATAGCTAAAGGTCTGATTATCTGTTATGGTCATGGAAAGGGAATAGCTATGGCTAAATAGGAAATCTCTATCTATGCACGATTACGTTCAAGTCGGGACAGGGTTACAATTAATTTCTTTATTGTTCTCTGGTGAAAAGTCATCCTTTTTTTGGCTAGAAAATACAACTGGGTGTTCGTGATATTTTAGAAATTCACATATATCTTCTTTTAATTTAGACAAACATTTTGAACAGATTCTGTATACCAACACTGTGTTATTGTTGATTCAGAAATGAATGAGGTCCACTCCTAGTCCTTAAAAAGTTCCTAAATTTGTCTCTTCCACAGATGGTAAATTCCTTTACTTATTCATTCCTTTGATGATAATCGATCACGGTGTATTTAAGACACTCCAGCTTCCCAATATATGAGGATGAAGTCCAAACTCCTTACTGCAGCTCACAAGGTATTTTTCATATAAAGTTTGCTGCTGTCTCTCTTCCACTGCAGCATCTCATCTCTCCAGACATCCTGCAGAATTACGAGTTGCTCCTCCCTAACTTGCTACCCACCACTCACGTTGGCCTTTATGCCTCTCAAATAAGTCAACCTTGTTTCTGCCTCAATGTCTCTGCCCTTGCCGTTCTCTTCTCACAGAATGCCCTTCTCTGTCACCTGGGCACAGCTTGTTCACTCTCATCATTCAGCTCTTAGTGTAATATCACCTCCTCAGAAAAGCCCTCCCTGAATGACCTGTATCACACCAGTCCAGCCTCTTCCTCCCTGACCTAGTCACATCATCACATTTACCAGCATCATTATCACCATCTGGGATCACGTTTTGCCTACTAGTTTCTATTATTATTTTCTGTCATTCTCAACTCAAAGATAAGTCCCAGGAGAACAGGTTCTGTATCTGCTCTGTTCACTGTTGTAGCCACAAAATCCAGAACAGTGCCAGACACATAGTAGCTGCTCAATACACATTTGTTGAAGTAACAAGTTAATGTTTTGACAGTTTTTTCCTCTTTCCATTCTGCTAATGATCTAAGTGGGCAGGTTTCCTTAGAAGATTTTAGAGAAAAGAGAACTGCTAAAATATTCCTGCCTATTAGCAATCTCAACATTGCAACAAATGCAGGTTCCCAGGCTACGCTAACTCAAATCAGGAGTGCTGTGTCTTTGATTTCTCCAGCCTTCTCTAGTCTGGCTCTCAGAAAACACAGGGATATTGCCCGTCATTCCCCAGAGTGTGAGAAGCCCCACACACAGCACACAGGTTTGCCCCTTTCTTACACTTGGATGCCTTTCTTTATAGGCTGTGATGGCAGACATTGGTTCCAGGAGAATGGGCACCAGTCCTCATTATGTCTCAGCCTGTTGACCTAAACAATTCTCCTCCCGGTACTATTCTCTGCTTGAAACACACCATAGTGAAAGCATATTAGGTTTTCTGATACAACCTCTCAATTGTGAGGTTCACAACCCCTGAAAACACCCCTGATCTGATACTGTGCTCTTCTTATCCTTAGCTGGAGTGACACACTGCTGATTCATCTTATGCTGATTTGAAATGTGAGATTATTCTTTGAGATCAGAATATTTGAACATTCTTGGAATTGCCCATGTATAGTTGCTCCCCTTCCTACCTATTTCACACATTCTGCCTTCTCTGTGATTACAAATGATTCAGATAAACTTTCACTATTTCAGAAATTATAGCCCAAATAAAACATTATCTGCCACACATAGGACAGCAAAGGGTGCTCTTCATTTCTAGGCAGAGCATTTTGTAAATTGGAAACATATCAGTGACAATTATCAAGGAACAGTTTTCAAAATGCACTCCTTTCCACAGAGCCTAGCAATTCTTCTTTCAAAAAGACATTAAGCAAAAGCAATGCTCTGAAAATGTCATTTGGAGCATGCAATTGAATTAATTTATTTGTTTTATGATATTTTACAGTTAGTCATGTAAAAGACTTTCACTTTATTTGTTTCGTCTGCTCATTTAGATAATGCTTTAACTGCCATACATCCCAGTGACGGTTATAAAAAGACTGCATGAGAATACCCATATCTTCTAAATATAGCATGACCATAACAAGCTGGGCTGACTATTCATTTTATCTTTCATGCAGGCACTTGGCTGCCACTTCAAATATGAAGTCTTCTCCTTTTTCAGGTAACACTATTATTGTGTAATTAATATTACAGATGAAATAATAAAGGAAAACCTGTTATAAAGTTGCTAGGAGAAAGTGTATAAAGACCTTCCCAATAAAGGTGCATTTGAAAGTTCTTAACTGAAAAGCCCAAAAGTCAAACCAAAATCTTAATTATCTCTACCGTAGGAGATAGGGTGCATGAATTTATATTGAGTATTGTTCACAGTGTCTTGATTTGGGGGGCAGGGGAATACGAATATTTTTTCTTAATACTTGAAAACTTGGGCTAGGTACATGGATATATTGAGACTTTTCCCCACAAAGTAATAGCATGAAGTATAGATGCTTTCTACTTAGCATTTTCCACAGGCAGTAGGTTCCACACTTTCTTCTAAATATTACTTCCATCAGTGTGAATAATCAAACTTTAAGAAAGTGTAGATTACTCTAGAAACTATTGGCCAGATGTCTGGAAACCTGGTGGTGGGTCCTGTCCACACTTTTGGGAGTGTCCTTCAAGTGGCTACTTGGTGAAATGATCTTGTCTAGGAAAGACTGTGTTCCCAGACTCATAGGTTTAATATTGTAGCTCACTGCAGATATTTTTCTTAGGAAAATAAAGATAACTTCTGCCTATGATTTAATAAAAAATGTATGCCTTTGTTTCTTAGTTTATTTTTTCTCTCAAGGTCAATCTAACTTTTATATTAACTGGAATCTAATCATAGAGCTTATTTATATTTGGATCAACAGTTCTGAAATATAATATGAATTATGTCACTAAAGTGTTCTCTTAACTATTTTACTAACTATTATACATATACAAATATCAAAATTTGTGTAGAATTCCAAAGAAATTTTGACATTAAAAATATCTGCTTGTTATTTATTTATTTTTATTTATTTACATACTACATCTTGGAACCAAGGATGCTAAGGTGTCTGGATATTCTTTAAAAATCACATTTAATTTTTTAAAGACTATGTCTCGTGGAAACAGTCTGATTTGTGGCTTAACTGGAGATATCTTTTCCTTACCCATAACTTTTCTCTGAGTTTCATGCAGTGATGCCCATCCAGAGCCTTCCCTATGCTAAATGGTAAAGAAAGAAAGATTCACTCACAGTGTCCAATCACTGTTTACAAGTGCCAATCTCAGAGGACGCAGCAGGTTAATTTCTCCTTTTATGAGAACTCATTGCACTCTGTACTTCTCTTTCGATAGAACTCACTAAATTTATCTAACCGTTTGCTGTGTAAAGTTGATATATCTTTGTGGTCTGTAATCTCCATGGTGTCAGGGACTATTCATTGTCACTTCTATGTTCCCAGGACCTAGTGCAATCTATCATTACACCAGTAGCACGCTGTTTCACTCATGCAACAAGTATTTGTTGACTGTCTGTTATGTGCCTGCTATCGCTGGACCTGATTGTAAATAATAGAGATTTAGCAGTGAACAAAAAAGGCAAAAAACCCCGCCTTCATAAAACTGACATTTTAATGATGAGTGTTATTACTGATATTTTAACAATTTCCATGTTTCTTAGCTGTCTTTGGATCTTTATTTTCCTGTATACGTTTCAGAATAAGATTCTTGAGATCCTCAAAAAACTTCAGCTGAAATTTTAATTAACATAGCATCGAATTTCTAAATTAATTTGGAGTAAATCTATATTTATATGTCATCTCACTGATTTATTTAGATCTTTCCTGATCCTTTACTCAGATCGTCTTTTATGCCTTAGGGCATATTTAATCATTATTAGGCATTTTCTTGTACGTTTATCATAAATATTTTATTTTCTATTATTTCACTACAGGCAAATTGGTAGGCATTTTGTAATTTATTCATTTATTCAATAAATATGTTGAACTTTCTCAATTATCATAGTCTGATGATTATGTTTGTTGCATACATAGATGAGAAAATCATAGACAAATCATAGTGTTCGTTTTTCTCTTACCTGAAAATCACTACCTTGCTTGTTGTTTCATTCCTTTTTTCTTTCTTTTTTTTTTTCTTACAGCATTGGCTAGGAACTCTATTCTCTGTTGAACAGTAGTGTTGAAAATACACATGCTTGTCTTGTTCTGCCTTTTGGAGGAAACGAGTCTATAATTTTTCCATTAAGAATGATGTTTGGTGTAGATTTTTGATATGCAACATTTAGCAAGTGAAGGAAATTCTCTTTTATTTCTAATGTGCTGAGGGCTTTTGAAAGTCATAGATATTGAACATTATCAAATGCTTTTTCAGAATCTACTGAGTCAATTTATAATTTTCTCCCTTAAATCTGGTGAATTGCATTGATAGATTATTTATTGCTTAACTGTTTTTCCATTCTTGGATAAACATTACTTGGTCATGATTTATGAATTTCATACACTGTTGGATTTGCATAGGTGAGTTAAATAGACCTGTAATTTTTTTCTTATACTATCCTTACCTGTTTTGAAATAAGATTCTATCATTCTCATAAAATAAGCTGATTAAAAATTTTGAGGATTGTTACAATTCATTGTTCAACCAGTTTTTCAGTTGGCAAATTGGTCAATTGACCTATGTTTTGCTCTTACAAACTAAATGAAACTTCCATATTATTATATATATATGTAAGTGACTATTGAGGAATAATTTCTTGGCAATAAAACCCCTGGGATAAAATTATATAAATACAACCAAATACAACGAAAATAACCTCCAAAAAGCTTCACACTCCCACCAGCATATTTTGAGAGTTTCTGCTTCTCCCCTTGTGTCCAAGTATGAAGTATCAAAAATGTTCTTAATTTTCACAGCATATTTGTGAAGAGTGGACCCTGGAGCCAGTCCTGTTTGCATCTGAACCACGACTCTTACACTTATTCACTTTGGGAAGCTGGCCAGGTTCCTTATCTCATAGGGCTGATTAAATGAGTTAATAATGTAAAATGCTACAGTGTGTGGGTCATAATATTTATCATTAATTTGCAAATATTATTATTCCTAATATTTTTGCAGTGTGAAATATTTTTCATTTTGACCAGCATTTATTTTATTTCAAGTAAGATAAGATCAAAAATTGATTTATTTTTGACCTGTGTTTTTTTTCTGTAAATTGTCTATTCATGTAATTAGCTTTTCCTACTGAGTAATACATCACTTCAGCATGATACATATGGACTTTTTATAAATTGAGAAATCTGGTGCTTGCTATCACATTTAGGTTATGAACTATATTCTTAGTTATACAATGGATATTTAACTTAAATTATCACATTTATTTTAAATTTAGTAACTTTAAATATTTATAAAATTAAACCTATCAATTTGTCTCTATAGCTTTTGACTTTTGTTTATACTTTTGCACATTACAATTATAAAAAATTCACATGCTTTTTTCTTAAATTGTCACTGTTTTATTGTTTACATTGAAACTCTTGATCAAACTGGAATGCTATTTGATTTAGTGATAAGGTAGACATCTAGCTTTATTTTTTCCAAATAACGACTTATCCCAAACTAATTAATTTATGAAACATAATTCCTCCTCTCATACAAAATGAGACTTCATCATAAGCTGAATTTCTGCATTTTTTGTGCTTATATGCTCTGTATTATTTGATAAACTGTGTTTCTTTTTTCATACCAAATGGTGTTAATTTTTGTAGCTTTATACTAAGTTTAATATTGGGAAGTGATGGCCCACCATTGTTATGCTGTATATTTTCAAAAATTTTCAGATGAGATTTAGTATCATTTTGCTAAGCTCTCCTATAAAATGTTTTTTAGTATTTTAGTGGGATCTGCACACTGTATTTAAACATTGTTTTACTTTTTATGATCACTGATGAATGGCTGATTTGGCTGAAGAGTACTGACAACTGGATATAAACACCTAGCCCTACAAAAGTTCCAGAGGCTTTGATTCCTCCATGTGTCTGTTTACACTTCATGTGAAATGGACACGACCACAGGCACTGGGGAAGGGCCTTGATCAATTCTACACTAACATTAAGAATTCTCTTCCGCTGCCCTGGATTAATCATCACTGTCTCTGTAAGAGCTCTTGAGGGCTCACAATAGCCACTTATATTAAATTGAAACCTCTTACATTAAGACCCAGAACTGTTTTGTACTTTACTGGAGTCATCTGGTCTCTTCTCTCGCTACATTCCAACTGCTGTTCTCTGTTTCTGCTAAACAAATTCACTTATACATATTAACCTTTTATTCCTATTCTAAAGCAATTCTCTCTATCCTTTATTATCCTCTCATTCAAATCTCTCTTCATCTCACATAAACTCTGAAATATTTCTTATTTTGACTTTCCTTTGCTGTCCATTTCTGCAGATTCTCTCTGAATGCATCTATTCATTCCTACTTTTTCATTTATTTATTAAATATTATTTGGCAATATTGGATCCTAGGAAAAAGGCTGCCTTTAGACAGCCATGACACAAAGTGATAACAAAAATATTAACTAAGCAAGTTACTTCTCTTTCTAATTTTCTGCAAAAAGAGAAATAACTTTGTCCTCCTCATGTTATTTGAGGACAATATGAGTTATATGCATGTATATACATATACATAAAGTATTTAGAACATCTTTATCTATCTATACACCTACTTTCTCATTGTTTATTCATTTTATTTGCTTTGTCACCATTACTCCAAAATCCAGCCCAAATCTTGGTAAATAGTATGTGCTCAATTAGCATTTATCAAGTGAGTCTCTACTCATGAACGAACGGTAATATATGTATGTGACTCCTATGGTGGTGTACTTTATATACAGAGAATTTGATAAATGCATAGAATACAACTGAATATATTTGAAAACACCTATTACTACAGATTACTACAGATTGTCAGCTGTTCAAACTAGTTGTTTTCCAGTTCCAATAATAATGAATAAATGTTTCCATTAATAATTAGTAAGAAAATTAAAAACACTTAAATTGTTTACCTGTTATAGCATCATCACAATTTAAAAACCAAGATCTTTGTTTCAACTACAATTGTATCCTGATTTTAATATACATATCCCTGAAAATTTTAAGAACAAAATCATTTGATAAATAAAAATTTACCAATTATGCTCAAACTTTAAATTAATCTTAGAAAATGGCTTTTACAATTATATTAATTATTTAATTCATTCTTCTGAAGGATAATTATATGACCATAATTTCAAAATATTTATTTTTCCCCAGCTTTACTGAGATATAATCGGCATATAACATTGTGTAAATTTAAGATGTACATCCTGTTGATTCGATATACTTACATATTGCAAAATGATTACCACTGTAGGTTAGCGAACCCCTCCATCATGTCACATAATTACCCTTTCTTTTTTGTGGTGAAGACACTTAAGATCTATTTATTCTCTTAGCAACTTCCAAGTGTATAATACAGTATTATGATCTACAGTCACCATGCTGTTCATGTGATTTTCAAACCTTATTCATCTTATAAGCGGAAGTATGTATCCCTTGACTACATCCCCCCATTTCCCACAGGCCCCAGACCCTGGTAATCACAATGCTATTCTCTGTTTCTCTGAGTTCAGATAAAGAAGATGCAGTATATATAAATACACAGTAGAATATTATTCAGCCATGGGAAAGAGGAAAACTTGCCATTTGTAACAGCATGGATGAAACTTGAGGGCATTATGCTAAGTAAACATTTCTAATTTAAGCTTTTTAAGTTATGTCAATATAAAGGTCATATGTCATATTAAAATACACATATGTTTTTTTAATATGGCTACTTCTGCCAAGAATTTGATGCTGGTTACGCTTTTTTTCCCCTAAATTAAAGCAAACTTCCAGATAATTATAAAACCAAAACAGGAAATGCAGTCAAATGTGTCAAAAAATATACATTTTATATCATCTAAACACAGACTTTTTATAAGTTTTTCATTTAATGAAAAAAGTTGGCTTCTTGTACCTTGTCAATGATAGAAATGTAACATTTCTGAAAAAACAGGAAGACAATGTCTTCTTAGTACTCCTTTCACCCTGGAAAATCTGCTCGGGTATAATCACACTGTGAAATAACTCATCTGCTTCATTTCTACAAGTTTTAGTGGTATATTTGTTTTATTTTGACAATTTTTACATAACACTAATAAGTTTCTAAACAGGAAAGAAGGGTATGTTGGTAATCTAAACTGACTTTACCTTTATAATGAAGAAGTCTTTAAAAGCACCAGAAATTACTTATCCTCTTCCAGTATCCCAAGAAAGTGTCTTTTATAATAAATTGTAAAAATTCAGATAAATTATGACAAAATTACTTTTCAGGTGAATCAAGTCTAAAAGTTACTTCTCTGTACATTCTTTTACAAGTCATAAATTTCTCTCAACTCAAAGGTAAAACATCATTTGAAAACATACACACATTATCATATTTTATATGGACATTTATTTTTTTACTAAGCAATAAATTTCAACATTTGAAAATGTAGCAACACCCTGGTCCTATTCCTAGGTACTGGTGATCTTTCAATATATTACCTCGTACTCTGGATTTTTTCAAGACAATCGATATCAAAGGGCATCCATTAGCTGATCGTCACATATCTTAAAATATCCTTAGTTGTAGGCATCGGTGTAGTCCCACTTTAACCAGCAATCAATCTAGATGATCACCGAGTCTTCAGTGCCTCTCTCAATTGACAGTGAATAAAAGTCATCTGGGGCTTAGTAAAAACAAAACAGAGCAAGCAAAGAAGCAAACAAAAATCAAACACAATTTCACTTGCTCTATAACCAAAGATTCTGATTTGGTAACTAAGGGGTGGGTCAATGCTCACTTCTAATGTGTATTTTCGATCATTTCTACTGCAGTTGTTCTGTGGACCACGTTTCCAGAAACATTTGTTTACATTTACCTGAGAAATTTTCTTTTCAATTTTGCCATCAATCTTCCTCACAAAACAAACTTATGTATGTTTTGTGGTCATTTCCTGTTTCATTTTACTGATGCCCTAGTGAGGAGTATAGAAAGCTTTTTTTTTTAAACCATCTGACATGCTCCATGATGTCAAGGATTCTTTTGAAAGACATTCCTCTTCTTTTTGGTACATTTACTGCCTACTTTTAAAAGTTTCCTTAATATTGATGGCAACTATTTTAATAGCTGTTTTTAGTGGCGGTTTCATCAGTGTTGAGCACATTTTAAAGACAAATTTAAAATGTTTAATGCACAGATGAATTATGAAAATGTACTGTGACGTATGAGTTGTGATTATTCAAAGTATGTGTACCTGAGATACAATTTAAAAAAAAAAAAGAGACAGAAATCTTAATTTACATCATTTAAGAAAATCAGTCTGGCTAAAATTTATGTAGCTAAATGTGAAGCAAACAACAAATGCTTTTTTTTGCATGTTTTTTTCTAAGCAGCTGGCAACATTTTGCACACTCTTCTTGGTGTATGCCTCTGTCAGTGGTTGGTGGAAATAAGAACATTTCCCAGTTGCTCATCCACTCTTTCCAGGAGGGGAGATGAAAGGTCAGAGCAGCGAATTGTTGACTCCTGGAGAGTTGGTGTAATGGTGGCTCTCAGCTAATCTTAGCACCAGAGATTTCCAGTCAGGAGAAAGTTCATTTCTAAAAGAAGGCAAAGTCCTTGGAGACTGGCCAGGTTTGTAGAAAATAATACCATTGATCCTATGGTCCTTTCTTTATACTGAAGTCTAGTTTACAGATTGCTTAAAGGTAATAATAGAGCCATTAGTTTCCATTTAGTAAAATCCCAATATTTTGAAGCAGTCAGGGTAGAGAAAGATGAAATAATATAACAACAAATAAGCAGGAAGCGTTAACCATGGTGCATATAAAAAGAATACAAAGCACTAAAAATCCCCAAATAGCAGTTTTCATTTACTTAACATAAAGTATATTCAAGTTATTTTGTACACATTATTTAAACTAGCTTCAAAACATGAAATATGTAGAGTTACTCCATTTCATTGACATGAAGACTGAAACTTAAATAGATTAAGTAACTTTCTCCTGTTCCATGGACAGAAAATGTTAATTCTACCCATCAGTTCTGTGGCTCCCAAGCTTCCGCACTTCCTAATAGGAAACACTTATATTGTACTTCCCATGTTCTGTATACTTGTCTTAGTGATGGAAATATTACCATCATCCCCATTTCACAGGTGATACACTGAAACTTAGAGAAACTTAGTGACTGATCTAAGGTCACTTGGTGAGAGGGAAAGCCAGGATCCCTGCCCTGGGCTCATGAAACCCACAGTCTGAATCAGGGTGTGACAATGCGTATGAACTGCTATACTACACAGAGCCTTTTGGGGAAGCTGGAAAGGAGAAACCCGAGTATGACAAACACAGGTCTCTGGGTGTACTCCCTGGGCACTGGCATAGTTCATGTTGATGCCCTGTGCCTGTTTGGTTGTCAGGGCTGGCATCTCACCATGAAATAAAATATTTTCCCATCATTAACTAATTAGGGTGCTAATTAAATAAAAGATCCACGGCTGGTAGAAATCCCAATACAAACTGACCACCTTGGAAAAGGAAATCATCTTACAAATTTCCAATTCTAGGATAACGAGCTTCCTGATGCAGCCTAGAATAGTTGAATGTTACAGAGAAAGCACAATACAAACCACAAAATGCATGCATAGAGTGAAGCAGATAATTAATTCAGACTTTTGTTGCCTGGCATTTTGAAAGCCCAGTAGTAATCTTTGTGTACCCTTAGAGAGTGCGATTGTAAACTTGGTTTTAATGACATGTGTTAATATGCTGGTTAAAGAAAGAATCCACTAAATTATTTACAAGTCATAAATTATGGAAAGGCATGCTGGCATTCATGAATGGTGTGTTTTTGCCAGAGACATTAGGCAACAGGTCATTAGTGAGAAGCAGTTTCCAAGCACGTGAACTTCGGTCTTCCGCAGGGGTTACTGCTTCTTCTCTGAGACCTGCATTTACACCAATTGGCTGTTGGATATTCACATGACTCCATGTGTCTGTGATCTGCTACATGGAAACCTGGGCTGGAGGCCAGGTTTTGAGGTGACTTTAACCAATGAGGGTGGTGATTATTGATTCACTAACCACAACTATTTTTGAGTACTCACCTTATGGTGAACACTCCCTAGAGGATGAATCTGCAAAGCGGGAGAAGATACACACATCCCTGTGCACCCAGACTCTCCAGTGAAGTGGTCAATCCTGGCAGTTAACAAGTGATCATTAGTTTAGTTGGGATCAGGAAAAAGGCAGATCTAGAAGGGGACAAAAAATGGGCTAGCCTTTAAATTTTGTATACGCTGGAACAGATCTTTTTGTCTTATTTTACCTCTGCAATATTACATTAAGCATAGTGCCCTGTACTACCTAGCTGGGGATCAATAAATGTAGATTTGTGTAAGTTATATACACTCATGTTTGCCTGTATAATGTTCCTCTTCAAAAGTGCAAGATACACAAAGAGTAAAACTAAAACGTCTGTCCTTGTTTGCATGACAATTTTGTTTCAAGTGAAAATACTAGTGAAAATTCAATTAATTTTGGGTCAAACCATTTTATTTTTAACCTCTGTAGTGAACTATTGGAGAGGTGGAAGGGAATGCTTTGAACACAGTGAGGCATGTCTATTCCATGTCCAACTTTTTCTTCCTGAATCTTCAATAAAATGTATTTGGCTGAAAGAACACAAACACCACTCAACTGATTGAAGGAGGAAAGGATTTATGTTTCCAACGGAGAAGCTCAGAGATGATGCAGGATCAATGGTGTCTCAAGGACCCAAGTTCTTTTCGTTACTCCAATGAGCCATCCTCAGGGTGGGCTTGTCTTCAGGCTGTTAGCAGGAGGGCTGCATCCATGCCTGGGGTCACTGGATGTGATATGCGCAGAGAGAACACAAAGGCCATCTCTTCTTGTAAACCTCTCTTAGGCATGGAGAATCTTTTTCAAGAATTCCCCAGCAGAGTTCTTCTCGGGTATCCTTGTCCAGAATCTAGTCCTCTATAACTGTGAACCAATTGCTATCAAGGATATGATTCTCCTTAAACCAATTCAGTCAGTTCCTGAAGGAGGGTGGATCAGATTCTCTGAGGCACATAGCAAGGAAAAGAGGTAGATACATGGGAAAAAACAGAGTTCTTTTAAGAAGGAAAAGGAGTTTAGGTAACTAATGAGGGTGTAATGCAAAGTGTTAGAAGTATGTGGTTGTATCTTGGTTTGAGTTGGCTGTTAAAAAATATAAGCAATTCACTCCTGGCTGCAATGGTTGTGAAGCAAGAGAACAGCAAGTTATTCTCTGGGCGACTGGAAACCACTGAAAGGTGCACAAGTGTGCAATGCTCAGCTGGTGTATCTTTCTGGTATTCTGATTACTATGCCAGGCGACAGTAACCGTATATGTTTCTGAGGTCAAATTGCAATTGACTTCCTCTCTAAGGCTGTCCTTCAATCCACGATTATTAATTCTTATCGAACTTCCCAGTGCACAGATTACTCAAGCAATCTGCCTCTTGAATTTCTACAGTAGATTTGGCACATCATTAAATCTTCGTGTGAACTCTATGCCCATCCACATCTTTGCTGGAATAAAACAGTTATGCAGAAATGTGGCACAATGCAAACTCACCTCAGTGTTTTTAACTAACGTCATTTCTTTTCTATATAATTTCTTGATTTTATTTATCTAAAATTGGTCTCAGTTTGGGCTCTGCAGACTCTTAATCTGCCACATCATTTCCCCCACATCATTTCAGCACCAACAAAGTTTCTAATTTGGTTCAGGACTACTTCTGCTCCCCAGAAGCCACACCTCTTATCCTCAGTGAATTCCACAATATCTTTATTTCCTGTGGGAAATGAGAAACTGTCCAGCAACAAGGTCAAGAAACAGAAAAATGTTCTGGAAAGGCCATGGTTTGGCTGATAGGTTCACAAAAACAGAACTCATTGAATAAGGGGGAAAATCATATATTATGTGAGGCAGTATTTATAAAACTACTTTTGAGATTATTGGACTAAGGGAGCATCTCCAACAAACATTTTCTCCTATTTTCTTATTTTAGTTAAACTGTTGTTCCTTTTTTGGTTGTGTTTGTGTTTTTGTTGTTTTGTTTTGTTTTGCTTTGTTGTTCTTAAGTAGTGGTAGTTACTATTTTCCTACTGGCTCACCATTGATTATTCAGTCATATTCCAGGTTAAATGTAAAGACAAAAATAAACTGATAAGGTAGAATACCATTTAAGTTTTTAGAAATATTTATGGATTTACAAGTGTTCACATCCTTGCTGATTCTGACTACAAATTATTAAGACAGTTTTCCAAATGTCATACATGAAAATCTATATGATTTTTAGAGTCGGTGTTACTCAAGTTTACCCAGACTGTCACCAGCACCTGTCTTTCTGAGAAAGAGAAAGCTCTGATTCCTGCCTTTGGTAAAATAGGAGCCCCTTGTCTTGGTCTTTAAATACATTTTGGTGTCAGGGTTTTCTCCCTCAATGGTCCCAGGTGTCTTGATGACATCCTTCTGCATCTAGGGAATGGTTAGCCCAACACAGATCAGGGAATACACATCGACTGTGGTTATGGTTCCCTTTTCAGGGAGTCTCTGTGTTCATAGCATTTTATCCTTAGGCTCACCATTTTCTAACCAATACCTTTCCAAAAAATTAATAATCACCCCCTTTGGTTTTAGAAAAACACATCCTGAGATTTTAGCTATATGACGATAAGGGATTTGTTGGTTACTATGTGTTAGAGAACTTCAGAACCCCACATATTTCTCCATGAGAAAAATAACTTGAGGTTTCTTTCTCTTCACTAGAATTTGAATTTTCTCAAGTATGCCTTTAAAATAGCTGCACTCTGTGCTACATCTTTGTTTTTCTTACTACAGTGAAATATTATTCAGACCGCTGGCTGGTAAATGTTCTGGGAGCATAATGTAAAGTTCTTCCTGGAAACAACCAATCCATTTCTGCAAGACTTTAAATTACACTTTCAATCCCTTCTCCTTTCTCATTTGATAATGTATCTTTTCTCACTTCCTTCCACTCATTAATTTTTTCCTCTCCTATTATTTGTCATTATGGTCTATAGCTGTTGTTTAACTATCTAAGGCAATTTATACCATTTGCATGAATAATGTTACATAAAATAACATAGTACCACAGCATGGATTAAGGAAACCCACTTTATAATATCTGATTAATTGTGACTACTCTTTCCATAATAAGTTAATACAACATGTGCTTCATCATATGTTATGGAGATGTGTAATGCATGAAAAATTTTCTGTGCTTCACTTTAATCAGCATTTTATACCAACTCCCATTATCATCTATAAAATGCTTAAAAATTGTTCCTGGGCAATCCAGACAGCATAATACTTACTTCAAGGAAAACGATTTAATATTTTAAGCTTAAATATTACATCTATGTGGCAGTAAATAAAATTTTGTGGGATGTAGTTTCTAATTATTTTGATCACTTATAGGCAAGCAATTCTTTTCAAAAAATCAAAGCATATCTTTAATTAGGAAAAGTTGGTATAAATTATTAAATGAAGCGACAAACTTAGAAATTTTAAAACCCCAACTTAAGTAACAGTTCAGTGGGTGGCTGTCAAAAGTTACTTCACATCTAAGCATCTCAGTGACATCATTGATAGAATGGGAATAACACCCGTATCTCTCTTGCCTGTATTGCAGACTGTCGTAAGCATCAAATACGATAGTGACCTTGAGAGCACTTTATACATGTTGAAACACCATGCACATGCAAGACTTGATTCTAAGTCTCTGAAAAAAAAACGCATGTTCATTAACGTTTCCCTCCTCTCACCACATCACGAGGAAGCTCATGCTGGCTCTTTGCAAAACGGTTAAACAGTTATGGCCCTTTCTGATATAATTAGTGAAGGTCCAAGTCTGTGGAGTTTGTTTTCAGTGCCATTTTCCTCCCTTTGCGAGGCCCCTATTCTCTCTGCTGCCAGCAGTAGGCTCTGCACACTGCAAATATTTGCCAACCTGGTTTAATTTGTGTTGGTTCCTGCAGATCCTTTGCCCTCGTGTTTTTCTAAGGCACCCATGGTACCACCTGAGCAGCCCCTGGAAGCTCTGCCAGGCATTGGAACTCCCTGTCTGCCTGTGCAATCTCAGCTGCCTCCAGCTCAGTCTACAAGCCCATCAGTAGTAAAACTGAGAAAAACCTCTAAGTCATTGAGGGTCACACCATGATTGCTGCAACATCAATGTGCAGGGAATACTCAATCTTTCCAAGGTCATATTTTCACATTATTGTAAACCTCTCTCATGGATTGAATTTGATCTTTCACATTAACTGATGATGATTTCAAGTAATCCTACTGGATGGGTGGAAACCATCAGCCAGGGGCCCAAGCCAGGGTTCCCCAGAGGGCAGGCATGCTTGTCTGTGAGTGTTTGTACCCTGGGCCCCCATCTCAGCAGGAGGGAAGACTTTAGTCTCATCACTTGTGTTCATCGGGAAAGGCTGTGTGTATGCAACGGTGGGGAGCAGCCCGCAGTTCCATGTCTTTCCCCACAGCACTTAGTTTCTCACTCTGGGAATCTAGGCTGCGGTGGAGAAGGGGAGACGGGAGGTGGTCGTTCAGGGCCCAGCGCGATGGACACCCCTTCACCCAGCGCATCACCACGTGCTCTGGCAGATGACAGAGAAGTGAGGGAATTACACTGAG
Organism: Eubalaena glacialis; assembly: GCF_028564815.1. Classification (NCBI taxonomy): domain Eukaryota; kingdom Metazoa; phylum Chordata; class Mammalia; order Artiodactyla; family Balaenidae; genus Eubalaena; species Eubalaena glacialis. The sequence goes on along the minus strand of NC_083727.1, from coordinate 4,281,619 downwards.
CCTCTTCTGCCTCAGAAGAAAACAGCCAACATCACCTCCACTTACTATTCTTGGCAAGAGTTAGTAACATGCCCCGTCCAAATGCAAGGGAACTGGTAGCCCTCTCTTTTCCCAGTACAAAAGGAGAACCGGATATAGTTAAACACTGGTGAGGTTTACCCATCTCTTTCACCAAATCCCACCCCATGCAGAGGGGCTAGGATGAAGCCCTGGAGTGCTGGGACGTGCTTACTCAGTATAACCTCTTAGCAGTAGGTTTCCCCCAGTTCATGGCCACATCCTTTCTTACCCTCCCTCCAACCTTTAGGCCCTCCTTGGAGGAGTGGGGAAGGGGCTGGCAGAGCAGCCAACAGTGCCATGTGCCTTGTTATGTGGTCAGCGCCCACATCAGGGGCCTCACCCAGGAGATCACAGACACTAGTGGGTTGTCACTTATTCAACAGGGTTTGTGAAGCAACAAAGACCATTTCTTCCACTTTTGTTTCTGGCAGAAACAATTGCTTTTTGCATGGGGGATGCAGAATAGAGCTGGCCAGCTTTCTGCTGGAAACCGTGAAAAGGGTTTTGAGCAGGCAGACAAATGGAAAGGGGAATTGCCTAAATGGAGTTTCCCAATCTTCAGGGCCGTGGGGAGTTTGGATGGTGACCCACCCACCCTGGACTCCTGGATGGTATGGATTCCCACCCACTCACCTTGCTGCCGAAGCTGGAGAGTGGTAGTGGTCACCGTCACTGTCACCTGTTTCCCATGTCTGAGGATGATGCCTTCTGATTTTGACTTTTGAACCTATGATTTTCAAACACCTTTTCAAAAAGACGCTCTTTAGAAAGTATACACATGAGCAATTTTTAATTTTTTGTCCCCTGAGATTTTCTCAATTTTAAAACTTCATAGGGTTCTGACTCTTGAACTAAGCAAAAAGAAAAAAAAAACTTATTTCAGCATCAGTTTAGCTGGATTGAAAGGGAACAGGAAAATACAGAGAAAATTCACAGGAAAGGGTATTAATATTGCATTGCCTCTGATGAGGTCTTTTCAGAACATATTCTCTCATGAACCATTTCTACATATATTTAACTGTCTCACCCCCTCCTGTATTTCATGTATTTCATTTTTAATTTCAAAACCCCGGGACGATCCTGATTCTTTCACACAGGTAAAAACTACTTTCCTTTTTAATTCTAAATTGTATTCATTACTGAGTAGGAATTTGTAGCAAAGGGTCTAATTCTGCATGGAGATTATGTCTCCAATAAAGTCGAGAGTCATGGCCCAAAGAAGGGGGGCACCATATAAACAAAGAGGGGGGCAGGTGGCAGACCAACGCTGTAGGAATTTGTGACTTGAATATTATTGATTTTTTTCATTCTAAAGTAGTTTCACATTTTTAAAATGAATGCTTGTAATTGTCTCTTTAAATTCAAACTTTTAACAGCCATATGAAATAGTGACTAATGCAAATACAATAGAAAGACATTTAAAATAAAATTTTAAAGCATTTTTATTTTTCAAAGAAAATGCCCGGAAATTGGGATCTGTGAGAACTAAAATGTTAAAGTGTTGACAGCAAGTCAAGCTTCTGTGATCCTTATTAACTGACTAATGCAAGAACCTGGTAAACCGTGTGGGCATAGCCTGCCTGCAAGTCACAGACTGCTCTATTAGAGAAGACAATTTCCCAGGATAACACACATATCTATGTTTAACACAATATGAATTTGAAAAATGATGTTGCAAATAGCTACAGGATTTACTGCAGAAATCTCTCCTTTCGACAAGAATTTATTTTATTTGTTAAAATTCCACACTCTTTTTTATAATTTCCTGCAAGAAATTTAACTTTTTTTTTTTTCCGCTTAGTCAAACCTGCTCTAACATCTGATCTTCTATCCCAGCACTTGCTTCCAGGGGACTTGCACAGGACGTTCTGCTTTCAGCAGTCCATGCCCAAGGGGTGAATGAAAGCATGAGTAGATCAGTGTCTAAAGGTGACCCCCGCCTGTAGAGCCCTGAGCCCTGACTATGGAGCCCAGGGCACAACTGCAGCCTTAGCAAGTGTGATGATAAGAGACCAGGCAGATTTCTTGAGGTGGTCTATTTGCTTTGAGCATCAAAAAAACCTGCTTTCCTTTCCTGCAAATGCTTGTTTTGATGATGGTTCAACTATGAGTACTTTCTTGAAATGAGTGGAAGAGGACCTGTGATTAACAGAGCCCATTAAACAGCTAAACTTCAAAATGTTAGAGTTTCTTTATGTTAATTCACTTACTTTCTAAATTAACTAAATTTCTAAACTAACATTCTTTTACAATATTCAGCTATCCCTTATAAAGTTCTTACTATAGATACTGGACACTTTTACAAGCCCTTTGCATTTATTCCTTATAATAACAATGAAGTCAATTCTTATATGGTTCCCATTTTGCTCATGACAAAACAGTGCAATCAAGGAAGTTGCCTGAAGTCACTTGACTAGTAAGACATGAAACCAGGATTCAAACCACAGTGTGACTTCAAGTCTATGTTTACATCCAAAGCACCACACTTCATGGATGTCATTATAAGTCACTGTACTTGGTCTAGGTTGATGCCTGAAAACATGCCAAGTGGAGAAAGTCTACAGAAATGTGTGCAGTGAATGTTCTCTCTGCCCTCCTAGCCCATCCCTTCAACGGGACTTGACTCAGTGGATACCCAGTGCCCCCAGCCGTTCTTCCCATCTCCTGTGTTCTTATATTCCACCCTCATTTGCACGAGCTGCAGCAGTGCGAAGTTTGAGCCCATTCCAGGTACCTGAATGGTTCCCAAAGGAGTTGGGGTTGAGGCCCAGCAGAGCAGGGTCTCTGGAAGAGAGCAGCTGGGCAGCCTCTGTGACCTTGACAGACAGACAGCCCACACTCAGCAGCAGCACAGAGAAGGATGCAAAGCATGGGCTTATACGGACGGCAGTGATAGAGTCAAGATTTGGTGTGAGATTTACAGGACAAAACAACTGCTAGAAACCAGAAGGGCTACATGGATGTCCTGAATATAGGTTGAAATATCAAATGATATAATCATAAAGGTAGACCTATCTATAGTTCAAGGGAAACAGACATGGCTTAAGAATCTGTGAATGATACCTCTCACTGGATATGAGAAATACAAGTGATTTTATTTTCTTTTCTATTCATTTCTTAGTTTTTCCCCAAGATTTTCTCCAGTGACAAAATATTTGGATTTTATATTCAGAAAAACTAGCTAATCCTGTAAGAGCTCAATGCCAGCTGTAACATTACCTATGGAGGTGTTAAAAGACAATTGAAAGCTACACTACACAGGAAACTTGTTTTTAACCCAATACAGATACACAAATTGGGTGATTCTTGGCCGTGACGAGTTCCCAGATCACATTGTGTTAAGCAAACATGAGACACTGACCTACCATGGTTGTTTTACAGGAAATTCTTGCATTCATCCACTTAGCCCTCAGCTCAGACATTGATGGAGATCCTGCAGTCTGCCATGTATTGTGCTGTCATGGTGATGTGAACACAATTACATAAAGTATCTAGTCTTTTATCTGCTCACACTCTATAGAAGAGACAAAAAACTGTGCTCTGTAATCGTGTATAAAATGTGCTGTGATGGCGCAAGGGAGAGACATTTAAAATAAACTTGGGGATTCTTCAAACTTCTAGGTCCTATCATTCTTTCATTGCAACTTTGGAAAGAATGGTATTGAGGCAGGTTCCAGGGGACATACATAAGAGTCAGGGATTGTCCACCTAATCATGCCAAAGAACTGCTTATTCTTTGAGAAAAGGCCAGCCAGGATGCCAGAAATCCTCCAGGTAATAAACCATTTGTTATTTGATCTATAACCTATTGATGATTTCCCAAATTAGGTGTTAAAATAATCTGAAATTGAATCACACAATCTAGTCTTTTGTGTCTGTCTTCTTTTGCTCATCTTGATGTTTTTGAGGTTCATCCGTGAGTGATGGTGGGTATAAATATTTGTTAGAATCGTCAACCTGTACCCTGACAATGTGTGCATTTCATTCTTCAGGAATGAAGACTTCAGGAATGTCTTGTTTCCCTTAGAGGGGGAACACCCTTAGCTGTCCTGCTATGTTCAGTCTTCAGCACACTCACCCCATAAGCTCAATTTAGGTCCACAGGAAATAATCGACAGGAAGTGGCTGACCTAATCTGACTGTGGCTCCTCAGGATGCCAATATCCCATCAGCCATGAAACATTCATTGAAAATGTGAATGGTTTCTTCTTACCAACGTTTATGACGAGTCTGCCTCTTTCCACTGCTCTCTCAGAGCACCTCTAGGTCAAAAAAGGAAATGCGACACATACTCCAAGTCTTGTTAAAAATTAATTCAAAATGAATCATAGTATTAAATGTAAAATGCAAAACTACACAACCGCTGGAATAAAACATACAAAAAATATTCACGACCTTGGGTTTGGAGAACAGTTTTTAGATACTACAACAAAAGCACAATCCATAAGTGGAATAAATATGTACTGGAGTTTATCAAAATTAAAAATGATTACTGTGTTCAAGACACTGTTAAGAGAATAAAAACACTGGAGAAAATATTTGCAAATCACATTTCTGATAAAGGACTTGTATGAAAAATATAAAAAGTAGTTTAAAACTCAACCATAATCAATCAAGCAACCCATTTAAAAACAAGATAACAGAAACATAAAAAATAAAATATCAAACTAAGATCCAAAAAGTGATGACCTTTCATAAAAGAGAAGTTCTGTTTTTAGGTACACACACAGTGGTAATTAGAACAACTGCTTAGGGAGCTGCCTCTTTTATCATTATGTAGTATCCCAATAATCCTCCTTGTCTTGAATTTTAGTTTGAAATATCCGCTGGTTAAAGATTTTATGATATGTCCTAATCTATTATTTTACTTTTTTCTTAAAGAAAATAGGTTTCTTTCTTTATATAGTAGACAAACTATGTGTAGGTGTTACCTTTTTTATATAATCTGGCAATCTCTGTATTTTAAGTGGTGGGTTTAGACCATTCACATTTACAGTTATGATTGATATAGATGGATTAACTATCTATTTAGCTACTTCCTATTTATTCCATTTGTTCTTTATTTCTTTTCTATTTTGGGCTTTTTTTTTTGTTTTTAATTGAGCAGTTTTATGACTATATTTTATATATTCTATCAACTTATTATTTGTAAATCTTTTTAAAAAATTCAGCACTTGCCCTAGGGCTTAAAACATACATTTTTAAATAAATGGAGTCCACTATCAAATAATAATATACAGTTTCACATGTAATACAAGGACCTAATAATAAGATATTTCCCATATCTCCCTTTCATCCCTTATGTTACTGTCATTACATTTTTCAGTTTTACATATGGTGTAAATGAGCAACACGTTATATTAATATAGCTTTAAATAGATCTTACATTTTAGAGCAATTAAAATAAAAAAATATTTTACCTTCATTTAGTTGGTTTATAGTGTTCTTCTTTGTGAAGATCCAAGTTTCTGACATATATTATATTTCCCCTACTTGGAAAACTTCTGCTAACATGTCTTATAGACAAAGTCTGCTGTCTTCAATTTTTGTTTGTCAAAATATTTCTTGCACCATTTTTAAAGGATATCTTCTCTGGACATAGAATTCTCAGTTGACAGTGTTGTTGTTGTTAGCACTATAAAGATGCCCTTCAAGTTGTCTTTCTTGTGTAGTTTCTCACCAAAAGTCTGCTTGTCTTGTGTAGATTGTGTGCCCCCTCCTGCTGCTCCAACCCTCTGGCTTCCTTGAAGGTTGTCTCCTTTCCCTTGCTTTTCAGCAGTGTGAATATGATATGCCTATTTGTGAATCTTTTGCTATTTACCCTGCTTTGTGTTCCCTTAATTTCTTGGATCTACGGTTTGTGGTTTGGCACTAACTTTGGAAAACTCTGGCCATTACATCTTCACATATTTTCTCCCTTTTTCTTCTTCTGCTTGGATTCTTATTACAGTTGACCCTTGAAAAACATGGGTTTAAACCGCATGGGTCCACTCATCTGTGGATTTTTTTCAATATGCACATACTGCAGTATATGATCTGAGGTTGGTTAATCTGTGGATCCATAACTGAGAATGTGGAGGGCCAACGGTAAAGTTATATGCAAATTTTCAACTGCGTGGCAGGTCGGTACCCCTAACCCCCTGTTGTTCAAGGGTCAACTGTACATGTGTATGAGTCTGTTTTTCCTTCACAGTCCTGAGAGGTTATGTCTTTTTCTTTTTCTTTTTCTTTTTTTCTTTGTGAATTTCAGTTTAGGTAATTTCTATTCACCTGTGTTCAGGTTCACTCATTCTTTCCTAGGCCGTGTGGAATCTACTGAAGAGCCAACTGAAGACAGTCTTCATCTCTGCTCCTCTGTTTTTGATTTCCAGAATTTCAATTTAATTTTATTTTTAGTTTCTATCTCTGCTGAACTTACCCACCTGATCCTGCATTTTGCCTACTTTTTCCATTAGTCTTTAATGTAACAATCATAATTATTTTTAAAATTTCTATTTCTAATTTTGTGCCACTTTTGAGCACGCTTCTGGTAACTTTTCTTTTCTGATTGTGATCTATTACTTTTTTGTATTCCACATAATAACTTATTAAAAATTAAGCATGTTGTATATGACAGATGATAATTAAATTAATTTTTTTAATGCACAAGCATGCCTTTCTTTCTACCATTTTAAAGTCACCAAATATTAATCCTTTTAGCCTTATCTTTATGGTTGTATACTTCACGTACTCCATATTGTAATTCTTTTTTTTCAGCCTAAAGAATTCCCTTTGGTATTTATTGCAGTATAGTTCTGCTATCAATAAATTCTTCCAGCTTTTGTTTGTCTGATAGTGCCTTTTATTCTTTCAGTTTTGAAAAATACTTTCTCTGGATGTAAAATATTTAAATATACAGTTGATCTTCAGTATTTGTAGATTCAATATTTACAAACTCACTAACTTGCTAAAGTTTGTAACTCAAAATGAATACGTATGGTGCTTTCAAGGTCGCCCACAAACACGTGTAGGATGGCAAAAACTTCGAGTCACTTGGCATACATAGCTGAAGATGTACAAGACAACGGTCTACTTTTTTGTTTTTAGCTCACATACTGTAAACAAGTGGCCTTTTTGTGATCTATTTAGTCCCTTTTTTTTTTTGCATTTTGTGCACTTTTTTGATGATTTCATTGTTTAAAATAGTGCTGGAGTGCTGGCTAGTATTTCTAAGCACAATAAGACTGTGGTGTGCCTTATAGAGAAAATACATGTTAGAGAAGCTTCTTTCAGAAATGAGTTATAGTTATAGTAGTAATGCTGTTGATCATGAGCTCAGTGCTAATACGTCAACAATACCTATTAAGTAAGGTGTATTTAAGCAGAAATATACATACAAGGTTATGCATTGATCAGCTGACAAAAATATTATGATCAGAGGTTTGAAGGAAACAAACTCTGTGTTTCCCTTAGGAGAAATGGTTTAGTAGTCACTATTTCAGTGCTCATGATGACTTTCTAGAACCTGACTACCATGAATAATGAAAATCAACTGCATATATTAGTGTGTGCGTGTGTGTGTGTGTGCGTGTTCCAAGCTTTTTTTGTTATTCTCAGTAGCTGTATTGATCTACTTTTCTCTGTTCTTTTACAATCAGAAGCAGAAATTTCCTGTTTATTTTTGGGTTTTAATGGTTTTTAAGTGAAATAAAGCAGCATAGTATGTGTGTGAAGAGAAGGTGATCAGCATCTGTTACATATCTGTTACTAAGTATTAATTAAGAACATTAGCTAAAAAATAATATTTTAAAAGATATTTCTGCCTACAGATAGTCTTTATCAATGACTAAATTGTGGCTCAAAGATATTAAATAACTTGCTTAAGCCTAGATTTTAACTTAAGTCTGTTGGCTTCACAGCCAATACTCTTACATGATTGCCACTTCACTCACTGATTCAATTTTCTTATCTAAAAAATAATTGCTAATAATCCTCCATGCACAAGAATGTCATGAGCATGAATTAGAGAATGTCACTGTCAGAGACACACAGTAATTGCAAAACAGTGCTTGTCACATCAGATCTGTCACAGCTCCTCTCTAAAATACATTTAGCCTAGGAAAATGGCATGGGATTTCAGAAAAAGCATCTACAATGTGTGTTAATGAAGATCCAGTGGTAGCTAAAAAAAAAAAATCAATATATGACACACTTTTTCATTATGATGTGTTGTGATGGTTCTATTTGAAATGTTTCACGGAGGACAGTTATTTTAGTGCTTATCAGACTTGTTGGAAAGGCCCTTTGGGAGTGTTAATGCTTAAGATTCTTCATTAATTAGAAAGATGAAAATCTGCCACTGGGCAGTAAACATATTTTAACAAATCACTCAAGAGGATAAGGTCACTTCTCCAATTTCATTCTCTAACACTTGGATGTTTCAGTGTGATGACAGAGGGAAACATCTACTCCACCCATCAAAACTAGGGACTTGCTGATACAAGTTAGCCCAACAGTCCATCAGAAAATAATAATAATAATAATAATAAAAGCCTTACCATTTATCCACAGCAAAAACATGCATAGATCATTGTACATGGTCCTGAAATGCTTCAAGTCAACCTGCCAAAGTGGCTTGTTATATATTAAACTAATGATCTGCCCTTTAAACCAATGCCTTCTCCTGCTTTTCTGTCATAGCTAGGATTACTAACCCCTTAATCACCCACACTAGAATCTTGGGAGCGACTTTTAATTTCTCCCTTTGCCTCACCTACATTACTAAACAATAAATCTGTATATTTTATTTTCTGTTTCCCAAATGCAGTTAACTCCACTAAATCCGTATTAAGGATGTCATTACTTAGCTGGACCATCATGCCTTCCTTGGATAGCTATGTGAGCCATTTAATGGATCATCACACCTTTGGCTTGGCCCTTAAATTCAACCTCCACAAAGGTATTGAGTGATCTTTCGTAGCACAAGTGGCCGTGGCACTCCACTGTTAGGACATTTTATTGCCCACAACAGATTACCTGACACACTGCAGTCACAGAGTAAAGATCGTACAATAGTGTGTTGAACTGATTGATGTAAATAGATTTCAACCATGCCAAATTTCACAACTTCATTCAGTAATGAAAGTACATATCTATTCCTGAACTTAAGGGAAAACTCAGGGATGGAGATCTGGATTTGACTGTCATCAGTTTAAAGGTGGAAGGTAAGGCCATGGTAGTGAGTGTGTTTGGTTAAGGATCTAGAAGTATTTCGATTAAAAGGAGACATTCACCACCAGACACCAAATTATTTCCTACTTGATTTGGGGATATTATATTACAAGCTTATAATGTTATAATGCTTTATAATTCACAGAGAAATAGTAATATACATATATATATATATATATATATATATATATATATATATATTCACAATTATTACAATTGAGACTTGTAGTAACCTTGTGAGGTAGGGTTCATGTTATAGTTAAATGCAAGGTTGTTCCAGAAAGGTTTAGTGAATTGTCTAGGATATTATGACTAGGAATTAGTAGAACCTATAGTTGATTTCTAGGGTGAAGGACTCTTCCCAATAAACTGCATTGCCTTTTCTGTAAGAGTGCTAACAGTCTTGACTTTTATACCAGTTAGCCACACCTGGAGACCCTACTGTGTACCTGGCATTGTGCTTGGCTGTGCACTAAAAAGTGAGCATGGCCCTAATCTTCCAGAATTAATGTGAAAAGAGAATACAAAGCTAAATATAAAATGATGTGCCAAGTGCCATTATAAAGGTACAGATAGAAAGTTGCAGAGCCCAGAAGGGTACCAGTGGTGATAAAGAGAAGGAGCAGCATAGAAGACTGTCTCTCCACTTGATGAACTTATGGTCCACGATTTCTTTCTCCTTTCATATTCATCATTCATACAGTAAGCATGGCCTGAGCAAGTGTGAGTCTGGTACTGTCCTAGGCGCTGACAAAATAGCAATAACTAAATAACATTTCTGCTCTCATGGATACATAAATTTTAGTGGGATGAGGGAATAAGAGAATAAACAAAATGTCAGAGAGTGATAAGAGAAAAATAAGGCATGAAAATAAGGCACGGAAGGTAGGAAGAAACACTTGTAATTTTAAATGGAATAGTCACAAAATCTGACTGAAATTTATGTCTTTTCAGCAAATAATTTGTGTTAGTTTCCTATTGCTGCTGGAAGAAGTTAAGACAAACTTTTAGCCTAAAAGAACACAAATTGATTAGCTCACAAAATTGATTATCTCACAATCCTAAAGTCAGCAGTCCAAAATCAGTTTCACTAGGATAAAATCTCAAGGCCTCAGCAGGCTGGGTCCCTTCTGGAAGCTCCAAGGAAGAATCTATTTCCTTGCATTTTCCAGATTCCAGAGGCTACCTGCATTCCTTGGCACCAGGCCTCTTCTTCCGTCTTCAAGGCCAATAACAGCATCTTCAAACCTCTCTCTGATATCTGCTTCCGTAGTCACACAGCCTCCTCGGATTCCAGCTGCCTCCCTCCTGAAGAGTCCTTGTGATTAAGTTAGGACCATCTAGGCCATCCGGGATAACCTCCCCATTTCTAAATGTTTAACTTAATCACATCTGCAAAGTCCGTTTGCCATGTACAGTAACATATTCACAAATTCCAGCAAGTAGGAAATAGGCATCTTTAGGGCAACTGATTTATCTTTATTTAATTCAAATAAAGTAAAATAAGATGGGACAACTATAGTAGATTTTAAGTAGTCATCAAATGCCATGCTTAAATGTATGGTTTCTATTTTTAATTAATTTTTTAGAGCAGTTTAAAGTTCACAGCAAAATTAAGAGAAAAGTGGAGAGATTTCCCATATATCCATAGACTCCTCCATGATCAACACCACCCACCAGAGTGGTACATTTGTTACAACTGATGAATCTGCGTTGACATATCATCATTACTGAAAGTCTACAGTTTACATTAAGGTTCACTCTAGGTGTTTTACATTATATGGGTTTGGACAAATGTATAATGATAGGCATCCATCATTATGATGTCATAAAAACTATTTTCAGTGTCCTAAAATCTTCTGTGTTCTGTCTATTCATCATTTCTCCCAACCCTCCAGCTCCTGGTGACCAGTGATCTTTTTACTGTCTATATAGTTTTGCCTTTTCCAGAATGTCATATAGTTGGAATCACAGAGTATGTAACCTTTACAGATTGGCTTCTTTTACTTAAGAATATACATTTAAGTTTTCTCCATGTCTATTCATGGCTTGATGACCCATTTCTTTTTAATGCTGAATAATATTCCATTGTCTGGATGTACCACAGCTTGTTTATCCATTCACATGTGGAAGGACATCTTAGTTGCTTCAAGTTTGGGCAGTTATAAACATCTATGTGCAGATTTTTGTATGGACATGAGTATTCAACTCCTTTAAATAAATACCAAGGAGAATGATTGCCAGGTTGTACAATGAGGGTATGTTTAGTTTTGTAAGAAGCCACCAAACGGTCTTCCAGGGAGGCTGTGCCATTTTGCATTCTCACCAGCAATGAATGAGAGTCCCCGTTACTACACATCCTCACCATCATTTGGTGTTGTCAATGTTCCAGATGTAATCCATCCTAATAGGTATTAGTGGTATCCCATTGTTGTTTTATTTGCATTTCCCTGATGACATAGGACATGAAGCATCTTTTCATATGCTTATTTGCCATCTGTCTATATTCTTTGGTGAGGTGTCTGTTAAGGTCTTTGGCCCCTTTTTAAAGAAAGTTGTTTGTTTTTTTTCCTATTGCATTTTAAGTGTTCTTTGCACATTTTGAATGAGAGTAGTTATCAGATGTGTCTTTTGAAAATATTTTCTCCCAGTCTATGACTTTTCTTCTCATTCTCTTGACATTGTCTTTCACAGAGCAAAAGCTTTTAATTTTAATGAAGTTCAACTTATCAATTATTTCTTTTATGGATCATGCCTTTGGCATTATATCTAAAGCGTCATTGCCTTACCCAAAGTCATATAGATTTTTTCTTATGTTATATCCTAGGAGTTCCATAGTTTTGCCTTTTACATTTTAAATCTGTGATCCATTGTGAGTTAATTTTTGTAAAGGATGTAAGGTCTGTGTCCAAGTTTATTTTATTTTATTTTTTGCATGTAGATGCCTGGCTGTTCCAGCACCATTTGTTGAAAAGACTCTTTGCTTTATTGTATTGTCTTTGCTCCTTAGTCAAAGATCAGCTGACTATATATATGTGGGTCTATTTATGGGGCTCTATTCTGTTCCATTGGCCTATTTGTCCATTCTTTCACCAACACCACACTGCCCTGTTTACTATTGCTTTACAGTAGTAAGTCTTGAAGTTGGAGAATGTCAGTCCTCCAACATTGTTCTTCTCCTTCAATACTGTGTTGACTATTCTGGGCCATTGCCTTGCCATAAACTTTAAAATTAATGTGTCAATATCCAAAAAATAACTTGCTGAGATTTTTATTAGAACTGCAGTGAAGCTATAGATCAGGTTGGGAAGAACTGACATCTTGACAATATTGAGTCTTCCTAGCTATGAAAATGGAAGCTCTATTTCTTTAGTTCTTTGATTTTGTTTGAGTTTTACAGTTTTCCTCATATAGATCTCATACATAGTTCTTAGGTTCATTCCTAAGTATTCACTTTTGGGGGGTGCTAATGTAAATGGTATTGGATTTTTCATTTCAAATTCCACTTGTTCATTGTTTGTACTATAAGGAAACAGTTGACTCTTGTCAAGATTAATCTTGCTTCATGCAACCTTGTTATAATCACTTATTAGATCTAGGAGGGTTTTTCTGTCAGTTCTTTCAGATTTTCTGCATAGATGATCATGTCATCTCTATGTGAAGATAGTTTAATTTCTTCCTTCCCAAACTGCATACATTTTATTTCCTTAACTTTTCTTATCCTATTAGCTAGAAATTCCAGTACAATGTTGAAGAGGAATGGTGACAAGGGAATTTTTGCCTTGTACCTGATCTTAGTGGGAAAGATTTGAGTTTCTCACCACTAAGAATGAGTTAGCTCTAGATATTTTGTGGATAGTCTTTATCAAATTGAGGAAATACACCTCTCTTCCTAGTTTACTGAGAGTTTTTACCATAAATGAGTGTTGGATTTTTTCAAATGCTTTTTCTGCATCTATCGATATGGTCATTTTTTTTCTGTTGATGTGATGAATTACATTATTTGATGGTCAAATGTTGAACTAGGTTTGAATATCTGGGATAAATCTTGTTCGTTGTGTATAATTCTTTTTACCATTGTTAGATTCAATTTCTTCCTATTTTGGGGATTTTTGCATTTATGTTCATGAGAGATATTGGGCTGTAGTCTTCTTTCTTGTAATGTCTTTGTCTGGTTTTGGTATTTGCCTAATGCTGGCCTCACAAGTGAGTTGGGGAGTATTTCCTCTTCTTCTATCCTCTGAAAGAGATTGTAGAAAATTGGTATAATTACTTCCTTAAATACTTGGTAGAATTTACTAGTGAATCCATTTGGGTATGGTGCTTTTTTAAAAACTTATTAATTATTGATTCAAATTCCTTAATAATTATAGGCATATTTAGATTATTTATTGTGCGTGTCTTTCAAAGAATTTGTCATTTGGTTCTCAAATTTGGGGGCGCAAAGTAGTTTATAGTATTCCTTTATTATCCCTTCAACATCCATAGGGTCTGTACAAACTTATGTTTTAAAATGATAATCTGAATGATGTCATGAAAATAAACTATGAAGGAGCAAGTGGGAAAGCCCGGCAGCCAGCTAGGAGATTATTTCTGTAATCTAACTGAGAAATGATGGCAGTTCAGACCAGTGTGCTAATATTGGTGGTGGTAAGAGAAAGACATCAGTAAATTATTACTAAGGTGTATAGTCCAAAAATACTGGAAGAATATGCAGAAGCCTGAGGGAGAAATATGTTTTGATATAGGGTATATTAATAGTTCAGTTTTTGATTTGCTAAATTTGAAAATCATATTCATATTTCAAGTAGAAATTTTGAAAAGGTAGTTGGAGTTTAGATTTCAATAGAGAGATCCAGATTGGAAACAGAAATTTGGGTGGTATTCACAGATATGAGATTAGATTAAATCATCACATTTTGGTAGAGAAGAGATTGTTATACCAAGCAAGCCCTGGATAACTCCAATGACATAGTTAGAAAGATGAGGCAAAACCTGCAAAGTAGCTGAAAGAGAATAGCCATTGAAGTAAGGATAAAACTGGGAGAATTTGGTGTCATGAAAGTCAAGTGCAGAAGGAGTTAAAGAAGATGAAGATTGAACACTAGATTCAAATAATGTCAAATACTATTTGGAACATTAAAATGTCAAATATTAAAATATTAAAAGATCAATATTATATATACATATATATATAAATGTGGCTTCTAAAGATAGATATTAAATATAGGTAGGGCTGTGCTATTGCTGTAAAAAAAAATATTAACAAATATACAAGGCATCAATTGATGGAGTACTTTGGCAAAAGTTGGATCAGGGTAGGTTCATGGATTAAGAGAGGTGTAGAATCAGAGGGTAGCACATATATGCACCCCTTTAGAGGAGCTTAACTGTAAAGCAAAAGGAAGAAATGAAATTACTAAGGTAGTGGAGTTAAGTAAGGATTCTGTTTATTTGTTTCTAACTTGAGGGAAATAATGTTTGAATGCTATGGGAAACATCCAATGAACCTAGGAAAACTGACCATGCAGGAGAAGATGAGAATATTAGCTGAAGTAATGGCCTTGAGTAAGTGAGAGGGAATGCTCTCAAGTGCACAATCTGACTGTAGCTTGGAGCAGGGATAGTTCAATCACAGCAAGAGGAGAGAAGGCAGGATAGACGGGTTAAGGCTGTGGAAGTCATCTTCTTTCTTTTTTTTTTTTTTTTCAGTGAATCAGAAAGTAAAGTCATTAGCTGAGGATGAGAGGGTGACAATGTTGACTTTGAAGAGAAGACATGGAATATTGACTGGAGAGAAGTGAAGAGTGAATGAACTAAAGAAATATGTGTAAATAATAGTCTAGATTAAGGATGCTGTTAGGTCATTGTTTCTTTTTTTTATTATTTTTCTACTTTTTTAACATCTTTATTGGAGTATAATTGTTTTACAATGGTGTAATGGTGTGTTAGTTTCTGCTGTATAACAAAGTGAATCAGGTACATGTATACATATATCCCCATATCTCCTCTCTCTTGCATCTCCTTCCCACCTTCCCTATCCCACCCCTCTAGGTGGTCACAAAGCACCAAGCTGATCTCCCTGTGCTACGCGGCTGCTTCCCACTAGCTATCTATTTTACATTTGGTCGTGTATATATGTCCATGCCACTCTCTCACTTCGTCCCAGCTTACCTTTCCCCCTCCCCGTGTCCTCAAGTCCATTCTCTACGTCTGCATCTTTATTCCTGTCCTGCCCTAGGTTCTTCAGAACCTTTTTTTTTTTGTTTAGATTCCATATATGTGTTAGCATATGATATTTGTTTTTCTCTTTCTGACTTACTTCACTCTGTATGACAGTCTGTAGGTCCACCTACCTCACTACAAATAACTCAATTTCGTTTCTTTTTATGGCTGAGTAATATTCCATTGTATATATGTGCCACATCTTCTTTATCTATTCATCTGTCAATGGACACTTAGGTTGCTTCCATGTCCTGGCTATTGTAAATAGAGCTGCAATGAACATTTTGGTACATGACTCTTTTTGAATTATGGTTTTCTCAGGGTATATGCCCAGTAGTGGGATTGCTGGGTTGTATGGTAGTTCTATTTTTAGTTTTTTAAGGAACCTCCATACTGTTCTCCATAGTGGCTGTATCAGTTTACATTCCCACCAACAGTGCAAGAGGGTTCCCATTTCTCCACACCCTCTCCAGCATTTATTGTTTGTAGATTTTTTGATGATTGCCATTCTGACCAGTGTGAGGTGATACCTCATTGTAGTTTTGATTTGCATTTCTCTAATGATTAGTGATGTTGAGCATCCTTTCATGTGTTTCTTGGCAATCTGTATATCTTCTTTGGAGAAATGTCTATTTAGGTCTTCTGCCCATTTTTGGATTGGGTTGTTTGGTTTTTTAATATTGAGCTGCATGAGCTGCTTGTATATTTTGGAGATTAATCCTTTGTCAGTTGCTTCATTTGCAAATATTTTCTCCCATTCTGAGGGTTGTCTTTTCATCTTGCTTATGGTTTCCTTTGCTGTGCAAAGGCTTTTAAGTTTCATTAGGTCCCATTTGTTTATTTTTGTTTTTACTTCCATTTCTCTAGGAGGTGGGTCAAAAAGGATCTTGCTGTGATTTATGTCATAGAGTGTTCTGCCTATGTTTTCCTCTAAGGGTTTTATAGTGGCTGGCCTTACATTTAGGTCTTTAATCCATTTTGAGTTTATATTTGTGTATGGTGTTAGGGAGTGTTCTAATTTCATTCTTCTACATGTAGCTGTCCAGTTTTCCCAGCACCACTTTTTGAAGAGGCTGTCTTTTCTCCATTGTTTCTTAACTTAAAATGGTGCAAGTTCTCAGGGCTGTAAGGTGTTCCCCAAACCAATCACCTCCACATGTACAGGCACAGGAGGGCAGTTGCATTTAAGTGGGTTGGGGTTTGTCAAGCGAGTACAATGTACACTTTCACTCTGGGTCTTTGCAGATTTCCTTCTGCCTAATAAAGTATACAATCCCCCAACTTATATTTGTCACAATCTAGAGGTAGTTTAGGGCAAAAAAAAAGGCAAGACCATTCAAAATATAGAAAAGCTGATTCTAGAATACCTTGAAACATTTTCATAAAACCCTTGTTAATTTTTAGAACTCAATATCATAGGAAGGGTCTGCACAGATATGATGGGCTATACCTGGGGTGGTGGATCAATGATAGGAGAAAATACTGAATAGCAGGCAGAGTGAAGAAGTGGATTCGTTTTCTGGATTTTTATAATATACTGATTTAAAATTATAGAAAAAGCATATAAGCGACTTACCAGTAATAAGGTATATAAACAATGATATGCTAAGGCACATTTTACCAAAACAAGGTGAACGATAATTAGAAACGATGTCTTTAAAAGGAGAGAGAGAGAGTACTTGTTGATACACTTGAAGGCAATAGAAGTGCATAAATATATCTCCTGTTACCCACACCTGCATCTTCCTTGACAATTATGCTGAAAACAATAAGACATTGATTCATGTCTTGTTATTCTATCACCTTACACAATGATCATCTCAACATTTAAATTTTTGCTGTGTTTTAATTATCAATAGGGTTTTTAAATAACAACATCCACTTTCTTAACATAAATATTTTATGCATTTTGACTTTTATGGAGACAAAATAATTATGGTAAGACTATTTCTAATATTGTGTGAGTCTAAAAAATGAAGTATTCAATGTAAAATTTAGAGACACAACATTTTTAAGCTTAAATCAGTCTCGTATAGAGAAGCAGGCACATATTAGACATTATTGTGGTTTAGTCAGTTATATGCAACCAATTAAACATCTGTGATTCCTCTTTGTCAACAGTTTGATTCTACTAAGATTTCTTGCATTATTGCTCCAGACACTGTCATTTTTAAGAGTCTAAGTATCCGAGTTGGATTTTAAATATAGGTAGAATTTAAGAGTATAGGGCCCCCCATATGACATACAGATCAAACCAGATAAAAGTGAGAAGCAAATAAAAGGAGAAGTCACAAAAAATATCGAGAAACTTTAGAATCAAATAAGAAAAAAAGGAAACTATATCTACTTTTGTTTTTTTTCTTTTGTTTTTTTTCTACTTTTTAATATGTTAAATTTGGTTATATCTCTTTGTATTAGAGTTAATACATTTAGGTACCTGCAGCTCCACATCTGGGTAAATTCTAATTTAAATTCTGAAAACGTTGGTTCTCTGGCTAAAGCACTCCTGTAAAATTGAGTGGTCTTTACACAGTGAATTGTTACTGGAATCAAGCTGCAGCACAGCATTTGGTCATACAAATAACTCCGTATTGTCCCTTCTAGAATATATGTGTGTCAATTACAGATGCTGCTTTCACATAGTTTCAATGAGCTCCAACACTAATTTCACTGATTTATAAACTGTGATAATTTTACAGCCTGCTTTAAATACTCTGTGCTCGTTGGGGAAAGCAGCCTGTCTTTAAGACTGCAACATGCACGAGCTTCTTTGTAGATATTCCACAAACCACGTGCATCCGTGTGGCATCCTGAACCTGCCAATGACTCATACATGGAACTAACTCAGATTACTGTCGAGGAATGAGAGGTCGTTGTAAACAGTAACTAAATAAGGCAGTTTCCAATTGGAGATACTTCTCATTGAGAAGCTGAAGTGCCCAGCTATTTCATTTTCTGGCTACCTGCACAGGAGAAGATAATCTTTAATTGTGATTTAGGTTTTTGTTTTGCTTTGTTTTGTTTGTTAATGAAAGACTTATTATAAATTGACACAATGGAAAAGGTGCTGCTGAAAAGACACAAAGCTCTTCATTGAATATCCTGAGTGACCCCTTTCCCTACTGCAGTTCCCACTCACCCCTTTTGGTACCTTACTATCTGATGCCTCCCTTGGAGGACCACTGTTTACGGGCACAAGCCAGGTGAGGCTGAGACTCCTGCCCTTACCTGCTATTATTCTTGCAGGGAATAATAGCCCTGGAATGGAAGGTTAAAGGGGTGTGGGCCCATCTATCATGTAGCAACAGCACTGGCCAAGGAGGGTTTCCATCTTCATATGACTGGTTTATAACTAAGGAAGACCTTCTCCTGGGTAATGGCATTTATACCAGAATCTTCTCAGCTCCCACAGAAACCAGGGATCTTGTCATAAAGCTCAGGAGCAAAGGAGAAGGTCTGAACAAGGTGCCATGGGAGAGCTCTGCCCTCCTCAGGCAAGCAGAAAGCATTTTCCTAAGGAGCTCTCGTATAAATTTAAAATACGCCTGTCGCGGAGCACGGGCTCTAGGTGCGTGGGCTTCAGTAGTTGTGGCACGTGGGCTCAGTAGTTGCGGCGCACGGGCTTAATTGCTCCGTGGCATGTGGGATCTTCTCAGACCAGGGTTCGAACCCATGTCCCCTGCATTGGCAGGCGGATTCTTAACAACTGGACCACCAGGGAAACTGATATCCTCCACTTTTGATTCTCAAGTGAAGGATGATTTCTTGGTGAAACCTTTCCTAAATGCCTTTCCCCTGTAGGGTGGATTACTGTGTACTTTATGTCACAGCAGCAAGGATTCTTCCTTGGTGTGTGACTGTGGGCACATCACCTATCTTTCTTATTTTCTCATTCTCATTTTCTTCATCAGTAAAATTGGGTAAAATAATAGTAATTACATCACAGAATTGTTACAAGCATTAATTGAGGTAATGTTTAGGGATTTTTTCAAACAATGGCTGGACCTAATGAGTATTAGGCATCACTCAAGTTCAGAAGAAAGTAAAAGAAAATTATGACATTATTTTGGCCACCATAGTATTAAGAAGAAATTTACAAGTCATGGTTTAGTTACACGTGGAAAAACAACACCCTTTTCTTTTTTTTCATGTTACTATTTGTTTTATATTCATCTCATCTTAAAATTTGAGGCAGACTCTTCTAGTATCTTTGTATAACACACATAATATATACACTATTTTTCAGAAAATGGATTTGTTTTTTGCCGACAAACAACTTATAACCTATTAAATCTTTCCCAATTTTGTTATATATCCCTCAAATACATTTTTTAATGACTATTTTCTAGTCCACCATAGAGATAAAATTGAGTAACTAAACATTATTGGAATGTTTGTTTCCATTTTATAAAAATTTTGAATAAAATTATGGTTAACTTATGAGTAGCAAAATATTTGCACAAATCCTTAATATTCCCGTAGGGTAAATTTCAAGATATAGAAATTTATATTAATAATTTTAAAGTTTTCAATAAATATTAATTGTTCCAAAGGAATTGTACCAATTTATACCGCACACCATCTGCCCCAGAAACTATAAAAATATGTCTTTTCTATATGCCTTCCATATGCTTGGTATTATCACTGAAAACATTCTGATAAATGCTAAAGTGGAATTTTATTCTCTGCTTTTAAAAATTATCCATCTGGTTAAATGTTTTTACATATTTTCAACCATTGTGATATTTCTTTTATATTATACGTTTGTGCCCTGATATTTCCCTGTTAAAAATTGTATATGCACACACATACATATTACATATTATAATAATTTTTGACAATTTATGTTTGCTTTACATTTCTATTCTTTTTAAATGTATAGAACATTAATATTCATGAAGTTTATTTTTTCAATTTCTCCTTTACATATTTATGTAACAAAATGCATTTTCACTCTTTTATAGTTTCACCTTTTACATTTAACTCTTCAATTTAAAAACTTAATTTTTATGTAAAATATATGGTAGAGTTCTTATTTTACCCATCATGAAATAATCAGGCAATTGTCTCAGAAATACTTATCAGATCATACACCTCTTTCTAGTCACTTGACAGTGTAGTTACAGGTTTTTAGAACCCTTTTCTCTGACACCAAACAAAAGGAACAAAAATAAAAATAAAAGAGCAAACTATACACCATTAATGCCGATGTTTCTTCCGTGGCACCATCATCTACCAACCATCTACCCAAGGGGTTCTCCCTTCCTTATCTTCAGCATCTATTCCATCATGAAATCCTGGAGTTTCTACCTTAAAGAAATCTCTCAATTCTTTTTACTGTTTTCTATCTCTTACTAACAACACCTTCCTTTACCATTATCTTTCTCTGGACCAATTTCAATTGCCTTCACTAGTCTCCCCTCCTGCCAATTTTGACCTTATTAAATTTTTACCAATTATGGCTTCTGCCAATGTGTTTTTGAAAACTATTACTTCATCAAATCAAGCTTTTCCTACATCAAAGTTTGCAGATATAAATTTGTCCAAAAATATCTGACTACCATTAAGTTTTTAAAATGTTTTTACCAAGTCCCATTTGTCTTAGATTAGCTTTTGCTATCTTCAATGTCACAAGTTCCTTTGGCAAAGAACAGTGCCAGTTTAGCTAGCCTTTTTAAAGGGTGAAGGCCCCCCTACTTCTTTCTTTTCGAATGCAGCGACCTGGTGACAATACATCAATTTTGTCATATTGACACTCCTCCCAAGCCTTCTCTCCTCCTTCTCTTTTTCTTTCTCCTTCCTCTTCACCCTTCTCTTCCTTCTTCTAAGTCTGAGCCAGCTTCTATTATTGGCTCTAGAGACTAATTAATATTTCCTTTTTATAAAATATATTTAATACATTATCAAGTATGGGTGATATTGATATCAGCCTTTTAGTTTACACATGTTTTCAGGATATTTATGTTGAATAACTGACAGTAAATTACTGCAGTTTTGGTCACCTGTTTCTATATCAACTTGCATGCAGTGTTACCATACAAGTTTGAGTGATACCATGTAAATGAATACATTGCATTTTGGGACATGCTGGGGAGAGGAACAGCAAAAGACCAAGTAATACTAGAGGAAATAGAGCAATATGGGCAGACTTGGAATAGAGATTGTAGTGGAAAATGGCAACCTGAAAATATTTTAAGAAAAAAAATAGACATGACAACAGATGATAATTCAATGGAGATGTTTGGTAACTTAATAAATTAATTTTGCAGTGTATATTTAAACAGTAAAATAAGGGAATTGTAAAAAAAAATAGAGAAGTATGGAAAAATTTTCCCTACAATTATTAAAGTGTATTTTAATGCTATAATAGCTCTGTTTTAGTTAATATCAGTCTAGACTACCTCTACACTTCTTGATATCAGAGGATATAAATTTTACATTTTTTAAACCTTTATCTTCTAATATTTTTTTCTTATCTCTGTCAGCTAGTTTTTAAGATTCGCTTTTTCTATGTTTCTCATCTTCAAATATTTATGGATTTCTGGCTGTGTGTTCATCTTGGCTACAGGACCCTCTCTTCAATTCTTGGTGAGTGTTTCTATGTCCTATAGTATAGCCTGGCTTCCATGATTATGATCTGGGAACAGGTGGCCAGATGGGGCATTAGTGGCTAGTTTTCTGGACATGGGGATGAGCCCCCCATCTTCTGTGGATTTCCTGCTCAAATGCCCACACTCACTACTCAGACCCAGAACCTGTCACCTCATTTGCTTTTGTTTCTATTGCTTGGCCCAACCTGGGTGAAGACGTTAAGAGAAAGGGGAAGGGGTTGAGTATCTCAGTTTCTCAGCCTGACTGTGCATGTAGTTTTCTGAACTAGAGCATCGCAGACCTGCTCACTGTCTGAGTATGGGGCTCTTGTTTTTCTATCAATACATACACTTAGGCACCTGCATCAGAGAAATTTTTGTTTCTATTTCCCTGCTGTGTTAGCTTCCTGGGAATGCAGTAAGAAATTATCATGAACTTGGTAGCTTAAAACAACAGAAATTAATAGTCTCACACTTCTGGAGACCAGAATTCTGAAATCAGCTTCACCAAGTCAAAACTGAGGTTTCCCCAGGGCCACACTCCCTCTGTCAGGAGGTTCCAGGGGAGAAGCCTCCTTTACCTCCTGTAGCATCTGGGGATGAGGGGTTCCTTGGGTCCCGGCCCCATGCCTCCCATCTCCACATCCCCTCCATCTTCATGTGTCCTTCTCCTCTTTTGTGTCTGTCTAATCTACCTTCATTCATCACTTATAAGGTCACTGGGATATTATTCATCCATAAAACAAATCTGCCATTTGTGACAACATGGATAAATATGCTAAGTAAAATAAGCCAGATACAGAAAGACAAACACTGCATTATCTAGTCTATATGTAGAACCTTTAGAAAGCTGAACTAATAGAACCAGAGAGTAGAACGGTGGTTGCCAAGGGTGGGGTTGGGTTGGGAGGTGAGGAATAAGGCAGAGCTGTTGGTCAAAAGATATAATAAGATGAATAAATTCTGGTGATCTAATGTACAGCATGGTGAGTATAGTTAATTATACTGTACTGTGTACTTGAAATTTTCTCAGAGAAGAAATTTAAATGTTCTCACTATACACACAAAAAAGAAGTTAACTATGTGAGGTGACGGATGTGTCAGTTAACTTGACTGTGATACTTATTTCATGATATATACATATACACCTTAAAAAACACACATCATGTTGTACAACTGAAATATATACAATTTTTACTTGTCAATAATATTTCAATATAGCTGGGAGAAAAAAGGACAATTAAGATTGTACTTAGGGCCCACCCTGGTAACCCATAATAATATCATCTCAAAATCCTTAATTTAATTACATATACATGGTTTTTACCACATAAGGGAACTGTCACAGGATGCAGGGATTAGGATCTGACATCTTTGGGAGACACCATTCGGCCCACTATACATGATGACTCCTTTTTTTTTGTGGTTTTTCAATATTTTTATGAATTTATTTATTCTCCCCCACTTCTTACTTTTTTATTTTTCATAAGGATTAATTTAAAATTTTATAAAAATATATATGTATGTATGTGATTATATATAATAATATATATTATAATTATACCCATATATCATATAACATATATTACTATATATTAAATATATGTTTAAAATAATCATAGAACAATATATATCTACTAGTCCTTTATATATATATTCTATCTGCCAACTTATCAAATCTTAGTATAAAATACAATAATTAAAACTATATATTAAAGGTACTTGAGTGGAAAGATAGATTTGTAAATCAGAGTAGAAAAACAGATATTCACCCACACATATATAGAAATCTTGGAAGGTGATAAGAAAGAAATTCCAAATAATTTTGGAAATCATGGATATTAGATAAGTGTTGTCGTGGCACTTAGCAAGCTATCCGGAGACATTAGAGCACTAGGAAGGTATCGTATTCATTTATTTTTACCAAACTCAATTCCTGCTGGATTAAAGATTTAAATGTAAAAATAGAAGATGATAAAGAAAGAAACAAGCAAGAAGGAAGAAAGAAATAATTTGGGTGTTTACTGAAGTAATTATATGTTTAAATATATTTAAATAAATTTGGACATATATATAATAAATATAATCCATTTATATTTACACATGTATATAATGTACTCCATTAATAATATATATAAGTACTCCACTAGTAATTTAAAAATTACAAATAAAAGCAAAAACTAGGTAAATTTGTTTGATTATCAGATTGCCAAAGATGAAACACAGAGACACTACGCAGACTGATCTCGGTTAAGATACTTCAGCTATCAAATGACAGATACCTGACTAAGAGGAGTTTAGACAATAAAGGCCTTTTATTATTTCAACCAGTACAAAGCCCTGAGATCAGTAGATTCAAAGTTGGTACAAATGTTCCATTATGGTATCAAAGACTCAGTCTCTTGGTGTATTTCTGCAATGTTGTCCTTAATTTACTATATTCATGCTTGTGCTTGTCCTTTAAGTTCCAGGCATCAGTGGGAACAAAATATCCAGCCAAAGTAATACACTTTTTGTGTGTGTGTGTGTGTGTGTGTGTGTGTGGCGGGGGCAACTTTCCTAGAGGCCCCCAGAAAACTCTCTTAAAGGTCTAAATGATCAGAAATACGTCACACGCTGATGTCTTGGCTTCTAGAGAGTCCAGAAGTCTAGTATTGCACATATTCAGCCTCTGTAGTAGGAGCCAGAGCCTTCCAGGAGGCCAAAGTGTCCTGAGAACCTTCTGGAAGTGGATGTCGATAACGTGTACTCAGTAGATTATGATCGCCTCCAACAGGCACGATCTTCTCCTGATTAACAATGTTTCTCGAATTTAGATATCTAAAATCGAAAATAATGATGGAAAACAATATCTTAGTACCTATGTTATAATAAATAATATGAAACTTTCGGAATGGGAAAAAAATAAATTTATAAGCATTTATGTTTTAGAACACAATTTTCCATTACAGACATATTGTTTAATTGAAGAATGGATTAAAATTTGTAACAGTAAAATATACATATAGACCTACCAGTGAGAACAACAGTAAATATTACATATTTAATTATGTAAACATAATGAATACATTTCCATAATATTTGTCCCAATCTTAGAACATAAACTTTATGCATTTACTTAAAAAGATATCATATAATAGTAATAAATACAGATATTTTTATTTACATGAAAGTCTTTAATTATACTCAGGTAATAGTGTGGCAAAAATTATTTCCCAGCAAGATTTCCTTTAATAATACCTGCAGACAAAGAAAGAAATGGTGATGATTCCTGAAAAGACCTCTTGGTGTCATGCACTTGCTGTTGAGATGCCACTTGTTCACATTTTTGTTTCAGTCACTACCTCTGGAGTCTCTCCCCATCAATAGTAAATGATCTTTGTTCCATGTAATTTAGGTGATCTTCTCAACATGAAATAACCCACAAGTGAGCCATTTTCCACCCATCCATTGGGACCTGTAGCCCTCTGTCTGTTTCATGAAATTACCAACAAGAGCAGTCTTAGCTTGTTAGATTACATCATCGCCACATATCAGATGTTGGAAAAAAAGTTCCTTCATTTCTAAAATATCACTTTTAAGAATGAGTCATTTTTTTAAAATCTCTTTTCCTGGGGACTTCCCAGTATTGACGTCTATATATAAATAATCTTTTATCATGCATACATTTAAAGAGATAATTTGACAACATGTATCAAAATATAAAAGGAATATAGCCTCTGATCCAGGATTCAATTCCAAGTGTTTAAAGAGATATTTGTCCTAGTGAACAAATATACGGATTGATGTTTGTATGAGTTGGAATGGACCTGGTTGAAGAGACTGTGGTTCAGTAACAGACGGCAAACATCTTAGTGTCTTAAAAACAACAAAGTTTACACTTTGCCCATTTTGTATGAGCATTGCTGGTAGATGGGGACTCTGCTTCATATGTTCACACTCCAAGACCCTAATCTCAAACGTCCTTGTCTCCATAGCAGAAGAAAAGGCTACTCTTGAGAAATGCAAACTGGCTGTTAATGTAAAAACCTAAAATGCTGTAGCCTAAAAGTGACAGCATTTCCACTAACGACTCACCAGTCGACCCTACCAGTGGAGCCAGGCAGTGACATTCTACTCTGTCCTTAGAATGAGGAAGACTCAGATAATTTTGGTGAACAATATCACTGATTACCATCATTGCATCCCTGAGTTGTCTTGTTCTGTTAAAAACTGACAACTTTCAAAACAACTATCAATGAGGGTTGGTTAAATAAGTTATTGTATATCCGCACATTGGAATCCTCCTCACCATTTGTGAGGTGATCAAAATTTACTGACATAAAAGTAAATACTGTTGGAGGAATGAAGCATTGTTAGTATGTATATGAGCTTTGTTCTCATTTAATTGAACTTATAAGTAGAAATACATGAGGCTTTGGAAATATCCACAGAAAGAGGCTGCTAAGAAGAAGGTGACTGACTAAAATATTGATATCTTTATTCAATTTTCTCAACTATTTTCCTATTTTCTCTAGAAAAGCTTATATTATTTTTGTAAACAAATACTCCACAGTGGCTGGGATTGGATGGTATTTAATTTAGACTTCCCATTGTGACTGTGAATGGCTCATCTTAATTAACACTATATTTCCAGATGTTCTTTGCTTGCATATGGGAAGCCTATTAATTTTGTATACTTATTTTGTAATCAGTCAATTAAAAATATTCTATTAACATTTTAGTAGACTTTTTTGATTTATGGACAAAACAATCTTACTATTCAAAATTAATAGTAATTGTATTAATTTCTTCTTATAATCATTCTTTTTACTTCTACTTACTATCCTGTTGAAATAATGGGTTTATGGGATACAAAAATAATAATGAGGATGGGACAGAGATTGGTCTAGCCCTCCCACCAAAAATTAGACTGTAGCTGTACAAAACACATGAGGCAACCGTTTCCATCACTGGACATAGGCAATATATGAGTAAAATTCCATGAAATAAAGGGAAACTCTTGTGGCGAGCCTCCCCATTAGCCCATCTCTCTGCCTGAGGACACTTTCCCATACATAATGCAATGAGCTGGAGTCCAGGCAAAGCCACAGGGCTTGAGGAGGCAGATCAGAGTCTGAGAAGAGGGAAGTGGAAAGGCTGGGGACCCACAAGTTCTTGCTGTGTGTGAGTCCTTCCGAAATCTTTTCTTACACGTGTACAGGGCAAAATAGCAGAGGCTTACCAGAGCGTGGCTGCTGCAGGCAGATATAGAACAGAAACACCAGAGTTCAGACAGCACTAAAGAATGTTGGTCTTCTGGAGCTTCCCTGGTGGTGTAGTGGCTAAGAATCCGCCTGCCAATGCAGGGGACAAGGGTTCGAGCCCTGGTCCGGGAAGATCTTACATGCCATGGAGCAACTGAGTCCGTGCGCCACAACTACTGAGCCCCTGTGCCACGTGCCACAACTACTAAAGCCCGCACGCCTAGAGCCCGTGCTCCACAACAAGAGAAGCCACCGCAATGAGAAGCCCGTGCACCGCAACGAAGAGTAGCCCCCACTCGCCACAGCTAGAGAAAGCCCGTGCGCAGCAACAGAGACCCAACACAGCCATAAATAAATAAATAAATAAAAGAATGTTGGCCTTCAGGCCTCATCAGAGTGGACAGAAGTCACTAACCCCTCAATAGTACCAGAGTGAAATGCCAGCTGAAATACCACTCAGGCCATGTCTTCGGAGCAAGAACCTCACCTGAAGTAAGGCCTATTCTGGACCCACCTCATAAATGTAAAGATCTAGAGGGAAGAGAGAAGTAGGGGGTGAAATCTTACCATACTAAATGGGTTAGCAGTACTCTGGGTCTTCCATGGACGCTCCCTCACAAAGTATAAAAGGAATCCCACACAAGTTCAAGGAGAGCAGTTAGTAACTGAACTACCCACTAAGGCAAAAAAGCAGCACTCTTTAGAGGAAGATAACAAACTCCAGGGTCTTTAAAATATCATCCACAATGTCCAGCAAACAACAAGATACTACTAGATATCATATATGTGTGTTTGTTTATAATATAGATACATTCCAAGTGAAGAATGAAAGCAGAGGACAAAAGCAAAAGCAACCATGAGATGAGTTAGGCAAAGATTATAAAGCAACTACTATAAATATACTCAGAGAATTAAAGAAAGATATAGTCTTAAGGAGTAAATGAGAAATGTCATCAGATACATGAAAAATTTTCAAAGAATCAAATGCCAAATCTAAAAATTAAGAGGTCAATAAGTATAGTGAAAAATCACTGAATGGGCTTAATACTAGGCTGGAGATGGCTGAAGAATTAGTCATGTACTTTGAAGACTGATCTATAGACATTTTTTAAGCTAAAGAAATGAGAGAAAAAGGATCGAGAACAAATGAAGAGAGCCTCAGAGGCTTGTGGGGCAATTTCAAACATTCTAGTGTAGATGCCATTCAAGGTCCAGAAGAAGATGGTGAGAGTGGAGAAGAAAAAGTATTTAAACGTATAAAGGATGAACATTTCCAAAAACTGATTAAAAAAAAAAAAATTCTCCTAGAGTTCCAAAACCTCAGAACCCCAAGCAGGGAGAGAAAGAGAAAACCACCTGGGTCCTTCCTACTCCAACTGCTGAAAACCAAAACAAAGCGGAAATTTGAAACTAGCAAGAGAAAAAAGAAGCCCTGCATCTAGAGAAACAGTGATATCATTTTAAAGTGCTAGAAACAACGACAAAAACTACCATCCCAGAATTCTATGCCCAAATATACCCTTCAAAATGAGGGTGAGAAGACAGTTTCAGAAAAGTGAAAGCTGAGTGGTTTCTTTGCTAGCAGATACGCACATAAACAATGCTGGAACCTGCCCTTCTGCTGAAGGGACAGGACACCAGGTGGAAACGTGGACCCATGGGAAGAACAAAGAGCAGATCTAGAATTGCT
Source organism: Eubalaena glacialis (assembly GCF_028564815.1). Classification (NCBI taxonomy): domain Eukaryota; kingdom Metazoa; phylum Chordata; class Mammalia; order Artiodactyla; family Balaenidae; genus Eubalaena; species Eubalaena glacialis. Next base: position 4,252,598 of record NC_083727.1, on the reverse strand, counting down.
GGGCAGCATATGCCCTAGGGACCAGTCACGGGTGAAAGGGATGGAAGCAGAGGCGGAAAGGAAGCCCAGGGCTCCCAATCCCTGGCCATGTTCACGCCATACAGAGCCTCCTGAGGAGGAAACCTACCGAACTGTTTGCATACCCTAAATTACTGGGCCCAGAGAATTCCTGCTATTTACAAATAGACCCAGAATTACACATAGGAGGAAATGTCTCCACTGGCTGTGAGCTCTGGGAATACTGGTCCCAAATCTGGTCCCCTGGTTCAGACATTTAAACCACCATCTATTCTTTAAAAATAAGAGCAAACAAGCTTGTAGTGAGAGCCCTGACAATTGGCTTTTCTTTCTGTAATGCAAGTGCCTGACTTAAGCTTTGATTGATGAGGAATCCACTTCAAAGAGGCATTCTCTTTGAAGAAAACAATCTCAAATAAATACCTTACCAGCCACACCACCATACTACTGAGAATTCTTTGTTTTAGAGATCTAGGTTGATTTTGATAACTGACTATTTGGGCCACTTGTTTTTTCTGTTCTTGGGCTTCAAAGTCTCACTTTTTTGTTTTAAAGTCACCAATAAAGAGTGAGCCCACGAAACCCTAGACCCTCACCCTTGACCCCAATAAAAGCAGAACCCCCGGTCTGTGTTTCCTCTCTCTCTCTCTCTCTCTCTCTCTCCCTACAACCTCTTTGTGTGGCCCCTGGTGTGCTGTGTAATTTTCAGGTCCTATAAGTAATAATACTACTTTTTCAAAGTGTCCTGATGGTGATTGCTGAAAGACGGCTTGCAGTCATAATAAGAACCACGAGGGCTGCCCCGTGGTAACACTAGTTTGGAGACATCTGTGGAAATCTCAAGGGGCCCGGGTGAGTGCCCACAGGCATTTCTAGCCATGGAATTAATTACCCTTGACAGTCTGAGGGCAGCACACACTACCGCTCCTCTCTCCTGACCCCACAAATTTTTACTGTAACTACTTAAATTTATAATTCCTCCAAAAGCTACAAAAAGTACCTAAACTAGGAGTTTGGGAAATTGCAGAACAAATAGTAGAGCACCTAGCAACCTGGAATCTCTGTCCTTCAAGTTTGGGGACTTCTTTAAAACACAGTAAGTCAACTATAATTACCTTTGAAGAGTTAAAGAAATGCAGCAAAACCAATAATAGTAGTGAGTAGGCACATTTCTCTTTTTTTTTTTTTTTTATCTTTTTTTTTTTTTTTTGGCCACTCTGCGTGGCTTGGGGGATCTTAGCTTCCCAATCAGGGACTGAACCCAGGCCCTTGGCAGTGAGAGAGTGGAGTCCTAACCACTGGACCATCAAGGAATTCCCTATCTTGTTTTTTACTTTAATGGTAAAGCTACCATTATAAATGATGAGGGCAGTTGATTTCAGAAGAATATTCGTCAAATTTTGAAAATGTGCTTCTCTCTCCAGGTTATTATGTACTTTATTGAGAGTTTCAGAAACATGTCCAATTTAAGCTAATGTTAACTAATGTCTCACCTTCAACCTCTGCCAGCACAAACATAAAAATGCAGAAGATATTGTACAAATGTTACATATGTGTAAAATATCATATAGGATAGCATATCTCTGTTTGCATATATACATATCTGATGTTTGACAAAAATCACATTTACACATCAGGTGTCAGTGAAGAAAGGAGAAACTATTTAATAAGAGGTGCTTGAATCAGTGGTTATCTGTATTGGGAGAAAAGTTAAATTAGATCCCTACCATATCATGCACAAATATTTCTAGGTAAATTAAAATTTAAATATAGAAAGCAAACAATCCTGTTAAAAATAATAATGAATATCTCTTTTACTTATGGGTGAGGGGAAATTTGCTGAATAATATAGAACAAGCAGAAACCAAAACAGAGAAGATTAATAACTTGATTGCCTTGAAATTTAGAACTTTTCTTTATTAAAAGACAACTTTAAAAAGGCGAAGAAACGTTCAAAAACAGGGAGAATGTATTTACCACAGACAAAATTAATAACAATTGATTTGTATCCAGAATACATAAAGACATATTATTAATTTAATAAACAGATAATAACAAAGTAGCCATAGAAAAATGGGCCAAAAAAATGAAGAAGCATGTCACAAAGAAATATATAACATTGGCAAATATACATGTGAAAACAAGACCAACTTCACTGGTTAAAAAAAAAAAAATTCAATTTCAGTTATGGAGACATAGTATTTTCTATCTACATAGTAGATAAAAACTTAAAAATTGGAAATCTCAAATGCTGATGAGGTCTCAAACCAAGAGGCATATTTATAAACTGATACTGGGGATAGAAATTGGTATAAACACTTTGGGAAAAAATGGTATTATGTAATAAATTCAAAAACTCAAATACCCTATTATTATATTTTTAGCAAGAAATATATTTAAGCATAATTTGGTTATTTTTTAAGAAGACCAAATGATTTAAAAATTTGAAAGTATGTCAATGAAAAAAAATCTAGAAAAGTAGTAACCAAAAGAAAGTCCGTGCAGTAGTATTAAAATCTGAATAGTTTTAAGCCAAAAACGTTGTTAAGTATAATCATCCCTTAATAAAAGGAGCAATTCATTGGGAAGATATAAAAATTTTACACTTGTTTCAGACTAGCAAAAAAGCCAAAGTAGAAATTAAAATTTTAAGTAAAATTGACAAATTTGGATCATAATGAAAGAATGTATCATATTAATGTTAAAGTGATCCATCAAGCTGGCAAAAAATAAAAATTTTAAAAGTGAAATAAGATGATAAGCAAGCCTTTTGTAATTGATATTTTCCATCCTTTACCCAATGATTAGAGAGTTTGCATTTCTTTTCAAAAATAGATAGGGAATTTGCCAACTGGTAGGCTCAAAGGACTCTACTATGAATATATTAATGACATGCAGAATCCGTTCTCTTATCACTAGGTAATTGAGTTAAAATTCAATAATAAAAAGATAGCCCAAAAATCTAGTATATTTAGGAAATAAGAGTTTTAACAGTATGTCAATTTCTTCTTCTAACTTTTGACATCTATCTTTTGACAAACAGTCATTGATCTTCTGACTTATGGAAGTAGATTTTCTAGCATTTTAGCATTATAGTGTTCATAAGATAAAGCCTGACTGACCACAGTGCATATTTCTCTTTATAATACAGGATTCAGTTTGCTTCTATCTTATTTAGGATTTTACTTTTATTATCTCCATATGCTTAGTTTGCAAAAAATAAATAAACTAACAAATATTTGGTGGCTTTTGCATCAGGTTTAAACTAACATCATACAAGAAATTTAAATTATTTCCCCTTGAACTGTTTATGTAGCATGTGGATTACTTGATTCTTGAATTCTTTGAGAAGCTAACATTTTCAGCTCAGTCAAGTCTATTAATTTTCCAGTCACTCTCCCACTTTTCTAGTTGACTACTTCATACCTTTCCCTTCTCCTCAGTCCTTCAACACAACCTCATTCTCTTCTCTGTTTATGACCTTTTCCTTTTTCACTGAGAGATTAGGAGATAATTTCCATGAACTCACATCACCTTATCTCCAACCAATCAGCATCCTGCCCATGTCCATGGTTCTGACTCCTGTTACTGGGATGAACTGAAGCCACAGCAAACCTTCCTCCTGTGATTCCTCTGCTTTGTGAGGGAGTCCTCACCGTGGTAATCACTCCCTCCCTGTCCTTCACCATCGATGGTTATGCAGTTCTGCTCATCTTATAGAAACAAACAGAAACAATCCCTTGCTTCATCTCAGGTTCTTTCCCACCTACTGCCTCATTTATCAGTAGGTGGAGTGCTCCTGCTGTAAGTCACCATTATCTCTTTTGTCATTCTCTCCAATCAGACCTTCTCCCCACTGCTCCACTGAAACAGGTCTTGTTGAGAAGAGCCCTGTCCTCCTTGTGGCCAAAATGTACCAGATCTTGAAAGGAGGACCTCTTAATCCATCTCTTTACCCTCAGCTCTTGATGATCTCATCTTATCCCATGGTTTCAATATTATCTGTAAACTGACAACCCTAAAATTTATATTTTTATTCTCAGTATCTCCCCAGAGCTCCAGGCCTGCATATCCAATTATGAATATTTCATTTCCATTAGATCTAGAGAAGATGACACTACTTTCCATGTTCAAAATCAAACTCCAGAAGTTCTTCCCCCTTCAGACCTGATCCTCTTAAAAAAACTCCCCATATCAGTACATAGAAATTCCTTATTTGAGGTGCCCAGATCCCAAACTCAGAGTCTTCCTTGACTCCTCTCTTGCCTCATATCCCACATCCAACCATCAGCAAATCTTCTCAGCTTCTTCTTTGAATCAGATTACTGTCACCACCCTGAGTCAGTCATCTTCCTCCCGAACTGTTACAATAGTTGCCTGTGGAAACTCAGCTTCCTTCACTTTACACACAGTTTATTTTTTACACAGAAAAACCAGAGTGGCCCATAATGCTGTTATCAGTTTGTGTTTATCCTCCGCTCAGAACCCTTCAATGACTTCCTATCTCCCTAGGATTAAAAGTCATGGGGCATGCATTATTTGGTCCCACTATATGTCTGCTTGATATGGACTGAATTGTGTTCCCCCAAAATTCATCTGTCGAAGCCCTAATACCTCATGTGACCATACTTGGAGATACGGCCTGAAAGAAGGTAATAAATAAGTGAGGTCCCAAGGGTGGGGTCTTAATCCTATATGAGTGGTGTCCTTATAAAAAGAGAAAGATACACCAGGGCTTTCACTTTCTCGCTGCCCAGAGGAGAGGTCCTGTGAGGACACAGAGAAAACGTGGCCATCTGTACCAGGAAGAGAGCTCTCCTCAGAAACCAACCCTGAAGGTACCCAGTTGGATTTCCAGCCTCCAGGACTGGGAGAAAATGAATTTCTGTTATTTAAGTCCCCCAGATTAATATTGCCATGAAAGCCCAAGACGATTAGTACTCTGACCTAATTCTTATTTTGTTCTCCTGCCCTCATGCAGCTCCATCCACACTTCTATGGGCCTCAGCTTACCAGGCATACTCCTGTCTCTTGACTTCTATTTGCCGTCCTCCCTGTCTGAAAACTTTCCCTCCAGATACGTACCTGTCCTGGAGGGGTGCCTGACCAATCACCTGTGATCCATCGATATTTTTTAAGGGAAAGATCTTTTCACATCCTTTTTTAAAAAAAGTCTGTCACAACAAGTGAGGTCTTCATTCCACAATTATCCCACCAGCTTTGTGGTAGTGAGAATGCCTGCCACCACGTTCACACCCCCTGCCCACTAGGGAGACGAGAGAGGCTACTTCTTCTTGTAGGAGCTTAATCAAGGATTTACAGTTATTTTCACTTTAGCTCTTGTTTGGGTAGAGGAGGAACCATTTGTTCTTTAGGTATAATTAATGGACTCAATTTTTAGGGAACTCAATTTGCAAGTTTAAGGAGAGGGAAGGTTGAGAATTTAAAAAGGAAATGAAAGTGTTCCATCTTAATAATGAATGAGGATTTGATGGTGGGTCCAGAAAAAGAGGAGAGAGAGAAGCCAAAGGGGAGGAGACGAGGACTCAAAACCCTTGACAGAGGGCTGCAAAGTGTTAGCACAAAAAAGCAAAAACAAAAAAAACCAAAAAAAGCTAAAACCAAAAATTTTATATGCAATTTCAAGTTGTTGACCAGATATTTCTCCAGCAAAGACGGGTTTATTTGGAGCCAGCAGAGAACTGATGTTCAGGGTCTGCAACCATGGTGTGAGCCACATGCAAGCCCCAGCACAGCAGAGGAAGGAGAACACTTTTACAGAGGGAAAAGGAAGTGGGAGGGGGGAGCTACAGTAAACAAAGAGTCTATGGCTTTTCATTGGCGGAGTCCTTGCGGGAAGAAGATGCCTCTTTCTCTTCCTGCTGGGCTCTGCCATCAACCGTCACAGAGAGTGAGAGCTCCTCCTTCTGGTCTCCCAACCCTAGTTAATTGAAGTTTTTATTTATTCATTTGTTTGTAGACTGTGGTATAAGATCTCTGACCCCTCTCCCCCCCCCCCAATTTTTAGATAAATCTGCTCTCTTCACATACACAGGAAAGTTTTGTTTGTTTATTTGTGTTTATTTATATGGGAATGAAGGAAAGTGATGATTTCTATCTGTTTTAACATAAGAACAGGGCCAATGCCCAAAGCGCTTGAGGAAGTCCACAAACTGCACTCTGGAAACTAGAGCCAGGAGCCAGAGGTGACCAGGAGAGGTCAAGCACCTGGAAATGTAAACAGTTATAGGAATACAATTGGTTTGCTCCCAGGTGTAGAGTATGGGCATATATGAATTTCATCTTTACCTCTAGGGGCAGAATTGACATTCAGATTACAGAGTAAATAGGCAACACAGACAAACTTTAATTAAATAAAGAGTGAAAAGGGAGATACAGATCTATTCTTTTCCTTTGACTTTATGAAAATACAAAATTCATTATATATTCCTTATACAGTGTAGGGAATGTCCACACATGTTTTCCCAAAACAAGCACTGTGCATATGTAATACACAGCTATTAACTCCAAAAAGCAGCCACGCCCTGAATAGAGGCAGTTCACAATACAAAAGCAATCAAATTTGGAAATGTTGAGTAATTCCTGACAGTATTTTTTTTCCTAAACAGTGAAGATAGAAAGTTATTTGAATTGTAAATGAAATCCAAAGCCACCTTTTTATAATCGTTTGAATGTTAATGGTGATAATGGTATTACTATTTTAGAGAACAGAACATTCAAATTTCTGAAAGTCAAGAAGGAAAAGCACATTTTAATTATTCATAAGCTGCGTGTATTTATATTGTTAGGCTGCACATATTTTCTTCCACAAATCTGTTATTTTAAATGGTTTTTTGTTATATCAATATTTTCAGTTAAAAATTAAGAAACATTTTTTCAAAAAATGCGAGACCATCTTATCCAAAAATATTACCCACATCTGCCTTTCTAAATGACTTCATGTATTCTAATCTCTTATCTGGCATAAGGAAGAAAGACATGTTAACAGAGGATGCATTTTGACTGTTGTAGGTTTGTAGTTTCATGTTAAGCAGATAAGCACCTTCTTTTTCACCTGGTCAGTGGTCAAGTGGAAAGGATGCTGGCTGAGGATCTTTGCTGCTCTCACTGCCCTAGATTTGTTATGAGGTCGAGACTGCTAGTTGCCCATAAAATCCATGTTTTTCTCTCTTTTTTATAGTAACACATGCTGATAAGAATGAATGTTTGGAGCTCCATAAAATGAGCCTTTAGGAGTATGAAATCGTAATGGTTTCTATTAAGACTGCAGTGAATTTTGTTTTGCTTTTTCTTTGTTCATTAGATTTGTTTTTTTAGATTCCATATATAAGTGAATTCATACACTATTTGTCTTTGTCTGGCTTATTTCACTTAGCATAAAGGAAGGGGAACTAGGAGGTGGGCAAATTGGGTGAAGGGGATCAAAAGTACAAACTTCTAGTTATTAAATGAATGTCATGGGGATGTAATGTACAGCGTGATGACTACAGTCAAAAATACTGTATCACATGCTTGAAAGTTGCTAGAAGAGCAGATCTTTAAGGTTCTCATCATAGGCAAAAATAAAAGCTTTGTAACTTTGTAATGTGATGAATAGTAACGACTTATTGTGGTGATCGTTTTGCAAAGTATCAAGTCATTATGTGTACACCTGAAACTAATATGCCAATTATGTTTCAATTAAAAAAAAAAACTGCAGTGACCTGGATAAACAGAGGTATTTATAATACTTAGTTATAGTAATAATAATTGTGGTAATCTCTATTATCTAAGAATACACCAGGCAAATTTAAATGACTTATCTCCTCTTAGTTTCTAAACAACTTTGTAAGATGTACATAACTGTTTTACTATCCCCATTTTAAGATAAATGATTCGTTGAAGCAGATTTATGATTAAAGTAAGGAGACAAAGAACATTTTAGACCATAATATTTGAAAGATTAGAATTACAAATGTAAATTGACTAGGGAGGAAAACGATGATAGTGTTGATGATAATGGAAAAAGAATAATAGTAATAGTCATGATGATAGTAATGATATTCATTATGTCATAGTCATATTGGAAAGTAAGAAGCACGATACTCATTTCCCATTTTAGGGATGAGTAAAGTGAGACTCCAGCATTTAAATAGCATGTCAAGCACCTGAAGTTATAGGTGAGTGTTGAGGCTTTCAATAGCATCAAATGTGAGAGAGGGCATAGAGTGGATGGAGAGATAAGGTATGGATGAAGGTGAATGAGTGCTCTGGTCGAAATTTGGTGATTGAAGCAAGAAAGAATTTCACAAGCATAGAGATTGTTGAATGATGTTTATAAATTAAATCCCAGAGTGGCAGTGGGTGGGATAAGGTATGCCTGTCCATTCCTGCCCAAGGAAGTCAAGGGAAGTCAAGTAAGTAGAAAGCAGAAGAAGAAGCAGAGATTAGTGAAGTTTAAGCAGGGGAAGTCATCAGTAGATTTTATTTTATTGTCTTTTATTTGCATAATGTTATATTAAAAATGTTATATTATTGAATCTTTACCATTCTTCTGATGCCCTCCCCTAACCTGTCTCATGCAAAGGAAGGCAAAATGAACTAGTCAAATCAAGTCCACAGTACTAGAGAAGATAATAAAGCACTATGATAAAAATGAGTAATTAGGAAGTCTTTTCCTCAATGTTTTTTTCTTTTTACTATGCTAAGGTAAGAAAGAAGTCTAAGAGCATACCAGAGGAGGCTGAGTTCCTTCCAGACCAATCTGGAAAATGCAAATGTTTTAGATAATAAGTGTATTCTAATTCCAATGCCTCAGGGCATGTCGCAAATAGCAGTCAATTCTCTATCATTAAGGGTCTAATTAATTATCTACTCTTTACACCATTAGGTCCCTTCATTTTCTTCTGGGAGCCTGGATCTTGACATCACCCTCATAGCACCTTCCATAGTGGGAGAGAGAGATGATAACTGGTATATTTTGCATTTTGTGAAAACTTCCTATAAGTAGCCTGGTGGATGTTTGGGGTTGGAAAGCACCTAGGGTTCCACTGCGTGGAACGTGGTAGCCCTGCGTCCGTCCTCACAGTCTTGCACTGTGGATGCTGGATCACCCACCAGATGGGAGCAGGAGGCAAGGCCGTCCTCTCCCAGCCTGCTTGCAGCTCCAGGCCCCCAGGTCTGAGGCCCTTTAGCCCTTCTAGTCACACCAGGAAGGCACTCGTGACAAAAGAGCACAGAAATAGACACAAAGCGACAGAGCCCTATCACGATGAGGTGGAAGAGACAGCTGGACACTAAGGACCCTTTCAAGCATCTCTTCCTCCAGAATGGTGACGAAAATCGCCATTTCCTTTGTGATGGCAGAAGGGGCTTTCTGGGAGTGAGGGCAGCTGCTGCTTCTTGGGGGGAGGACGGAGGCCTCAGCACTCAGTAGAAGCAGCCCGCCTCTCGGGGCACCCAGCGCCCGGTTACTGCCGCCTCTCTCTGCCAAGGAGCATCTCCCTCCCGCCTCCCGCAGAACTGATCTTCAGAGCAGGGTGAGCACCGAGGTTCCTTCCGTGTGGCCAGGCTCCTCTGCACAGGCCCCTGCTCTGCTCCCCGCCACGGTTACCACCCTCACGTATTCGCTATTGGCTCCAGCAGCTCTGTTCTCTGAGTTCTTCACTTCAACTCTGCACAGTTAAGTGTCAGATGCACCTTGTTCATCCTCAAAGCTACTGACATTGTCAGGTCATGAAGCCTGAGATTTCCTTTCAATTTGGGGCCCCCAGCACAGAATTAATCATATTTGTCATATTTATCTTATAACTATTATAAGAGGTGCACAACATCATGAAACCATCTCTCCCTTTAGGATTTCCGTGCCTTTTAAAATAATAAGGATCCTGCTTTAATATTTTAATATTTGAAATTTTAACAGTGTTTGTGTAATTCTTTACGAAAAGAAGTTTCTTAGGTAATCCCATTTAACTATCAAAACAACTCTTTGGCATAAGGAGGCAATGTATTATAATTTCCATTTTACTCATAATCAATTAATCAATATCAGCAACAAGCTGCAATGTACTAAGTCCATAAATTAGAACATATGCTTTTACATCACCCTAGTCTACTCCTCATGTGACTATGACTTCGTTATAGGCTGTCATTCTCATTCCAATCCCTATAAACCAGTCTTGATAACTCAGCACTGGTTATAACTCTTCCATTTCCTTTACAATCAAAATCCAGGTGTTGGGCTTCCCTGGTGGTGCAGTGGTTAAGAATCTGCCTGCCAATGCAAGGGACACGGGTTCGAGCCCTGGCCTGGGAAGATCCCACATGCCGCGGAGCAACTAAGCCCGTGCGCCACGACTACTGAGCCCACGTGCCACAACTACTGAAGCCTGTGTGCCTAGAGCCCGTGCTCCACAACAAGAGAAGCCACCGCAGTGAGAAGCCCGCGCACCGCAACGAGGAGTAACCCCTGCTCGCCGCAACTAGAGAAAGCCCGCACGCAGCAACGAAGACCCAATGCAGCCAAAAATAAAAAAAAACAAACAAATAAATAAATAAATTTATTAAAAAAAAAAAAAAAATCCAGGTGTCAAGCCAAGCAACGCCACCTGAACCATAACCTCCCTTTCATCCCCACTCATTCTCTGTCATTTCTCACTTACGCTATCAAACTGGTTTCCCAGGTGCAAGACTTTTTATAATATAACTCCTAGATATTACTAATTTTTCTGAAGTACAACTCTGATTACATCATTTTCCTGGCTCATGGGTCTTCAATGATTCTGTATTTACCCCTAAATATAATATAAATTCAAAGGTGATATTCAAGATCTTCGATAACCTGATCAAGCCTATATTCCTAAACTTCGGTATCAGTAGCTAACCCAATAATACTGATCCTACTAATATTGGGTAATAAATTATAGCACTTACTGGGTTTCAGGCCTTACAGATAGAACCAGAATTCTCAGAATGCCATTGCAAAGATAACATATTAGTCTGCTAGGGTTGCCATAATAAAATACCCACAGAGTGGGTGGCTGAATCATCAGAAATTTATTTATCACAGTTCTGGAGGCTGGGGGTCCAAGATCAAGGTGTTGGCAGGGTTGGTTTCTCCTGAGGCCTCTCTCTCTGACCTGTAGATAACTCCCTTCTCAGCGCGTTGTCACCTTTTTTTTTTTTTTTTCTGGCGCATGCATTGCTTGGGTTCTTCCTTTTATAAGAATACCAATCCTGTCAAATTAGAGCCTACCCTTGTGACTTCATTTAATCTTAGTTACTGCTTTACATGCCCTGTCTCTAAATACAGTCCCAGTGGAGGTCAAGGCTTCAACCTATGGGTTTTAGAGGGAGATAATTCAGTTCATAACAGATACTGTTATTGCAGCCATTTTATATGAGAAAATTAGAGTTTCTGAAGACTATATAACGAGTTCCATGGAGAATCAGGATTTTAACATAGATCTTCCTATCTCACTTAATGTACCATTAATTTCAAATAGTAATTATTCTGTGAGCATAGCTGCAATTTTTCGAGGCGGTTCCTTTGATTACGCTGATGCCCTGGCCCCTAGTTTTCCAACCCTCCTCTTCCAATGACAACTGTCCAAATCTCACATTCCCTTCAAGGGCCATGGCAAAGGCCACAGGAGAGCTTGCTTGTACCCCTTAGGCCAGAAATGCTATGTCTACTCCCTGAACTCTGGGCTTGTCTTTTATTTTCTCTAAGAAAACACAGGAGGCTTACTCCTTTTTAAAGTCAGGTTTATTGAGGCAAATTTTGCAAACAGTAAAATGTTATCTTTTTCAGTGTATAGTTCTTTTTTTTAATATACATTTATTTATTTTTGGCTGCGTTGGGTCTTCGTCATTGGGTCTTTGTTGTTGCGTGCGGGCTTTCTCCAGTTGCAGCGAGCGGGGGCCACTCTTTGTTGCGGTGCACGGGCTTCTCATTGCAGTGGCTTCTCTTGTTGCAGAGCTCGGGCTCCTGGTGCGTGGGCTTCAGTAGTTGTGGCATGTGGGCACAGTAGTTGTGGAGCATGGGCTTAGTTGCTCCATGGCATGTGGGACCTTCTCGGACCAGGGCTCAAACCCGTGTCCCCTGCATTGGCAGGTGGATTCTCAACCGCTGCGCCACCACGGAAGTCCCTCAGTGTATACTTCTATGAACTTCGGAAAACATACATAACCATGTAACCACCACCACCATCAAGATACATTTATTGCCGTTATCTGCGGATGATTGGTTCCAGGACTCTCCTCGGGTACCAAAACCTGTGGATGCTGAAGTCTCATAGTATGCCCTCTTTTATCCATGGATTTAACCAATATAGTACATGATCTGTGGATGGTTGAATTCCTGGATACAGAACCTGAGAATAGGAAGGGCCAGCTGTATAGAGCTTTCCATCACCTAAAATGTTCCACTGTGCTCCTTTGGAGTCAATACCTCCTCCACCCCAAGTTCCAAACAACCACTACTTTGTTGTCTGACACAGCTTTCTCTATAGTTTTGCCTCTTTCAGATATGTCATATACATAGATTCGTACAGTATAAAATGTTTTGAGTGTGACTTTGCATAACATAATACATTTGATATCCAGCTGTGTTGTGTGTATCAATAGTTTGCTTCTTTTTATTGTTGAGTGATGTTTCTCTGCCTGGGTGATTATCCTCTCATCAGTAAAGGGACATTTGTGTTGTCTCCAATTTTTGGTAAATGAATAAAGCCACTATAAAACATTCATATACACGTTTGTGTATGAATATATATTCTTATGTCTCTTGTGTAACTATCTAGAAGTGGGGAATTGCTGGTGGTGTGGAAAGACTACATTTATCTTTATAAGAAACTACCAAACTCTTTTCCAAACTGTCTGTAATATTTTGCATTCCCACCAGCAGTGTATGTGAATTGTTCCACATTATTATTGCCAACACTCAATTTTACCATTCTTTGTGATCTGAATTCTAAAGGCGTGTAGCATAGTGGTATTTCATTAATGTTAAAAAAACCCAAAATTCAATTAGGTAAATCTGAAGACATTATTGGCTTTATTCAATGATTCATGAATCGAGCAGCATCCCATGAACTGGAAGGGTACTTCAAGGAGCTCTACAAAATGGAAGATGTTAGGAAGGATGGTGAGGCAAAGGAGCCATTAGTAAAAGACGAGAAATGGTTACTTGGGGCCAAGGCCTCTTCTTTTTGGAGAAATGGAAAATGGCAGGAATGGAAAATCAGCGGTCTTTATCATGAAGGTGACCTCATCAGTGTTGACCAGAAAATACCAAACTGGTTGATTAAGGTGACATTCCTGGGTAAGGTCAAAACCACAATTAGATTCGGTATTAAATCTAGGTCTGGTATCATGGTCTTTAGCACAGGTGACATCATTTTAGGCCTGCGGTTTTTCTCTTTAACAATCCCCCCTTTTGATCAGACTCTCACCCTAACTGAGAGATGTGATCAAATTTAAGGCGTTAGCACCACTCTCAGCTGCCGCCCTTCAGCTTTGTTGGTCTTTGGTGTGGTATCCATGGGTCATGATGTTTTTGCTTAAACCCCGTGACAGTCTCAGTTCCAGCTTTATCATCCTTAACTTGAGTACTTTCTTCTCTTCTTTTCTGAAGTTCCAGTCTTAGGAAGATAATTTCCCTGCTGGTCAGCATTTGTGGACATGCATTTAAAGCTTTTGAGAGGATGCTATGTCAGGGAGATTAGTATCACCACGATAAGCAGGATAATTTCCAATGTTTAGAGTACACTTTGGAACCATAATCCCCAAGACCCAAATCAGTCAAAGAAAGACCCTGTTGGAGTCACCCTTTTAAGTCAAGTGTTTTCTCAGTGATCTTATGTAACTGAGTTTCAACTTCCCCAGAAGTCTCAATCCAGGTACGTGAGGTGGTGTTGGCCACTGCACAGATACCTCCTTGCTCAGCAGAAAGAAAATCAAGGGCTATGTCATTTTCAAGAAGAATCTTGGCCAGAGAGTTTAAATATTTTTGCTGGGCAAAACATTGTTGGGCAAAATAGTGTTGCTAATGTCTTAGCAACAAAATATCTTCATGAGTTGTCTTCATGAGTCTTCAAAATATCTTCATGAGTTGTGGAGAGGTTTCTGATCATAGCCTCAGTTACATTTACTCCTAACCAGGAAAGTAGGGCCCTGCCAAAAGAATCACACCTGAATCATAAAAGGACACCTGGTAGGTCCTTTCTAGAACAGTTAAGGGCAGAGTTAGTTAACTGAAGAGGCGTGTGCCAGCCGTTTTGGCATTCATAGGCCCAAGGAGAATGACAACCGCTATAAACAAAGACAAGACCTGTCAGGGTACCATTCATTCCTGTTAAGGAGGTACTGTGAATGGATTCATTAGTTCAAGCCAGGGGCCAGGCAGGGTTTTAGCACATGTGGGAAGAGAATCCCCTAGCCTGAAATAAAGTCACTCCAAATTCCAAAGACTATTCCCCTTTGCAATGGCCTGGGAGATACAGACAAATGTGTTATCTCTCCAGGCTAATGCCAGAATAAAGGAAGAAGAAAAAGAAGAAAGGGTTTTATGTTTAGCTGAAGTTGGAAGTCTCAATCTAGTGCCTGGGGTGGAAGCAGTCTACACCCATGTTAGATACTCTCTTCCTCATCAGTTTGATTTGGAGGACTCCAGCATTTGTACAGGACCAGGTTCAGGTGTGGCCTTTCCCTGCTGTGAGATGTGCATCCAAGGTTTAAGCCCCTGAAGTGTGACTGCCATCTGGATAGTGAGGAGGATCTGATACAGTCTCTTCTAAGGAGATTTAAGGGCAGTCTTTGTTCTCAGTGATTCCAAATCAGAAGGGTGGGAGAAAACTGGAAATGTTTGATTGCATAGTCATAGACAGATGTTTGAGGAAACTAGAAGAATTCAGGATCCAGTCCAGTTTACAGGTAAATAACAAAACCTCAAAGACAATTAATAGGACTAGAATTTTAATATTTACACAAGTGCAAACATCATATTTCTCTCTACTATTACCCCCAATTTTTAACAAAGATAATCACAGTAAAACTAATTTGTTTGTATTAAACTTGGCCTAATTATTTATGTAAATGTGGCAAGAACAGTAAATGACCATATAAGTTCTTTTTAAGATTGCTTTGTTGAAACTTTTCATAAGTACTCTCAGACCTTATCCTCAATACCATTTCAATCAAAGCCTTGGTACTATAGCCACTGTTTCCAATTGTGTCCTGTTACAAAGAACATGAAAATAATACTAACTGAGAATATTTGAATTCTGGAAGAACCAGGTAGGGAGACAAAGTAAATGTTTCATATTTGTTCACAAGATTATAGCTTACCAAATTGTTGTTAGCCTAAGAGAAAAGATGTCTTTAAATTTGGAAAAAACATTAAAGAACCAGAAATATTTTAAACACAAAGTCATAACAATTATAATCATCCTCATCAGTTTATTCAGTCCCATGTTATTAATTCTTGTTCTCCTTGAATCCAGTTTATCCATTAGTTCTCTCAACTTTGCCTGATGATTGAGGGTGATAGGAGCAGTGGTAATTCCAAGAAGTTTGCAAGGTTTTTGTTAAGGCTTGTATGATTTTCCCAGTGAAGTGCGTGCCTTGTTCACTGGAGATTTTGGAAAGTATGCCCCAAATAGGAAGCATATTTTCTAAGTTTCTTTTCCACTGCGAGGATGTTGGCTTTGCAGCAGGGGAAGTCTTCAACCTCTCTGGAAAACATACATACAATAATAAGAATATATTGGTAATTTATACCAAGTGGCAGTTGAATGAAGTCCAGCTGCAGGTGTTCGAAGGGTCCAGAGGAAGGAGGTCTGAGGCATCTGGGAACAAAACTAGTTTATTTGTTAAATGCACTATGGTGGGTAAAGGAATGTAAGGTCTGATAAAGGGGATTTGACGGGGAGTAGGGAAGAACCAGAGGCCATCTTGGATTTTCCATACATTCCCTGACTATTCGGTTCATTTACAGCCATTGTTTACCCATCTTAATTTCTCTGATTCAGGAACAGAGTGTTGCCATGTTATAAGGACATCAGAATGGTAAAAAATTGGCAATGAAGGGTAATTATTTTTGCAGAAGCAGAATAGACTTCACCCACATGTACCAACCAGCCTTATATACTCTGTTGCTGCTGTCCTTGCATGAAGGTCGGCTGAGGCATTTCCCTGATACTCAAGTTCATTCCTTTTAGTGTAAGCCTCAGTTTTGATAACAGCAGTTTCAGAAGGTAAGAGTAATAAGAAGATCATTTTCTTTTTGTCCATTTTTAGACTGGTGTGGCAGAAGACATCACCCAACATTTTAAGACAGTAACTAAAATTACAAGTGAGAACATTATACCAGGGCATATTAGATTTCTAGAAATTTTGCACAATTTCTAGAATATTTGTATTAGTAACACGTATCTACATAAATATAATCAAAGAAGATTTGGCATCACTTATGTGACAAGGCTTCCCATGTAATTCAACACACCAAATAAGCCTAATTAGTTTAATAGTTTTCTTTTTATAAGTACAGAGAACAAATCTTTTGAAATATTTTAGGGACCTCTGAAAAATTTCAACATTAGCTGGTGGTCAAAAAGACTTCATTTAGAATTTTGGGAAGTTTGTCAAAAATGTTTTTTTTTTTAAAGTTTTAAAACACTTGCCTAAATAAGATCACAGATCATTATAAAACTTAATACTTGACTACCTATTAACAAAACTCAACTCTTTTAACATTAAAAGGACTCAGTTTTCCTAAGTAATCAAAGACCTGATGAAGACAGCAAACAGAGAAAATTATTTTCATAAAACATAGAACCTTTGTTTTCTAGGCAAACCACTGAAAGGGTAAAGAAAAACTTTGTTTACAGTTTCTTATTAAGAGCAGACCAACAATCCAAGAAAACCGTCCATTTAGCAGACAAAAGAAAATCAAGTTTTAGTTTTACATAAGTACATTCTGGATATTAAAGGTTATTTTTAACATTCCTATAATATATATTCACTTTTAGCCATCCTGATTACACAAGCTAAAATTCTCTCTTTTCCTCTCTCTCTTTCTTTCTATATACATTTAGTTTGTCCTTAATTTTCTTCCTTCTCATTTTGAAATAACCAGAAGTTCTAGTTTAGACAAAATGACTCTCATTTTCCTTAACAAAAAATGCATCTTTATTGCTCATATCTTTTCAAAAGCAAGAACACATCCTACCTTTCCTGCATGCAGAGTTGTTTGTCTTATTATTCTAGTAGCTTTAAGCACCTATATTAGAATTTTTAACCTAAAATCCTTAATTTCCAGTCAAAAATAAAGAAGTAAACAGTTATAAACTATCTTTTCTGTTAGCATTCTGAGGTTTGCCAAGTTTATAAATACTTGTTATAATTTTTAGAAATATGTGCTCTTTCATAGAAAATATCTCAGCATGGCACCAAATATGTGTACTCATAGGCCCAAATATCCAGTTCCTCTGTAATAAGAAGTCAAAAGTAGAGAACCTCTATGTTCAGTAGTTAATGTTTCAGTATTTTATCTTTATTTGGAAATGATCTAGATATTTAACAAATTTCAATCATTTAATTTAGCTTAGCAAAACTCTGACATTTCAAGTTACCAAAAAGATTTTGGAGGCTATCTTTAAGTCTACATAACAGAATATAATTAGCTAAAACGTTCACCTAAAAATGCTTATTCTCTTTACATCTATCACTTGCTTGTAACAATTATGTTTAAATTGCCCCTCCCCCAAACTTCAAGAGACATTTGATAATATCAGCTGTCATTCTGAGTTATTTTTGCTGACAAATTTTGTGACAGAGATAGCATAAACTTATTTGACTAATAAACTCAGAATAAAATTCCTTTAACTGCATTACATTCAACGTTGATAACTATAAGACATATCTGTTTTAGTTAAACCAATCAACTTATACTGGCTTTTATTTACCAAAGATCACCCAGATCTCAGGAACTTGAGAAGCATTTGGGTTAGGTACATGTTTGCGTTAAGTAACAACTCTGGAGAGTTTCCAGAAAATGATTTATCTGCAAAGAGGTGACAATGGCTCCAATTTTATGATGTCCCTTATATCTTAATTTTTTAAACATCTTTTAATAGTTTCATTCATTGGGATGCATCTTTTATCTCAGTTAAGTTCCTTCCCACGTATGACTCATTTTTGGAAATGTGTGTTTCTTTTTCATAGTGGTTGTGTTATTTCAATAGGCAGGATTGACACGGAAATTCTCCTTTGGTCAGCATTTTCCCTGCCTTGATTGAGAAGTGAGGGAAGGAAAGGGAGGGCCTGGGGTGGTTATAAAAGGGTATTCAAGCACTCTATTGTTGGAGTCTAAAATTTCGATACACTGGAAACACCCCATGGATACTCACTCTCTGGAAATAGAGACAGGCAGTGCCCAGGCAACAGAGGGATTCATTGTAATTGCTGACTTCTTTTGAGTGCATTTAACCAAGTAGTAGAAGCACATTGCCTTCTTCCATGAATCCAGAAGCCTGCTAGCAGGCAGTGTTAAATTACTCCAGAGTGGGAGTGAAATCATGTGGGAGCAGAAAAAACAGCTCCTGGAGAAAAATTACCATTTTATATTTATTACTTTGGCTAGTTTAAGTGCCATAGGAATAGACTCTCTAATGCATTAAAGAGCAATTCCCCAGCAATTTGACTCTGTTGCTTTGTAAACTATTTGTAGGGACTGTCTCAGTCGGCTTTTACAGGCACATGCCATCATTGTCAAAGGTTATTTTAATGGTTCATCAAAATGATATAAATAACACAACCTCCCTCTTCAGATTAAAGAAATATGGCACATTCTCTGGTGAAATTTGTATTCTTGAAAAAAAAAAAAATACCGGGTTTCTCTTACTCGGTATTTTTCAGGGCTAAGCTCTGGCACAGTTCTGTTTCATATTTCTGATATGATGCTTATCTTGTAGTTTAGCTTTGCTTAGTTGCATAATCAGATAATAGGATTTTCTTGAAGCCTCAACTTGGAAGATAGCACGTACTTCTCTTTGCAGAGTACTGGATACTGGGTAAATTTTGTTCTGTAGTTGCACTGCCTGGTCAGCTCACTGGAAAACAGCACAGCTGCCATTAAATATGAAATGCACTCAGAGTTCTTTCATCCTGACATACCTCGAGATTTATTTAATGTGAAATGGGATATAGAATCTACATTTTGATATTTCCTCTGTTCCAACGGACGAAATAGTAAGGTTGAGCCAGTTGGGGAAATATTTACCAGAATGACACATTTCTAAGAAGATTAACTAATACCACAAGGCAATTTGAATCTTATATTAGCTGAGCGTTTCTGGTTGTTGAGGGTTTTTGTTTACTGATCAGCTGAGGACCTATTCCCCCAAGAAAATTTACCTTCTGCAATTATTATTTTTATCAATTAAATCCCTTTTCTCCAGTGAGGTAACTGTGTTAAGTACATCATAATGGAGAAATCAAGCAAAGCAGGAGGTTTTCTTGTAATTTTCCTCTAACCCTTGGAAGATGTGTGGCCTTTTAAAAAATATATTCAAGTAAATATATTCACTGGAGAACAGAATTAATGTGCTTCTGGAGAACTGTGTTAGAGATTAATTCTTATTTCTTCCTTAGAATAAATGGTCTGAATTTTTAATATTGTTCATTACTCTATAACTATTGCATAGCACTACTGTGTTGTATATTATCGTATTTTCATTGCTGGGCCTTAAATATGCTAGATAAAGAAAACCAAGTATAAATTCAAGTAATAGGCAAGTAATAGTTGGCATATTGAATCCGCTGGCATGCGGCTCCTTATTTGGATATTGTTATAATGAGCAGAGTTTTTTCTGCCAATTAGGAAGTTCAACATGTTTTAACTATCCTGCTGTAAACTTCTTGAAAGTTGGGGCTTTATTTACCATATTTTAAGTGCTTAACATTATAACTAGCACCTACTTAACGTTCAAGAAATGTTTACTAAATAAATGAATTAATGTATGAATGGCAAATGGTTGAGGCAAAAATCTTTGATTTCTATGAGCGCCCTATGAAGTCTTAAAGTGAAGACATTTTCTTTAATTATTAATATCATTGGGGACATTAATCTGGAAGGTAAGGATACTTGCTAAGGACAGGTTTTATTACCTTCTCTTCCTGAATGGATATTTACTTGATAATGTACTTTATTTTGCAGAAACTGTACATATTAAAATATATGTTATATTAGATAAGATTCTCTTCTCCAAACATCAACTTCTTAAATTTAAAACCAAAGATATTATTACCAGGTGAAATGTCTCAGATGAGGTGCATGGACCTCCCTATCCTTCGTATATGACGAGATGAAGAGAGTCATCGAACGCAGGGTACCTGCGGTGTATCTTCTTGCATTATCTATTTTCCTGTAAAAGTTGGAAAAATCCACATTATCCTTCACATTAAAGATTAAAACAGCTGTATAATATAGTAAAATGCACATTCTAAAAGTTGTTTGTTTGAAAGACATGACTTCAAATAAACACAAAAATCAGGGTAGGCCAATTTTGGCCATAAGGCTACAGGCATCTAGGACGTGCTTGTTCTTTTTCCTTCTGCTAAGAGTTACTTCTCTAGATTTGTGAAAAAAACACTGATATGACACAAAAACTGGGTCTCTGAAGACTTGGATTCAAATGTTAGGTTTTCTTCTTGTCAAGTGTGAATATGAGTGGTCTTCCTAACCTATCTGAGGTACGGTTGACTCACATATAAAACTTGAACAAGAATACCTTATCCACAGTTTTCTTGTAAGTATTAAAATAAACACCTGTGAAATTATTCGCCAGGTGGATGTCACATATTAGGAGTCAAAATAGTTGAACATCCAATTGAATGTCAAGTCAACTTTTAGGTTACTTTCCTCTTAGGGTCCTGGCACTCACATTAGAAAGTAGCATTAATCCTGCACCCTGGTTGACAAGAACACAATAATGAAGAGACCCTCTCACTGTTCCTTGTCCGTGGTAAACAAAGCAATGCCCCCATGTTTTCCTGATGCACATTGTTTAAATAAATATACTAATCAATTGGTAAATGTCGGCTGTCTCAACAGCACTGTAATGTGGAGTCTCTGAACTGTTGAAGAACTGATGAAGTCTTGGCTAACTGAGGAGAATAGTTGATGGATACCTATGTTGCTTTAGTATTCTGGAATGTTCAAAAACATGTGCAAGTCTGTGGTAAATCGGCCATTTCCAATGTATTCGGTGGGTTTTTAAATTTTAGTGGCACAGTAATAAGAGAAATTTAATTTGAATGTTTTTTGACATTCAATTGGAAATCTAATCAGCCATTCCTATGCTGATAGCAATGTCACTTGTTGGGCAACTTTGACATTCTTCTTGGTCATTTTTAAGCTCTCAATTCTAAATATGTAAAAGTCCCTTAGCTCACTGGCTTATCACATTCCTTAACCCAATTGCCACTAATTCAGGTATGTTTCCATCATTGTATCTACTTTCTTTACTTTTTGTTCTGGTTTTACTCTTCTCCTCCCTTACCTTGTGTACAATGCAGTTTAACAAGTGTGAAGTGTCCTGCTTCAGTGAGGTGTGGCCCTGGGAACACAGTCAAGGATAGTTAGGGTGGGTGCAGAGACACCAAGCCTTCTCATATTCCTTTTCCCATTTTTCCTACTTCTAGGAAATTCTTTCCTAAATTTTTAACTACCTCTTACCTAATTCTTCCTAATTTATTTCTCTCTCCCTCTCTTCCCCCTGCCTCATTTCCACTTCTAACTCACTTTCACAGCATATTTTTAATCTTCTTTTACACTGTTTTATTTTTCTCTTACTGATATGCTTTAAATTCATTAACTGGTACATAATCTTTGTACCCATCTTCTTAAGTCACACACACACACACACACACACACACACACACCCCTCACAAGTATGACAGGTACAGAGAGTTATGTTTTAAAAGTTCACAGAAAGGTTTAAATTCATAAGGCAGCCTTTCTGAAACTTAGTTTTGAACCTTAAATTAAAGCTTTGCTACTACCCACATGAAGAGTGGGCCAAAAAATATTATTTTTTAAGGGGAAATGAATTTGACTTGTTGAATGTTCTGGTGCAATCTTCCTGACAGAATTAAATATAGCTTTGCTAGCAGGATCTTCCTTTCATTTTGTGTTACAAAGTTAGTATTACATAGGTTAAGTGCTTTAAAAAAGAGAGAGAAATGGACAGGAAATATAAATATTATTTTGTTTAAATATTAGTCTCAGGTATATGAGTGTGGAAATGTTTATGTGTGGGTTTGTGGTCTTTGTAATGGCAGCTGCCTTTTAGCAATTAAGAGTAATATGGCATTCTTAGCCAAGCCTTTATAAATACTTTATTCACTGAGCCTTCACTCAGGCTGTAAAAAAACCAAAGAGACACAAAGAAAACAGCTTCCCTGGTCCACAGGGATCCCTATTTTATAGGTTGCCGTGTTCTCCTCTTTTTTCCAACCACCTGGACAATCTTGTCTTCAACAGCACCCCTCAGGGTTCATTACCCCCTCTCCTGAGCCAGGTGCCCGGGCGCCCCTGATGCAATGGCTCTGCTTAGAGTCTATGCAGATGTAACACCCAGTAAGGCTGGACCACGAGGTGGAGGTTTCAGCCAGTCAGGAGTCTCTCTCCTCTCAGTTCCCATGTCTCCTTTTCTTGCCATCATCTGCCTCCTTTTCTGTTACATAACCATACCATTTACGAGGAGTTCACAGTCATGAAAATCATTAAGTAGACTATGCAGAGAGAGAGAGAACTAGAAAACACATTCAGTGTAGTCAGGCCACCACCTTACACAATCATGAATCAAGTCCTTCACAAGTCACAACAATTTCTTTTCCTCTTGTTCATAAGAAACTGCCCATTAAAACTTCGATTATGATTTAATGGGAGACGGAGGTAAGCAATGGGGGACAGACAGTTGAAATCTACGTCTTTCTCTAAAGACATGATTTTCATCTAAGTAAATGAACTCTTTCCTTTCTGAGTGTTCTCAGAGCACTTTTTATCTTGACTAAGCTGCCTTGAAGTTCCCCTCAGCTTGACTGTAGGCCCCCTTGCCTCCCTTTTCTTCAATCATTTACTTTAGAAAACTTGCAATTGTAAGTTACTTCTCTGCCACTTGGAGATGTAAAACTTCTCCTGGAATTCAATCTCCCCTAATGTCCTCCAGTGCTTACTTTTCCACTAGCTTACCCCAGATTAGGAACCCTCCTGCTTTTTATTTCAGCAGAGTTGAGTTTACTCTCCCTCCTTATTGCAGCAGTATTGAATAAATTCTTCCTTGTGTGTGTAAAGTTTTTATAAGGCAGTCTTAGTGATGAAGGTAATTATTGGCCTGTGGGTCTGTCTGCTCAAGTACAGTCTAAGCCCTGATGCCTGAGAGTGGTGGGTGGATGGATCTTCTAAAACTAAGTAAAAGAGAAAAATGCAGTAAGCATCTCAAAGAGCTAAAAAAAAAAAATACAAACATGCATGTACTACATTCTAGGCCTGGAATTTCTCCCCTTCTTCTATGTACCAGTAAACTCAGGGCATTATAGATGTATCTGTTGAAGATCAAGTAAAGTGACAGAACCCAAACTTCTGCACCGACCAGACATCAGAAATGAAATACTGAAAAAAGTTTCAAAGTCACAAATGGTCTTTTGCTAAATGGTATCTTTAGTTCTAAACATGACTGAGTCTTTATTATTTCCCAGATGAGAAAATGTTACTTGTCTCTTCTGACTAGTTTTATGACACTAATCTGGAATCAGAGACTACGAGGACTGAAGGCAGCCTGAAACGTGTGGATCCAAAGCCCTAGTTTCATGAGGGAGATACTGGAGCCCTGAGGGTCTGTGTCCTTCCTCAAGGTCACAGACTCAGATCTCATGCCCTTTATTTAGAGCCCTTTCACCAAACTGTACTAATCCGTGTGTAGCCCAGGGAAGAGAATCATGGAACTAATTTTAAATATTATTAGTCCTGACTCTGTGGTTGAATGTTAGCCAAGTTTTGTTAAGCCATCATTGCCCAATTCAAGCGCATTAAATTTCTCTAAGTTTATCTGAATTCAAGACAGTTTCAATAAATACATTTTATTGTATTCAAAACTCTACAAAACTTTTTTCCCACTAGGTATATAGCAATTCTGTTTTTAACTTTATGTTGTTTTATAAAGTTTTAAGTATTAAAATAAAATGATAACAAATGGGAAATATAACACCAACACAGTTGATCAAAATCTCTTTAGGCTTGATGTGGACACTATGAAACTTGTGAATTTTACTCCTGCAAGTTTTTTTCCAAAGAAAGCCAATGACTTTTCATAGCCCACCCAGCAATTATCTTTGGTGCCTGAGCCCTTTTTGAAATGCAGTCATCACTGAAGCGCAGAGGCACCAGCACCATAAAGACATTGCCACAATTTTTAATTAACTCCCAGGATTTTTCTTTCAGAGACTGCATTGTTTCAGGAGTAGCAATTACAGGCTATTTTGGCTCCTTCATTTGTGGCTGTGTTTCTGACTGTCCTTTGTGGATTTAGGAGAGGGAACAATTAAGTTTGGAAAAGGGCAATGATAGGGTTCTTGCTTGACAGTTCTGACCCAGCCCTGGTCTGAGTCACCCTGGTCCTAGAAACAAAGGAAAGGGAGTGGGAACATGATTTCCACACTGCTCTTTCCATCACAATTCAGGACATTTATCTCTGACCCACGGCTGCTTCTTTCTTAGTTCAAAATACCATCTTAGAGGCACAGCTATGAAAACTTTCTTCTCTATAGCTAAAGAGTTTTGGTGAAAAAAATCTGAAAACTCTTCAGAAAGAGTGACAGCTCAGTGTCCTTTTCCTGTTGAACATTGAGATAAAACCCTGTAGGAGACTTTCAGTCAGACTTTTCTGACGTTTTTCCTTGTTTCCACTGGAATTTTCCATCTTTCTTTCTTTCTTTCTTTCTTTCTTTCTTTCTTTCTCTCTCTCTCTCTCTCTCCTTCCCTCCCTCCCTCCCTCCCTCTCTCTCTCTCTCTCTCTCTCTCTCTCTGCTTTTTTTTAAAATTGAAGTCTAGTTGATTTACAATCTTGTGTTAATTTCTGCTGTACGGCAGCAAAGTGACTCAGTTATACACATATATACATTCTTTTTCTCTATTCTTTTCCATTATGCTTTATCACAGGGTATTGAATATTGTTCCCTGTGCTGTACATTAGGACCTTGCTGTTTATCCATTCTAAATGTAATAGTTTGCATCTGCTGACCTCAAACCCCCAGTCCCTCTCTCCCCCACCCCCTTCCCCCTTGGCAACCACAAGTCCATTCTCTATGTCTGTGAGTCTGTTTCTGTTTTGTAGATAGGCTCATTTATGTCACATTTTAGATTCCACATATAAGTGATGTCATATGATACTTGTCTTTCTCTTTCTGACTTACTTCACTTAGTATGATAATCTCTAGTCGCATCCATCTTGCTGCAAATGGCATTATTTTGCTCCTTTTTTATGGCTGAGTAGTATTCCATTGTATATATGTACCACATCTTCTTTATCCATTCATCTGTCAATGGACATTTAGGTTGTTTCCATGTTTTGGCTAGTGTAAACAGTGCTGCTATGAACATAGGGATGCATGTATCTTCTCAAATTATAGTTTTTTCTGGGTATATTCCCAGGAGTGGGATTACTGGATCATACGGTACTTCTATTTTTAGTTTTCTGAGGAACCTCCATACTGTTTTCCATAGTGGCTGCACCAACTTACATTCCCACCAACAGTGTAAGAGGGTTTCCTATTCTCCACACCTTCTCTAGCATTTGTTATTTGTAGACTTTTTAATGATGGCCTTTCTGACCACTGTGAGGTGGTACCTCATTGCAGCTTTGATTTGCATTTCTCTAATAATTAGTGATGTTGAGCATCTTTTCATGTGCCTACTGGCCATCTGTATGTCTTCTTTGGAGAAATGTCTATTAAGGTCTTCTGCCCATTTTTCAATTGGGTTGTTTGTTTTTGTTGTTGTTGAGTTTCCTTCCTTCCTTCCTTTCTTCCTTCCTTTCTCTCTTTCTCTTTCATTTTCTTCTTTTTTACCTAATGCCCTCCATCCAGTACTCATATATAATACACAACTAAAAGATGCTTTCTTCTTTGGTTACCTTTATATCTTCACATTTATAATGCCATCATAACGTTTCTAAGTCACCCATTTGAAATGTGCAATTCAGTGTGTATTTTTTTTTTTTTTTAGTAAATTCACCGATTTGTGCACCCATCTCCTCCACAAATTTTAGAATATCTTCATCACCCCAAAATGAAACCCCATACCTATTAGCAGTCATTCTTCATTTCCCTCCAACCCACCCAATCCTACAAAACCACTAATCTACTTTCTGTCTCTATAGGTTGGCTTATTCTGGATGTTCCGTATTAACAGAAACATACAATATGTGGTAGTTTATGACTGGCTTATTTCTCTTAACATGTTTTCAAGGTTCATGTATGTTGTACCATGTACCAGTGATCCATTCCTTCTTACTGTCCCACATTCAATTGAGGAGATAGACCATATTTTATCTATCCATTTATGAACTGATGGATAAAAAAATTGTATAAGTGTTCCAATTTTCCACATCCTGGCCAACACCTCTTACTGTCTTTTAGATTATAGTTATCCTAATGGTTGTGCAGTCGTATCGCATTGTGGTTTGGATTTACATTTCCCTGAGAACTCAGGGGTGTTGAGCATCTTTTCATGTGCTTATTGCCCATTTGTATATCACCGAGGCATTCTTTTAATCAACTACTTTTGTAATTCTATCAGAAGGTAGATTTATTTTGCTCTATACAATTATTTCTCTCTTAAATTTGTCATTCCAGTTAACACACAACATCTCTGAGTCCTTTTAAAACATTACACCCTTTATTATAAGGGAGTAATTATAAGGGTATAAGATGTATTCTTCATTAATAGCTAAGATTCCATCTTCAAGTCTTTTTCAAATTGAGCTGTCTACAATTTTTACTGATTTCATACCTTGCAATTCTATATGCACCAAGATTTTGGTGAGAATTTATTAATTATTTGTATTGCAAATAAATGAGTCATTCCAGACTTTACATATTCCAGTCACCTGTATGAATCACAGAACTCTGTGGCTCTGAGCGATCAGGTTTGTGATCGCAGCTGTGTCCTAGAATCCTCAACTGGAAAAATCTACTGGAAGAAGGTAAACTCATGTATCAATTGATCTCACAAATATTCATTATTGTCAAGGTTTGAAACTCAATATTTTAAAATCATTGAACTTAATCTCTGTTTTCAGATTAGGAACTGAGTGCTCAGAGTAATTCAACTTGCAGAAAGGCTGCTTTACAAACACTATGAAGGACAAGCACCTGTGGAACCTGTACAGTGCTTCACTGTAAGGTGGGCAGATTTATTATTCCCACTTGGCAGATTAGACAAACAAAGGAGAAAGGTTATCCAGCTGGTCAAGGGCTGTACAATCGTTAGGGGCTTAGGTAGGATGTGGATCCAGGGAACCACTACGATATAGTGTCTCTTCTATATTTCACTGTTTCTTTAGGCTTGAAAAAAAATCAAATTAGAAATTAACCAGGACAGGGGATCTTTGAATATAACCTTCAAGGCTCAGCTCAAATGTTGCTTCCCTTATAGAACCTTCCCTTCTTTTAGTAAGAATATAACACTTCTTTCTCTTTGCCTATAAAGTGTTTTATTTGTCTCTCTTTTATACCACTCTTGACTGTCAGATCATGGTGAACAGAACCATATTTCCTCGAGGTTGGAAACTGTCTTACTGACTTTGTTGTTTAATCTCTGGCGGCCTGCCCCTTGAACACAGCAGGTGTCCAATACAGGTTTGCTTAACTAAATTAAACTGCGGACATGCAAATATTTGTTCACTGAATACAAATTCTGATATATTGCAGTTGGAGAAACATTACAATGCAGCCATCTTAAGAACCATTTCTGTTTTTAAATAGTTCCTGTATGTTCTTATTTACCTTGGTTCTCTGTTGTGATGTGAAAAGTTTGCAAGTACTTAAAAGCACAGATATTTCAGTTCCATTCAAACTGAATTCAATCCTAACCTTGATGCTAAGTAATTATGAGACTTTGGGCAATTTTTAGTATCTTCAAATCTCATCTCTAAAATGTGAATACGAATACTCATCTCATAGTGTTGAAGCATCTGAGCATGGTTGAATATCATATAACAACTTTTCTATCACAGTTTCTGTCACTGAGAAGACACTATAAGTAAGGATCATTATCATTATTTCTCTATTTTATAAGATAATAAGAGCAAAAGTGTTTAATCGTTTTAAATTGGTCAAATATAATATAAATAGAGTTTCTAGGCTCTGTAGCTCTCAATTCCCAGCTGTCATACCCACAAAAGGGAAAAAAAAGCAACTCAAACACCATTACCCATTGCCTTTTCTAATGGAAATGAATAGCTTTTAATTCTGGACATAATAACTCTGCTTTGGAATTCTCAGAATCCAAGTGCTGTATAGAATGACTCCATCTCTCCAGGGAAGTAGAGATAAGATTGGGAAAGATCAGCTATAATTTAATGTTACAACCAGGAGAAAATGAGAATGAATGGGGTTGAACATGTCACAGTGGTAAAATGTAGTAATATTATAGAATGCAGCCAAATGCCAGGAAATGCATAAATTATATGCTAGAGATTAATGATAACCTCACTCATATTAAATTTTTTTTGCCCTGCGCTGATGCTATTTCAGATTTGGTAGCATGTTTTGCCATAAAATGTTGTATGGATTCGAGTATACTTTTTCTCTCTTTTATATTTTCTATTAATTCATACCAAAAATGAAAGTCCTTTAATATGGAAACATCTGGAGATGTGTCTGTTTCTCCACCACTCATTCCAGGAGACATGTATCAGTCCAAGAAGGGAAAATGCAGGCTGAAAAAAATTGACCATACACTGTTATAACTCCTGCCCACTTTCAATAACTTTAATACGTCTACACAGCACTTTAAATGATTTGAAACTATGCTTGAACTGTATATAATCTTCTGTTTTCCTCTCTCAAGGAAGAGGAAAATCTAATGATATGTTGGGAAAAATTTAGATTTTAGGTTATGAGATAAACATAAGAGCTTTTCTTTTCTCCTCTTAAACTAAAAAGTAGTTTGTGTAGTGTCAGTACTGAAAAGGACATGGGGGATTATCAAATTCTAACACTTTGTTTTTCAGATGAGTAAACAATAGTCCAGAAAAGCTAAGTCATAGCACAAGTTATCACAAGGTAACAGCAGAACCAGGAGTGGAGGCACCTCCTCAGTTCTGATCCAGGCTCTTCCATCACTTACCCTGGTCTTGCACCGTGTTTGGTGAGAGCAGGACGGGCGAAGTGGACACAGCGTGCCTGGGAGCTCTTGTAAAAGACCCATTGGAACAAGTTAGGTTTAAATGCGAAGAATTTATGGGCACAAAATCCTTTGTGGGCACATTCCAAAATGTGAAGTGATAGTCTATTTGTTTTAGTATACACACATAGACACACACACACACACACAAACACAAACACTCATACTCACATTATGTTTGCAGCCACTTCTTCATTTGCATTCATATTTATGATTTTACTGTCACTTCCTTATTTGATATTTGAAATTCCAACAATTAAAAGAGAATATTTTATCCCCTAAAAAAAGGAAACCTTACTTCTTAGGTTAATGATGTGGCACAAATACAGTATAATAAATACTATAGAATCTGCAAGAGGCCAGTTGGCCAGATTTCATATGAATAATTCTATTGAAGTTTCACTAATAAAACCTTTGCACTACTTATCAAGCACTAACATCTACACTAGACTACCCCCATGTCCTGCCTGTAAATTAAGGTACCTTTGTGAAAACTTTACAAGACTTTATTTGAAATATCTAATAGTAACAACCTTTAGAAGAATAACCTATCTCTAGAAGAGCTATGTTAAAAAAGGAAGTAAAACACAATGGAGAACGGGGTACGGTTTGGGGTTGGTTTTATTTCCAAACCTCCCCAAGTCCTCTCAGCACTGGCCTGTGGCCCTAGACCTCAAAAAACTATTAATTCAAGAAACTGAAAACTCATACATCAGCAACAAACTACAAGTACTTCAGTTTAATGGATATTCTTTCAGTGAGTCTTCCTCCCACATCGAATGCTTTCTCTCCCTTACATCATATGGTTATCCTTTATCATAATTAATCTTCTTACATTAAACCCCTACTGGTTAGCCTACTGTGTGGTTTCTATCTCCTGAGACCCAGACTGCCACAGCGAGAATAAATGAAAGATGAAGTAACCTGTCAGGAGTAGAGAGGAGATACTTGTCAGAAGCATCCCTACTACCTGGGGGAAAGGGTGCAGACCATTTAGAGGACAGAACAGGAAGGGAGGAGATCTTCAGGATGATACTTCCAATCGTGAGTGCAACCTTTGACAACTTCCATCTTCCTCTTTTACCAGAATTTAACTCAGGTTGCACCAAGAAGCAACAGGAATACCTGTACAACCCTCACTGTTCATTCCTGTGTTCATTCCTGTTGAGAGAATAAATATAAATAAGACCAAGGCCCTCCCCTCAAAGTGTTTACAGTCTGGTTGAGAAGGCCTGTAGAAACAGTTGTTGGGCCATTCTTTATAGAAAACATGCAAATTAAAATTTCTGTGGCCTATTATTAGTTTATTCTCAGTCTAGTCAAATTATGTCTAAGAGATTTACTTATCCAAGGAAATTGTGTGGCCGTTCTTTACCTTGAACTGTGGTCTGAATGTTTGTGTCTCCCCGAAAATTCACATGTTGAAACTTTAATCCCAGTGTGATGGTATTAGGAGGTGGGGCTTTTAGGAGGTACTTAAATCATGAGGGTGCAGCTCTCATGAATGGGATTAGTGCCTTGAAAAAAGAACCCAATGAGCTCCCAGCACCTTCCACCATGTGAAATACAATGAGAAGCCTGTGATCCAAAAGAAGGCCCTCAGTGAAGACAGCCTGAAGGGGGCTAGTGTGCCTCAGCTAGCCGGGACATAGTCTGGGAAAAAGTCTGGACCTGCCGGACAGGCAAGAGACCTTTGTTTCAGGGTTCATGAGGAAAGGGCATTCCTGCTCTGTGTGCCCACAGAAGGCAGAGAACCGCCTAAGTGAGCTCCAGAGACAGGTGCGAGATGCGGCTATCAGCTCGGACCCCAGAGACGGGCATGAACCACTAAAGCTGCCGCCGCTGCCACCAAGAATCCTGTGTGCAAGCACAGGTCACTACCCACACCCCCCGCAGGAGCCTGTGCAGCCTGCCACTGCCAGGGTCCCGAGATCCAGGGACAACTTCCCTGGGAGAACACATGGCTCACCTCAGGCTGGTGCAATGTCACGCCAGTCTCTGCCACCTCAGGCTTGCCCCACGTTCCAGTTATGACTACCATACCCCTCCCTCCCCCTGGGCCTGAGTGAGCAAGAGAGCCCTAATCAGCCATTACTTTAACCCCTTCCTGTCTGGGCAGGGAACAGATGCCTGAGGGCGACCTACACACAGAGGTGGGGTCAAAACCAAAGCTGAACACCAGAAGCTCTGTGAACAAAGAAAAGAAAAGGAAATCTCTCTGCACAGCTTCAGGAGCAGCAAATTAAATCCCCATAATCAACTTGATAAACCCTGCATCTGAAGAATACCTGAGTAGACAACGAATGTCCCCAAAATTGAGGCGGTGGACTTTGGGAGCAACTGTAGACTTGGGTTTGCTTTCTGTGTCTAATTTGTTTCTGATTTTATGTTTATCTTAGTATAGTATTTAGTGCTTCTTATCATTGGAGGATTTGTTTATTGGTTTGGTTACTCTCTTCCTTTTTCTTTATATATATATATATACATATTTTTTTTCCTTTCTCTTATTGTGAGTGTGTATGTGTATGCTTCTTTGTGTGATTTGTCTGTTTAGGTTTGCTTTACTGTTTGTCCTAGGGTTCTGTCTGATCGTTTTTTTGTTTTTGTTTTTGTTTTCTCCCTTCCTTTTCTTCTGAGCTGTGTGGCTGGCAGGGTCTTGGTGCTCCAGCCAGGTGTCAGGCCTGAGACTCCTAGGTGGGAGGGCCAAGTCCAGGACATTGGACCACCAGAAACCTCCCAGCCCCACATAATATCATTTGGTGAGAGCTCTCCCAGAGATCTTCATCTCAACACTAAGACCCAGCTCCACCCAATTGCCAGCAAGCTCCAGTGCTGGATGCCACATGCCAAACAGCTAGCAAGACAGGTACACAACCCAGCCCATTAGCAGAGAGGCTGCCTAAAATCATACTAACCTCACAGACACTCCAAAACACACCACCAGATGTGACCCTGCCCACCAGAAAGACAAGATACAGCCCCACCCACCAGAACACAGACACCAGTCCCCTCTACCAAGAAGCCTACACAACCCAGTGAACCAACCTCACCCAATGGGGGCAGACACCAAAAATAACAGGAAATGCCAACTTGCAGCCTGCGAAAAGGAGACCCCAAACACAGCAAGTTAAACAAAACGAGAAAACAGAGAAATATGCAGCAGATGAAGTAGCAAGGTAAAAAACCACCAGACCAAAACAAATGAAGAGGAAATAAGCAGTCTACCTGAAAAAGAATTCAGAGTAATGATAGTAAAGATGATCCAAAATCTCGGAAATAGAATGGAGAAAATACAAAAAACTTTAAAAAAGACCTAGAAGAACGAAAGAGCAAACAAACAATGATGAACAACACAATAAATGAAATTAAAAATACTCTAGAAGGAATCAATAGCAGAATAACTGAGACAGAAGAATGGATAAGTGACCTGGAAGATGAAATAGTGGAAATAACTGCCACAGAGCAGAATAAAGAAAAAACAATGAAAAGAATTGAAGACAGTCTCAGAGACTTCTGGGACAACATTAAATGCACCAACATTTGAATTATAGGGGTCCCATAATAAGAAGAGAAAAAAAAAGGGTCTGGGAAAATATTGGAAGAGATTATAGTTGAAAACTTCCCTAACATGGGAAAGGAAATAGTCAATCAAGTCCAGGAAACGCAGAGATTCCCATACAGGATAAATCCAAGGAGAAACATGCCAAGATACATATTAATCAAACTATCAAAAATTAAATTCAAAGAAAAAATATTAAAAAGAGTAAGGGGAAAACAACAAATAACATAAAAGGAAAACCACATAAGGTTAACACCTGACCTTTCAGCAGAAACTCTGTACGCCAGAAGGGAGTGGCAGGACATATTTAAAGTGATGAAAAGGAAAAAGCTACAACCAAGATTACTCTACACAGCAAGGATCTCATTCAGATTCGAAAGAGAAATTAAAAACTTTACAGATAGGCAAAAGTTAAGAGAATTCAGCACCACCAAACCAGCTTTACAACAAATGCTAAAGGAACTTCTCTAGGTAGGAGACACAAGAGAAGGAAATGACCTACAATAACAAACCCAAAACAATTAAGAAAATGGTAATAGGAACATACATATCGATAATTACCTTAAATGTAAATGGATTAAATGCTCCAACCAAAAGACACAGACTGGCTGAATGGATACAAAAACAAGACACAAATATATGCTGTTTACAAGAGACCCACTTCAGACCTAGGGACTCATACAGACTAAAAGTGAGGGAATGGAAAAAGATATCCCATGCAAATGGAAATCAAAAGAAAACTGGAATAGCAATACTCATATCAGGCAAGATAGACTTTAAAATAAAGACTATTATGAGAGACAAAGAAGGACACTACATAATGATCAAGGGATCAATCCAAGAAGAAGATAGAACAATTGTAAATATTTATGCACCCAACATAGGGGCACCTCAATACATAAGGCAAATGCTAACAGCCATAAAAGGGGAAATTGGCAGTAGCACAATCATAGTAGGGGACTTTAACACCCCACTTTCACCAATGGACAGATCATCCAAAATGAAAATAAATAAGGGAACACAAACTTTAAATGACACATTAGACCAGATAGACTTAATTGATATTTATAGGACATTCCATCCAAAAACAACAGAATACACTTTCTTCTCAAGTGCTCATGGAATATTCTCCAGGATAGATCATATCTTGGGTCACAAATTAAGCCTTGGTAAATTTAAGAAAATTGAAATCATATCAAGTATCTTTTCCAGCCACAATGCTATGAGACTAGATATCAACTACAGGAAAAAAATTGTAAAAAATACAAACACATGGTAGCTAAAAAATACGCTACTAAATAACCAAGAAATCACTGAAGAAATCAAAGAGGAAATTAAAAAGTACCTAGAAACAAATGACAATGGAAACACAATGACCCAAAACCTATGGGGTTTGGCAAAAGCAGTTCTAAGAGGGGTGTTTATAGCAATACAATCCTACCTCAAGAAACAAGAAACGTCTCAAATAAACAACCTAACCTTACACCTAAAGCAATTAGAGAAAGAACAAAAAAACCCCCAAGTTAGCAGAAGGAAAGAAATCATAAAGATCAGATCAGAAATAAATGAAAAAGAAATGAGGGAAACAATAGCAAAGATCAATAAAACTAACAGTTGTTTTTTGAAAAGATAAACAAAGTTGATAAACCATTAGCCAGACTCATCAAGAAAAAAAGGGAGAAGATTCAAATCAACAGAATTAGAAATGAAAAAGGAGAAGTAACCACTGACACTTCAGAGATACAAAGGATCATGAGGGACTACTACAAGCAACTATATGCCAATAAACGGACAACCTGGAAGAAGTGGACAAATTCTTAGGAAAATACAACCTTCCAAGATTGAACCAGGAAGAAATAGAAAATATGAACAGACCAATCACAAGCACTAAAATTGAAACTGTGATTAAAAATCTTCCAACAAACAAAACTCCAGGACCAGATGGCTTCACAGGTGAATCCTATCAAACATTTAGAGAAGAGCTAACACCTATCCTTCTCAAACTCTTCCAAAATATAGCAGAGATAAGAACACTCCCAAACTCATTCTACGAGGTCACCATCACCGTGATACCAAAACCAGACAAATATGTCACACAAAAAAAGAAAATTACAGGTCAATATCACTGATGAACATAGATGTAAAAATCCTCAACAAAATACTAGCAAACAGAATCCAACAGCGCATTAAAAGGATCATACTCCATGATCAAGTGGGGTTTATCCCAAGAATGTAAGGATTCTTCAATATACGCAAATCAATCAAAGTGATACACCATATTAACAAACTGAAGGACAAAAATCATATGATAAT
Source organism: Eubalaena glacialis (assembly GCF_028564815.1). NCBI lineage: Eukaryota > Metazoa > Chordata > Mammalia > Artiodactyla > Balaenidae > Eubalaena > Eubalaena glacialis. The sequence goes on along the minus strand of NC_083727.1, from coordinate 4,217,238 downwards.
TTCAATAGATGCAGAAAAAGCTTTCAACAAAATTCAAAACCCATTTATGATAAAAACCCTCCCGAAAGTGGGCATAGAGGGAACCCATCTCAACATAATAAAGGCCATATATGAAAAACCCACAGCCAAAATCATTCTCAATGGTGAAAAACTGAAACCATTTCCTCTAAGATCAGGAACAAGACAAGGTTGCCCATTCTCACTGCTATTATTCAACACAGTTTTGGAAGTTTTAGCCACAGCAATCAGAGAAGAAAAAGAAATAAAAGGACTCCAGATCATTAAAGAAGAAGTGAAACTGTCACTGTTTGCAGATGACATGATACTATACATAGAGAATCCTAAAGATGGTACCAGAAAACTACTAGAGCTAATCAATGAATTTGGTAAAGTAGCAGGATACAAAATTAATGCACAGAAATCTCTTGCATTCCTATACACTAATGATGAAAAATCTGAAAGAGAAATTAAAGAAACACTCTCATTTACCATTGCAACAAAAAGAATAAAATATCTAGGAATAAATCTACCTAAGGAGACAAAAGACGTGTATGCAGAAAACTATAAGGCACTGATGAAAGAAATTAAAGATGATACAAACAGATGGAGAGATATACCATGTTGTTGGATTGGAAGAATCAACATTGTAAAAATGACTATACTACCCAAAGCAATATACAGATTCAGTGCAATCCCTTTCAAGCTACCAATGACATTTTTCACAGAAATAGAACAAAAAATTTTACAATTTGTATGGAAACACAAAAGACCCCAAATAGCCAAAGCAATCTTGAGAAAGAAAAACAGAGCTGGAGGAATAAGGCTCCCTGACTTCAGACTATACTACAAAGCTACAGTAATCAAGACAGTATGGTACTGGCACAGAAATAGAAATATAGATCAATGGAACAGGATAGAAATCCCAGAGATAAACTCACGCACATGTGGTCACCTTATCTTTGACAAAAGGAGGCAAGAATATACAATGGAGAAAAGACAGCCTCTTCAATAAGTGGTGCTCAGAAAACTGGACAGCTACATGTAGAAGAATGAAATTAGAACACTTCCTAACACCATACACAAAAATAAACTCAAAATGGATTAAAGACCTAAATGTAAGGCCAGATACTATAAAACTCTTAGAGGAAAGCATAGGCAGAACACTCTATGACATCAATTGCAACAGGATCCTTTTTGACCCACCTCCTAGAGAAATGGAAATAAAAACAAAAATAAACAAATGGGACCTAATAAAACTTAAAAGCTTTTGCACAGTAAAGGAAACCATAAACAAGACGAAAAGACAACCCTCAGAATGGGAGAAAACATTTGCAAACAAAGCAACTGACAAAAGATGAATCTCCAAAATATACTAGCAGCTCATGCAGCTCAATATCAAAAAAACAAACAACCCAATCCAAAAATGGGCCGAAGACCTAAACAGACATTTCTCCAAAGAAGATATACAGATTGCCAACAAACACATGAAAGGATGCTCAACATCACTAATCATTAGAGAAATGAAAATCAAAACTGCAATGAGATATCACCTCACACCGGTCAGAATGGCCATCATTAAAAAATCTACAAACAATAAATGCTGGAGAGGGTGTGGAGAAATGGGAACCCTCTTGCACTGTTGGTGGGAGTGTAACTGGATACAGCCACTATGGAGAACATTTTAGAGGTTCCTTAAAACACTAAAAATAGAACTACCATATGACCCAGCAATCCCACTGCTGGGCATATACCTTGAGAAAACCATAATTCAAAAAGAGTCATGTACCCCAATGTTCATTGCAGCACTATTTACAATAGCCAGGACATGGAAACAACCTAAGTGTCCATCGACAGATGAATGGATAAAGAAGCTGTGGCGCATATATACAATGGAATATTACTTGGCCATAAAAAGAAATGAAATTGAGTTATTTGTAATGAGGCGGATGGACCTAGAGTTTGTCATACAGAGTGAAGTAAGTCAGAAAGAGAAAAACAAATACCATATGTTAACACATATATATGGAATCTAAAAATAAAAAAGGTTCTGACGAACCTAGTGGCCAGACAGGAGTAAAGATGCAGACATAGAGAATGGACTTGAGGACACGGGGAGGGGGAAAGGTAAGCTGGGACGAAGTGAAAGAGTAGCATTGACATATATACACTACCAAATGTAAAACAGATAGCTAGTGGGAAGCAGCTGGATAGCACAGGGAGGTCAGTTCGGTGCTTTGTGACCACCTAGAGGGGTGGGATAGGGAGGGTTGGAGGAGGGAGACGCAAGAAGGAGGGGATACGGGGATATATATATACACATATAACTGATTCATTTTGTTATACAGCAGAAACTAACACAACATTGTAAAGCAATTAGACTCTAATAAAGATGTTAAAAAAAAAAAAGAAAGCCCTCACCCCACCATGCTGGCACCCTGATCTTGGTCTTCCAGCCTCCTTAATTGTGAGAAATAAAATTCTGTTATTTATAAGCAACCCAGTCCATAGCATTCTGTTACAGCAGCCCGAATGGATTAAGACACCTTGTATTTTCCTGGGCAGTGAAAATATTCAAACATACCCACAGATCCTTAAGCGGTGCCTTTTGCGATCTTTCTGGATAATGTTCTCCAAGTCATTTATACTTATCTCTGTAATAACACAATTCCAATGCAATTCCATTTCTCAGACTCTGAATGTTTAAATAACTTGCATGTTGGAGGGAAAATAGCCCCCTTGGGTAACATAATACTATCCCTCTCCTCTGCTTATTCATATGGCAGATTCCTTTTCTGGGCACAGATTTATTGAAATATTATTTCACTGCAAATACCTGTACTGGGCTAGTGTATTATTATACGCTCAACTATACTCTGTCCTTAAAATTTTTACACAATGTTAAGTGTATTCTTTAAGTTTATAGGGAAATAACAGATTATAAATAATTCCTCTGGAAACTAGTTTTCAGTTATATTTCAGTGACATATTTCCATGCATGAGCAATATTTCTGATTTTAAACAAATATATTTTGACATCTGATTTTTTGAATATTAGATGACTAGGTAGTAAATCTGTGAATATCAATCTTTATTTCCTAAGGAAATTTTAAAAGCTGTAGAACTTTTATTTCAGAACCAAAGTCATCTGATCTTAATTGACAACTGATCTGCAAAAATCTGTCAAGTTCTCAAGTAGCAATGGCAAGCAAGGTAAGTACAAGTACACACAGTTAGGTAGTTTAGAATTCGGTGCTGTATCTGGGCAGCATGCTGGGTTCCATAAGGAACACGAGTAACAGCCGTTCTTGCCCCCATACACACCTCTCAAAATGAAAACCTCACAAAACTGCTGTATTTCCCAGACCAGAGCTGACATGGCCAATTCAGATCATGGCCGGTTCCTTGAGAAATGTTCTCATCCACTGTGGTAGATTCTGTTTCTAAAACAATGTAATACATCTTGGAAAACCCCTATTTTATTGCTTTTGATGCTGTTGAAAGTTTCTCTGATGCTCATCCAAATTTTCTTCTGGAAAATAAGAAATAACTTTCAAGTCCCAATGACTACAAGAGACAGTTAATACTAACATTAAAATTATTTCCACCAAATCTCCACTTGGAAACTAGAAGCTAGGGAATCTTACTGTTCCTCTTCCTCTGTCATCTTGGGGATCAGTTCAAAACAATCCCTTGTCAACTCTCATCTTCCCTGTTCCATTTCTTTCCATTTCTAAATTTCTCTGGGCTTTTCCTTCATGTTTCAACTTCTCACCTCTTACTTCCTCCAGGCCTTTGAACTCTGCCCACTGGACACCATTCTATACTTAAACAAACGAAAGAACACCCAACTTTCTAAACTGTCAAACATCATTCGACTTCAGTCACCTGATGGTGTGACCATATTCTTGCCCATCTCTTAACCCAGAATTACTGCTTCCCTGAAGTCTTAAACTGCAGGAGCTAATGTCTCAGGTCATGTGTGTGCTACCCTCTGCCAACAGTCATCTCGCTCCACTTCTGCTGGGATCCCTATTCTTCTCCATCATGAAGATTCACAACATCTTACTTTCTCTATTTCAACTCAGCCCCTTAGTTCCATTCTGGCTTCACCATGATCCCTAATCAATTTAGACCTCAGGGTCAAGCACTTCAACCATATTATCAATATTTTTATTTCTGATATCCTCTTATCATGTGTTACCAACGCCTCTCAACATCCCAGCCCTGAATCTTAAAAAAAAACAAAAACAAAAACTCATCTTTCCTCTCCTATAACAAGGCTGCTTAACAGTGAAAAATCACAGAATGGAACCATTATGAACTCATAGTCTTCAGTCTCTGATGATTTCTTAAAACTGAATGGTCTTCTTTTATATGTTCCTGGTCGCTTATTCCTCTCTCTCCTAAAGCTCTCAGGAGGGAATGTCTCCTACTGGAAACAGAACAGAGGCCAGAGCTGGAGGAAGTGGAAAAATCGCACTCCATTTTTCTCCCCAGTCCCTTCAAAAACCAGAGTCTCTCCAGATCCTATAGAAATCGATCTTTATTCTCTTTCTTCTAGTTTCAGTGGAAGATGCAATTTCTTCTACTCATGCACTGATCTTTCCATGTGTTTAAAATAAGTCCCTCAACATTCCTCTGGGAGCTTATTAAAACATTAGATACTATAATAGTTCCTCCCCAGGACCTACAGTCTACCTCTTTTGGCTCTTACCCCATTCCCCACAGTAATAAACGGTCTTATCTCTCCTGTCATAAAATAAAAATCTTCCACTGACTCTCCTCCTCTTCCTCTAGCTATTGTCCTTTTAATCTCTCTCCTCAGTGAAGCTTTGTAAATAAAAGTCAATACTTATTTCTTGCATTTCCCCTTTATCACATTGCAATCTGGTGTCTGGTCTGCCCGCTCTGTGGCAACTGTTGTTATCCAGATTGTAAGTGGTCACATCACTTAATTCAGTGAACATTTTTTTGGTTCTTATATTACTCATTCTGTCTATAGGACTTGAAATGAATTGCTTCTTATAATTTTTAAGAATCTCTCTTCTCTCTTGTCTTCCTTGGCCTTTCTGGCCTTAATTCCTCTTCCTCCATCTCTAAGTTAATTGTTACTCAAGTTCAGGATTCTCTCTTTGGCTATTTTAGTGGGTTTTCACCACACATTGCCAGGTGAGCATCCGAACGGTCTTCTGAGGTTGCAGGAATTCTGTATTATATGGGTCTTGTTCGTAGGCAGAGACTGCCTTTCACCGTAGAACCTAAAACCTTCAGAAACTTGTTTTCTAGCCTTCTTCACAACCAGCATGTGCCCCGCTAGCCTTTGATTCAGAGCCAGTGACTGAAAGAAGCGAGAGTGGTGAGGACCATTCTGCTGATGCTAATGGAGCCGTAAAAACTTCTGCAGAAGGCAGTGTTGGCAGGGCTGAAAGTAGCAGTTCCAGTGCTAAGAGGATTGTCAAGATAAGCCTTACGGTCCAGTCCTCGGGGCTAGTGGCAGCAGATTCTAAACAGCAGTCAAGAAAACCATGTTCTTTTCCTCACGGAATGGAAACAGTAAAAAACTAAACAAATAAATATACAATATAACTTCATGTAATGAGAAATGCTAAGAAAACATAAAACAGGGCACCGTGAAAGGGGATGGCAAGTGTGGACATGGGAATGTTTTAACTACGTGATCAGAAATCACCAAGCTGGGGTATCACGTTGTGGCAGATTGCTAAAGGAGCAAAGCAGAAGCCATGAAAATATCTTGGACAGGACCTTCCAGGCAGGGGGAAGAAGGGCCGATGCTAAAACCCTAATGCAGGGACAGGCTTGGCAATTTCCAAACAAGGTTGATGCTGCAGGTTGGAGAAACCCACCCTGACAAATGTGATGAGAGATGAAATCAGAGCATAGACAAGGGCCAGGACTCAGAGGAGTTTGGATTTAATTTTATGTGTGATAGATGTATTTTGAGTGTTTTCAGCTGTGATGAAACATGGCTTGGTTTAATTTTTGGAAAGATGACAGTGTGTCCTGCATGGAGAAGAGATTTTTTAGAGAATCAGAACTGGAAGCAAAGAGAGAAATGACCGAGTTGAGAGTCTTGGTCACGTGCAGCAAATTTACAGTAATGAGGATGACTGGACATGAGCAGATCCAGGAAATATTCTGAAGGAAGAGCTGATAACACTGGATTGATAGCAAATGAGGTATGACTTCTAGGTTTTAGGCCTCAGCAATTAGATAGATGTTAGTGACATTTCCGAGATGGAGGAAAGGATGGTGCACTGAAGAATTCTTCTGTGGACAGGTTAACTTGGATAGGGATACAAGACTCAGAGAGGAGAGCCTTGGGTTGGAGAACTTGACACGTAGATTTTGAGCTGGAAATGTAAACTTGACAGTTATCCCAGGTAGTAAATGTGTATACAGAATAGAGAAATGCCAAGGAACTTAACATTTAGAGGCCAGGAAAAGGATGATCCAGTAAAGAAGATCGAGAATAGAGAAAAGAAAAGAAAAACCATGATTGTGGCGCTCTGGAACCATGTCTGCGGATAAAGTGTTTCAAGGAACAGTGAATAGTGAAGAAATGGTACAAATTGCTGACTGGGTGTGGAAGGTTGCAGGGTATTGGTGCCTTTGACATGAGCAGTTTATGGAGTGGGACAGCTGGAAGCTTGAGAGGTAGGTAAAGAGGGCTGAGGAAGGGGAAGCAGGCATTAGAGGAAACCCTACTAACGAGTTGTGCTGTGAAGAAGAACACGTATAGGAGTTAAAGCACATTATGAGACCAAAACAGGTCTGCATATTGATACATTTGTTTTTTTAAGAAGGACATGTTTGTTTGCTAAATGAGATCTAGTAGAGAGGGACAAAATAACGATGCAAAAGGGAGAAGGGAGAATTGCAGGAATACAGGGCGAGGGAAAGCAAGAAGGGACGGAATCCAGAGCAAAAATAAGATAGTTTGAAATGCACCTGAGTAGTTCATCCATTTTAACTAGAAGGAAAGCAGAGCACGTTGGCACCAAGGGAGACGGACTATTTTCCTGTGGCTCATAATTTCTAAGTAAAATTAGATGCGATGTCATGAGCTAATGGTGAAGTGGAAGCAGGAGTGGTGGAATTTTGAGGGGGAAAGAGAAGATGTAAAACAGATGTGTCAGAGAGTAGGAGTGTAATTTATATAAATTTATAGAATTGCCAGGCAATAAGAAGGACCCACTTGGGAATCATGGTGATAGGTTTAAAGAGGAACAAGGTAACATGCTGTGAGTTGTCACCCCCTTCCAGAGTAGGAACTGTGTTTGATTTTCTCTTTCTCTCCTGAGCCTACCATAGTAAGTACAAAATGAACAATGGCAAATAAATAAGTTCACTGGACAATACTCCAGATTAGAAAATGCTTCTTTCTATGTAAATGTATCTCAGACGGTATAATAAATGTGAGTGCGTAATCCATTAAAAAGCCTCTTTCACAAGTCATCATTATCCTTGAGAGCATTACCATTCTTTATATTTCCATAATACTTTTCTGTTTGCAAAGTTTTCATTGTGAAATTATATTTTTTTGAACTTTGCCTTTTAAGCCATTTGCATAAGTCACTACTCCATTTTAGGTTATTATATCACAGACGTTAAGAACAAGCTTATTTTGGAGTTAGACTCTCACACATTTGAATCCTGGATCAAAGGCTTTTTAGCTGTATGACCTGAGACATATTATCCAAACTATTTTTGCCTCAGTTCTTTATCAATAAAATAAAACTACTAATACCTATTTTCTATGCAAAGTACATCAAGTAAGGAGCAAATGCTCAGTAAATGTTAAATATAATCGCAAAGCCCATAGGAAAGGAAAAGAATCAATGTAGGTATCTCAAATTTGGATATGTTATGACAGGATCACCGGTGCCTGAATTGTCATCAACAACTAGAACTGGACAAAATATATGAAACAACTCTTTCAGATATTGCACCACAGATGGGAAAGGATTCAACCCTGAGAAAAGGGAAACCAGTGAGGTGTGCCCTACCATCACCCCAGTTTTCTGCTAGACATGCTTTAAGACAGAGCTTCAGGGAGCGGTTACCAAAGCACAGACTGGAGCTTTTGCTGACTTGAGGACACAGAGAATGGTGTTCAGGGGAGTTTCGATGGCTGGAATTTGCGGGGCAGAGATCTAGAGAGGAGGCTGCAGTGCAAAGGAAGAACCCGGAGAGCTGCACAATGGCCCCATGAATCCTTGGCTGAATACTAAGATGTGCACTTGTAGAGTTGAACTCACGAGAACAGCAAGGAACAACTACCATAAGCATAGGCTGAAAGAGATCAGGCAATCATATGGGGATCCGAGATGTCTGAGTTCCCCTCAACCAGGGTGGGAAACCTCCTGGACCACCTCAACATTCTGTGGAGACCCCAGGAGGGTCATGCCTTAGCCTCAGACTCAACCAGCTCTAACATAATGGCCAGTCCAGAACTGCCTTATCAGAACACGAAAAGATGCTTGAAAACTTTTAACTTTCAACTTCTGCTTCCTACAATAAAGAGTATCTGGTCCCGGGACTTCCCTGGTGGCGCAGTGGTTAAGAATCCACCTGCCAAGGCAGGGGACACGGGTTCGAGCCCTGGTCTGGGAAGATCCCACGTACCGCGGAGCAACTAAGTCCATGCGCCACAACTACTGAGCCTGCACTCTAGAGCCCGCGAGCCACAACTACTGAAGCCCGAGAGCCTAGAGCCCGTGCTCTGCGAGAAGAGAAGCCACCGCGATGAGAAGCCCGCGCACCTCAGTGAAGAGTAGCCCCCGCGAGCCACAACTAGAGAAGGCCTGCGTGCAGCAACGAAGACCCGACTCAGCCAAAAATAAATAAAATAAAGTAAATAAATTTATAAAAAAAAAAAAAAGAGTATCTGGTCCTGGGCTTGTCTCTCCCATTACTGTAGCTTCACACGGGATGAAAAACTGAAATGAGCAGATCCTCTGAACCGACTGTGGACAGCAGGCAGCACCGAACTCAGTCATGAGACAAAGGAGAGAACCGAGGTGGATTCCCACCTGCAGGGAGACAGGAGCTGGGGGACCAAAGCAGCTGGAAGGCACGGTCTGACCAGGTGAAATGAGGTTGTTGCACTGACAAAGGGCTCCAGGAGTCTGCAACAAGCATCTCTGCAGATCCAAGATGGATTATTAAATTGAGCACATCTAGGGCAAAACTCTAAAAACCTACAGGCAAAGAATGACTGTCAGGAATTTATAAGCTGAGTAAGTCCTAGAACTCACCTAGGGTTCAGAGATGTTCGAGGTCCTACCAACCAGAGCAGGGGGTCTTGCTCACTAGATAGAGCATTCAGCAGACCCCCCAAAGTTCAGGATTCAGTCGCAGAGCTAAACATCCCTAGAATAAAACCTACACAAGACTCAATCTAACAAACTTTACAAATAAGCCTTCAATAAATGGATCAAGCTAACCTACAAGCAACTCAATTGCTTGCCAACTCAAACTGCAGTGCATTTTGAAGAAAGGCAACAAAAATGCAAACGTTCATAATATGTTTAACATTCATAATATGAATTGTAACATTCATAATATGAATTGTAACATTCATAATATCCAGAATCTATAAAAATCCAGAATCTATAAAAATGTGACCCATAAACAGAAAATATCAGGTAACAAGAGACCCAGAAATTTCAGAGATAATATAATGAGAGACAAGTACTCTAAAAGAGCAATTATAGCTATATTCAAGTATTTGAAGGAGAGAAATAAATGATATAAAAAGAAACAAGTGGAACTCTTAGGGAGGAAAAATATAATAGCTGAAATGGAAATTTCAGTGAATTGACTTAATAGAATATTAGAACCTGCAGAGGAAACAAAAATAGTAGATTTGAAAACATAGCAATCAAAGTCATCCAAAATAAAGGACACTGGGAAAAAAGACTGAAATAACCAGATCCTTAGAGACGAGCAGCCCAATATCAAGGATCATAAGGTGTCCTTTAGAGGAGAGGAGAAAGGAAGGAGCAGAAAAAGTATTTGAAGGAATAATGGCCGAAAATTTCCAATTTGATGAAAACTATAGAACCATAGATACAGAAAGGCTGACAAATCCAAGCAAGATAAACAAAAATAACGCAAGTCACATCATAGCCAAATTGTTCCAAAGGGGCTGAGATTGTCATCTGGGTTTTTTTCTAGAAGTTGTACAATTTTAGCTATTTTTTTTTAGGTCTGTGATCCATTTCAAGGCAAACATATGGCATGAGGTAAGGGTTAAAGTCCATTTCTTTTTTCCTCATATGAATATCTAATTGCTCCAACAACATTTGTTTAAAAACAAATAAACAAAACCTTAAAAACCCACTATCTTTCCTTATTGAATTGGCTTAATACATTTTGGCAAAAATTTATTAACCAGAACATGTGTGGGACTATTTCTGTGTTTAACAAGCTATTCTGTGAATCGGTATGTGTATCTTTATACCAAGACCACACTGTCTTAATGATTATGGCCTTATATTATGTCTTGAAACAAAGTAGTGTAAGCCTAACTAATTTGTTTAGCTAAAAATAATTTTGCATGTGACACAGTCAGCCCCCAAGTGGACACCAGAGCAAGCTGCTTATGAGGGGCTCCCATGGCCTAAAGGAGAGTGAGAAGGTGGGTTTGACTTTTACAAAGTCTCCCAGGGCAGGAAAGCCTAATAGGGTGTTTGGTACAGTTTGGTGTTTGGTGAGAGGTAACAAAAGGAACGTGCAGATCCACACATCAAAAAGCAGACAGGAGCCATGGCTGTGGCGCTCTAGTTCATCATGCAGGGGAACGCAAGCTCCATCCCAGCCCGAGAAGTGTCACTTCTGCCAGGGCATCTTCCCACAGTGGCCCCATGTCCCCTGATGGTCCAGAAGGCCCCTGGCTATTGGGAGGGTCAGCATACTTCAGGGAGGAAGAAGAGGTCCACAGTCATGCTGTGATCCCAGAGGCCGAGAATTAGGCCAGCATAGGTGGGGTTATTTTTTGTGGTCAGAGAGTTTTAAGACTCAGGCATCATCTATCATCAAAGAATGAAGAAAGTGGGATAGGTCCGGTCACGGAAGTGAGCACAGCAGACACGTCAAGCAGAGGTTTCCACAGCATCACCCCCTCTTCTCTCTCGATGGAGAAACATGAGCAAAGATGATCGACCACACCTTGTCCAAACCACGCGAGCGCTTCCACAGAGAATCCCCACAGAGCTGCACCTGCTCTGTCTGAGTGTACAGCCTCTGAATCACCGGTGTTTTGGCTTTCAGGATGCGAAAGTGGCCTGAATAGGAACATTGCTTTCATTTTCAAGAGGGTTATATAATATTTCTTGATGGAAGAAGTTTTCACATATTGACATATAGGGAAGTCATCTTGGCTTCTACCTGACTTGGCTTGAACTTTACACTAACTAGAACAGCCTATAATGGCCTGTCAAACATGCATTGTACATCTACTTTAACCATTAAAGAAAAGAATGCATCCAAGAATCAAAATGTGGTTTGACTGTGGTTCAGACAATCAAAATGGAGCTGGGTGGCCTTTGTGGATGTGGTTTCAGACATGTCCCTGCATCACTGAGGACCTGAATTTTTGGAACTCAGATTCCAGGACGCCACCAGCCGTTTTCAAAATAATATCTACTAGCAGCTGCCAGCTGCAACCTTAAGGTCTCAAAATCTCTCCTTGTAACTATGCAACCATTCAGACCCCAACCAATACTTTCTTAAAGAGCACCCTTACTTCTTGCCACCTCCAATCCTAATTCTTGACAAAATCTTTTGTAGCTTTATGGTCTTTGCCCATATAAACCTCCCCCATTTTGTAGTCCAGTGAAACACAATTCAAGTGCTTCTCAAATCTGTGCCGCTGGGCTGTAGTCCTCAGCTGGCTTGAATGAAACTCTTTTCTATTCCTATTATAGATTGTTTATTATTTGTGTCACCATTCTCATGCAAGAGTGAAAAAAGAAAGCTTGATGCAAGACTGACAGACTCATACCAGAAGCTGTGGGAGGGAATCTCTCAGAGGTAGGACATGGCTTTTTTCCATCTTGTCTTCTTCCAAGCCATGGGGTGTGATGCAGATAAGGGGGGTGCTAGGGGAGCAGTTAGCCATGGGTAGGTGGCCTTGTTTGTGAAAATATAATGTATTGGTCTTTCTCTAGGTTCTATTAAGATTTTTATTGATTACAAACTTATTTCTGTATTGAATGAAAAATAACCAGAGCCTCTTTGACAAAAGATTTTGCACCAGGCTTCAGGATCTGAAACATAAGATTGGAGGCTCCTCTTCTCAAAGTGGAGCCGGTGGGCTTCCCTGGTGGCGCAGTGGTTGAGAATCTGCCTGCCAATGCAGGGGACACGGGTTCGAGCCCTGGTCTGGGAGGATCCCACATGCCGCGGAGCAACTAGGCCCGTGAGCCACAACTACTGAGCCTGCGCGTCTGGAGCCTGTGCTCTGAAACAAAAGAGACCGCTACAGTGAGAGGCCCGCGCACCACGATGAAGAGTGGCCCCCGCTCGCCGCAACTGGAGAAAGCCCTCGCACAGAAACGAAGACCCAACACAGCCAAAAATAAATAAATAAATAAATAAATAAATAAATAAATAAATAAATAAATAAACCCAAAGTTAAAAAAAAAAAAAAAAAAAGTGGAGCCGGTGAAACATCTCGTTTTGGTCCCCCTTCTATCCTATTTTGATTCAAACCATATCTTCTGTTCTATAGTCCTTTCTTTCTCTGCCCCTCCACAAAATATCCTACACACAGTCACATTTTATTCTGGGGATGATGCCACCACTCCTAAAATATCTGTGCAGAAATCTGAAGAAAGTAGAAACACTCCATACTGCATCCTCAACTCTCTTGGTTAAGACGATTCCCTGCTGTCATTCATGCCAAACTCCTGTATTACTGGTTTGGATGGCAAAATTCCAGCCCGGTTCTAGAGGAAATAGAAATAGTGGATGGCCTTCTACATGGAAAGTGAGGATGCAAGTGTACTCAGATTACACAGCAACTTCTGTGTAACTGCAAGGCACCTGGTTCAAGTGGCTATGTGATTGTCCAGTTGGAAGCAGATGAATGGAACTCCATGTTTACTGCTAGAAATCAAACTGTGTGAGAAATCTCAAATTAGTGGCAGGAAAGAGGGGGGGACACATTTACTTATTTCTGTTTCTTTTTAATTAAATAATTTTTGATGGCTTTCCCATCTTATAAGCTCTTCAATGCTTTATATCTCCATACTTTTCATGATCCCGTTAGCTTACCTAACACTAGCCATTAGAGCTGGGTTTTAAAAAATCCTCTCTTTAGCACTCCAGGTCATCTAGAACAGTTTTCTTACCTTGATTCAACTACTTTCCATCCATTTTGAGATTACCAATATAAAAGAACCACCTGTTCTTTGCAACTTCATAATTACCTTTTCTTTTCCCTACTGGGAACCATATTAATTTGTATTGCCCTTGGGTTAGATATTGAATTTAAAAGCTACATAAAATAAAGTGCCATTTTAATGTGACATCTTCTGTTCTTGACTTCTGTGTGACTTATGTAAACTAGTGTCAAAGCTTTATTGTCAGAAGTCAGAAAAGCTACGCATTTCCTACTATGAAATACATTGTTCTCTACCTATTCAAGTATGTAGAAGGTATTTTTGTTTGTTCTCTTGTTTACAAAATAAAACCAACCCTGATAGAATTAGTCACTATTAGGAAAGACAAAATAGAATAAAAATAGATAAACAATGATAGCTTTTAGCTCATGATTCTGCATTTGCAATAAACACTAGTGCCAGGCTACTGAAAATTGCGATTTTAATTTCTGAGTGGTTGAAATGTAGATAATAAATATACACGCATTTAGCCTTGTATAAAACTGCAGAGTATACTACCAACAGAGAAGATGTATTGGAAGACCCAATGTAGTTTACAGGGAATTAATAACATTTTATAATAAGCTATTACAGCAAGCAACATACATTCTTTCCCACTTGATTTACGAAATCATGAATAAAATAATTTGTCACCTGACTTTACTTCTGCCCAGATTATATGGCTGATCTATCATCCAGGCATTACCCCCCCTCCCCCAATAAAAAGGAGGACTCTTAGAATGTTTGTATTTAGGGTTTTTTGGTGTAGACAATCTTTATCGGCAGCTATTAAGAGTGTTCCAAGATAGTAACAAATCCAGAGGGATGTTAAGGGAAGCAGGGCATGGCTTTCCTCCCCCACATGAGGACCCTGTGTAACTAGGCCAGTGTGGGGAATTACTGGACTGTGGATACTTTGGACCCAACACTTTCCTGAGAACAAGATTTCAGGCAGAGGTATCGTCCATGATTAAAGATTACATAAGATTACTTCACTCTGAGAAACACAGTGAGAAACTAACCTCAACCACTTAAGAATACACTTTATGTTAAGCAGTTTTGTACAGTAGAATTTGACACTAGAAAATTTTCTAATTTTAAATTTGATAAATGATAAATGATGTGACTAGCTATGACATTTTTTTATTTTTTTTAATTATGAAGAAAAACCCTCTTGGTAAAAATTTCTAATAACATATGGAAGAACATTCTAGTAAAGGGTTACTCAAAGATATAACAGATCTTTTGTAAATAATGATAGTCAATCAGAAGTCAGTCAGGAGAATGTTTCAGAGACAATATAAACACTGGGTATGAATGATTAAATAAGTGATACTTAAACCATCACTTATTAGAAAAAAAACAGCAGATAGGAAATTTGACTTCTGGGAAGATAGAGTAACTGTACTTTTCTCTATTCGTCCTTCTAAGTCTATACACAAGATAAACATCAGTTTCTGAAAGGCAGAGAGAAGGTAGACTTGCCAGAGACCTTTGAACTCCTGACAGAGTGGTTAGTTCCCTGGATTTTCTTTTTGCCTCATACATCATGGACCTGGAGCTGAAGAAGTTAGAAACAGAATCATCAATGCACACAGACAAAAACCAGCTTCCCTCAAAACCTGCTGTCTTTAGCCAAAGGGTTAAGAGAGAGACAGCTCAGCAAGGCAGAAAACTTAGACAATAACCTCTCTACCCCAGCCAGACACCACAGAAAATAATGTGACCACACCCCCACCCATGCCAGTAAAGGCCAAGTGACTTTTACTGGCCACTTGCAAGACTGTTACTCTTGCAAGGCTGTGATCAGGACTGAAAGAGTGGTGACCACTACAGACCCTGTAGACATCAGAAAGATAATAAGGGAATACTATGAAAAACTCTATACACACAAATTTAACAACTTAGACAAAGTGGACCAAGTACTTGAAAAGCAGAAACTAATACAAATCACTCAATATAAAAAAGATGCCTTTAATATCCCTATAGCTATCAAGGGAATTGAATTTGTAATCTTAAAACTCCCCGCAAAAAAGAGATCTTCAGGATCAGACGGATTCACTGAAGAATTCTACCAAATGTTTAAAGAATTGACACAGTTCTATACAATCTCTTCCAGAAATTAGAAGAAGAAAGAACACTTCACAATTCAATTTACAAAGCTAATATTATCCTAGTACCAAAACCAGACAAAGAAAGTACAAAAAGAAAACTACCTCAACAAATCTTGCGAATATAGATGAAAAATTTCTTAACAAAATATTGGCAAACTAAATTCCACAACATCTGAAATAAATTATACAACATGACCCAGTGGGATTTATTTCAGGAATTCAAGGTTGGTTCAATATTCAAAAATCAATTAATATATTTTGCCATATTAAGAGACTACACAAGAAAAATAAAACAATCATAACAATTGATGCAGAAGAAGCATTTGACAGAATTCAGCATTCATTCATGGTAAAAAAAAAAAAAAAAGTCAGAAAGAGGAATGAATGGGAACTTTTTTACCTGAAAAATATCTACAAAAATCCAACAGTTAAGATGATACTTAAAGGTGAAAGTCTGAATGTTTTTACCCTAAAATAGTGAACAAGTCAAGGATGTTTGTTGCAAATTACTCTTAATTCAACATAGTGCTGGGAGAGCTAATCAATGCAATATAGCTAAAGAAGGAAATTAAAAGCGTACAGATTGGAAAGAAAAATTATAACTGTCTTACTTGTACATAGCATGATTGACTATGTAAAAAATATCAAGGAATCTACAAAGAGCAAGTTCTAGAATGATGCAGTAAGTTCAGCAATGTTGCAAGATACAAGAAAAACACTTAGAAGTTGTTTCGTTTTTCTATAAAGTAGCAAATAAAACATGGACACTGAAATTAAATATAAAATACCATTTACTATCACTCAAGAATGTAAAACTTATATGTAAATCTAACAAAACATATGCAGAACTTGTATGCTGAAAGCTACACGATGCTGAGGAAAGAAATAAAAGAAGATCTAAATACAGAGAGAAACATACCATGCTCATGGATGGAAAGACTCAACAAAATAAAGATGTAAATTATACCAAAAATGATATATTGGTTTAAAACAATTCTTATCAAAGTACCAACAAATCTTTTATAGGTATAGGCAATATTTTTATAATTTATATGGAAAGTCAAAGGAACTATGATAGTAAAAATAATTTTGGAAAGGAAGAAAAACTGTGAGAAATCAGTCTACCAAATTTCAAGGCTTCTTATATAGCTATATTAATCAAGACTCTGGTACTGGAGAAGGCATAGACACATAGACCAGTGAAACAGATCAGAGGACTCAGAAATGCCCAGCTGATTCTGACAAGGGTGAAAGCAACTCAATGGAAGGAAAATAGCCTTCTCAACAAATGGTTGTGGAGCAATTGTACAACAATAGTCAAAATAAATGAAACTTTACCTGAAAAATCTGGTCACACATTATACAAAAAATAACACAAAATGGATCATAGACTTAAAACATAACATAAAACTTTTAGAAAAAAATCAAATCTTCCAGATATAGAGCTAAGAAGATTTCTAGACTTTTCACCAAAAGCACAATCCATAAAAGGAAAAAATGATAAATTTGACTTCATCAAAATTTAAAACTTTTGCTCCATGAAATAACCTGTTAAGAGGATGAAAAAACAAATTATAGACTGAGAGCAAATATTTGCAAACCACAAATCTAACAAAGGACTAGTACCTAGAATATATAAAGAACACTCAAAACACAAAATTAAAAAAAAAAAAATCCAATAGGCAAAATACATGAAGAGACATTTTACCGAAGAGAATATAAGATGGCAGAAATACTTAACTACTCACTACTTAACTATCAGGGTAGCTTAAATTTAAAAAAAATAGTGACAACATCAGATACTAGTGAAAATGAAGAGGACCTGGATCACTGATACATTCCTGGTAGAAATGTAATATTCTGCAACCACTCTAGAGAACAGTATGGCAACTTCTTTAAAAATTAACATGCAACTACCATACAACCCAGCAACTGGATTCCTGGGTATTTATCTCAGAGAAATGAAGATTTAGGGTTACTCAAAAACCTAAGTGTGAACGTTTATAGCAGCTTTACTTGGAAATAGTCAAAAGCTGGAAATAACCCAGCTATCCTTCAATGGATAAAGGGTTAAAAAGAACTGTGGTTCATTCATATTTTTAAAAATTCTCAGCAATAAAAAGAAAAAAAAAAATCTATTGACACACATACAATATGGATGAATCTCCTGAGACTTATGCTGATTGAAAAAGCAAATCCCCAAAGCTGACATATAGTATGATTCCGTTTATTATAACATTCCTTAAAAATGACAGCATTTTCCAAACAGAAAAGATTAGTGTTTGCCAAGTGTTAAGGAAGGGATGGAAGTGAAGGGAGGAAAGTGGATGTAGCTACAAAATGGCGACATGAAGGATCCTTGTAATGATGGAATGTTCTGTACCTTTACCACACCAGTGCCAGTATCCTAGATGTGATATTGTACAATAGTTTTGTAAGATGTTACCAGCGGAAGAAACGGGGTGAAGGATACTCAGGATATCGCCGCATTATCTCTTATGATTGTACGCAAATTTACAATGACCTCAAAATAAAAAGTTTAATTAAAAATATAGATTACTGGGGGCTTCCCTGGTGGCGCAGTGGTTGAGAATCTGCCTGCCAATGCAGGGGCCACGGGTTCAAGCCCTGGTCTGGGAAGATCCCACATGCCGCGGAGCAACTGGACCCGTGAGCCACAATTGCTGAGCCTGCGCGTCTGGAGCCTGTGCTCCGCAACAAGAGAGGCCACGATAGTGAGAGGCCCGCGCACCGTGATGAAGAGTGGCCCCCACTTGCCACAACTAGAGAAAAGCCCTCGCACAGAAACGAAGACCTAACACAGCCATAAATAAATAAATAAATAAATAAATAAATAAATAAATAAATAAATAAATAAATAAAAATTTAAAAAAAATATATATATATATATAGATTACTGACTGGGTGTAGGCAGACTTTCAAAAGGAAGACTATTAAGTCAACTGATTACAGATAAAATTAAACAATGAGTATAAATTGAGAATATTTTCTAAATTGAGATGCAGTATTGATTGCATTGTTGATAAAAGTGTGGGCTTTGGGGAAAAACAAGTTGAGTATAGGATCTGCTGGCTATTAGCTGGTCAACTTGCACTAGAACTCATATTTACTGACTTCACATCTAGTGATTTTTCAACAATACCACAATACTGTTAAATCACAATGCTTCCATGTATCAATTGACAATAAAATATTGGAGCATGAATTATCTGTCTAAGATTGGACACCATGTTACCAGAAAATTAAGAATGGTAATATAGTAAATCTAATACCATTAAAATTCATCCAGATTTCCGGTTTAAACTATTTAATTCAAATTTTTATGTTAGATAACAATATAACATACTGAATAAAAATGCTAAAGAAATCTGATTCTGTCAATAATTGTTTGATAACCAGTATTGATGGTCATGATCTAATTAAATTAACTGGCTGAAAACTTACCGTTATGTCCCAAGACCAGGAAGAATAATAAAGATCTAATAAGAATTCAGACTAAAGTTTAACCTTTTAGAAAAGAATGATCTGGAGACAGCATACATTAATGATTACTGAACACTGATGTAAATATGTAATGAACACATGTTTGTAAAAAGTACCTAGCTTTACTGCCATGTCAGTTTTAATATTATAGTTTGTTCTAACTGATATCTAGGGTATTGGTTCAAAATTAACTCAAGGAAGGATGCCATCTACTCAATCAATACTGTGTTAACCCCAAACAGCATTAGGGTGGTAACCTTAAATGGGTAGAAATAAATTGGTCAAAATTAATAAACAGTTCTAGGAGAGAAATGTCCCTTTTTTTCCCCAAACTTTCTTTCAAGTTAACACCAAGATTCTCAGATGTATTCTGACTGATATTATTGGTCATGCTGTAGTATATTTCCACTGATTTTCTACACAGTATCTATACCCAAAAGTGATTAACTGATAATTTATGTTGCTATTTATATATTGAAATTTTTACTATCATTCCCCGAAGTAATTAAATTGCATATAATTTCTTAGACAGCAGGCTCACTAACCTCACAGAACTTCTTTACTTTTTGAAAAGGAAATAATTCGAACAGCAAGAGATGCAAAACATACTCTTTCCTCTCATGAGTACTTTATTATTATATTTTTAATTTGATTTTTACCTTTTCTAGTTGATGAATTCTTTATTCTTATCAATAAATAGCTCTTCTTGTTATTGACTCAGATCATATATGATTTTGTTCTTTGTTCATTTGCTTAATTTTGTAATCTATTTTTTTACATACTATTTTTAGGGTACTTAAAATGTTAATTTAAAAATAGTTAGGGGCTTCCCTGGTGGCGCAGTGGTTGAGAATCTGCCTGCCGATTCAGGGTAACCGGGTTCGAGCCCTGGTCTGGGAGGATCCCACATGCCGCGGAGCGGCTGGGCCCGTGAGCCACAGTTGCTGAGCCTGCGCGTCTGGAGCCTGTGCTCCACGGCGGGAGAGGCCACGATAGTGAGAGGCCCGCGCGTAGCGATGAGGAGTGGCCCCCGCTCGCCGCAGCTGGAGAAAGTCCTCGCGCAGAAGCGAAGACCCAACACAGCCACAAATAAATAGGTAAATTAAAATATATATATATATATATATATATATACAGTAAAAATAGTTAGAAAATACTACAAAACACAAAGTAGAAAATAGAACCAAATTATAATTCTACCATCATGAAGTAAATATATAAAATGTTGATGGATATTACCCCTACTTTTATTACATATACAGGTAAAAAAATAAAGTTAAATAGATTTACATATACAAATATCAATTGGGATCAAACTACACATTCTCTTTTCCATTTAACAATATTCTGTGAATATTTTCCCACTGTATTAAATAACCTGTAACCTACTAGGCCTGGGCCAAATCAGTCTGACTGGCTGTTTTATAAATGGGCATCATTGTTCATTCATCTTTGTGATCATTTTTGGTTAGTTCTTCAAATTAAATATCTAAAAATGAGAGCAGAATTGCTGAATTAAATAGGTTGTTTAATTGTTTTAATAATGCTTTATTTGGTTAATGGTGGGGATGAAAATTATTTTACACAATTATTTTCAGTTCCTTCATGGACTTTGGCTAGTTTACTTTGCTGTGTTCTAGTTTTTTCCCCTCAGTGATATTTTACACTGCATTTTCCTTATTATGAATACAATCCCCCAAACAAAATCGCACAAAAAAGAAAACAAATTTCACAATAGTACTCACATGGAAACATCTACTATGAGTGCTTTGTTTTATGTTTCTAAACCTATACATGTGGACACACATTTTTTTCCAAAATAAATGATTAAACACTAAAATATGTTAACATTTTCATACAAAGACATAATATTCTATAATATTAATATCAATAATTGCATAACATTGATGACCTAGGTCTTACAAAATTACTATTTCCTCTTGTGGGATATTTTTATTCCTTTGCTCTTTCGAAGAAACACTAATAATGAACACTTTTTAAACTCAATATATGAATATCCATACCTTAGTGTTTTGTCTATTATAAACTGCAAGAGGTAGAATTATGGCATCAAAAATATATACAACTGTCTGCATGTTTATGTCCAACTACCTACTGACTTTTCCAACTATCTCGTCTATCATCTACCTATCAATTTATTTATTTAGTAAATTAGGTTAATATGTCAAATTGTCCTTAAGATTAGTTGTACAAATTAATTTATATGCTTACTAGCAGTTTATGAGAATGATCTTTTGGCTTGGGTATTATTTTTCGCAATTTGACTTTTTTTGCCCCTTAAAAATACTGTTTTGTTATTTTATAATGTTTTAATTGTTCTTGGTTCTTTTACAACATCCTATATGTTTTTGTTTTATTTTTCCTAATTTGATAGAAAATAAACTAATTTTAATTTGCATTCCTTTGATAATAGTGAAGTACCCTTTTTTCTCATATTTTTATGGAGTTTTTTAATGGAGTTTTCATATCCACTTGTATTTACTCTTATATTGTAGTTTTTGTTTTTTGTATATATGCACTATTTTCATAATTGAGATAGTAAAATCTATGAGTCTTATATGCAAACATTTGTTTTTCTTTATGTAGTTTAATAGATCTGGCTCCAAATTTCTAAATCTCTTATTTCTTTAACTAAAACTTCTAAAATGTAATAGTGTGTGAAATCAAGTATTTTTGAATTTTTGAACAATATTAATGTGTAGGTTTCAGATAGTCATTGTTTTCCTTTCAATAGAACATTTGCCGAGTGTTGGTTTTCAGCAGGAATCTCATCCTTCACCGGTTGGGTTCCCTGAGAAGCAGAGTCTGAGGTTGAAATGAGGGTTCCCAGGGCCAATCAGGGAGTACATTCAGGATCACTCCTGTGCAAAACTGGAGCAGCAGGGTTGAACACAGAAAGCAGTTGGCTGTGGCACTAATTTCCAGATTTTACTGCCCTTTTTGGATTCTCTTTGGAGTGAAGTGACTATTCGATGATTTTTCCCATTTCCCTTAGCTCATTTCTAATATATAGGTGTTATTTTTATATTCTGGATATAATTCTAGTCAATAATGTGTATTGAAAATATTTTATTCCATTCCGTGATTTATATTGCTCTCCCTAAAATGTGTACCTAATCAATAGAGGTCCTTGATATGAAGGTAAAGTGTAGCAGTATTTCCTTTCACGTTTAGTACATTTTTGTCAATTTAAGAAATCTTTTCGTTACATAAATTTATCCTGTTTTATTATATCCTAACAATTGTATACTAATGGCTAGCACATGCCCTTCTTTAATTCACCTGAAGTTGATTTTCATGTATGGTGTGAAGAAGGGGACCCGTTTCTTACAGATGACTGTTTATCTCACTTCATTTAGTGAAAAGTCTTTCCCACCTATATTTATTAGCCAGGGTACTCACAGGTAACCAGGGAGATAGGGATGGTAGACTGAGAATGGCACTATATAACTTCATGAGATGCTAGATGTACCTTTATCTGGTTTGTTATTACATGGATATTTACTTATAAAACAAGTTATTGTATACACTTAAAATTTATTCACTACACACAATTTACTGCATGTATGTTATACATTGGGATGGAAGATAAGTAAAGTTAATTTCAGTGACTACTTATAAATGTTTGTCAAGTTAAGAGATAGCAAAGGAGGGATGGAGAAACACCTGGAACAAGCGATAGGGAGACATTATTATTACCTAAAACTCTGAAGGGATGAGGGGGGAGGGATGCCCAACAGCAGTTGTGGTGAGGAACACAGCTGCTCTTGACTGTGGCCTGGCAGAGAGTCAACTTGGGATATGAATACCCGAGCCTCTAGCTTCTCTATCTTCCTGCACTCTAATTTCCTGCCTCTGCTTCTCATTGGGAAAAAAAAATGAAGCTGGAGGTAAGAGAGTCTGCGTGATATAGTTCCTATAGAACTCAGAATCTCAGGGCACAAGACAGAGAGGAGGAGAAAGCCGGGCATACCCACCTACGGGACACACCCTGTCACAGGTCAAGGGTCAATATGCATTTATGGAATTTTAATTTTTTTCAAATAAAAATTAAGGATATTAATTATTTTCACTATGACATTTACCATACTTCATATTGACAAAATATTTCAAATTCATATTTGAAATTCCAGTTAAAGATCATAAAGTTCTTTCTCCTATTCTCTTCTAAAACCAACAGAAAATGGGAAGGATGAAAAAGAATTTTAGCTGCCATTAAATTAGAATACAGCTATAATCCCAAACCATGATATATAAGGGAGTAAACAAACATCAGTCATTTCTATGAAGTTATCTTGAATGTGACTGTTCTTCCAAAAAAAAAAAAAAAAAAACCATAACCTGTAGGGTGCATCAGACAATTCCTTACTTGGGAAGGAGTGGTCCAGTTGTATTGGAGAATGCTTAACTCCTTGTAGGAGGAAGGGGCATGAAGATGTAAGGGTCCAATACACTATCTTTGCTGTTAGTATGACAGGGTGACTGAGAAGAAAGGAATTGAGCAAAATCATATTAGGCAGCCACTGATCCTTACCACCTTAAATAAGGTTTCCATTTAATCACCCCTAAAAGTGAGGTATAGCGCTCAGGGTAAGTCAGGAGGACACTCTATGGACTGAACAGAGGCAGAGCCCTGGGCAGATAAATAACGGGAAAATGTTCAGAGAAAACTGACCAAAATCCACACTGACTGTCTGACAGCTTCACCAGTATGTGCTCCAACTCTGCCCTCCCCCCACACTATTCTTTAATGGATGTTGGCTAAGAGGAACACAGCACATGTTAAGATATGAGCCATACTTTGAAAATAACCCTTGAATGATAATATAAACAACCAAAATCAAGCAGCAGAAATGAGGAAAAATAGTTGGATGATTTTCTTCATTTTTCAAAGTAGGAAATGAATGCATATTTTTGAAGAAATATAAGTACAATGATATATAATATATAAAGATTAACATAAAACAAAAATTCAACTATGATATTCTAATATTTCATGGGAGTAACACAACACAAAATGTATAGACCATATTAAAAAGATGAAAATACAAAAACCTACAAGAAAATAATCAATAAATTCCAAAAAAGAAATACAGATATATTTATTTCTGTAAAAAAAAAATCAAAAACAAAAATAGGAAACAGTGTAAAAATGCCTTTTAAAAGGAAAATTGATCATGTTGGAAAGAATTTTTATTCAAAACGCATGTTCCAAAATACTTTTTAAAATCAGTACTGTAAAACTCATAGAAAGTTTCATAACCATAAATATTTAAATACTTAAAATAGTATAGATATTTCAAAGGAATTAGACATTCAATTTAAAAAGTTGGAAAAACTTTAAGAAATAAATGAAATGATAAAGAATAATGATAAGAGCAGAGCAGAGGCAAATTAATTAGAAAGTGGATGTAATAACTGAAAAGAAATAAATGCAATTTCTGCTTCTCTGTGGAAAAATAATACTGAGATAGAGCAGGCACCAGCTATCTTAATCAAAAATAATTTCATAAATTTGTAACTGAGAATGGACTAATAATCACAGAATTAGAGGAGATTCAAATATAGATATTAAGTAGTTTCATCAGCTTTCTCCAAATGTATTTAAAAAGCTGGGTGAAATGGACAATTTTCTAGAGATACATAGCCTAACAAATGTGACTGCTTAAAATAGTCTAAAGTAACAACTACCATTTAAGACATTTACCAGGTGTCAAACAACAGCCAGGTATATTCAGTTTCTCAAGTGGATGCTATCAAAACTTCAAGGTACACTTAAATATTCATCTAATTGGAATAACAGAAAGCTTGGAGATAGAAAATGAGTCAAGGAAGAGTTTGAAATGATAATAGCTCAGAATATTCCAGAACTGATGAAATACTCCAGTTCAGACTTAAAATGCCAAAATAATTCCAAGTAGGATGTATACAATGCAACACATAGCAAAATATATTACATTGAAAATACAGGACAGGTAACAAACTTTAGAGTAGCTGGAGGACAAAGACAAATCACAGATCAAATGTGAAGAAAATTTATAATATATCCTAAGTAAATACAAAAAGCTTCTGTAAGAAAATATTTCATGATGCTAAAAATTATATAATGTTTTGGGCTTCCCTGGTGGCGCAGTGGTTGAGAATCTGCCTGCCAGTGCAGGGGACACGGGTTCGAGCCCTGGTCTGGGAAGATCCCACATGCCGCGGAGCAATTAGGCCCATGAGCCACAACTACTGAGCCTGCGCGTCTGGAGCTTGTGCTCTGCAACAAGAGAGGCCACAACAGTGAGAGGCCCGTGCACCACGATGAAGAGTGGCCCCCGCTCGCCGCAACTAGAGAAAGCCCTCGCGCAGAGACGAGGACCCAACACAGCCAAAATAAATAAATAAATAAATAGCGTTCCCTTAAAAAAAAAAAAAAAGAGGACAAATACTTAAAAAAAAAAAAAATTATATAATGTTTTAAAATACATGAAAACATAGCACATGATCCCGGAGGGCATGCCTGGGACAATACGTCCCAATTTGGGACTTGGTGGAAAGGATGATGACACTGACTAGTATTAGACCTTGTAGAGTGACCAGCACAGGAATAGAAATGAAAAGTGTAGTTTGAAAATTAGTAGATTAAAAAAATGGCAGTAACTAAAATTCTAAATTCAAAAGGAAGAAAGATGGTTAAAAAAATTAGACAATACAAATATTTATAGGAAAAATAGCACAAAGAAGATGGTAGTTATGACATCTGTAAATGGACTTAATAATGCAGTTAAAAGGCAAAATTTGATATAAAGAACTGAAAAAAAAAATCATCTATGTTGTTTACAAAACACATCTAAAATATAATGGTACCAAAATGTTGAAAGAAAATGGCTAGGAAAAAATTTACCAAGAAAATAACAAGCAAAAGAAAGCTGGTATCACTCTTTATTACTGGACAAAAATAGAGTTTAAGGGTAAAAATTGCTACATGTTTCATCATGACAAATTTTAGTATAGCTGGAAGATATTGTAATTAAGATAATTATAATATATGAATACGATTAATGCACAATTATAGTTGTAGTGTGCATTTAGTAACACAGCCTAGAGATATAGAAGACAAAATCTGACAGATTGAGACCTCTTTCAGTAACTAATAGATCAAGAAAACAAAAATCAGTAATGGTATAAAATGTTTAAATATTGTAGGAAATAATCATATGTACATATATAACTGAACCCTAAAACTATATTATGAACATTTTTATCAACCATAAATGGTGCATTATATACAATTTGCCGCATTTTGGATTATTCAGTAAATTTAGTAAATCTCAACTAATTTCATAGGATAAGTATCATGTAGATTTGATCTTTTATCTCAATTTCCATATCCAAAATTCATATATGTTGTAAAACTAAGGAAAATACTTCTAAATAACTCACAAATTAAAGGAGAAATAATAATGAGAATCAGAAATATCAAAAACAGGACATTAGCAAAAACACTACACAGAAAAACTTCCAGCATGTACTTATAGTGTTATCTACTGGAAAAATTACACTCTTAAGCCTTCAATGAGAAAATGGTAAAATGTAATAAGCTAAGCATCAAACATAGGGAGATTGTTATACAAAGGCAAACTAAATCCAAAGAATGAAGGAAGGAGGCAATTTGGCACTTTTATAGAAACATTTGGAATGATATCCATTAAAAACTTATAAAAGAACATTTTCTTTAAGTCTGTGACAACACTAAGTGCCTGTACCACCACTTCTGTTTTTATTAACCTGTATGTTCTAGTTAGTACAGTAAGTCAAAGGGAAGGAAAACTGTGAGAATAGAAAGGAAACATCAGTACTGATACAACCCTTTCCTTTTAAAGACAAAATGCTGTCTGTACAAAACATCCTGAAGAATCTGCAAATAAGTTAATAGAATTAATAAGGGAAATAAACACAATTTCTGGATGTAAGATCAAGATTCAAAAGAATATTTCTAAGTATCAATAAACAAGAAAATATTTCAGTAAAATATTTTAGTAGCCACTTTATTAATTACCTGAAATAAATCTTCAACAGAAGAGGAAACGCAATGGTTAATCAACATTGGAAAATATGTTCAAATTCATTAATACTCAGAAGAGTGCAAATCTACAACATAATGGATTTCCATTCCACATCCTCCAGATTGGAAAAACGTTTAAGCTGTATTAAACATATCAAATGTTAGTGAGACTTGTGGAACAATAAGAACCCACAGACATTGCTAATTGGAGGGTCAATGGTACAAGAGAAGTGGAAACTATTTGGCATTAGCATGTAAATATGAACTTGTGTATATGCTACAACTCGGCAGTAAACTAGAGAGAGATGATCTCACATATGTACCAGCAAGGCATGTAGTAATGTTCATAGCTGCATTATCTATACGAACAAAACTTGGGGCATCCTACATTGTCTATCAAATGAATAAATGATTGCAAAGTGTCCATTCAGTAGAATTCTCTCATCAGTGAAAATAAAATTAGATTGACTACCTAAAACATGTACTAATCTCAAACATGCAGTGCTGAGTGAGAAGTCAAAACAATACATATAGTGCAGTTCCATTTATATGTAGTTCAAAATGAAAACTAAACAACATGTCTTTTAATCACACACACGCACACACACACACTCAGCTATTAAAGCTATAGAGAATGGTAAGGGGATAATTAACACAAGAATCAGAATAGCACTTACTTCTGGGGAGAACTTTATCAGTTGGGATTTGCAAGTGGCAAGCAGGAGCTAGTAAGTTACTGATAATATTCTAATTTTATTATTTCATTACTTTTCTACTATTTAAACCATTCTTAAACATTTTTACCCTGTTCTATTTCAATCATATGTTTCATAATAAAAAATGGAAAGAAAATTCAGGAAGAATGAGATTTATTAGAAAATAATTTATGTAAAAATAAAATAGTGTGATCATTTAAATGAATAAGTGTGAAATTCTGTGAACTACATTTGAGTGACATAAAAAATCTAGTTTTAATCTAAGAGAAAGAATTTAATCAAATGGAATATATTTAAATGTATAAAATGGATATAAACATGCTTGTACATATATGCATATCAAATGATTATTAACATAGTTTTAAAATAATAACTAGTTACAAGCAAACGTTTATTAAATACTTTCCATGTAACATGCAATGGTGCTGTGCAGTTTACATGAAACCTCTTAGTTAATGTAAAATCTCCGTAAAGTCGGTAGTATTTTGTCGTTATTGTTATAGGTTATATCATGTGTATATTCCTATTTTTAGGAACTTGAATAGACATTTAAGAGTAAGTAATGCTTTTTTCAGTATTGTTTACTTTATTTTCTTTAATGTATATTTTAGAGCTTTATTGAGGGCTAAATTACGTAGTATAAAATTCACCCGTTTTATATGTAGAATTAAATGATTTTAGTAAAACTATAAAGGGTGCAAACATTACCACAATAGTTTTAGAACATTTCAAAAGCTCCCTTGAGTCTGTTTTCAGTTATCTGCTATCAATCGAAGCCCAAGGAAACCATTCATCAGCTTTCTGTCTCTATAAATTTATATTTTCCATATACTTCATATAAATTGATTCATATAATCCATTCCCATATATATGTTTTACTTCTGGTTTCTATCACTTTCATTTATCATAATAGTTTTGAGGTTGATCCATGTTGTAGCATTTATTGATAGTTCTTTCCTTTCTGAGGTTGAATAACATGCCATTTTATGAACTTACTGTATTCTGTTTGTCTATTCACTAGTTGATGGACATTTAGATTATTCCAGTTTGGGGTTATTATGAATAACGCTGCTACATTTCTCTGTGTAGACATATATTTTCATTTCTCTTGGGTAGATTCCTAGGAATAGAATGGCTTGGTCTTTTGGTGATTTATATTTAACTTTTTAAGAAACTGCCACACCGTTTCCAAAGCTGCTGTAACATTTTATATTTCTACCTGAAATATGTAAGGGTTTCCACTTTTCGTCCTCAGCAGCAGTAGGCATTTTCTGTCTTTTTTATTGCGGTCCTTCTAGTGGACAGACATGAAGTGGTATTTCATTTGATTTGCATTTCCCTGCAAACACATTTGAACACATTCTCATGCATTATTAGCCGATACTATATCTTCTCTAGTGAAATATCCATTCAAATTTGTTTCCCATTTTAATTGAATTATTTGTCTTGTTTTATTGTTGACTTGTTTAAGTGCATTATATAGTGTGGATACAAGTTATTTATCAGAGAAATGTCTTGTAAATGTTTTCTTCCTGTATGTGACTTGTCTTTTCATTTTCTCAAAAAGTGCTGAAGTTTTAAATATTCATGAAATCCAGTTTGCCTTTGTTTTTCTTTTATGGATCATGCTTTTGGTGTTATATCTAATTCTTGACCAATGCACAATCTTGAAATTTTTCTCATAGAAATTTTTGCTCTAAGGTATAATGTGACAGCCCCAAATCACACAGTGAGTCATTGGAGCCAGGATTTGAAACTCGCCTGCTGGCACGAGCTTCTACACTGTTAAACACTGTGCAATGCTGCTTAATGCTTATTATAGATCTGCTCTATGCATGCTTATGACATCTCTGAGACTCAAAAGTGACAGTAATCACGAAGATGTGCAGTTTAGGGATCGGCAGAATGAACAACCATGCTTTTCATGAATTTGGAAATAAAGCTAATTTAAAATTTTTTAATGAAATAATCCTGAGCCTGTGTTGAAGATTTACAGCTGCTTTTATGCGAAATGAACGCTCCTTCTCTGATTGCCAGTTCTCTCATTTCTATGCTGCCTCACCTGTGTGTCCATGGACTCCTCTTGCTTCAATAGCCTCTTTACCCATTTCAGAACCTGAAATGTTGCTCACAGCTGTGCGCTTCCCTGTTCTTTCCCTGATCTGCTTTTCTCGCCTGGACCATCTTATTCACTAATATTCTGTGATGTGAAGTGCAGGTTACAGACATAGTTGGGGGGACGAGGTTTAATGCCCAGTAGCTATATTCTACTGGGGGAGACAGATGTTCTAAAAAAGGTCCCTCTCCCTCTAATGAGCTTTGTGTCATTAGCCATCACTTAAGTCTAAGTGCCTTCACAGGGCTAATCTTCTCTGATTATAATCTATGACCTGTAATAGAGGCACAATATGTAGGAAGGAGAATTCGATTATAAGTGGGAAGATCCCAGAAAACTTTACAGTGGTGATATTTGAGCTGTGACAGATACTTGCAGCTCCTTTATTGCTTTTAAGGTCCATTTTCTTATAAAGACCTTGAAAAATGTTTATAGTTTATTGCTGAGCAGATCCTCTGAAGCTTCATCACGGTCTGTCCTCCGGATTTACAGGTCTCTAATGAGATTAATGGCTTGATGGATCACTGTGCTTTAATGATAAATAAGAATAAAGTCCAGAGATGTGACAAGTCCTATGTTATACTTCACTCATGGAGACACCTTTATTTTATTCTTCCTTTTCCTCCCACTCAAGGTAAAGGCCAAATCAGTAAAAGGTCAAGCTGACTGGTATGGATTATTATAATATTGTTCTCAACCTATCCAGAGATCAATAATGAATGTCATCATCCATTTCCCAGAAGCATAGACACTAACCTCATTATCCTAATACATTAAAGAAAGCAGAGACTGAAGCTATATCAAATTCATACTTCTATTTTCACAACTAACATTAAAAAAAATCTGGATGTTAGATGTTTTACAGTAATTTTTCATTGGAACTGCTTTAGGATAGAATCTGAATCAAGTCCCCCAATTTACTTTGATCCAATTTACTTTGATGGATATGTGAATTTCAGATTTATGTCTTTAAAAAAAAGGCCTAATTTTGATGATGCCCTCAACAGAAACTCCAGAGAATGAGGAATGCCCATTCCTTGTGCCTTCTCTAAGCTCCTTAGTTATAATTACAGATGCTGATCATCATAATCACTGTGATAGAGAAGCACCTGTAAATGGTCCCTTCTCTGATCACATATCCTACAATTCCCTAGTAATTTTGGCAAAATGAGCAATTCTGGTAAGCGTGACAATGAAAATACTGTCTGAAAAATGTAAAACGTTTAACCCACGTCCGTATGAAGTCACTTCAGAAAAGGACCTGAAACTTACTAGCTGTATGTCAATGTCAATGATTCAACACATCTAAAATTTGACTACTTTTTCTGGAATATTGGAACTGATAACATCTACTTTGCAAGGTTTTTGAGAAGAATAAATGTAAATCTACCTATCTTGATGCCTGGATACACAGATAACTCCTCAATACAATTTGGTTTTGTTTGCTTGGATTGTAGAACATAAATTTCAAGGGTTTGTTAGGACCAGTACAAATACCAGCATTGGTAACATCTCATTAATGATGAAGTGAAAGTATTATACAAAGTATAATTTAATATTTTGTTTCATAAATTTTCTATATTTAGATTTATATATATATGGAGATCATGATTATAAAAATGCCAATACACAGTACACTACAATACACTTTAAAATATGTTTTCCCCTTTACAACAAAATTTCTAGCTTTAGTAATTTACTACCAAAGCAAAGACAGCTAAATACTTAAAAAAACATGTATATCCACATACATACATATATATAATGGTTCAAATATTAAATTGGACAACAATCTTAACATAAAATAATAAAATTGACTCCCACCTAAAAATAATCTCCCAATATCTGAATCATCATGACACTCAACCTTAAGGGAATAAGATTACACAAATTACATTCTATACCATATTTCTTATTTCCATAATGCATTATATGTTTTTTAATAATGTGATCTCTTGGTACCAGGATCGATGACTGATTCTTTCTTATATATCTTATAAACCTAGCATATAGCCCTGTACATTTATAATGAATGAATACATTGATGAGTAAATAAACTTGTAAAGGAGTGAAGGAGTCACAAGAATGTTACATACACCAAAGGAATGCAATGTCTTATTCTGTAAAATAAAATCTTTATCTCAGTTCTCTCTGTTTTTTCTATATAAGAATGCAACTTAGGAGATGAACCACCAATTATCAGATCATTGAGGAGATTTAAAACAGAACTTGTGAATATTTTCCTAGAAATTCTGGCATCCCCAATGACTGTTGTTACAGACACACTTGAAGATGAAGATAGGAAAATTGGAACATATTTTAAATACCAACACCAGAATGATGAAGCAACACATTCGTCCTACAGGAAGCTGTTGAAATAAGTTTTGTTTGTAAAAAAGATCACTTTGGGGGAATATGAAACATGAAAGACTGTCACATAAAAGGGAATTAGCCTTTTGCATTGTCCTAAGAGGTAGGGCCGTTAACTGCAGGTTAGGATTTACATATAGGAAGATGCACTCTGACTGAATTTCATGAGAAAATGTGTTGTTTCCAGTACTCCTGGTATTAAATGTAGATGAGACACTCATGGTGGAAGAAATCCAAGCTGAACAAGTGTAGTTTTAGGATTATTTCCAACCTAATAATTCTGTGAATCTATGATTCATGATAAAAAGATATTTTTTTTAATATTCCAGCACTCACTCCATGGAATTATTAATGAAGCACATCTATTAAAGAAAAAGTCAGTAAGGAAAAGAGGTGAAAAGACCACTCCCTGCAGCTAAATTCTCAAGGCTATGTGCTTCTCTACCAGGCCCTGGTTAGTAGATGCATCTGTGTGTGTGTGTGTGTGTGTGTTTGATGCTTCTTTTTGTTTTGTTTTTGAAGGGAGGGGTATTATGAGAGAGCTTTCTTGTATTTTTCCTAAGTGGTGAAAAGAATGCAACTCTGAGACCTTCACTCAATTGGAAAAATCTAATGAAATGAGGCAGCGTTTATTATTCCACCTGGTGGCTTCTATGTTCCATATTCTAGAAGTGGTTACCCACTGTAAATGGTATTAGTTAAAAAGATCTCAGAGGAAATAGTGCCATCCACGGTTTCACCAACAATTGTTCTTCTGATTTTCTTTAGAGACAAACACCCTGTGTCACAGATGAGACTGACAGCAGTTAAGCTCAGTGCTGTGGCTTCCTGCTGAGCAGCCTGGCCTCTGGTCTAAGTATCTCCACTGGCTAGCCAGGCCGTAGGTATCTATTATAAAACTCTATTTCAGTTGTGCATCTTGCAGAGATATCAGATCAGCCTTGTCTAGGCATTTGTAGTAACCAGCTAAGATGTTGAGGGCCAAAGACCATTTAAGATGGATTTTTAAATTTCTGTGGGATTGTCAGTGACTCACGTAAATAAAACAAATAAAAACACAAACCCAATAAAGATTCAGTTAACAATTATACTGTAGACAGAAAGCAAAGTCAATATACGGTACTTCTTCTCCTACAATATGTAATATAGTTGCTCATTTACTGTTGAACAAAAATTAAGTGCCAATCTAATTTTCTCCAATGAGATATTCTATAAAATATCCATTAGAGCATTTCAACGTTTTAATCAATTGAGCACAGAACAGTTACAAAGACACTATTTGAGAAGGTTAATATTTTTTTTCCATTTAACGATGTAAAGCATTGATTGGTTTTAATAGATTTTTGTGTTTAAAAAATTTACTAAAAATCATCTGGCCTGAATGGCGAAGTCTGACAACATCCCTCCAGCTTGTCAAGGTCGTTAGTGTGGACACTCATCTCCTCCACATATGGTTTTGGATTTTAAAACCTAGGTTTATATATTATATTGTGGGAAGTTGATCTGAGAAAAACATTGGATACTGGAAAAAAATTAATTCTGAGATAAGATTAAAGAATAAACAGAAATGATTAAGGTAACTTTTAGTGTGTGTTAAGTGTAAATGCCATCAAGGTATTAGGAAACTATTTTGGTGGTGTTTTTGTTTATATGAATTCCTCACTTCCATCTTTACCATTGATAAAAGGACAAAATAAGGAGTATTTTAAAATATCTCTTGGTACTTCCCTGGTAACACAGTGGTTAAGAATCCACCTGCCAGTGCAGGGGACACGGGTTCAATCCCTGGTCCAGGAAGATCCCGCATGCCGCGGAGCAACTAAGCCCGTGCGCCACAACTACTGAAGCCTGCACACCTAGAGCCCATGCTCCCCAACAAGAGAAGCCTGTGCCCCGCAGTATCACAACCATGAAAATAAAGTATTTAAGATATGATGCATTCATAACTCTCCTTCTAGAAAGAAAATATCTTTCCAATATTATGCAAACACTTTGACTATATCTTTATTGGTTTTTTAAAAATATTAGGTAAAATTGGGAATTTCCTGGCGGTCCAGTTGTTAGGACTCCACGCTTCCGCTGCAGGGAGCCTGGGTTCCATCCCTGTTGGGGGAAGTAAGATCCCGCAAGCTGCGTGGCGCTTCCAAAAAACAAATAAAGTAAGTAAGTAAGTAAGTAAAAACTTTCAGAATTGGAAGGAGAAGTGGATATGCCTACAAAGCTGGAACTTTAAAACACCTCTGTCAAAACTGAAAAATCAAGCAGACACAAAGTTTAAAATGACATCAAAGAATTGAACCACAAGATTAACAAATTTCATAAACTGGGAAATATATAGAACATTGTGCCTAACTGAATAAAATAAAACCTTGTACATTTTTTAAAAATTAGGTAAAATTAAAATTATGGTACAAATTATGCTAAGCCATGCACATCCTGTTGTCTAGTATGTTAATTTGCAAAGGGATCATTTTGCAATCAAGTAAACAAGGAAACTTTATACTGGGATATGATTTTGCACTGTAAAAGCTTTGCTCCATTAATGGATAAAAAGAAACATCCTGTAGCCTAATTTAGAAGGAAGCACTATATATAAACTTTCCTTGGAGCATTACTATAGAGCAAGGGCTGAATCGTAATCACTAACCAGCTTAGTGACACTCTTCGCCAATTCCAAATTCAACTCTTACTAAAAATATCACATAGCTTCCAAAAGTTCAGGTACTAAAAAAATAAATCCTGCATCTATTATATCATGTAATGAGAATAGATTCATGCCCAAAATTTCACAAGAATTTTGTGAATGAAATCTTGGAAATTCAGATCCTGTCGACGTTGAGAAAGCTTATATAAATCAAGATCAGATGGTTCAAATTCCCTGAGCCTTTGTCTGGCTGAGCCCAGAAGTCTTCCCTCACAGACTATATTTCATTAAAAGGTTTAATCTAAATAGGGCCCATGAAGAAGATTTTCAACCTGCAAAAATGTCAAGGTATTTTCCAAATCATGGGCTACAGTTTATGATAATTATCTTTTAATTTTCTTGAACTCCGTAGATATGGTCCAATCTGGTTTGTACCAGGGTGTAGCCCAATCTCTTGCTATCTGAGTAGTCCTTGGACCAGCATCATGTGTATCACCAAGGGACTTGTTAGAAATGTGACTCTCAGACCACATCCCAGAACTACTGCTTCAGAATCTGCATTTCTAATAAGAACCTTGGAGATTTGTATGCACATTTGAGAAACACTGACTTAGTGTGTGTATTTACATTAGGTTCATTGAGGCACATTTCACACACAATAAAATTTACTCTTATTAGGTTTACAGTTCTGTGAGATGACAAACGTGACACAGTCAAGTAACCACCAATATATTAGAGAAACAGAATATTTCCTTTACCTTGTAAAGTTTTCCCATGCTCCTCTGTAGTTAATCTCCTCCCATCCCCAGGCCCTGGCAACCACCAAATCTGGTTTTGTTCCTTTTGCTTTTCCTAAATGTCATACATAAATGACATTTTTCTATAGGGCTTTGTGTACAGCTTTGTATAAGGCTTTTTCACTTAGCCCTATACAAATGAATCTGATTCATTTATATGGTCATATGTATGAGCAATTTCTTCTGTTTTATTGTGAGTAGTGTTCCGTTGTATGAATCCTTTGCAGTTGGCTTACCTAGTCACTGATTCACCATGAAAATTTGGGTTGTTTATGGTTTCTGGTGACCATGAATAAAGATTTTATAAAGATTTGCACACAGATCTTTGTGTGGATATATGCTTGTATTTATCTTGGATAAATACCTAGGAGTGAGTCATGGGTTAACGTCATGCTTAACTTTATAAAAACCTGCCAGACTGTTTTCCAATAAGACTGTATCATTTTGCATCCCATACAAAATGTAGACCAGTCCTAGTTGTTCCACATCCTCTCCAGTAATTGGTATTGTCAGATTTTTTAAATATTATGATAAATGTAATTTTAAATTTGTATTCCTTTAATGACTAATGATATATACTTCACGCACTACTTTGCCATTTGTTTCTTTCCTTCATGAAGTGTTTGTTCAAATTCTTTGACAATTTTAATGTCTTTCTTTTCCCTTTTTTCCCCTTAATATTTAGTCATGAAAGTTCTTTATACCTAATTGTTTCATAGGTATGCTCTTACTCACAGGTGTTTACGTAAAGATTGTAAAATCTGCTTCCTGATGTTCCAAGTTTAGAATACAAAGCAACTCCTGCCTCATTGTTGCTGTAACCTGATCTCGGTGAGTATCCCCTCTGAGTGTAGACCTGCGCACTTTCCAACACCTACCCAGGGTATTCATCTTTCTTCCTGATTGACTTGTGTTTTAAACACAATCAATGGACGGAAGCAAACATGCGTAGATACCACAGAACATATTTCGTCCCTTTGAATTCACTTTGTGTTAACTCGGTGAGATATGCTGACTTGGTGGAATCATGGCAGCAATTTGTAAATGATGCATGAGAATAAAATGAAAGATCCCAGCTCAGTGTGCAAGGTAATCAAAGCTGTGTGTGTGTGTGTGCGTGTGTGTGTGTGCACCAAACTGAGCACAAACATGGCCTCCCAATGTTTCCCTTTTAGTTAAGAAAATCCCCAGCTATAAATTAAGAAGAAGTCCCCCAGATTTTCACTTCCTCCTCAGCAGTACTTTAGAAGCCAATGAAATTCTAGAACATCGACAGTAACCGTGCAGCTGAAACGAGTCATCCAGTACATTAAGTGTATTTCCACATTTTAAATGACATTTACTAATCTGGAAGGAAGGATTAGTAAAAGTAGTTCAATTTTCTGATCATCTGGCACCTAAAAATGTCCTTACAAACAAGTCCTGATATAGTTCATGATTAAGGTGGTCCTGTGTAACCTGCTTCCTCAGATATATAGGCTAATGTCCCTGTTTATAATAAAAGGCTCACAGGCCAGTTCAGGTAAGGAGAGACATTCTCATGTTTCTTGAAAATATGGAAATTAAAAGAGTAGACCTCATATAGCAATGTTACAGGAAAAGTTTCTCAAAATGACTGTTTGCTTTTACATTTTAAAAAAGAATCCATTACTTTTTTTCATATGATAGAGCATAGAATTTAGAACTAGAAACTTAAATTAACAAAATTATTGAACAAATGTAAACCTTTAAATATACTATGTATGCATTTTCTCATGATCTATAATAAAAATAAAAAGCAGTCTTTTATAAATGGAAGTACTTCAACTTTTCCAAGCTGGTCAATCTTGGTCTCTTACAGAAGAAATGATTATGATTGCTCTCTACTGAAAAATTGAACATGTTTCCCTCTGGACAGAGATGGACTGTCCCTCTGGACTCAGCTTTTGTTCCTGGATTATAGGCATTTTCAGATTAAACACATTTTCCATCTTCACTAGGCTGTCCAGAGGTTTAATTGAATAACAGACTGTGTCACGCAGGCCACCTCACACACCACACACCACATGCATTTTGCCTTATTTTCAGTCTATTAGTTCTCTATCTACATAATCAGTCGCAAAATCAGGAAACATTTTTGCGATTTTTATACCTGTGATATTGAGGAAAATCACTGGGCAGATGACTTAACCAAGACAAAGCTAGAAAAAAGCGGTTTTGTGGTTCATATTTAAATATATTGGTGAAATGAGAAAAAATAATTGTGATATTTTTACCATAGTGGAGAAAAGAAAGGGAGAAAACTCTATTTTCATTAAGTCTCTTTCTCAAAAGACTCAGAGCATGTGAGAGAGTGTTTTAATCTATTGAGGTCCTGCTCTGTGTCATTATTGGGTTTTCACAGCCCTTTACCAGCAGAGATTATTATAGTCACTGGAGTCAGAAAATCAGGATGTGACGGATCAGATGAGGACTGAATTAAATGGAGACCAAAAACTCAACTATACACTACATTTTCCTTCAAAAGTGCTAGAAAAATGTTTTAAATGTTTGTCTATGTATTATTTCTCATTTATCATAAACAATCTTTTATCACTTACAAAATCTTAAGAATTTTTAAAAAATCTTTGAATTCTGTATCCTTTCGTGAAATTATTTTGAGAAAAATCTATTTTGTTCTGAAAAGTAATTTTCCACCTCATCAAACATCTTGATTACTGATAGGAAGCCCTCATATAAATTTAGTTTTCTTATAAATATACTTTTAACAATCATGTTTAGCTTCTGACAACTTTATTTTTATTACGTTATAAGTAATATATTCATGTCTTGAAAATGGTTTGCTTCAGAACTACAGCAGACAGAAATCCAGGTTTCTCCTTGAGTCTCTGTGCCATCTTTATAGATAAAGATACCTCTTTGTAATTTCTATCTGAAAAACCCAACGAAAGAATACCTACTGAAATATATTGTTTATTGTAGTACAGCTTCCTAGTTTAGTAAATACGTTCTCCTGAGAAACTAGTTCCCTTTTAGTTATAGAATTTTTGATAGAAACTTACTTGCCTGTGTCAGGAACACAGTGCCAGAACTCATATTACTTCCTTAAGGGATAAATTTTCCACAGAAACATTTTACATAATTAGAAAGCTTCTCTCCAGTGAGGTATTAAGTCTTTCTTGCTCCCGTCTCCTCCTCCTGGATTTAATGCATTCCAGATCAATTCCCATATAGTTCCAATTATTTCTACTCCACTTCCTTAGGAAATTTAGCAAACACAACTCTCTCAGCCAACACTCTGGATTATAGCTCCGTATTTTACTCTCACCTGAAAGGGATATTTCATGGTTAATATATTAGACATGTGCTGATCTGCTAAAAAAACCCTTATCATTCCTTAATGTTATTTTTCAGACATTTCCAGAAAACAAAACTAACATTTAGTCTAAATTTCAGTGTTTTGTGTAGCTTCTCTTAAAAAGTATTCTGTTCCTATTTTCCAAATAAAAGAATATTGCTGTCTTTAATAACAAAATGACTTAAAGCAATTTTTATAAATCAAACTAAGATACAAATACAAAATTGAAAGATAAAAAAAATCAGTTTTAGGGGCTTCCCTGGTGGCACAGTGGTTGAGAATCTGCCTGCTAATGCAGGGGACACGGGTTCGAGCCCTGGTCTGGGAAGATCCCACATGCCGCGGAGCAACTGGGCCCGTGAGCCACAACTACTGAGCCTGCGCGTCTGGAGCCTGTGCTCCGCAACAAGAGAGGCCGCGATAGTGAGAGGCCCGCGCACCGCGATGAAGAGTGGACCCCGCTTGCCACAACTGGAGAAAGCCCTGGCACAGAAACGAAGACCCAACACAGCCAAAAATAAATAAATAAATTAATTAATTAATTAAATTTTTAAAAAAATCAGTTTTGGAAAGATCATTTGGTTCTCCTTAGAAATGTGAGCTTACAGTTCTGAGAGGACTTATGACACTGTTTTAAAATTCTTAGTTAACTTACTTGTTTCTTACTCTGTGTTGTGTCTTCCTGCAGTATCTAGTTAATCATAGTATTCCCATATGGCTGCTTAATAGTGAAATGAAAGATGAATGAATAATGCTAAAATGTATCCTATTTTTAGAACATACTTTTATTATAATAGAAAATTTGAGGGGAAAAAACAAAGGATGTCCTCAAAGAATGTAAGAAATACTTTTGAAGTTAAATTTTGAACAAGATTCCTCCCTGTCTTCTGTTAAATTTGAACTGTATACTTATCCTGATTCTGAGGAATGTTAGGATCTACAGAACTTGGATAACACCAAAGGCAGACTTGAGATGTGGTGTGCAAAAGCAGTGACTCTGGAAAAAGCTTGTTTCACAGAAATGTGAAAATCCCTGTGCAGAGTCTATATTGGTACCACCTGAATCTGACCAAACATTGCCCTTGGAAAGCCAAGAAGTTCCAGATCAACTGGGCTGGACATTGTAAGACCAAGAGAAGAAAACAAGAGGGGCATGAGTGAAATTTTCTCCAAATGCCTCGGCAGTGTTTGTCATCCTTCCCGTTTCACCCTTTCAAGCTAAAAGGGTCTTTCTCTTTGTCTTTCACCACTTGTGAGACTTCCACTCTTAAGGTGAGTCGATTAATCCAGCAAACAGATGTGAGCCCCAGTGAACCATCCAGGAAAAATGACAATACATCCAAGAGGATCCAATAGCAGCAAGAGAGAAAAAGATTGGAACAAACACAGCAGTCAGCAAAGTATGGCTGTTAGAGGAAAGTGTATATATAAGTTAGGGTTCTCCAGAGAAACAGAACCCATAGCTGGAGATGCAGGGGAGAGCTGATATTGTGGTTCTAGTCTGGAGGCCATTAGGCTGGCAGAATTCCCTCTTGCTTGGGGGACATCAGTCTTTTTTTGTAGCCAAGGCTTCAAGTTATTGGATGAGACCACACATGTTATAAAGAATAATCTGCCTTACTAAAAGTCCACCAATTAAAATGTTAATCTCATCCAAAATACCCTCACAGAAACATTCAGAATAATGTTTGACTACATATCTGGGCACCATGGTTCAGCCGAGTTGACATATAAAATAAACGAAAACAGAAAAATGCATTCAGCAGATGAAAAAAGAAAAGGGAGATTCAGGAGGATCATAAAAAAGATATGATGGAGATAAAAACAAACATGACTTATCAGTTAAAATTCAACAGAAGAAATATAGACAGGGAAGGTCATTGTTTATACCTGTGTTAGTAGCCTCTAGAATAATCACATGAAATTAATATTTCATTGTACAGAGTGAAAATATAAAGTGATGAAAATCGTAAGATTCTTAGAAGATGTAAAGGATTGTAAGTAGTTGAGGTTCCAGGAAGATAAAAATACATATGTGGAAGACAAACAAGAATTATACAAAGAACAGAGGAAAATGCCCATGAGTTGAGGAAATATCTACATCTGTAAATTTAAAGGACCCACCTAAATCTAAACTGAATTGATAAGAAAAATGAACACTTAGGCTCATCCTGGTGAAAAAATATGCCAATTTTCCAGATAAATTTCATGTTTCCTGTGAAAGGTACAACATCAGACTCTGCATGAGGAATCAGTCTACTGAAGAATGAGTATCAGGAAAGTAAAGTGGCTGAAGAGTCACCTACATAAGGACTTGTGGATAGCATTAAATAGAGGATTGCTTACAGAACTAAGATTAAATGGAGGAAAAAGTGGGAGATTATAGTATGTAAAGCTCTCTGATCTGAAAGTATAGAGTACAAATATAAAACTGGGGAGAGAATGAAGATAGAGTATAAAAAATAACCTACTTCAGTTATTAGTATTGGTATCATTATTCTGAGACATTTGTATGTGCAATGATGAGATAGTCCAGTTCTATCATCTGTGACACTGACAACTAGAAATCTCTGTGTAAATGAAAGGAGACACAGATGTAGAAGGAATAAAATAGAAACTGTGTTGTCCTGGGAATTAGATGTATAAGCATAAACAGACAAGATATGGAATAGGTATTAAGTAAATAAATTTTTGTGAGTATAAATGAATTAAAATATGTGATGATCAGACTCTAGAATACTCCTGATGATCCCCACCTCCTGGAGTTCACATCCTAGTATAATTTCCACTACTTGACTTTGGGTTGAGGCTATGTTATGCTCTTGACCATCAGAATATGACAAATGAGATTGGATGTCACATCCAGAATTCAAATTGCACTGTGTAAGACTCCTTCTTGCCAGTAGATTTGCTCTAAGAACTGTCCTTGTGTCTTGAAGTAAGCAGCCAAGATAGGGAAGCTCAAGGGCAGGGAACTCTGAGCATACCTTGTACCTGAGGGCAGTCTTCATCCAAGAGCCAGCAAGAGGTCAAGGATGTCAGTCCTACAACTCAAGGAACTGAATGGTGCTGACAACCTGGTGCTCTTGGAAGCAGATGCTCTCACATTTGAGCCTCCAGATGAGAATGCAGCCCAGGTGACCCTCAACTGCACCTTGTAAGATCCTATATAGAAGACCCAGCTAAGCTTTGTCCTGAAGCTCAGTCCAAGAGCCTAGAACTAATGAAAGTCCAAAGACACAGGCATATCTCATGCCCAGAGATTTTAGATTTGAGTCTTTAAATACAATTTTCTGTTTAAAGAAACCAGAGCTTCTTGAAGAAACAGATTAACTTAAATCTTGAGAAAGAAATGTGCAAGAACATGAAACAAGGAAATTATCAAAGATTATTGGGTTTATGTCAAAAGGGGAAAGGAGCCAGCTTGAAAAAGCACTTACTGCCAAAAATATGGGACTATCATAAATGTAATAATGATAATATGTGTAAAGGATTTTATCTCATTAAATATATTTAAATAAATTATATAGTAAAATGAATTCGTTACCTTCTGAAGATGCTAGAGGAACAATTCATATGCATTAAAATTGGGCATTTATCTTGACTTTCCTATATGAACTGTACCAATGAGCAACCAAAAAGATGAAAGAGTCTCATTAGAAAATTACCTAACAAAAAGTATAATAAATTTATAAATAATAATTATTTTGCAATCCCCAATAAACTGAGGATATAGAAATTAAGGAGCAACACTACTAAGATCAAAAAAACATGAAAACCAGACATCCTGCAACTATAAACTGGAAATCATTATAGTATATTTACTTCATAAGGCCGTGGTGTGCTTTAGTTAATGCATAGAAGGGTTCCCGGCACAAAGAAATCACTAATGTAAACGCTAACTGTCATTACATAGATAGACTCAGAGAGGCACACACATGCAAAGAAATATATTTACATTTATATAAATATAAAATGTATTATTTAAAACACACAAACATACATCCTTAATTTCCCCTCCACTCTCCAAGCAAAGCTTACAACATTATTTAATTTGTGATAGTTGGATGTCTACCAAGGATTTAGTGTGGTATATAAGTGTGTCTATTTGGTGGGGGGTTGTATGTGTTCACACATGAACTTTTGAAAAAGGAAGATCTTACTTTAATCTTCAGAAATAGCTGCTGTAATCAAACTTTTACAAACCATATGGAATCCCTCAAAGGACTCTCCTTTAATGTGGCATTGGGGTTTCGAACACAAGGTAATGTACTGTTTATGTTGGCTTGTGCCAGGGAATATTAGAAGCAAGCCTTTACTTTCAGGGACTTTTTCCAGCTGTGTCAAAATAGTAATTATAATTTCCAACTCATTTTATGCAGGCTTTTGTTTAAAGTTAAGACAAGGCAAAGAAAAATAATGGATCTCATCTGGACATGTTTACATGTGCTGTTAAACCTAAAGGTCCTTGCATATCTGGCTCTGCCTGCCCGTCCCGCATCCCCATCCTCCCCTCTTCCCCTTACTCATCATGGCCCACTCACCCCAGTGTTCTCTGATGTTCTGGATATGGCCTTTGCCAGTCCCTTGAGTTTTTTACTTGCTGTTTCTGATAGCTGAAATGCTCAGGCATTTGTTATCACTGCAATGTTAAATTGCAGAAATGGAGAACACATTAGATAAACCAATAACTACCAGAGATATAAAGACATAAAAATAAATAAAAGTAAACAGTAATTCTGGACTTTTCCAATTTTTTAAATTGAGGTAAAGTTTATAAATAGTGCAATGCACACACCTTAAGTGTACAGTTTAATTAATTTTGACAAATACACATTAGCATCACCCAAACAAGATAGAGAATATGTCCATCCCCTTTGAAGTTTTCCTTATGCTCCTCTTCAGTACTTTTCTACTCACTGTTCAGATTTTTATTACTATAAATTAATCTTGTTTGTTCTACAACTTTATGTAAATATTTAACTTTTCTATTTAACATTTTTTTAGATTCCTCCATGTTATTGCATATGCCAATAGCTCATTTAAAATAAAATTACTGAGTAAGCATTCCATTGTATGTTTGACTTTTTAAAAATCATTTTCTTGTTGATGAAAATTTGTTTTTTTTTTTCCAGTTTGGGGTTGTTAAAATAGCATTGTTATGAAAAATTTTACATGAGTCTTTAGGTAAGCATTTTTCATTTCTCTTGGACAGATAGTACTTAAAATTAAAATTGTTGGGTCATAACCTCAGTGTATGTTTAGCTTGGTAAGAATTTTGCAGATTGCTGCATCATTTTGCACTCCCATCAGTAATGTATACAGGTTGTAGTTGCTCCACATTCTTGCCAACATTTTGTTTAGTCATTAATTTTAATTTTGACATTCTTTTGGATTGGAAAATTGCATCTCATGATAGTTTTATTTTCTCTTTCCCGATGACCAGTGATATTGAGCAACTTTTGATATGCTCATTGGTTATTCCTATATCATCTTTGTGAAGTTTCTATTTGTTGCCATTTTTGATTAAATTTTTATTTCTGTTATTGAGCAGTGAGGGTTGTTTATGTGTTCTAAATGTAAGTTCTTTAAAAGACATA
This sequence comes from Eubalaena glacialis, assembly GCF_028564815.1. Classification (NCBI taxonomy): domain Eukaryota; kingdom Metazoa; phylum Chordata; class Mammalia; order Artiodactyla; family Balaenidae; genus Eubalaena; species Eubalaena glacialis. Next base: position 4,172,560 of record NC_083727.1, on the reverse strand, counting down.
GGTATTGTAAACATTTTTTCCTCAACCTCTGCAACAAGCTTTGCTTTTAAAAATTCTCTGATAAGCTAAAAATGGAGAATAACCTCTCATTTAATTTAGTAATGACCTTTCATTAAATTCATTGAAATGAATATTTTAACGAATTTAAAATATCATCAAATTGAAATGTATTCTACGTTTCAGGGAATGTTTATCTGAAGTTAAATAAAGATTTCCAAAATTTTAGTATGCTTGTGTAATCTATGGTTCTTACAGTATTTTGAAACATATCAATTGTGTTAGTATAGTTAAAAGAAATGAACTATTACCTAAAGTAGTGCATACTGCTGCTTATTATTATTACATTGCCATTCTTATTATGTCTTTAAATGACTAGAGCAATATTTCCCAATATTGCATGCACGTAAAAATGGGGACAAATTGCCTTGCTAAACTATAACTATTTCTCTAGTTATAGAAATAGTTTAATAACTATTTCTCTATTTATAGAAATGGGTTCTATAACTATTTCTCTCCATCACATTAGCAGTCAGTATGTTATTAAAAGATTCTTTGCTACTGAATATTTTATAATATTCAGATGAGAGAAAATGTCTCTTAATCCTAACCTAATCCAAAAAAGTTATACAAATTTTAGTCTATTAAGAATCAAATTAGTCATTATTTTAATTTTAGTGATTAATATTATATTAACATAATAACTTATAGGGAAAAACAATATGAAAAAGAATATACATATATATATATATATATATATAACTGAATTGCCATGCTGTACACCTAAAACTAACATGATATTGTAAATCAATTATACTTCAATAAAAATTTTTTTAATATTATGCTAATATATCAAGTCTATACTAAATTAAATTGGACATTTAATTTCTTAATTTTCAGAACTTTAGCTCTATAACAAATTTCTGAAGGTCTTTGTAAAATCTTATTTTTTGGAGGAAAATTTAGTTGTTCTTGGCATAGCATAATCCATTTCAGCAGATTAAAATAATTGCTGACTAAGCATCAAGATATTGTATTTTGTTTTTCATGTATGTATTTTGGTGGTAGATGTTAAGGTTGCTCAACAGCATTTCCTGTTCCTCTCCTTTCAAGCACAAGGTTGTGGAAATTCACCACCATTTCAAGATTAGGCATGGCCAAGTGACTTCACTGGTCAAGGAAAAGTGGGCAGAACTGACATGTCACTGAACTGCTAGTTCTGGACTCTCTGGAACATTCTTACCTTTGCATATGGGAGCAGGTATTGGTCCTGAAGTACCATAACATCAAAGCAGTCTGCAAGGCTGAGCTAACAAGTGGATGGAGAGTAGCCAACTTGCACAGACTGTGGTGGTGAGAAGTACATTGTCTCTTAGTTAACTGAGATTATATAGGTGTTGTTACTATAGCTTCACCTGGCCTATCCTTACAGAGTCTGAAAACACAATTAGGAATCTCATTATTTTTATTTACAATCCATAATGATGAAATAATTATGTGTTTGAAAAGTCATGCTGTAATTACCTGTGACAAAATAGCAGGTTTTGAAAAGCATGAGGGTATTACCAGAAGTGTTCTAGTGATAGACTGAGATGCCCACAATGTCCATAAATGCATCTTTTATTTTTTAACTGAAAAAAAAATTATTTTATGGGTTTTATTTCCTGCCTTCAAATAGAAAATTTGAAAAAAATACACAAATGTAAAAAAAAAGCCATACTAATCCTATTGATGTCTACATATTTTGGTATGTTTTCTTATAGAATTTGCTTTTTATTTTCATTTTTCACATATAAGTTAAAATAGCTATTAACTACTACATAATGATAACTGACTACTCTGGAAATAGCTACATATTTCTAAAGTGCATTTCATTGTTCCCCGATTTATTAAACAATAACTATTATTTTATCTTTTCATTTGATATTATAAGGAGCATCGTTATGAACAACAATTATTGTGCTGTGATATTCAGGACCCCAACAGAGTTGGAGGGAGCTATTATGTGACAACAAATGACCTTAAGTTGCTGCTCTATTATTGAAGGCACTTTGCTTTGTGCCCGTGATCACAGTTCCTTCTTTTACTGTCAGGATCATAGAGCTATCATTACGTATCCTTAGGCAAGTTATTTCTCATCTAGGTTTCAGTTTTGCATTTTCAAATATTCCTACTTCATAAACTCCAGGAGAGAATTAGATGATTGTAATACAAGTAATGAGCTTAGTACACAGTAGGTGCACAATAATTAGTAGTTCTTATTACAATTCTTGCTATGGGCATTATCTACATTTAAATTATAACTTCAGTTGTACTCTGGGCTTTCAAACAGTTGTGCAAACCCAGTAGAATTTTGTGAAAAAACCTGAAGAAAAATACAAGCAAATCTTCCAGGGAATGGACACTGTGAAATTTATTTTGTGGGTCAGTGGTCATGGTTCCAATGGACGCTGCGTTTTGAATAGGCAAGATTGATGACTGTATCCTTTTAATAAATGTGGGAGCTTTTATGGAATACAAAATTTAGCAAAATTTAGAATCCTGGCTAAGTCATCCTTCAAATAATCCATGTCTGAATTCCACTTTTTCTCTTTTCCGCTGTATTATGTATTGTTTTATGCCGAAACAATATATGCAATTATTAAAAACAGTAATTAAACAAAACAATAGCATTCATATTATATTAACAATAATAGTATTTGATGGCTGGATGAGTGGAATGACAGATTCAAATCTAGAGAATCCCCAAAGCCATCATCATTTATCTCAAAGGAACTTTATCTGAAGGATGGGGCTATAAAGAATCTGGAAGATGGACCAGAAACTCAGAGCAACATATTCTACTTCCTACTGAAACTGAGGAGTCAGAGACAAACTAGAAGACTCCCATATTATAGACATAAAAATTCTCCCTTTTAACACAATCCCAAGATTTTGAACTTGTGTGGTGCAGAAAGAAAAAGTAAACTTCAAAAACTCTGAAGGAAAGAACTTTCAGGATAGAAAAGTCAGAGCCCTGCTAGGCTCTTTGCTAAAAACCAGAGCATCCCATGCCTGTGAATAAGGCAGAGCTGAAAAGCAAGCTAATCTCTCATACACTTTGGGTGCTTAGAAGACAAAAACTCCATTATGTGAAGTGGTTTGCCATAAACATTCTACAGTTCTTTCCTGTAGGACACTTGAAACTAGAGGTAGACCAAGTTTAAGCAAAGCTTCACCCTAATTGCAGACAAGATGTATTACTAATTGTTCTCAGATTCAGCTCCTCATCCTATCTGCCTAACAGAAAATAAATACACACTATCTGGGGAAGAATAATGACAATGTCAATTACTAGATATTATGAGACAAATGAAGAACTTTTGAGACAAAGAAAACAGCAAGAAAATAAAACCTATAGTCAAGAGGAAAAGAGTAAAATAGAAGTAGATACACAGACAGTCTAACTGCTGAAATTAATAGATGATATCTTTACTTCAAATACATATTTTTTAATAAGAAGAGGACAGTGAAGTCATGGATCTTAAAAAGTGCAGAATGTTAACAGATAATTGCAATCTCTTAAACAAAAAGCAGATATTCTATAATTAATACAATATCAGAAAGTAAATGATCATGAAATAGATTTAATTAACGCAACAGAAGATAGGATTAGTAAATCTGAAGACAGGTAAATGGAAATTATCAAAATTGAAACCCATAGGTAACATTTAAAAAACATGATCAGAGTACAGAAGTATATAAAAATGTCAGATTATTGATAATACATATAATTAAAGGAACAGAAAAAGAGGAGAGAAAAATTAGGATGGAATTATTCTTAGAAGTATAAAGGGAGATATATTTCCCACTGTTTATTGTTAGTATGCTAAAATACATTGATTTTTATATAATGAACTTGTAACATCTGATTCTGCTAGATGTACATTTTTAGTTCTGGTAGCTGTTTTCTGGATTTGTTAGGATATTCTACACATATGTATGTATCACCAGTGAATAAAGAAACTGATTTCTTTCTTTGTATTTGGTAATGTTTGAGGTATTTTTCTTCTCATATTGCACTGAGAACTCAAGTACAATATGAATAGAAGTAGTGAAGAGAGATGTCTTGTCTTAATATAGAAGAAAACATTCTTTCACTCATAAGTATAATGTTGTTATAGGATTTTGGTAGATAGCTTTTATCAGGTTAAGGGTGTTTCTTTATATTATTACCTTTTTTGAGAATTTTTAAGATGAATTCATTTAAAATTTTGTCAGATGTGTTTTTTTAATCTATTCACTCATTATATTTTTCTCCTATATGCTCTTAATTTGGTCAATTGCCTTTATTGAGTTTTTTAAAAATATATTGAATAAACCTTGCATTCCTATGATAAACTTCCTTAATTATAACATATTGTCCATTTTATATATCACCGGTTTTTATTTTCTAACATTTTGTTAAGGAGTTTTGCTTTTATATAATTAGTGATGTTGGTTTAAATTTTTTTTGCAATACCTTTATCTGGTTTTGGAAGCAAGGTTATACTTGTCTTATAAAATGTGTTGAGAAGTGTCCCTTCTGAAAAAATGATTGTATAGACTGACATTTTTTTCTCCCTAGATGTTTGACATAATCCACCAGCACTGACATCTTAGGCTGAAATTTATTTTGTAGGAAAAAAAATTACTTATACAATTTTAATAGAAATAGGGCTACATATTAATAGATATCAGACTTTAATAGGCTATTGGATAGCTTATGTTTTTATATCAATAGTGATATAAAAGAGACAGTAGTTGCATGGAGCACAGGAGTGGATGGAGATTAACTGGCAAAATAAACTTTTTAGGAAAATGGAAATGTTTTGTATCTTGATTATGGTGGCAGTTACATAGGTACACGTATTTTTCAAAATTCAATGAACTATATAATCACTATACATATATAGGTTTTATATAAAGTTGATTAAAAATAAAAATGAAAAATATAATTCAAGTTTGCTGTTGAATAGCTATCATTCTGCTTCCTCATCCTAGAAATTAGGAAGCTCAGACCCCTCCTTTTATTACAAACTGTTTCTGGTCCTTTTAGTCCAAGCTACTTGTGGAGTTTTCTTTCATACCAGTTTCTTAAATCCTTTCTGGGTTTCCTATGAATATAATAGGGACTTATACCATGCTCCAAAAGGACCATCCATAAATCTTTTTGAGTCACATCCTTTTATATGTTGGTCCTTGTGTGAGACAGTTGTAGCACAGAGCGCTGATGATTCTTAGAAGCACTTTGTCAATTTTAGCTGATTCTATTATCCACTTCCTTAAATCTCTCTGAATCCTTGAAAGTGGATCTTACAGCCACATCTTGATGTCATCTATCCTCTGATGTCTTTTATTGCTTAAAGACTCTCTTAAGGATGAAACCCCATTAAAAAAAAACATTTCTTCAACCATATACCCCATCTTTTATATTGCCACTAAATTCTGCTTACAAACTGAACACAAGTGAAGAAAGGAATTTTTAAAACAAACACAGTTAGGAATTTCAAAGAGGTCATGGGAATTGAAGTGTGAATCCCCAAGGAATAAATAAGCAGAAACTTGTCTGTACATCTGCCCTGCTTTTACCATCCCATCGTTGCCTTCGCTGTAACTCTTTAAACAAGAGAGATAGCTCTTAAACTCTTAAACAGAGGGTACAATTCTTCTCCGTGAAAAATCTGCGTTCATAAAGGAGATTGACTTAGAACAATTCAGATGAAGAAGATTAAGAGAACAAAAACACTTTGAAATAAATACATTCTAGACTGCATTCTAGAGGTTCCATGAACCTCTTTGGGACATTTTGGTTTCTTAATTCTATCTCCTTTTTTGACATTCTCACTCTACATCTCTCCTCTCTCCTGTAACCTCTCATCCTCCAAAATGTTTCAATGCAGGAACAAGGGATTATTTCACCAAAACCAGGGACTCCTGCCGAAATGGAAAATAACATAACACTGGAGCTTCTTTGTGAAAGAGTACTAACAATATATTATATTTTCTGCCTACATGGTTTAGAGTTTATATCATACCAGAACACCTCTACATTATCTCTATTCTTCAATTAGTAAATTCTAAAGAATATGACACAAATATCAATTAAGCAACACTAAACCAAATCACATAATTAGAATAGAAGGGAAATAAAGGCTAGTTATTAATCTGGTTCTGGTATGAGTAAAGTATGTGGTGAAGGGAAATGCCATGATGATGAAAGTAATTAGGAGTAGCAGGGACAAGTAGATAAAGAAACATTTTAATTTTATTTTTTCTTTGTACCTCTCTTTCTCTCTTCCTTTCCTTCCTTCCAGGGAGAGGTCACAGAGATGAGATGGATGAGCAGAAATCAATGATGCTGGCTCCTTGGTGGTCTGAGTCAATCCATCAGACAGACTGGTGGCAGTCACTCAGCCTCCACAGTCACCACCGCCCATGCTGGCACTTGTCACATTTGGAATTCATTTGCATAGCTGGGTAGCACTCCCTGTGGAGTTACATTGAGCGATTTTGCAGCTGCGACAGCTTGAAATAGAAAAGCAAATGCAACCAACTATTGGCTTCCTCAGTTCCTTCTCTTCCTAAACCCTAACTGGGAATTCTTGACATAGAAAGGGTGAGGATCATTTAAAATAGAAGGAGAAAAACATGTGTCAATTTCTCAGGTATTTTGTGTAAAATATTATCAGGTATCCTCCATTTCTAATTTATCATTCCTTGGCTCTAGTTTCTGCATTCATCTCTGACTATACTTACCTACTTTGCTTTATTGATTGAAAAGAAGAATAGTACTGTTGGATTCATTAATATGTATCTTTCCTTTGCCTTGTGGAAAAAGAAAGACTTAAGTAACTTTCCTGAAGTTTGAAAATATAGAAAAAACTTTTTCTTTTCACTTCTATTTTTATGTTTCCTTCTATTTGTATCTGTCTGTCTGTCTCTCTCTCTCTCTATCCCTCTCTCTCTCTCTATCCCTCTCTCTAGCCCTATTTCTCTACACATACACAAACATGTACATACACATGCATATGGCACAATGCATTGTAAAACAGAGGCCTTTGATTGAGTCTCCTGAATTAATTGAATTTTAATGTGTTTTAAGAATATTATATGGAGAAAGTAAAATAACTTTTTCACACAGACCTCTGTACATTTGTCTATTAAATTTAACATTACATTACAATTTAAGCGATTATTCTTTTGAAATATTAAAAAATATTACACACTGAATTATCTCTCAGTGGAATTTCTCCTCACATAGACAAAATAATGGATTACATGTTAAACATATTCCTTTTAAAATAAGTAGGCTATGGCCATATATTCTTACTATTTTAGAATATATTCTCACGATAAAGGAACTCGGGGACAGTGGAAAATCAACTTTTCTCATTAAAAAGGAATCAGGACAAAAAATGTATTGATTGGAGAAAGCTGGGCTGGTGACAGATTAAAAATTTTGTTGAGTTTATTCCCTTCCTATTTGTATCCAGAAAGATCTTCATTAAAATTTATTGATTCAACTAAATGAGTTTTATATGAGATGCACTGACTTTTCCAAAAGCTAATATGATGCCTTAAATTAACAATGCAAAATCCTGTAACTCTATTTTACTTCATGCCAAATGTCAGTTAAAACATCAGTATCAGAGTTTTCCATGAATCAGAGTTCATTAAACTTTCTAGACTATTCTGGAGGATACACTGCTTATTGATAAATTTGTACCTTCATTGAGTCTGTCGGGAGTGTGTGGTGAGTACAGCAGCAGAAGTGGTGGTTGAATAAAGCTGCTGTAAGAAAAGAAAAAATCAGAGGGTTTCATAATGTTATACATGCATGTAGATAGAGAACCTGACTGGGTAAGAAAGACGATTCAGGACTCACGTAAGGAGAATATTTTACTCTGTTGATGATTCCTGCTAACTTTCAAAATCCCACCATGACTCCTGTTTTATCAGGATCTAGACAGCTTTCAGATTACATGCACGTAGAGTTTCTTCCCCAATTACATCTCCAGGCCAACTTCTCTGAAAGATGCCATCTGCTGATGCTGGCCAAGGGGAAAGCAGAACATCTGAAGACTGGCACCAACAGAAATCTCTGTGACACATATTATTGGAGATTATGTGATAAATCTTTGGTGTGTTTCCCAAATTGGGTTTGTATATTATCAGGTTTGGCTAAAACTAAAGCAAGAATTAGTTTCTAGGTCAACTAACAGAAAAAAATTCGTATGAAAACGTATCAAGATGGTCCTACCAGAAACTCCCACATAGTTATGTATTCCACTTATGTTTTCCCAAGTGGAGATTTTCTTCTTCAATTCAGTGCCTTATCTATAGACGATCACGTATGCCACTTATTGACCTCTTATTTTTTCATTGACACATATTATGTGATGTATTCATTATGTCAATCCTGAGAATTAAGCACTAATATTAGCCTTATTATATAAATGAGTAATCTGGGAGAAATTAAAGCAACAATGAAAGGAGGAAGAGAGAATGATAACTAACTCATTATTCCATGTATTAGGCAATGTAGAATATTTTTCTTTAATTTTGATTTTCTTTAAGTCTCATAATCCAATGAGGTATTACCTCCATTCTCCACCTGACGTTAACAAGACTTGCCAAATGTCACACAAGTAATTGGTGGAAACAGTACTGTCCTTGGAGACAAAGAGGAACCAGTGCCTCAGAAGGCTCCACTGTGGTCCTTCTCTGACCACATCTCTGTGCACAGGCAGGGAGTCCTGAGTAGCAAAGGGACATGCCCACAAGAGCTATTATGCCCTGCTGTAGACCATGCTCAAGGACCCTGGACTCCTGGATCCCTACCCAAATGGCCCCGGCTCACTTCCATCACCAGTATGGATGTTTTCTCCTCCCAAGGGTAAGCAATACCACTCAGGATTTTTACCCCAGGTTCAAAAGGACTTAGCTTGGTTGTGCAGGTGGTGTGTCCGTGTCCATGTAGATCAGATTCCTCATGATGCTGCATAGAGTTGGAAGCAAGAAGAGGGAGTGTTAGGTCAGAAACTTGGGGAGAACTCTGAGTCTCAATGTGGTTCTAGCCTTCCAGATTGTTATAAAAATATATTTGTCAAGGTAGGAGGAGAGAATATATTTTATTTAACATCCTGATAGCTTTATTTGCAATACTTAGATATATTACACATGGACTTTTGGGGCCTCAGAAATGGTAGGGGTGGGACTTTGTGGAAGAACCAGGCTTCAAATCAAAATCTCTTAAATTCCAAGTTCTAAGCCCTTCACCAGTAAACCAGATCTTCTCTCTCCTTTCCCTTTGTGGGAGAAGCAATGTAAAATCCTTATAGATTCAATCAACATTTTTCTTATTTTTATTTTTTACCTACTTTAAAGACAGGAATTCTTTCAAACTTGCTATAGACTGAATATCTGTGTCCCTTCAAAACTCATGTTTTGAAATTCTAACCCCCAATGTGGTGGGTTTTGGACGTGTGGCCTTTGAGAGGTGTTTAAGTCATGCTGGTAGAGCCTTCATGAGTGGGATTAGTGCCCTTATAAAAGAGACCCCAGGGAGATCCCTCACCCTTCTGCTTTGTGAAGGCACAGCAAGAAGACAGCTGTCTCGACCAGGAAGCCGGCTCTCAACAGATGCTGAATCTGCCAGCATATTCATCTCAGACTTCCTCTGACCCTAGAACTGTGAGAAACAAATTTCTATTGTTTATAAGCCACTCAGTCTATGGTAGTTTATTATAATGTCCTGGATGGACCAAGACAGCATCCTTCTCTGATTTCTGGTCATAGAAGAAAAGCTTTCAGAGTTTCATCCTTAAGTATAATGTTAATTAATTTTTGTTTTGCTTTGTTTTGTTTTGTTTTGTTTTGGTAGATCCTTTCATTGAGTTGAGGAAGTTTGCTTCTACTCCTAGCTTTTTTAGCATTTTTTTTCATTAAAGTGTTGGATTTTGTCAAATGATTTTTCTGTGTTTGTTATGATTGTGTGTTTATGTTTCTTTATAATTAATACGGTATATTATATTGATTAAGTTTTGCATATTAAACCATCCTTAGAATCCTGTGGTAAATTCCATTTGGTCATGATGTATAATCCTTTTCATATGCTAGATTCACTTCTCTAGAAATTTGTTGAGGTATTTTGCATCAATATTCTTGTAATGTTTTGCTGTCTGATAAAACTGGTCTCATAAAATGAGTTAGAAAGTGTTTTTTGCCTCTTGGATTAGTGTTAATTCTTTAAATAATCATTATACTTCACCAGCAAAGTCATGTGGATTTGGATTTTTCTTTGTGGGAAAATTGTTTTGAATACTCAATCTGTATACTTGTTATGGATCTATTCAGTTTTTCTATGTCTTCTGAGTCAGTTTTGGTATCTTTTTAGGAATTTACCCACTTCATCTGTGTTATATAATTTGTTGATATACACTTGTTCAGAGTAGCTCCTTATGATCTTTATATCTGTAAAGCCAGTTGTAATTTTCCCTTTTTCATTCCTGATTTTAATAATTTGAATCTTCCATCTTTTTCTCTTGGTCACTCTTGCTAAAGACATCAAATTTTTTGGTATTTTAAAATTTTAGTTTTCTTAATTTTCTCTATTGTTTTTACTATTTTGTAGATATGGTTTATATCTACAATGAGTTGGCCTTAAATAAAGGAGATTATCCTCAATAAGGTGGGTAGGCCTCATCCAATCAGTTGGAGGCCCTAAGAGCAACAGCTGAGGTTTCCCTGAGAAGAAATTCTGTCTCAAGACTGAAACACCAACTTCTGCCTAAATTTCCAGCCCATGGGCCACCCTGCAGGTTACAGACTTGCCAGCCCTCATAATCATGTGAGCCAAGTTTGTTTTTTAATTATGTGTGTGTGTGTGTGTGTATATATATATATATATATATATATATATATATATATATATATATATAAAATGTATAGTGTATAATACATATGTGTGTATATATATAATGCATAATTTGTGTGTATATATATATGTATGTGTGTGTATATATATATATGTATATATATACAGTTATTCTGGCTGGGTCTCACTGAATTTCCTAAATATGTAAATTGGTATATTTAAACAAATCTGGAAAGGTGGGAATCACAACTTTCTATTTGCCCTCCTCCCATCTTCTCTCTATTATTCTAACTGGAGTTCTGATATGGTGCTAGTAGGTCTCACACTATCCTATGTATCTTTTTAACTCTTTAAAAGGTAGGGAATTCCCTGGCCGTCCAGTGGTTAGGGCTCAGAGCTCTCATTGCCGTGGGCCTGGGTTTGATCCCTGACGGGGGAATTAAGATCTTGCAAGCCTCGTGGCATGGCCAAAAGAAAAAAAATGTAGCCCCTCTCTTCTACAGAGCATTTCCTGTATAATTTCTTCAAACTATCTATATAATTTTTTCAGATCTATCTCTAATTCTGTCTTAAGTTATGTTTATTTTGGTGCATAGCCACCTAATTTCTATTATAATTTCCATTCTAGAGTTTCTGTTTATTTCATATTTAAATTTATTGTTGTGTATTATATTCTCTTTTCCTTCATTATATTTTTAGTCAATTTTGTTTCTTTAAGTACATCAAATAGGTTTATTTTATATATTAAATATGTTAGTTCTAATATTGATAGTCATTATGTCTATATCTGTGATTTTTCCTGATAAATCAAAATAATTGTGGCTTCTTTCATTTTGTATTTAAAAGATTTGGTTTGCGAGCATTTTATTCTTATCAGTAAGAAACTTTGAGCCCTGGATGTAAAATGTGTTTCTTCTGAATGTGTGTGTGTTTCTCTCTCCTTGCACTGTATGTGCACACAATCTCTTTCACCTTTTTTTTTTCCTTCTTCAGGGAGCTTGGAGGCACTACTACATCCAAAATTGACATATACTAAATGTGTAGTTCTCATGCGAATTCTAGATTTTTCCTGTTTTATCTTCTGAATGAGCTACCTATCAGAGGCCCTTACTTGGACAAGGTTTCCTTCAATGCAATTTCTCTCCCTACTCAGGGACTTGGACCTGCCTCCTGCAATGGCTCCTTAAATCTGTGTTTTAAGCCTTCAGAAATTACCATATACTCTTGGAGAAATGTTGACTCCAGGGATTTTTGCTCTGTAGATTCATGACATTTTTTTTTTTCTGACCAGAATATTATATGCAAGAATCTTTAAATCTTTGCTTCAAATTTTAACTCATTAGAAATGAATTTAATCTACCATTCATTGACAGCTAATATGTTCTTGATATTTATGGAATAGAAAGCAGTTTTATCTCATATAAGAATATATTTAATTTATTTAACAAGATATTTTTTATATTATATATGTATGTACCCACACACGACTATTGCAAGAGAAAGTTATATTAACATTACTAGTTAACATATATTTCATAATGACTTAGAATGTTTTAAACATTGAAATGTGGAATGTGTATTTTAAATTATGTTACTCTCCCCCTGGGCTTAGTGACATAGGTTGTAACTAATAATCTGTATAATATGAATATTTATATACACACATAATCATACATATTTAAATGTGGTGCTTCCTCTGATTATTCTGACTCTGAGTGAATTAGAATACCTTACCATAATAAGGAACTTGACTCTTTATGGAGACTATAGTGGGAATTCATTATATTACTTGCGAAACACTCATGAGAAAACCTTTTTGTCAAGAATTTCACATCCATTCTAGTTACACATTCACCATGTTCAACCCAGAAACATTATTTCTTTGGAACAACATTCGAGAAGATGCCCCTGGGAAATACAAAAGGCAAGTGATAAATTTTAAAGAATTGCTTTAAAAAGTTGTACAAGTGAGGGCCTTGTTCGATTGCCGAGAGTTTCTGGAGGCTCCATGCATTTTCTGTAGGAGGCCCAGGCAGGATTTGGTTCCGTTCTGAGTGAAATCTGGGGATAATTTGAGTATAGAACAAAGGAGAGAATACAATAACCACAATCCAAATGCAGAATTGGTTTTAAGATTTCCTCCTGGGATTTTAGAATCTGTCTGAGTTGAAGTGCATGTCTAAGCCACTCACCCGCCACAGCAGCGTGGCAGTCACCAAACACTTGTCTCAGCCATCACTCACGATGCCACGTCACACGTCCATCCCATGAGCAGGGGAAAAACAGGACTCTAAACATTTGGAACATGGAGAAAGGGGGGAAAAACCACTTTGGTTTTTCAGGAAGGTGAGGGTTAGTCTACTGATGAAAAGATCTTGAAAGGTGTTATATCTGATATATGACTAAACTCACGATAGTATATTTTTAAATGTAATTGTCCTTTCTTTGAAATACCATGAATTCTACATGTTAACGCATGCTAAGAGATAGAGGACTTTTACATTTACTTTTGCTGTTCAGCTTAGGATATGCCTTTCAGTGACTGGGGAATTACATTGTAGGAAAGAGAACTTCATCTCCCCCCATAAAAACCACAAATGCCAGGTTTCATTTCTCAGGCTCTCTTGCAGGCAAGCAAGGCACATGACCTGGAATTCCTCAACTGGACATGCTGACCCCATACTTTCAATCATAAGCAACGTAAACTAAGCAGAACCCATTCTTGCTATGGGTGGTAACGGCATCAGCAGTTTCCTCCAGGTACTAGAAGTAACGAGAGGATAGATCTATATTGTGTTGTCCACTGTTGGTGGGGTGCGTTCAGAAGAAAGTTATGTCTGCAGCCAGTATTTCACTCACTTGGTTTTGAGTATTATTTCTCCCTTTGTAGCCTCCAAATTCTGTTCATTAGATTTCCAAGAGGATTTGTGAATCACTTAATATCCTTTTAACACATTCCTCTTCAGGTTAAATTATTCATGCTTCATTTGTTGCCTTAATCAAATATCTCATATAAAAAATGATAGGTAATACCGCTTACTTTGTTCTTTAGTATTTCATTTGAGAAAATCATGTAGAACAATATCAACATTCATTAGCTATTAGATTATGATTTTGTAGGATGATTATGATTTTGGCTAACTTTTTCTGAAGGCAAACTATGTTAGGCACTGTGCTAAGAGTTTTATATGCAATGTTTTCTGTAATATTCAAAATGACCACACAAGGTAGGTACTACTATTACCTTCCTCTTACAGGTATAAAAACCGAGTCAAAGATAGACAATAACTTGACCAAAGCTACACAAATGTTGCCAATACGACAGCTTTCATGTGTTTTCCATTGTCATAACTTCAGAGATTCTATTCAGATCAAGCTACAGCTCAAATGTGCAAACACTGCCTTATATTCAGTTTGATACTCTATTATGTGCCTATTTTATAACAGTAATTGTGCTTAGAGCTAGAAATACAAAAATTAATTATGCAATATTCCTATCTTTGATTCATCTTCTAGGTAATGAACAATGTAAATTAATAACTATTGTACATTATGAAAATTTTATAATAGTGGGATTTATAAAGTATATGGAAACTCAAATAAGGGCACAATTATTTCTCCCTACTAGTGTCAGGAAAAGCTGTAGACCAGAGAAGACAAGGACTGCTCCCTTGTGCATACATGGCATTTGCTGTTAGGGACAGTTTTGTTGGTGTTATCTGTAGGCTGCAAGGGTAAGGTATGATGACTCAACAAAAACACCATAATTAATATGACTAGCCTCCTATTGAGTAGCTCCAATTTTCTATTTTTTTCTATTATAACAGCATTTTGATAAACATGTAATATGCAGCAATAAATATTTTATCAGTGAGTAATATCATGGAAAGATATTGAGTTCATTCCAAAAGAAAAATCATAGATATTCTATTATTAATATTATTTTGATCCTAAGACTATTCCATAAGCAGAGTTCAGTAGTTCAGTAACTTACTTCCCTATGTATTAAAGGACCTGAAGTCATAAAAAGGGAGTGTGCAGTTACTGAATCACACTTGGAAAGTAGTCAGTTTTGAACTATGTTCTCTTTTTTTGGAGAGGAGGTATTTCCTCCTTCTTTGGAGCTTTCCCATAAGAATGCCCCTTCAAAAAAAGAGGTAATATTCCAATAATATACATGTGTATAGGGGAAAATTCCTTCTATGTGTTTTGTTAAACTGGTTTAGGAACAATGACAATTTCTTTTGATCAACAATTTGGGCTAAAACTCAGAATTTTCCATTCTCACATCTCTGATGATATCTGCTTTTCTTATGGAAAGCAGTTGATACAAAGCATAGCAGTGGCTTTGCTAAAGGTAACATCCTCTGCCCTATGACTTAGGTAAACCTCAGGGACGCCACCCTGTTTACCTTTGACAAGGCCAGAAACACACTCCAAATTCCCATTCTTTTCCTTATAAATGATTAGCCGAACTGTCTGTCCCCACTGATCAATGGGCACAAAAAAGATTTGAACCAAACTTTCATTAAGATTTCCTTGAACTTTGGCTGACTCAGCCCAAGCCAGCATAATACCCCTCCTGAAGTGTCCTCCGGGAAAATAGGCTGACCTCAGTAAAACATCCATCTTCCTAGAACACAAAAGTTGAGGGAACTTCTTCACCTTTTCTCTTTTCCAGGATCACAAGGCTCAGGTAAAATTCAACATTGTCAAGAGTTAGAAATAGTTGAGCACAATACACCCAAGTGATTTTTAAACCAAGTGGCAGAAGCAATTTAATGGAGAACTATAGTCTCTTAAACAAATCATACTGGGGAAAATGGACATCTGTAAGCAAAACAAACAAACAACAATCTTCATTAAATATTACACTTCATTTAAAACATTGACCCATAGATCCAAATGCAAAAGGCATAATTATAATTTTGGAAAACATTGGAGAAGACCATTGTGACATAAGATTCGGCAGGGTTCTTAGATATGAACACCAAAGAGCACAGTCCATTAAAAACATAATCAATAGGGCTTCCCTGGTGGCGCAGTGGTTGAGAATCTGCCTGCCAGTGCAGGGGACACGGGTTCGAGCCCTGGTCTGGGAAGATCCCACATGCCGCGGAGCAACTAGGCCCGTGAGCCACAACTACTGAGCCTGCGTGTCTGGAGCCTGTGCTCCGCAACAAGGGAGGCCACGATAGTGAGAGGCCCGCGCACCACGATGAAGAGTGGCCCCCGCTTGCCGCAACTAGAGAAAGCCCTCGCACAGAAACGAAGACCCAACAGAGCAATCAATCAATAAATAAATCTGTAAAAAAAAAACATAATCAATAAGTTGTACTTTCACCAAAATTAAAATCATTTGCTTTGTGAAAGACCTTGTTAAGAGGATGAAAAGGCAAGCCACAGACTGGGAGAAAAATATCAGCAAATCACATAACTGACAAAAGACTTGTTTCCGTAATTACAAAGTATTTTCTAAATGATACGGTAAGAAAACAATTCAGTTAGAACATGAGCAAAACACCTGAAAGACATCAAGGAAGAGGATACAAATAGCAAATATTCACATGAAAATTGATGACATCATTGTGCATCAGGGAAATGCAAGTTAAAACCATGACGAGATACCACACAATACAAAGTTCTGATGAGGATGTGGAGCAACTAGATCTCAATGCATTGCTTGGGAGAATGTGAAATTGTTGCACCTACTCTGGAAACAGTTTGGCAATTTCCTACTGAGTTGAATAGGTACTATATGATCCAGCAATTACATTCCTGGGAATTTATAATAGAAAAATGAAACGATCTCTACTTAACACTTGCAGCACAGAGCTGAGCAAGATGTGATCTGCCCATAAATACACAGTTACAATCTGACTCAACAAGTAGGTAATGGACACACAAATGTGAAAACAATTGTTCAAGGTAGTATTAGTCATAACAGTCAAAAACTAAACCCGAATTTCCACTGAATGATGAACAAATAAATAAAATATGGTATATAAATAGAATATTATTCAGAAATAAAAAAGGAATGAAATTCTGTGGCATGCTAAAATATGAACTTTGATGCCATTATTTTTTAAGTGAAAGAAACCAGCACCAGAAGATCACATATTGTGTGATTCCATTTATATGAAATATCTAGAAGAGAAAAATCTAGAGAGACAGAATGTAGGAAGTAGATTCTTGATTGTCTGATGCTGTGTGAGCTTTTTGGGTGGGGAAATGGGGAATAACTATGATGGGTATGGGATTTCTTTTTGGGGTGAAAATGTTTTAAAATTAGTTTGTGGTGATGGTTACACAATTCTGTGAATATTCTAAAATACACTGAATGATATACTCCAGACGAACTTGAAGACATGTCAATTCTATCTCCGTAAAGCCATTTAAAACACTTTATATACTTTATCATTTAATTTGTATAACATTCTGTAAATGAAAAAATCATAATGATGGAGAAAATTCCATAGTTGCCAGGGTGTAGGATTGGGAGGAGAGACAATATATTAGTGTTGTACCAATGTCAAATTGCTGTTTTTGATAATGGACAGTGGTTTTGTACAATGTTATCATTCAAGGAAGCTTGGTCAAAGGTATATGGGAATGCTACTCGTTTTGCAACTTCTCTTGAATGTAAACTATTTCAAATTTTAAAGTTTCTAAAAAGCTAAGTCTTTAAGAAAGAAAATCTTATTTTTGAGAAAGAAACTTTCAGACGTATTCTGTGCCAAAATTGTTTTAAATCAAAATCCAGTTGAACAATTATATTACTGATATTTCAGTCTGTTCTTTTCTTTCACAACTTAAGTCTTGTGGTTGTTTCAGTTCTGTCCACACGTTGATCTGTTTGAGCTTTAAAGTTTTCAGCTTCAGAGAACATTGCTTTCAACATTTAGAGAAATATTCAGTCAGAAATCCTGCAGGTTTAAGGAAAGAATGCAACATATTTAGTCACACCATCTTTAGTTTAAAGTAAATTAATAAAAAGGAAAATACGTAACTCCTACTCTTAACCTCATAAAAAAAGGAGCGATTAAGTGGCCTGAGCAACAGGGTTTTAGCAATAGAGCATTTCTTGTGTATTGTCCCCCCAGGATATATTTTAAAACAAAGACATTGGTCCGCTCACACGTGCATTTTCCTCATTAGAACTTTATGCTGATTTATTGATTAGTCCTTCACTGCATCTGTGTGATCATGTGAATTTGAAGGAAAAAAAAAAAAGGAAAGAGACTCAAAAGAGATACCTGCTGAGCCTGCCAATGCAAAAGCATCTTTGACAGCTACAAGACAAAACAGCGCCGCTGTCAGAAAGACTTTGACGGAATTAAGTGAACCACATTGACAGGATATCATGGAAGCATCTGGTGGGTTGTTTCAGATGAGCGCTCTCATTTCCTTGTCAATGTTCCTATGTGTGATGCATTTCGTGGACTGTCTTGGTTTCTCACAGCTCCTGTGAGAAACAGGGGAAGCAGGGGACGGTACCTTTAGCAAAGCCACTGCTCTGGTTTATATCAGCTGCCTTTCATAGGAAATGTGATCATCAGAGATGTGACAATGGAAAATTCCGGGTTTTAGCCTAAACTGATGGTCAAAAGAAATTTCCATTGCTCCTATGCCAGTTTAGCAAAACAGGCAGAAGGACTTCTTCCCTACACACATACTTCTTGGAATATTGTCTCTTTTTTTACAGGGGCATTGTTATAGAAAAGGTCTTATGTCTGCTCCAAAAAAAGGAGAACATAAGTAAAAACTGACTACTTTCCAAGTGTGATTTTGTGAATACTTACCTCACTCCCTGTTTTGACTGACTTTCTGGTCCTTCAATACAGAGAGAAGTAATATTTACTGAACTACTAGACTCTGCTTCATGGTATCACAGGATCAGAATGATATTTAATATTAAAATGTTTGGAATAAGTTAAATATTCTATGACATTTTTCACTGACCAGTTATTTATTACAGCATATTACATAGTTATCAAAATGCTTTTTATAATAGAAAAAATTAAAAAATTGGAACTACTCAATAGGAGACCCATTTTACTAATTAGATTGTATCCATAATATTGCATCGCCCTAAAAATGAGGTAAATATCCATGTCCATGCTAATATGGAAAATTTCCA
Source organism: Eubalaena glacialis (assembly GCF_028564815.1). NCBI lineage: Eukaryota > Metazoa > Chordata > Mammalia > Artiodactyla > Balaenidae > Eubalaena > Eubalaena glacialis. The sequence continues at coordinate 4,153,526 of NC_083727.1, read as the reverse complement.
TGCCATGATTTCAGAAAAAGCAGAGATAAATAACTATCATCGCTTTTCCCTAAGTAAGCAAGAAAATATAAGGGTTTCTTTCTTTTTCATTTTTTTCTGGGAAAAGTCATAAGAAAATGAAAACAGTGATCACCTTTAGAGAAATAAACTGGGAGTTGGGGTAAGGTTATTTCTTTCACATTGAATTTCATTCCTTTGTAAGTGGTTTAAATATTTTAACTGTGTATGAGTAGTACTCTTTTATGTTAACTAGTGTTATCTATGGACTTCTATTCATTCATTGTATTCTCTTTCTTAAAACAAATAAACAATAAGACCAACAAGCCTGTTTGCTTCATAGATTTGGAAGGTTCTGTCTGTCTTATTCACTGCCCCTTGTGCCTGGTATATATTAGCAACTCAATAAGTGTTCACTTCATAAATAAACAACAAAAATGAATAAGTATATTTAATATGACATTGAAGTTAAAATAACAGGTCTATTTAAATGTGAAATAAACAGATTAAATTATACTTACTTTTAGCATGTATTTTCTTCCAAATGTTTACTCTGCCTGATAAGAAGTGACAATATACCCATTAATGAAATATTTTTAATGCTGAAATCATTATGAAGTGAGTCTTTCACTCAGTCGATAAATATTTACTAACACCTAGCATGAGTTAGAGGAACGAAATAAAGTGGTAGGCATACACAAATGTGTATATGAACTTTAAATTATCATATGAATACAATCCTAAATGTAATTCGGGATAAAAATTTGTAACAGAGTGAGAATTCATTTAAATTGGCCTTTCCAGGAAAGTCTTCCTGATTAATCTATACACAGACTTAAATCTAGAGTCTACCTTTATACATAGGGAAGACCTTTCAAAGCCAAGACAATTTTGGTTGAGAACAAAAGAGCTAAGCATACTGCATGTACCTGAGATGGTGAGCAGGGCTGGTAAAATGAGCTGGGGAGGGTAGCACCAGAGAGATCACAGAGGCCAATTCAGACGCAGAGTTGCAGGACACTTGGGAGAATTCATTCTTTAGTCTAAGAGCAATCAGAAGCCATGGAAAAGTTTTAAGAATGGGCATAATTTGTCAAATGTTTTCTCTATATTTATTGATACAATCATGTGGGTTTTGATTCCTTAGACTGGTAATATAATGGGTTATATAATTGATTTTTGAATGTTGAAAAGTTTAGCATTTTGGAAAGAAACCTGACTTTTTAGTGGCATATTATTCTCTAGGTATCTATCTATCTACCCATCTATCTATCTAAATTTATACCAATATAAATCTATATCAGTCTATCTATACATATATAACTGGATTTGATTTGCTAATGTTTGGCTGAGGATTTTTACGTCTAAGCTCTTGCAGGATAATATTCTGTAGTTTTCTTTTTTGTACTTTCTTTGTCTATTTTTAAGATCAGGGCAAAGCCGGTGTCATAAAATTAGTTGAGAAATGTTCATTCCTATTCTATCTCTGGTACAGACTGTGTAAAAGAATTGTTATATCCTCTTTTATGTTTGGTAGGATTAAACCTTCTTGAGGGAGTTTGGTGATGTGTAGTTGTAAAGGAATTGATCCATTTTATCCAAGTTGTCAAATTCATGTGCTGATGGGTATTTGCAGTATTCCTCTGTGATTCTTCTAAAGTCTCTGGGGTCTCTTGTGATAACCCTTCTACGTGACTCCTGATATTAGCCATTTGTGTCTCCTCTTTTTTTCTTGTCAGTTTTGATACAAGTTTACCATTTTATTGATATTTGCAAAAATGCAGCTTTTGGTATGATTGATTTTTCTATTATTTTTGTTTTTAAGTTCATTGATTTCTGCTCTATCTTAATTATTTCCTTTCTTCTATTTGTTTTAGGTTTATTTTGTTATCCACTTTCTGGTTTCTTGAAGTGAAAGCTGAGATTATTAATTTGAAGCATTTCCATTGTCTTTTAAATGAATTTTAAAATAAGAAGATATGTCTTTTTTATTGCCCACACTTACCAATTCTAGTGCTCTTAAATCCTTTGTATAGACCCACATTTCTATCTGGTGTAACTTTCTTTTTACTGAATGACTTCCTTTAATATTTCTTTGATGGCTGGTGATGAATTTGTTCATCTTTTGCATATCAAAAAAATAATTTCACCCTGATTAAAAAAAATTAACTGGGTATAGAATTCTGGTTTTCTTCTTATTTTACTATGAACGTGCTCATCCACAGTTTTCTAAAAAGATTGTTTTTGATGAAAATTCTCCTGTAGTACTTTCCTTTTTCTTCTGTACATAGGTCTTTTTGGATGATTTTTTAAAAATATTTTTTCCCAGGCTTTAAACAATTTTATTATGATCAGCCTTGTATTTTTCTTTATATTTCAGCTGCTTATGGTTCATTGAACTTTTTGGATCTGTGTATTTATAGCTTTTATTAAATTTGGGAAAAAATTGGCTTTATTTCTCCATGTATTTTTCTGCATCGCCCTTTACTAAGATTCCAATTATACATGTATTTGGCCTCTTGATGCCTCATATCTTACTGATTCTCTATACATTTTTTTCTCACTGTATTTTTTTTTTTTTGGATTTTTTTTCTGCTACATCCTAAGTTCATTTGTCTTTTTTGTCTTCAATGTTTAATATGCTGTTAATCCCACTCAATATATATTTTATATGATACATTATGTATTTAATCTCCAGAATTTTGATTTGAGTATTTTTGGCATGTGTATCTATCTTCACCATGCTCATAATTTCCTCTACTTTCTTCAATATGTAGAATATATTCAAAATAACTTCTTCAATGTCTTTGCCTACAAATTGCATTTTCTGTGCCATTTCACAGTCTGCTTCTATTGATTGATTATTCTCCTCATTATGGCTCATTTTTCTTGCTTCATTGAATGCCTGATTTTTGATTAGATGCCCAATGTACATTGTGAATTTTACTTTGTTGGGTAGTACATTCCCCCCAAATATCTTTTGCTATATTTGAGCTGTGTTCTAGGATTCAGTTAACTTTCTTGAAATAGGCTGATCCTTTCTAGGCTTGTTTTTAAACATTCTTAGTTGTGAGCAAAGCAGTGTCTAATCTAGAGCTAATTTGGCCAGAGTACTAAAGCAATACCCTATGAGCACTCTATTCAATGTACCATGCATTAGCATACATCTTCTTACTCTGCCTGATGAGAAGACACACTATTCTTACCCCAGTGTGAGATCTGGGGATAGTTCTTCCTGCTCATTTCTAGTTGTGTTTTCCCAACCTTGAGTACTGTTCAGTACCTAGGTAGTCTCAAGAAAACACGTCCTCAAACCTCTAGATCTCTCTATATGGCTACCCCTTCTGTAGTACTTTGCTTCATGATTTGTAGCTGCCTGGCCTCTCTGAATTATAAATTCTGGTTCCTCAACTAACAGAGACAACTAGGTCATGCATTGGTTCCCTTTCCCTGTATTACAGCCTGGAAGTTCTCTGCAGAGAGTGAGCTGAATCAACTCTAGGGCTGACCCCATTCATTTCCCTTCATTTAGCGATCACTGTCTTATGAGGTCTATTTCCAATATCTGAAAACAATTTTAATATATATATTTTTTGATATCTTACTTGTTTGAGACAGGAGTCTAAATCCAATCCCTGATACTCTGGCATGACCTGAAGTAAAATTTATGGCATTCTTCTCTTAATCATTTTAACTTTGTCATATTTTCTCTATCTGGTAGAATCAGAGCATTATTTTCCATTAATCTTTATTTTTTTAAAAAAATTCTCTATTGCCTACACATCTTTTCTGAGGATTCAGAATCATCCTGTCAAGAATTCATTTCTGACCTCATACCCTTTTTAACCCAACAGAAACACACACTCTCCATAGGATGCTAATCGATAGTAGTGAAGTTGGAAATTTAGTTGGATTTACAGTGCTTTCAGGTACGTCTTAATCATCATAAAAAGACCATTATTCAGGCAATCCTTGTCGCCTTAAAGATTCCTACTTCTCTCCCATATTTCCCATCATATTATGCAAGCTCTTACCATAGGAAACAACCTCAAAATATTGGGCTTCCAAATTAATTATATACTCTTATCACATTATCAAGAGAAGGCATATGTATTCTAATATTCACCAACTTTAAAAAGGGAAGAATAAAAAGGAAATCCAAAACAAACTGGAGTTAACAATTGTCATAAATGAACATTGAGATGGGGTGGGATAGCTTAGCTTTCACAGCTATTTGATAGCTGACTCATAACTGCGACACAGATGAGTAATGTGATTATTCCCAATTCCAGGCAATAAAAACTATATTACACCCCCACAGGATCACAGATAGTTTTATTTTCTTTCTCTGAGTGAATTAATATACACTCCTTTTTCATAGAAAAATGTCCAAAGCTGTGCCCTTAACAGTTACGCAACCAAGTATAGCGACTGTGACAGAGAGTAAACATGCAGGTGGGTCTCAGCATAAATCAAAACGACATAGAAGAGGAAGAGAAAAGTGAACAGAACGGATGGATTTTTCCCTCTTAAAGGGACCAAATAGTCCTGAGTGGTATTCAGAAAAGCACACAGGGATGGAGAGGCACAGCTCCCACTGAGCATGATGAGATCCCTCTTCCTCAGTCCCTCCACATTGTGCAGTAATATGATGCTCTTTTATGCACATTAATGTGTTGGATAAATAAAGTGAAAACACTGCATCTGCCACATTATTGTCTTCTTAAAATGGCATTTTAAATTCTTTATGACCCAAATTTAACTGTTCAAAATGTCTTGAGGAAAACTGTCAAAACAAATAGCTATTCTTTAAAACTTTTAACTGCTTACACCACAAATATACTTGGAAATATGTATTTTTAAAATAAATTGAAATATATTATTGTAGCAGGAAAGTAAGATGAAAGGAAAACAGATTCCATCTTATTATTTTTAACAAAGAGAAAGAAAAAATGGATTTTTTATGCATGGAGAAAAATATCAGAGGACTTCAGCAAATGATAAAAACAAATTATGGGGCGTGATGCCATCAAGATAATGACAGAGGTCATTCCTAACTTCAGTCCTCTCAACGTAATAAAGGTCATATACTACAAGCCCACAGCTGACATCATACTTAATGATAAAAGTCTGAAAACCTTTCCTCACATCAGGAACAAGACAGAGATGCTTACTGTCATCAATCCTATTCCACATTGCACTGTAGGTTCTAGCCAGAAAAAGCAGACAAGAAAAGAAATAAAAGGCATCCAGAAGAAAGCAGATGGTCAGCAAATATTTTTGACTGAAAGGATGGAGAAAGATGTTGTTAAGAGCTTAATCTATTTCCCTTATTAATGGAGTCAAAAGGTAATGCTGGCAAAGGCAGTGTTCTAAAAGCCTGGATCATTATAGCAAAAGTGCAATTACTAGAAAGATGGAAGATTAACATTAGGATACACCAGGTCTCAGTCACCTAGATAGAGAAAAATAAAACATAATAAATGCACCTAGGTGAAAAAGGCCAAATATAATTGTGGAAGACTGGAAAAATAATAGTTTCAAATTAGTCTAAAGGAATTTCTGAGCCTCTGGGCTCATGCATTTATGGGTGCTTTGCACATGGCATATGGTGAGCTTTAAAAAGATTCCAAAGTTCGAGCATTAATCTGCTTTATCCTTCAATATTCCAAATTACAAAAAAGTTATTGACTTTATATTTAGTTTCACACAAGAAAATTTACTTAAATGCAAGTATATATAGCTTCAATTCAATTTATGTGCTTCCCTGTTTAAGAATGAAGTAAAATTCTAGTCAAGGGAATATTTACCTTGAATTTTTTTTCCTAATAGTAATGATGAATTGCACTGTGTCATCTACATTCCTGTGATATATCACTTTTATAACCCTTAATGTGCAACTACAAGCCAGCAAGGTGAGAAATGCAGGTGGTAGCTGTGTACAGAGGTTTTTTTCTGAGAACTTAACAGGGATTAAAAACACAACCCTGGCCTCATAATCACCACTCTAACCTCCAGAGCTAACTGACCCAGACAATAAAGTCTACAGAAGATACTTGCTGAGCTATTAGGTTGATGAATGGGAAGTATTTCAGAATATGGCATCTTGTGAAAAATAATACAATAATACAAGTAGTTGTCCATCCCAGTGGTACCAATTTATAGCCAAAGCTAACTCAATAGTCTCTTTTTACCCAGAGGCCAAGCACTGCTGAGCTACTTCATTGCCAGAGAGACACAAAACAAACACACCTAATATATAACAATGTTGTAATAAGGCTAAAACAAAAGCAGATTTCAGGCAGAATTTCAAAGCTATCCTTTTACCTCCAGCATCAAAAGTAAAAGAGAAAGAAACAAGTGCATTAGAATGATCTCCTAAATTATCATTTTTATAAATTATTTATTTAATCGATATAAATAAATATCTGAAAGGAGATGACATGTCATGTTATGTTGTCATAAGAACATTAAATTTATTTTCTAGCATGTGTTAATAATAAAATATAACATTTTAAACTGCATAGCAACTATCAGCTCACATAAAGTATATCCAGAGTGTTCTGACTTGAGTTGTTAAAACCAATTTTAAAAAGTTCCTGAGTAATACACATATTGACAATTACATTTGAGCCACAATGGAGACCTTCACTATGGGATAGTTGTTTGTTAAAAAGCATGTAAACTTATCTATTTGAGAGAAAATTTAATAAAGAATGTCTTTTGTTAGCATTGCTTGGATTTGGTTTTGCTCTGTTGATCTTACATAAGTTGATCAGTTCTTAGTAGAGAGAGGCTGGAACTTAGGAGATTACCACCTAGTTAGCTGGGATCCCTGGTCGCATGACTAACCAGCTATATTTTCCAGAAGAATATGTAAGTGAGAAAGGAAAAAATAAGCACAAGTATTTTTAATAATTCTGTCATTAACATTACCTAAATTACATATACTAAATAAATATATAAAGTGTGTGTTATATATATTGTTTTATATATATATAGTCTCTTAAATATATACATATGTGTATATATGTATATATATATTTAGAGAGAGAGATAAAATATGTAATAAGATGTAAGTATAGTTACATAGTCACAGATTGCAGACGTTCTTCAGTGAAAAGTTAATCTTTTCCTTCTCTCAGATATTAATAGAAAACTAGACAAAATAAAAAGAAAGGCATATATTATTGTAACAATACTGTCAAACACATGACCTAATTGTTAGAACACCAATGCCCAACAACTACAGAATACATATTATTTTCAAATGCATGTGGTATTTTCACCAAGACAGATCATATCCTTGGCCATAAAGTATGTCTCAATAAATTTTATAGATGTCTGTCATACAGAGTATGTTCTCCCACTACAATGTAATTAATATATATATATAATTTTACATAAAAATTCCTGAGGAATCAATAAAATAGTAACAAAAATCAGTAACTAAATTTAATTGCATTACAAAGCATAAGATTAAAACTCAGAAATCAATTGCACTCTGTATACTATAGCACACAACTAAAAATAATATTTTCAAAATATTTTATTACAATAGTATCAAAAACATTCAATACTTACGAATAAAATTTTTAAAGACATTCAAGTCTTGAAAATTATAAAATATAAACTAAGAAAAATTAACGACCAGAAGAACCATGTTCATGGATTGGAAAACTCAATATTTTTAAGATACCGTTTTACTTCAGATTGACCTATAGATTCAACATAAACCCAACAATAATCCCACCAGGCTTTTTCTTTAAATACACAGGCTGATTCTAAAATTTCTACTGAAATTCCAGAGACTTAGAACATCCAAAACAATCTTAAAAAAGAATAAACTTGGAAGACTTGCATACCTGTCCTTAAGACTTCCTCTAAAACTAAATTAATCAAAACAATCTGGTGAAAGGAATAGGATAGTGAGTCCAAAAACAGACCCACATTTATACAGTCTTTTGATATTGAGAAGGCATCAAATCGATCTTAAATAGAAAAGGTAGTTTTTCAAGAAATGATTCTGAAACAACTGGATATCTATATGAAAAAAATAAAAATTCAAGCCTTACTTTCACCATTCACAAAAATTTATTAGAAATCTAAGTATAAAAGTTAAAAGCATGAAATTGATTCTTGATTAATCTTATTGTGGTATTTTACCAGGTCCATAAATAAAGCGTTCTAAAACTTGGTCTGTAGTTTGTTTGTTTGTTTTCTTTCTTATAGTGTCCTTCATTTGCTCTTGCTGTAATATTGGCCTAAAAGATGAGTTGCAATGTGTTTCTTCCTCTTATATTTTCTTAAAGATTTTGTTTATAATTTTTGTTATTGCTTTCTTAAATGTTTAGCAAAATGTACCAGTCAGTCATCTGGGCCTTGAGTTTGCCCTATTGAAGGTTTTTAATTACAGTTTTAATTTGTAATAGGTATGGGGTGTTCTGGTTATCTCTCCATATATAAATTATTTAAAGTTTAGAAGTGTGTGTCTTTCAAAGAATTTGTCCTTTTAAAGTATGTGTTCAATTAATTTACATAAGGTTGTTTACAATTTCCCCATGTCATGCTTTTAATTTCTGTAATATCTGCCATCTTATCCCCTCTTTCCTAATATTTTTGATAGGTGATGTTTTCACTTTCATTCAAAATATTTAAAATTTGTTCTTTGTAATGTTTCATTTGACCTCTAAGCTACTTAGAATTGAGTAGTACAGTTTCCAAGTATTTAGAGATTATCTAGCTGTCTTTTTATTATTGATTTTTCATGTAATTTCATCTTGGGCAGAAAAAACATACTTTATACGTTCTTAGAATATTAAGTTGGTTGATAATATTCCTGCAGGCAATTAGCTCGCTGGGGAGGTGTTTGGTTTTTGTCCTAGTGGAAAAGGAAAGGAATAAGGCAACCCTGTCTCTTGAGAGTGCCCTTTCAGCCACTGTATGTCTGGTCTACCTTTGCTTGACTACCTCACTGTATTAGTGGTCCTCAGTGTAGGGAAGGTGGAAAGAGGAGTGAGAGTGTCTGTGGGAATAACCTCTGGAGCTTTTTTCAAATGTGCAAGTTTACCTTGGCCTTGATTCCCCGGTTAATAGGTGTGGAGGGCTCATCTTGAAAATATCCTGCAAGTAATTTTGATCCCACTGTCCTCAGACCTTCATGAACAGCCATGTGGACCTACTTTTTTTTTTGTTTTTTTAATTAAAATAACCTCTCTCCCTCTATTTCTCTTTCCTTTATTTACTGCTCCCTTCCTTCCATGTTTTCATCAAGAATGGTCTACTCTGTACTTCCTGGGTGCTACAACTTTAAAAATAGTCCTGAGAAGAGTACCCGCCCTCCATGCGAAGAGAGTGCGCATACACTCACTCACACACACACACACACACACACACACACACACTCCACATACACAAAACTTAACAAGGGGAATGGAATTAAATGACAAGTTAATTGGTACATGAATTAATTGCTGACAAGCCATATATTTGTATTACATACAAATCCATATATTATAGGTTGGTTTGCAAGAAAGACTGTGGATTAAGTTTTAAATGAAAAATTTTAATAGGTAAAATTTAGAATTAGGCATAAATTTCAGGAAATGGCATGCCAAACAGAAAGTGTTGAGTAAATAACAGATAGGTGCAAAAAATAGTAATGAGCATGGTAGGTTGAGGAAATTGGAAAAAAAGAAAAAAAGAACGAAGAAAAACCAACCGTCTGCTTTATATCAAACCAAATAATGTAAAATCTGCAAATAATCAAAGAATCATACCAAAATATTTATGGTATCCTTTTCCAGCAGTAGAGATATTTAGAAGCTCATTTTCTTTTTTCTATATTTGCTAAATATGTTTCTATTGATTTGTATTTGTGTTAGTTTTCACTCTTTTATATGTGTTCTTAATTACATGAAATATATACAAGGACAATCTCATTGTTAACAAGTCATAAAATATAGATAAAGTGAAATTATTACCTGAATCTAGACTTCTCAAGTCTGTGTCCACTCATTCACACAATGTTTTGTTCCAGACATTTTCTCCATGTATCTATCTTCAATTTTATATTCAAATGAAAGTGTTTAATCCCATGTTAAAAAAAAAAAAAAAACTAAAGGCGTTCCTACTACATTTATGGTTCTAAAATTTGAGTTTCATGTCACCACGTAATTTCTTAGACACGTTCATCTGAGTGTATATGTAAAATTATGAAACCAAAAATCACATATATCATTAATGTGTTTATTAGCTATTGTTTTATGCACACACATCTTTACTTTCCTTTGGTCCATTACCTGGTTCCCACCCAGCTGCTGTTTCCTGCAGCTCCACCTAGAAGCCTCACAGATCATGAATGTCCCTACTCTGTGCCAGCTTTCTTGTAGATTCAGGGGCTCAGTCATCCATCTGACCAATCCATATATTACTTCTTACGGAAGAAATTAACTGCTTTCCACAATTTAAAATGTTACAACCTAGACGTTCCTTTTATAATCTATTTTTCCTCAGGCAGTAAATCCAATCAAATATTGAACACACAAGGAACAAATTTCAGTTTAAGAAATAAACTAAAGGCACTTTAAAAAAATAAATCAAATTACACTCCAGAGGAGAGCAAGATAAGCATACATGAGTTTTACATAAGAGGTGTTTTTACTGCTATGTCATTATGCTTTCCTATTGTCAACTAAGCTAATCTGGTCAAAAGACAAGTTAAACCAAAGGAAAAACAGTTTAACCACTCTCTCTTGTTTACTTATTTTTGAAGAACATTATCCTTGTCCGAATTCTCTACCCAACTATTGTTCTTATTTCATCTATCATTTATCTTGAATTCATCGTCTCTCCTTTAAGTCAATATCCATCATAAGGAAACCTTATGTTACTCCTTTTCTCTCTGTATTTAAGTGTAAGATCTCCTTCCCTTTGGTCCCCCTTAAGTAAATTGTTTGTATCTGATAAGAAAAGTTAGATCTTAGAAGTATATTGAAACGAGAGGGGGCTTCTGAATTTATGTAATAATTTGGATTATTGCTGAGCAGATGGTCACTCCCTTCTCCCCCACCTATCATGCTTCCTAATCATGTGACATGGTCCTTGGCCATGTCACTTGCTTTGGTCGTTGAAATGTTAGTGGATGTGATGTGAGCAGAGGCCTTAAGATACTATGCAGTGTGGCTTTGCTCTTGTACTACAGTGATTTAAGATGAGAAAAGATATCCCAGGGAGCTGATGCATTTCTAATGTAGGCCCAGTAACAAACACCTGGATAACATACCTGAGCTAGTTAATGCTGGAACCACGTGTAGGAATCCAATAACCTGAAGTAGGGCGTAGCTGGGCGAGCACTTCCTAGATCAGTCAAACGACCTGCATATTCATGAACGTGAGAATTAATGATTAATTTATACGTCATTGAGTGTGGAGATGCTGTGTTATGAGGTATTTCTGTGGTAATTGCTGGCATTTACATTGTGAAATGCATCAAATGCATTCAAAATGTCAAAAGATTTACACAGTACAGGTCTATGGAGGGCAGCAGCCACTCTCACAGTCCTAAATGAGAGACCTCAGTGATGTTTTTCTAATGTCCCATTTCTCTCACCTGAAGCAAAAAAGAAAAGAAAGGAAAAAGAACTTATAACTTTCTGTTTGGCTCTTGACCTACTGCAATTGACAAAGGAAGGAAAGCCCTCTGGATGCAAAGACAGGAGAAGGTCATCTGGAGGTTATAGGCTGATAAGAGCAAGACATATTCCAGAGACCCTGGATGGCACCATGGCTGCTAGAGGTGACCCGACATGAGGCGGCATCCACACAAGTTTACTACAGCAGCTTTTCTTATCAAGGAGCAGTACTAGGCATAAGTTGACTGCATCCTTCACCTGGCATGGACACACCATCATCTGTTTGCTCTTCCAGATCTCTCCCCATCTCCCCCCATAAAAAAGAAGGAGCCTGACCATTAATGCCATTTCTAGGTACCTATTAGACTGGACATAGGGAATATCCCTTCCAAACTGAGATCTAGGTTACTGACCCTACAGTGACCACCACAAAAGGAGACACACATCCTTGGTGGACCTCTTCATATTAATGTTAATATTAGCGTGTTAATGGGTTGGAAAAGTTATAAAGAAATGTGTTAGCATCTCCTAATTCTACATTTATTTTACCATTTTATAATGAAATCCTTTGTTCACAGCAATGGAATCATTTAAGCAACTATTAAAATCCTTTGAAAAAACCCAAGGGAGACCTGTGTGAGAATCTACACCGTAATTAAGACTATATTAAACGTATATATAGCATGCAATGTATCTTGCATTTTTAAAGGAAAGTTAAATAATGTGTATTTAAAATATCTGCCTAAGATACAAAGCATAACAAAAGGTCTAAAGAGGATGTTTTCAGTAGCCTATGAATGACCATCAATCAATAAGTTCTAATTGACCTTTCTAACATACTGTACCCAACAACAGCAGAAAACACATTCTTTTCAAGCACCCCTGGAACATTCACCAAGATAGATCATATTCTGGTTTATAAAACAAACATCAACACATTTCAAAGCAATTAAGACACATAGAGTATGCTCTCCTACCACAATGTACTCAAACTAGAAATCAATAATAAAAAGACAACCTGAAAATCTCCAGACACTTGGAAATTAAACACACACTTCTAAATAAGCCATTGGGTCAAAGGGAAAGCCCCAGGGAAAAAAATAAAACAAATAAAACAGTATGCACAACTGAATAGAAATGAAAGTACAACAGTATGTGAATTGGAATTTTTCCTTTTTCTTTACATTAGGAAGTTTGAGGTTGTCTACTTGGGAGGTCATAGTCAAATTAATGTAAAAATAATAATGAGATAATAGTCATTGCACCAGGATTTTATGTACCTCTCTCATTTAATTACCTCAGTTATTTTTTATGCCTATTTTGATCCTGTCTTGATTTTAGGCCCCCTTTCCCCTATTTTTACCAGCATACCAGAATATACTCACTGTAGCTATTACAAATATGCTAGTATTATCTACTCAAGTTTGGAAAATAAATGTTGACAAAGTTGTCATATCTGCATTTTCAATACTTACAGGTCTAAATGCAAGTTTCAGAAGAGGTCCCTTTACTTTTTTTATTGAGTCAGATGAGCATCACCAAATCTGTCGTGTTCCAAGCTACAAAGAGCTTCACTGAAGTGAAATCAGGCACCATTCTTTCATGTTTCTTATAAAACTTGCAAAGATAGTATCTGTTTACCTTAACAGCTAAAAAGTAAACAAAAAAAGAAGAAAGCTTAGAACCATTGATGAATTATTAAAATAGAACTGTTAGGTAATTTGGTGTAATCACATAGCTAATCTCTGAGTCTGTTCTGAAATGAAACCAGCAAATGATGATAAAGAGTATTTGAACATCTCAATTCATGAAAAGTGTGTAATTGCTGGGGCAGAATACTACATTTTTAGAACAGTTTTGATTGTTTTGAAGTTTTTCTTTGAATTAACCTGAAACCTATTTCAATGTCCTTTTTACTACTTGGTACTTCCTGAGTTTGACTTCTCAGATTTGGGGGAAATCCTAATAAATCTACACACATTTTTTTTTAAAAGGATTAAATGAGACCATGTTTGTAAGGTACTTAGCACAAAGCCTTCTACATAGTAAATACTACATAATAATAGATGTAAACCAGTATTAATTTTTTTTAATATTTATTTATTTATTTTTGGCTGTGTTGGGTCTTCGTTGCCGCATGCAGGCTTTCTCTAGTTGCGGCGAGCGGGGGCTACTCTTCGTTGTGGTGTGCTGGCTTCTCATTGAGGTGGCTTTTCATTGCGGAGCACGGGTTCTAGGCACGCGGGCTTCAGTAGTTGTGGCTCACGGGCTCTAGAGCGCAGGCTCAGTAATTGTGGTGCAAGGGGTTAGTTGCTCCGTGGCATGTGGGATCTTCCGGGACCAGGGATCGAACCCGTGTCCCCTGCATTGGCAGGCGGATTCTTAACTACTGCGCCACCAGGGAAGTCCGAAATCTACATACATTTTTCCCACTAAATTCTTCAGTAGATTTTATGACTCAATCATAATGTTATCTTAATGCCTGCAGCCTCCATCCTGGGCACAGTTGTTTGGGTCCCTGTCTCTCATCACTAAGAAATTGTGTCTATCTATTGAGACCTTCATCTCATCCAAAGGAAGTATCCACTTGTCTCTTCTTCCATCTTTTTGAATCAGCAGGAGCTTCTCGTTCCTTTGCGTGTATCTGGCAATATATTTGTGATAGCCATTCCTGCTTAACTTCTCAGCCTCTAAACACACTTAAAAGAGAGGAAAAGAAGCCTATGTATAAAATAGGTAACTAATGAGAACATACTGTATAGCACAGGGAACTTTACTTAATACACTGTGGTGAACTAAATGGGAAGGAAATCCAAAAAAGAGGGGATAGATATATATATATATGTATAGCTGATTCATTTTGCTGTACAGTAGAAACTAACACAACATTGTAAAGCAACTCTACTCCAATAAAAATTAATTTTAAAAAAAAGAAGAAAAGGAGGAGAGGGAGAAGAGAGAATGAGAGAGCACTAGAGAGAGAGAGCTGCCATCTATTTTCATTTAAACTTGTAGAACTCTTTATTTACTTTTGTCCTTATCACTTCAAGAAAAATGTCAAAAGTGTCCTCTTGTTTTTTTGCAGTCTCAAATCTGCACCAATTTTGTATATTACATATCATGATCCTTTGATTTGTAATATCCTGGACTGGAATTTTCTTCAGAAATGAATTCAAATACAAAATCTATTGCTTAAGAAATCACAATATAACAGAATAAAGAGTGAACTCTATTTTAAATTGATTCCTGGAATCAGTAACAACTAAGACCCACAGCACCCTCGGTGTCCTGGACTGTATAGCGGATAAAGGTGTTCAGAGTCAGAACGGCTTTTTGCGAACAGCAAAGAGACAAATTATTCCACTTATTAATTCTGTACACAGAACTTCAGAAAGTCCCTAAAGTAAGGAAAGCAAGTAGCTAGGAGGGAAATACTGAATGTGGAAGAGATGATGAGCTAATTACATGATTACTGAAATATATTAAACAGCCAGCACATCTGAAGGGGTTGAACTTTTCATCTGAATGTCACGTCTGGAAGGTTGTTACCAAAACAATAAGAGAATGCGTGCTGCTCTATCAGGAAACTAAACAGTTCATGCTTCATTGCTAGTCTCGTTTATCTACAGTCCTCTGAATAATGTTAAATCTTTTAGCGTGGAAATATGATATTACATTGCTATTTGCAAGAATTCTCTTTCTTTTATTTCATATAAACACAAGAAGCATATTTCTCTCTGACCCACCATCTTAGGTTCAAGAAAGAAGAAAGATAAAAACTAGTACATAATCTGGTCGGTATGGGAATGAGGAGTGCTTTTAAAATTAAGTGCATTTAGAACATTAGACTAACTGCGTTTTCATTAACGTGATTGATATGATCACGGTTGTTAACTTTTTAGTATGCTGGGCTCACACATTAAAATCTTACTCACGTTGTGGTCTGGCTTCCTTGTTTTCATTAAATTGCTACCTCTCGGCAGGAACCCAGACAAACAGGGTGCCTGCATCACTCTGTGTGACTTTCTGTAGGAAGCTTCCATAAAAGGTTGCATAACTGTGAATAAGCCTTTTGGAAGAAATGTGAAAGCTTCCATTGTGCTAAAACAAGGAACGAGGCCAATGTTTGAGAGTAGGTTGCTATAGTTTTGCCAAATTAAGGAGGGAAAAATGCATGGGGCCAATTTTAAAGCCCAGCTGCATCTTTCTAATCTAAATGTATAGAGAAATTGGGGTTCATTTTTTTTTTTTTTTAGATTTGAGTAAAATGACAGCTCTACTAAGGTGATGGTTAAAAATATTTTTTAAGTTTATAAAAATAATGCATCATGATCTGTGTAAGACACCGTAAAATCAACCACACTTTTGCCAAGGGTTTAAATGAAATGAGCCTTTCAGTGGGTAGAACTAAAACCTTTCTGACAGAGTCAGTTCCCTAATTAAACCCAGCAATGACTCTCATTGCCTGCTTATCTCCATTCACCCCCTATTTTCTTCCCCAATTTTGTATCCACTATACCCCAAACCAAGACCTGTGTTCCATGGGATAGACCCCTGGGCTCTCCATCAAGCTTGTAATATTCAGAATTAGAGTATCCTCTCCAGCTTTTCTGTTTCTTCCAAACCCTCACCCTCTCCTGATTTTGGGTCCAAACTAACCTTACAAGGTTCTGTTGTTTCTAGTCACATGACACAGTAGTTCCTCAGCCACACCAAGCTCAGGCCCACAGGTTTGTCTGCATGAGCTGCTTTGGACATGCACTGACAGACCTTCTCTGTCACACAAATCCAGGGGAAGGGTGTCATTCACATGGAAATAAGGCCCCCAACTTGCCATTTACCAGATGTATGTGCATCTCTGAAACTCAGTTTCGTAATGCCCTTAAAGCAGAGATCATAGAACTTGCTTTAACTTACCTTACAAAAGCTGCATGAGGCTCCCAAGAGACTGAAGTTCTTTGTAAACTGTGACGTTCTAGGCAATGTGAATTTTTACTATTAAAACTGTTCTATGTGCATATGGTTTGTTTCTTCAGCTAGTTAAAAATTATTGATGGTAAGTAACCATACTTCATACTCCACTGACTTATCGGAAGTATAATAGAAGCACAAAACATTACAGATTATAGGTGTTCAATAAATACTGTCTAAACAAATGCCAGTTCCTACATTACCAGATGGGTTAAACAGTCATGCAGTCAATCAAATCTTCCCCATCCACGTACACTGTTGAAAGCACTAACTAATCCTATTGCTTGGATAGCTGGGACATAACTGGTAACTTTCAGAAAATCCTGAATCCTTCCAGGACTCCAGCTATAGATCCTGTCCTCAAGACACTACTTGGACAGACAGGCCTACTGTGGTTCATAAAGTAGTAGAGTTATGCACGGCGAACTCGACCCAAGGTTGGAATTCAACATGATTGAACTGGTTGTTAATAGTTTTGATTATGACACACTGCAGTGAGAACACACATACACCGGTGTAGGAATCCAAGAAGCCTAGCGAGGGTAAAGACCGTATGTCTTTAGCCTTAAAGATGAAAGGGCTACCGAAGTAGAACTGAATGCTTACGGATGCTGTACAGAGGTTGGGTGCAGTATGCAGTCGGAACAGCTTTTAAATTTCTTTTTAAGCAAACAAACCAGCCTCATGAATAATACATGACTGTTTGGCTGAATGCCTAGTGATTGCAGAACCCCTTTGGGGACTGTAGTTTGAGAGCTGCATTTATTAAAACATACAATAACAATAATAATAATAATGAATCTTAACTCTTGTTTTTTCATCTTATCTTTGCTTCAGAGATGCAGAATATTCAGATGCTCTAACTACAAAAAATAAACTAATAACAGACAATCTCTTAAAATTGCACCTATGTGTTTAGGCTTCAAAACTCCTCTCCTGGTACATAGCAGGACTCTCTGACTTGACCCCTGCAGTAAGCACCCTACCTCCCCTTCCTCCTCACTGAAGACAGAAAATTTGTTCCCTCCCAAGACACAGATGTTTGATCAGGTCTCCATATATCTCCCAAGACACAGATTGTAAGAATTTAGGTGTTCCTCACTATTCTACTTCCCTTGACATTTCCCAAACCCCTTTTTTTCTTTTACTAATCTTGATTTTTTTGCTTGCACCTTAATATTTTTATAACACTTTGTAGCTTTTAAAGACATTTTATACATACTGTTTTTGAGAGTACATCAGTCCTGCAAGATGGACTGGATAAATAAAACAGGTGAGATAAGTGCCTTACAAAAAATTATGTAACTTGCCTGGCAATTCACCAGCCTTTTATATTAAGTGCACTTTCTGACTTTTAAAGATTACTGGATCTCAACCTTATTCTTTCTGTTCAAACTCTCTTGAACCCTTACTTTATCTGCTACCCACTTTGCCCTTCCACTCTCAGTTGATGATTTTCCCTTCCTTTATTGAAAATATGGTACTCAGTAGAACCATCTAGTTTGTCACCAGTACAGCTACACACCTGCCTGCTTGCAGAGCACCTGCTATGTCTTCCTATTAGAGCACTCTCCACCAACACACACACAACGTGTGTTCTCCAAGGCTTTTGCCCTTGAGGCCATGTCCAAATCCTAAAATGCTCAAGGGTCAGAGGTTGAAAAACTAAGAAGAAAGATGCTGCTAAGAGGTTAGAAACCTAAGCAGAGCTTTTGGCATTCTCATAGCACTAGAGAAACAAAAATAGGTGTTCAGAGCCATTGAAGGAGGAGGGGCCTTGTAAACATCCTAAGTTTCTGTTGAGGCCTCTGAGTGGCTTTTCCCTGAGAGAAAGGGCCAAGTGAAAATAGACCAGCACTCACAAAGTCTGAAACTCCAATTCAAAACATCTTAATTTTTGCTAGCTGAAAGAAAACTAAACCCAATATCAGAGACAATAACAATAAGGTAAGATACAGAAAGTGAAAAAAGAAAAATGTCATTATTTGCATATGAAATATTTGTGTAGGTAGAAATCAAAAGACTGCAGCTAAATTAAAATAATTCATATGTGAATTGAACAATATCACTGGATACAAGTTCAATATAAAAATTAATTATAATTCTATATGGTAGCAATAAGCAAATAAATTTAAGTATAATGAAATACACAAATTTAAATTAACAAATGTGAATAAATTTTAAAATTTAATCAATACCATCGACAGTATCACAAAAATCTACGTCACAATAAATCTACAAATGATGTAAGTTTTACTCTGAAATTTATAAAACATTACTAAGAATAACCCAAGAGGACTTAAATATATGAATTGATATATTTTATGCATTGAAGTTTCAACGTTGTAAAAATGTAATTGTTCTCAAAATGGTTTATAATTTCAAAGCAATTCAGAACAAAGTTCCAGCAGAATTTTTCAAGAAGAGTGTGGAAATTGACCAGCCAATTCCAACATTTTTATAGAAATGCAGAGGTCCAAGATAAGAAACAGAAATTTAGAGGTCTTACACTACTAGAAATGAAGACTTACACAGCTACAGTCACTAAAAGAGTAACTTATCCTGTGGATAGACAAATAGAACAGAGGAATGGAAAGATGTGCAGACACAGTCACACCCTTAACATGGTCACCGGATTTATAGCAATGGTGAGAAGGTCTGAAAGCAGGTGGAAAAACCAGCCTCTTCAGTAAGATATGAGACAATAGAAGATCTCCAAATGGACAATAAATGCATGATAGAACACTCAACTTCATAATTCATCAGGGAAATACAACTTAAAACTGTAACAAAATACTCCTACACATCTATTAGAATCATTAAAATGAAAAAAGACAGATATGGAGAAATTTTAGCAAAAATGTGCAACAGTTGAAATCTTCCTACACTTGGTAGGTACAACTATTTTGGAAATAAAGTTTGGCAGTGTCTATTAAAGCTGGACATATGCAAACTTTTGACCAGTAATTCTGTACCTTCATATTTAACCAAGAATAAGAAGATTCGGGCCCACAGAGGGCTGCGCCACTTCTGGGGACTTCATATCCGAGGCCAGCACACCAAGACCACAGGCCGCCATGGCCACGCGATGGGTGTGTCCAAGAAAAAATAAATGTGGGCGCTGTCTGTTAATAAATAGTTTATAATGCAGTTAAAAAAAAGAAAAAAGAAACCATTTTTCTACAAAAGAAAGATGTTAGAGAATACTAGAGAATCTTATTCATAATTGAACAAAACCAGAAATAACCTAATATCTATCAAAATAGAATGCACCAGTAAAATATGGTATATTGGAAAAAATACATACTGTATAGCAATGAAAGTGAATGAAGTGTTTTATTAAATGACATGAAAAAAATTCGCAAACGCAGGAAGGAGTGAAAGAAGCCAGACATAAATAAACACATGCTGTATGCTTTCGCTTATATAAAGTTCAATAATATGCCTAAATTATTGGTGGTGATAGAAATGAGGAAAGCTGACTTTTTTGTAAGAGGCAATGACCA
The DNA here is from genome assembly GCF_028564815.1 of Eubalaena glacialis. Taxonomy (NCBI): domain Eukaryota; kingdom Metazoa; phylum Chordata; class Mammalia; order Artiodactyla; family Balaenidae; genus Eubalaena; species Eubalaena glacialis. The sequence goes on along the minus strand of NC_083727.1, from coordinate 4,133,419 downwards.
AGAAAGAACCTGGGAAGATGCTTCTGGGTTTTTTTGTTGTGGTATATGTCTTAATAAGGAGTGCTGATTTCACAAGTGCTTTAACTGCTAGAAATTATCTACCTGTACTCTCATTATTTGTGCTTTTTTCTTCCACCATCTCTCATGCCCTCTTGGTATCTGTATCTCTGCACAGATAACTTCTAAAAAGTGTTATCAGTGCACTTGGTTTTCACATGCTCACCTCTCATTTTTCTCCAATTTCCTCATATATTTTTCTCCCAAAGTCCACAAAGATACAAAGAACAGGCAATTTTTTTAAAATTATTTATTTATTTATTTATGGCTGTGTTGGGTCTTCGTTTCTGTGTGAGGGATTCCTCCAGTTGCGGCAAGTGGGGGCCACTCTTCTTCGCGGTGCGCGGGTCTCTCACTATCGCGGCCTCTCTTGTTGCGGAGCACAGGCTCCAGACGCGCAGGCTCAGTAGTTGTGGCTCACGGGCCTAGTTGCTCCGCGGCATATGGGATCCTCCCGGACCAGGGCTCGAACCCGTGTCCCCTGCATTGGCAGGCAGACTCTCAACCACTGCGCCACCAGGGAAGCCCCAGGCAATTATTTCAAATCCAGTAGTCCCTGTCCTGTGCTTATCTTGTTTGTCTCTCACCAGAATTCAGCACTTCTAGAATCCCTTTCCTTCTTAAACACTCTCCTTTGCTAACCATCATGACACTGCATTTTCTGACTTTTCTTCCCAATCATCCAGATTCCTCATTCTTATTCTCCTTGGTTGGGATTCCTTGGATGATAACCTCAAAATGTTGGGGTTCATCAAACCTCCGTTTTTAAAGTTTACCACAGTTCTAATTTTAACCAGCAATTTTACAGACTCCTGAATAGTTTTATTAGGAGAGCAATGCTTAATTTTATAATGTGAAGTAAGTAGTCTTCAACTGCTTGACCTTCAGCAGTTTGACTATGATGTGTCTAGACATGGTTTTCATCATATTTATTCTGTGTGTGTTTAACATCGATACATTTGATCATTATTGGAAGCTAATCAACCATTAGGTATTTAGTTTTTATTTTTGTTTTAGTCTAGTTCTCAGCCTCCAATTATACGTATGTGAGACCATTTAACCATATCTATCCATTTCTTATACTTTCTTCTTTTATTTTTATTTTATTTCTCCTTTTGGTGCTTCAATTTGTATATTTTCTATTGATCTGTCTTTCATTTTACTAATTTTGTTTAAAGTTGTGTCCGGGATGCTTCTAAAACCACCCAATGAATTCTTAATTTTATATGTTTTATTATTTAGTTTTAGAGTGTTCTTTTGGTCCTTTTTTTATAGATTCCAACTCCTCGTTAAACTCTTTATTTTTAACCTATTTTCTATATTTGTCTCCATATTTTAACAAATCTACATTAATTATTTTAAAGTCCTTGCCTGCTAACTTCTAAGTCAATGGATTGGCTTCTATTACTTTTCTTTTGCTCAGGTGTGTGTTATGTGTTCCTACATCTTTGCATTTCTTGTAATTATTTACAGGGGACCTTAGGTTTCAATAGACTGTAGAGAAGAAATCAATGTTATTTCTCCACAGGTATGGTTTTTCTTATTTGTTCATTAGACAGATCAGATGAGGGGCTGATTAATTTAATACAGTTATGTATTTTGTTGTGTCCACGTTGGATTTCCATTTTAATTAGTTTCAGCCCACTTCTTGTTTCAAATATCTTGAAGTTGAGTCTCCTTATTGAGACTTTGTTTCCTAAACACTGTGAGCCCACAGATGATTTAATCTGCATGTGCCATCCATTCTGAAGGCTCCCATTTGTCTCAGCACCCATCAAACCTTCCGTGAGGAAAAAGGGGCATGTGTTTGGAGTTCCTCTAATTTAAATCCATTCTGTCCATCCAGATGGCCTTCAAAGCCTCTCTGGTCTCTTTAGTGATCTTCTGCCCATTGCAAGCCTGATTCTCAGCCTGTTCCTGATTCAAGAAATTCTCTGCAAGAAAATAAGTTTCCAGTGATTCAGTCTACTGAGAAAGAACAATTTTCTACCTGGAATTGTAGTATCTCTAGTCCTCTCGGTTATTTAGACCTCATGTGTCTTTTAAAAATGTCTCTCTTTCTAGCTGTTAACTTCTCTAGTTTTTGTGACAACTTGCCTCCACCTCCAACAGTCTGTAAGAGCAGGGAGAGCTCTGTCATCAGTTAATTATTTCTACGCTAACATCTCCCCTAAAACTCCATAACTCAGAAACTATCTCTGTCTCTCTTTATCTCTCTGTCTTCTTGTCTTGTGTGTGTGTGTGTGTGTGTGTGTGTATTTCAAGGCTTTATAGTACCAAGTAAGAATAACATTTTTATGTTAAAGGATAAACAATAACTTCTCTATCAGTACCCAATAGGCAAGATTTTGAAATATTAAAACAAGATTTTAATTCATTTTTATTTTAAGTAGTAAATAAAATGAAAAGAATCTAAAGTTTTAGCATTCCAGGTAGGCAATTTTCTGTAAAATGTGAATAATTTCCAGAAAAATTACTTTCATAATTTTTTCCTCAGAACAATATAAACCACAAGTTAAAAACATAATTTTATATAAATAGGTATTTTATATAAATATTGCAAATAAGCAAGTAATACAATTGTAATATTTAATTTAGATATTTGGTATCAAGTTTAATGTTCAACCATAACAAATAATACGTGTAATAACATAACCCAATTCATCTACTAGGTATATTATTCTTATTAGCTGTATCTAAATATTAATGTTACAATGAACTATTTGTGCAACAGGTTTTTTGTGTGTGATTCATTTTGCCCCACAGTTCGAGTGGGAGAGCAGAAGTTTACAACTGAGTACCACATAAAGAGGACCCACAAAAATAATCCTTTTCAATACAGATTTGCTTCTATACTCCAATTTTATTTTTTAAATGCTTTCCTCTGGTCACCATTTACTAAGTACAAAAGCTAGTATATGAATTCCACTTATCTGAAAGTACCATTTGAGGAAGAAAACAAAGGAAGACTCTTTATCTCACCCACTGTCAGATCTTGATCTCTCCTTTTCCCTAAGAACATCCAATACACTACTGTAGGAACCACTGTTAGCATCCCCCTCTTTGTCACTGTTCTGCCTGGACAGGGGCGTGAATGAGGTCAGACAACCATTATGGGCAGTAGAGGCAACCCAGGGGCAGGTGAGACTGCTGACGGCATGCCCTTGCCCCGCGCTGGCTCCCCAGTGAACGACAGAGTGATTCCCAGGGCTGGCCTGGAGCAGGATGATGACCATGTTGAATCACCTGCAGCACCAGCAGTAGGACACGTTGTTCCATCACTTCCGGGCCTGTCCTGGGCAACACGACTTGGTTTGTCTTTGGTGGTTTCTCCCTTCTGCTCATTGATCATCCTTACCCACTCCAAACTCCCCTGCCTTTATATTATCTGTAAAGTGACTATTATCAAATATCTCATTATAAACACAATGATGTGTGCGCTCAAATTGAATCTACTCCAAAAAAAAAAAAAAAAAATTGAATCTACTCCAAAGGACCACTGACTGAGACATGGAAATACTCTAATCAGAAACCACCTGCATCAGAATGGGATTTAGTATTTACAGTCCACTGTCAATTTTAAAAAGTAAATTAAAAAGTAATGACACATAATATCTGAGCTAAATTTTATTAGAAAAATTAGAATATTAAAATATTAAGATGGGTAAGAATTTATTAATACTTTCCAGATTATATACATGATTGAGGTTTAAGCATCTATCAAAGCAGCCATCTTCCAATTTTTATCACATTTGTCATAGAAACGTATGCCATTGTGCATATTTGGTTGGAATGTTTTAATTATTTACATCATTTAACTATGGATTTCAAAGTACGTAAGCATTATAAAATTATAAGCACAACAACAGTATGGGCTTCTCCATAAAAATGTTAACTCAACAAATTATACCCCATGTTCCATTTTTCCTAAAATTATTTGAAGTCTGATTTTGCAATGATGATAACATGGAAACAGAATACATGAGTATGCTACAAAAAATTAAGAAAAGCTGATCTGAACACATTGGGAAGTTGAATTATAGTGACAATTATTAAATTATTGCATTTCTCCTCTCTTGAAATAATTGAATGTACATTAAAAGGTAAGGTGTTCTAATCACTACTTAGAAAGTGTGATTTAACTCTAAGATTTTTAGATATGATTCAAATTTGGGATGTACAAATTATTGATCCTCTTTGCTGGAGAGTATTCAAAAACTGTTTATACCCTGATTCAGTAGGTAAGGATCTTGGATGTTGTCACTTCCATCCTCACAACAAAAAAGCTGAACAAACTGAAAATCAACAACTCTTTTTAGACCTGTCAGAGAACTGAGGTCACAGGAAAAACAGCTTCCTGCAAGAACAGAGAGACAGACAGACAGACAGAGAATCACAAACCACTGAAGCAGAAGCCAGAAGCAGAAACTGGGCAAGAGCTGGTGTCAGGGGGGTACAATGGAAAGAACGGCATGTCTCATGTCTTAGTTAAGAAGTCTCTAGGGAAACCCAAAGATGACAAGAGAGACACAAACAAGATAATTTTAGTATAGCGAACAGTAAGCACAGTTTAAGTAATAGGTAGGTAAACAAAAAACCTCACATTAAAGGTCTAGTTACTTCAGTTCCTTTAGTCCAACCATCATGTCTGGCTTTCAACAAAAAACTACAAGGCATATTAAAAGACAAACAAACACCACAACTTAAAGAGACACATCAATCCTCACTACCAAACCCAGATAGGGCAGAGATTTTGAACTTGTCAGACCAAGAATTTTAGAAAAATTATGATTAACATACCAAGGGCTCTAATGGAAAATTGAAAAACACACAAGAAGAGTTGGGAAAAGTAAGCAAAAAGGTAGAAACTGTAAGAAAGAATTAAAAAGAAATTCTAGAAATAAGAAGCACTATAATAGAAAATGAAGAATGCCTTTGATGGACTCAGTAATTGACTGGACACGGCCAAGGAAAGAATCAGTGCGCTTGAAAATATGTAGATAGAAACTTCCAAAACTGAAATGCAAATAGAAAGTAATTTAAAAGATGGAACAGAATACCCAAGAACTGTGAGATAATTATAAAAGATATAACATATGCATAATGCAAATAAAATAAGGAGAAGAAAGAAAGAAATGGAAGAAATACTTGAAATAATGATGGAGAATTATCCAAAATTAATGACAGATACCAAACCACACATCCAGGAAACTCAGAGAACACAAATCAGGATAAATAAATTTAAAAATTTACACCCAGCCATATTGTATATAAACTTCAGAAAACCAAATAAAAAGAGAAAATATTGAAAGAATCCAGAGGAAAAAAAAATACCTCATATATAAAAGATCAAATGTAAGAATTAAGTCAGACTTTTCTTTAATCTACTTGCAAGCGAGAGTGAAATAAAATATTTAAAATACTGATAAAGTGTTGAAAGATAAAACCACTAATCTAGAATTATGTATCTAGTGAAATTATTCCTCAAGAAAAACAAAAATTGAGGGAATTTGTTGTTAATAGACCTGCCTTGTAAGAAATATTAAAAGAGTTCTTCAGAGAGAATGAATACAAGGTAGGTCAGGAAATCAGATCTACCTAAAGGAAGAACATAGGATAAAATAAACAAAGTCTTTTATTTTTCTTCTTCTTATATCTATCTAACCAAAAACAGTGTGTTCGAAATAATGATAACAGTATCTTTATTAAAAAATCACAAATGGGTGTTGGGTTTTGTCTAATTTTTTGCATCTATTAAGATAATCATATAATTTTTCTCTTTTATGTTATTAATAGGGAAAATTACATTGATTGATTTTCATATGTTCAATCTACTTTGCATTTCTAAGAAAATACCACCTGGTTGTGGTATTTCCATTTTAAATGTTGCTGGATCCAGCAACATTACTGGTGTTATGTTGAAGATTTTTGTGAGTCAGAAGGTATTTCCATCTGTAGTTTCTTTTCTTATGATGTGTTTATTTGGCTTTGATATGAGGCTAATTGTGGCCTCATAAATAAGTTGAATTCTTTTACATTTTTGAAAAGTTTTTGAAAGATTAATGTTAGTTCATTTGGCAAAATTCACCAGAGAAGCCAACTGGTGGTTTATAGCGTCATCCATATCATCTGATTACCCAGAGGTTTTATTAAATGCTGGAAACCAGCTATTGTTGAGGGGTTCTGAGTACCTGTTGGGGTCCACCTTCCATTCTCAGGTATGTAGTTTGCACTTCTGCCTTCGCTTTCACTTCCTCCTTGCACAGAGCCTCAAGGGCAGCCAGAAGTGATAGCTTAGGACTTGCTTAGGCTTTTACTCAGAATGTGCACAGCGCATTGAGTGAGCATGGACTTCTAGATTCCCAGGAATATCTTAGAGCTTGCCAAAGCTCCCTATGGACATCTCATTCTCCACTGTTTCCTTTTCAGATTTTTTTCCAGCTCATTGTTTTCCCCAGTTGTTATCACCCACACAGGCAGCTGCAATATTAGTTAGTTCCTGATGATTTTTTTCCAACAAACACCCCAGAGGAAAGGCTGTTCCCATAGGCTGAGCTCTAAGTCAGGTCAAATAAAGACAAACTTTGTGTGTGTGATTTCCAGGGGAATACTAGAGAGGTCTAATAATGGCAGTTATATAAAAGCTGCATTTTCCAGGAGTCCCAGCCACTTTCTGCACCTTCCGGGGGCTGCTAAGCTGCTGGTTTTCACTGTGACAGTGGGCAACTGGTTTTCAAGGGTTTCATTGAGCTTAAGAGAGGGGAGTTCATTTTGCTTGGATTTCTTTAAGCTTCTTGGATGTTTATATTCACATCTTTCATCAAATTTGGGAAATTTTCAGCCATCATTTCTTCTAATTCTCTCTGCCCCTTTTCCACTCTCTTTTCCTTCTGGGACTCCCACAATGTGTGTGTGGGTCTGTTTGATTCTGTCCCACAGGTTCCTTAGGCACCAGTCACTTTTCTATAATCTTTGTCTCTTTCTGCTCCTCAAACTCAATTTCCACCGTCCAATCTTCAAGTTCATTAATTCTTTCTCATTTCTGCTCAGATCTGTTTTGAATCCCTCTGGGAACTTTTCATTTTTGTTATTGTACTTCTCAGTTCCAGAATTTCTTTTTTAGGTTGTCTGTCTCTTTATTGACATTTCCACTGTATTCATACATTGTTTTCTTGACTTTCTTCATATTTTCTTTAGTTCTTTGAGCATTTATGACAGTTATTTTACAGTCTTTGTCTGGTATGTCTGTCATCAGTCATTTTCAGAGGTTATTTTCTGTTGATTCTTTTTGTCTCCTTTGAATGGGCCATACTTTCTTGTTTCTTTGTCTGACTTCTGATTTTTTGTTCAAAACTAGACATTTGAATATAAAAACCTGGTAACTGGAAATCAGATTCTCCCTCTTTCCCAGGGATTGCTGTCTTTTTTATTGGTTTTGTTTATTGTTTTTGTTTTTTAAATTTGTTTGGGCTGTCTATATGCCAAGGATCAACTTGAGGTGTAAAATTAAGGTCTTCTCAGGTTTTTTCTAAGCTTGTGCCTTTCCCTGTTTAGGCATGATTACTTTCTAATTTTCCTCATATATGCAATGGCTTTGGAATGTCCTAGTTTTTAATGTCTGGCTCCCAAAAGAGAACAATTGTGGGAGAAAATAAAGGTCACTGGCCCTTTAACTCCCCTGGAAGTCACTTTAGACAGAGTGGACGAGGGTCTCAACAATAGGGGGGAGATGCAACAACAAGGGCTGCCTACCTTTGTCTGCACTTCCTTGAGCAGAGGCAACAATCAGTGATCAGAGCACACAGCCATGATATTCAGAGGGCTGGGTCCTATTTGCCCAACCTGGGTGGGGGATGGGAATGAGTAGGGTGGAGGATGAGTAGCTGCTACTGGGCTAAGAGCTAAAATTGACCAAATTAACTACAATTTGCTGTTCAAGTCTTCCTCTGGGGTTTGCAAGCCTTCAATAGACTCCAGAGTTCCAAAGTAGCTACATCACACAGATTCTGCAAGTGTTAACTGCTGTCTAGATGGGGAGGCTGATTCCTACCGCTTCCTACTCTGCCATCATCCCTAAATCCTTTGTGATGGGTGCTCATACTGTTGAAAAACCAAAAAACAGGGCTAGTTACCTCAAAATGAAAAGAGAGATTTTAGTAAAGATCTCTTCTGTTTCTTGTCAATGTTCTTATAGAAGTTTACCTATATATGCATTAAATAATCAGAATTTAGAAAATACTCTGAAGCTGTTTTTAGCCTTTCAAAAATGTTTATATCTTTAAAGTATTCTTTCCCACCTTTTTGGAAAATTTTGTGATATAAGTTAGTAATTATTGTTAGAGTTTCAGAATCATTTATTAATAAAATATGGCATTTCCCTGGCAAGAAAAATCCCATTAGTGCTTTGCTATAAAAGCCCCATAAGTGGAGTTCTAAGTACTTTACCAGCTTCCTATCTTTTTTTTTCTTTTTTGAATGACAGCTTGAATCATTAAAAACAGTTAGCACTAAAATGATTTACTTTCATCTAAATAGAGATTACTTAATTTAATTAAATATGCTTTATGCTTTGCAATTGCCACAAAGTGGTTCCTGCAAACTTCTAACTCATTATTTCATGCATCCACAGTGTCAGTGGAATACTAGGAGAGTACAGATTTTAGACCTTTTAGCTCCACTTTGTAAACATCTTTAAAAATTCAAGAACTCTCTGGAAATTTTGCGTTGGCCTGTGAAACTTACGTAGTTCCTGATCATTTTTTACTAAAGTTACTATACTTTCTTTTGTACTTCTGTAATTCTGATTTGCTTTCTGTGAATGTATTTACACCATGAAGGCTACGGATTCCTCTCACAAACTTTAAGAATTGCATTTTTAATTTTTCATGGCTGTATTTAACTCATCCTGATTTCTTTTTGTCGCTGTACACCAGAAAATTTTCCTGTTTCAAAGCTTCACTTTCCAAGTTTGAAATTTTAAAATTTATCAGTTTCGCAATTTAAAATAAAACTTGCAGTTTTCAAACTATGAGTATACCTCATCTCATTGAATTTCTTATATTACAAAAACACATTGGCATTCTTGATTTTTTCCTTGAGGATAAACGTAAGTTCCTCTCATTATCTTCTTGCTGACTTTTAGATTACTGCAATTTGAAACCAATGCAAGCATAAGCACAGCTGATAGAAGCCAAAGGGTTGTTAGCACTAACCAGTATGTGTAGATTTCAAGGACTCTGAGGTCACCCTGCCTGAGTTTGAAAAACAGTTTTACTACCTTGGTTGAATAGTTACATGAAGTCACATTTATTCTGAGTCTCAATTTCTTCTTCTGTAAAATGGCAATTATAATGGTACCTGTGTGAGAGGGTTATTGTGAGGAATAAGTGAGTAAATATATGTAAATTATTAAGCACAGAATCTGCCATGTAGTAAGCACTCAATGAATGAGAACTTTTTTCAGCTACATTTTATCTAGCACCACATTTATCCTGGACTTCTATCGTTTATGTACATTATATCCTACCTTCAAAATATCTCTGCAGTGTGTTTACTCTATACCCATTTTACACGTGAAGAACCAGGCAGTTAAATGCCTTGCTCAAGGCCATAGAAGAGATGCTTGGTAGAGCCAGACGTCAACGCAGGTCTAAGTCAGACAACCTCTCCTCCTTCCCCACTCTGATGTCTTCCACCCAGAATAGAGAAATCAGAAAAACAAATCAAAACACAAAAGTTAAAATCTTGCTTTGTGCACTCCAAATATGTAGAAAACCTGGAGTGTGACATCTTTTCTAGGTGGGAAGGGAAAGCTGATTGAAAACCAAAGGGAAGTAGGAAACATTTCATACTCACCTGAGAGGAGAATTGGGGGAGATTTGCTGACTGCCCTCAGCTCAACCCTTCTCTGCTACTTCTTAAATCTGCCTGAAGTTCGGATACAGAGCCACCCAGCGAGTCCTAGACTGGATCATACAATGTGCGAGGACGAGATCTAAATAGGCTCAGTGAGAATGCAGCCCTGGAGTCAAGACCTTCACAACCTGCACAGCTACACCCACACGCTGGGGAACTGTCCACCCACTGATAGTCAAGAAACTCAGCCTCTGCCTTCAGTTCATAGCTTAGAAGACGATGCACGTTCTGCTTACCTTAGAGACAAGGTCAGATGGCTGATGCTTCCAATTTCTAAAATTCTCAATAGACCACTTAGAGCTATAGCTGCATAGAGAAAATCTGCTGGACTTTCATCTTTGTTACCTTTTCCCTCACCCTCACTCTCAGCTGTTACATGAGTTTCTATTTCCCTGGGCAAACAGGAAGAATCAAAAGAGACTTTCCATAAACTTTACCCACCGTATCTACCCACTTAAATAGAATCTCACTCATGTGTGTGTTTCCTAAACTGTGTCCATAAATAAACACTCCATGCTCCTTAATCTAAAGCCAGTCCCTCAAGTTGCACTTAGGTATCACTTGTTCAAAGCTTGGCACATGAGGTCAATGAACGGATTTCATCAGACACTGCTTCCTTAACTGAGAGGAAGATAGATAACCAGAGAGAGACAGAGAGAGGAGAGAGACCCAGTGAGGAAAGAGATGGCCTGGACTCCTACTAACTCCTCAATCCTAGTTCCAGGGGATTATTAAGTGTTACATTAACCTCTTGTGGCAATTGTGTCTTGGTAAAAACAAAAGGCAATGTTACTAGCCTTCAACCTCTCTATTATCAAATCATGAATTAACTTCATGTTTAATTTCCTCAGAAATATCTCAGTTTTAAGGGGAAGAAAAGCTGGATATGTGTAGCTTTATCATCTTGGGGAGCTCTAAAAAACAGCTTTGTTAGAGTTCCTCTTCTGTTTTATAATTCTCTCATTACAAATTTAATTTTCCAAACAACATTTCTCAACACATTTTTCTCTAAGCATATCTTTACTTGTCTATCCATCTTCTCAACTGCTTCACAATCCACTTGAGAGCAATGTAGCATGGCATGTGCACTCATAAATGGTTTATAAATGAATAAAACCAGATAGATAGATGATAGATAGATAGATAGATAGATAGATAGATAGATAGATAGATAGATAGATAGGACTAGGTATACATATAGATGTAGATATAGTTATATATCTTCTATCTCTGATAGGAATATGATGGCAGCTGACTTCTGAATTTTTCCTTGTCTTTTCTTGGAAACTTTTAGAGAAATAAATTGAGCAACAACAGAAATCTCAAATCTTCAGGAAAATTTTGAGAAAACACACAGGCTCCAAATTTTATTTAAGTGTCACCTACATGAGACCAGCAGAAACTGTGGGAGAAATTTTCAGTATATACTGGTGTGGTGGGGCAGTTCAGGGAGATTGTAGCTGTGTCGGATACCAGAAGCCAGGAGTAAATCTTCACCCCTAGGAGGGAACCCCATTTAAACAGGAAGTGGTTTCTGAGCAAGATAGAAAAAGATGCCATAGAAAGTACTCAACAGAAAGCCAAAGGAGGCAGATTTCAGGAAACAACACCTTCTAAGAAGCATTCAAGGACAGAACTCCAGAAATTCTCTCCTTTATATTCTAGATCATCACATCTTCACTGTCTACTGAGCACAGGGCAACTAAGAAAGACAGAAGAAAAATATCCAAAATAACTTCCAGGTAAAAAAAAGAACAACAATCTAAAATTTAAAACTTCCAGGAAAAAATGAGGGTGATAAAATGGCACCAAAAGAGATGGAGATACAAATAAGAAATTATTTTTTCAAAGAAAAATCCACCCTAAAATTGGTATATCAATATATAAGAAAGAAGGAAAATACAATATTGAAATACCTAACTCAAAACATTAGAAAAATAAAAGTTAAATATAGAAAAAGATGAATAGCACAATAGAAAAACGCACAAGGTTTGGGAATGAAAAGTTCATAGGAAAGAAGTTCTTATTATCAATGCCACTCATAATAAGAGATGAGTAAATTTAAAATTACACAGAGATGCCACTTCTCTCTTGTCAGATTAGCAAAAATTCCAAAACCTTGACAATATAGTTTTTTTTTTTAATCAAGTTAACAGAAAATATACACTCGTACAGTCCTAATGGGAGCACTAATTGCTTACTCCTAAGGAGGTCAATTGACAATATATAAGGCAAATAAGACAAACAAAGTTGTATTTTATGCTTTGTTCTAGGAATCCAACATCTTAGAATTTGTCTTACAGATATCACACACACACACACACCACACACACACCACACACACACAAGTTATTAACACCTAAATACCAAATACATATGTTGTTATCGTAGCATTATTTTTCATAGCAAAAGATTATAAACAAGGTAGTATGATTCATAAGAGAAAAGTTGTTCGGTTTAAGTGAACTAAAATTTTAAAAATTTGCTCTTCAAAATACATTGTTAAAAGTTTGAAAAAATTGAAAATTGCCGCAGACGGGCAAAAAAGTATTTTAAAAACAAACATCTGAGAAAAGGCTTGTATCTAAAATAAATAAAGAACAATTGGAACAGTTACAACCCAGTTAAAAGGCAAGAGATTTGAGCAGATATTTCACAAAATAAAATGAGCATATTGGAAATATGAAAATAACCGTTAAATGCAAACCAAAACCACCACTACAGATACTGCTACGGATATCTGGGTAAAATGGGTAGAATTCAATGGCTAAAATTGAAAAGGCAAACAGTACCAAGGGCTGGGGAGGATGGGGAGTAAGTGATCTCTCGCAGGCATGCAAAGTGGTCCAGTCACTTTTTGAAACAGTTAAGAGCGGTCACCAAGCTTCCCAGGGAATCACTGATTGATGAAAATATTCTATAGACTGCTTATGTTTTACCCTTTTGAATTTTTTTAATGAAGGTATGATTGACAGACCAAAACCTCTACATATTTAATATATACATCTTGATGAATTTGGAGATGAGTATATACCCTTGAAAAAGTCACGATGTAATATGATCTAAACATAACCATCGTCTCTAAGAGTTCCCCTCCTCCTTCTTTTTTTGGATAAGAACATTTAACATAAATATTAAATCACTGTGTATACACCTGAAGCTAATATATTGTTGTATGTCACTTACACCTCCTTTAAAAAATTTTTAAAACACAACAAAAAATAACATAGGAATTTCATTCTATCAAAATAAAATTATTTTCCTTCAAAACTCTTTTTTTTAAAAAAAACACATTTAACATAAGATATACCCTCTTACCAAATTTTTAAGTGTACGGTGTTGTCATCTTTGTACACCGTGCTATATCGGTCTCTAGAACGTATTCATCTTGCGTCAGTGAAACTACGCAGCCTTTGACCAACATATCCCTGATACCCACCCCCCGCCATGCCTAGTAACCACCGTTCTACCTTCTGCTTCTGTGAGTTTGACGGTTTCAGATTCCTGATATAAGTGGGATCATGTAGTATTTGTTCTTCTGTGTCTCCCTTATTTCACTTAGCATAATGCCTTCCAAGTTTGAACATGTTTGTAGTAAATGGCAGGATATTATTATTTTTCAGGCTGAATAATATTCTATTGTATGTATATACCACATTTTCTTTATCTGTTCATTTGTTGATGGACATTTATGTTGTTTCCATGCCTTGGCTATTGTAAATAATGCTGCAATGATATATCTTCGAGATCCTGACTTCAATTTGGGGGGGTATATACCGAGAAGTGATGGATTGCTGGATCACCTGGTAGTTCTATTTTTAATTTTTTGAGAAGTCACTATACTATTCTCCATAATGACTGGGCCAATTTACATTTCCACCAACAGTGCACAAAGATTCCCTTTCTCCACATTCTCACCAACACTTGTTATCTTTTGTCTTTTTGATAAAAGCCATTCTAGATATAGGGTGATATCTCTTTGTGGTTTTGATTTGCATTTTCCTGATGATTAGTGATGTTGAGGACTTTTTCATGTACCTTTAGTCACTTGTATGTCTTTTTAGGAGAAATGTCTGTTCAAGTACTTTGTCCATTATTTAATGTGCTTATTTTGGATTTTTGATAGTGAATTATAGGAATTCCTCATATATTTTGGTTATTCACACTTTATCAGATATATGATTTGCAAAGATTTTTCTCCATTTCTTAGTCTGCCTTTTAATTTTGTCGATTGTTTCCTTGGCTGTACAGAAGCTTTTTCTTTTGGTATAATCCCAGTTGTCTGTGTTTCCTTTTGTTGTCTGTGGTTTTGGTACTATATCCAATAAATAATTGACAGGTTGTGGCAGACCTTTACATCACAACCTTTTCCTCTTCTACCTGGACCTTTTCTATATTGGAGTATTCCATGCTTTGCTCTTCCTGTAGACAAAGAAGAGAAAAAGACGTTGGCCTTGGAAGCCACATATCAAAGGTGGCAGAGCTTCCCTGTGTCTGAATTTCAAAATGCCTGTTTGGAAAAGAGCTTTCCTGCCCTTTTCCTTCCCCCAACCTTGGGCTTGGTACTACTCAACAGCATTATGTGAGCAAGAGATAAGCTTATGTTCTGCTGAGTTATATATTTGGGGACCAGTTAGTTTTTCAGGTTGGTAACTATCATGAACAGCATATTTTCTATCCATGATGCACTGCGTACATCTAGTCTTTTGATGTTAACTCTCATTTAGTACATCATAATATGCACCCACATTTACATACCCCTCCTCAGTTCAGAAAACCCAGATTGCCTGGTATTTCTCTCCATCATAAACAATGCTGCCGTACACATCCATGTGCCTACCTCCAAACCTATGAGAACTTCTTTGGAGGAGATAACATACACAAAATTGATTTTTCTGAGCCGTATGCCTTTAACTTAACGAAGTACATCCTGCTGTCTACAGTGGTCTTCAGAAGCCAAAATAATACAAATCTCAGCAACAAACTGACAAACTTTTCAAACATAGGATGGATTTGTTAATAGATAAACAGCAACTACCTGGTTCTTCTTGGAATAAGAATAGGCATAAATCAGAGTTTTTAAAAATTAGGTAAAGTTAAACAAAACAAAATATTATAGGCAGTGAGGGTGGCTAAAAATGAATTTCTGAAAAAAGTGAAAGGCCATGCTTTTACTGTTTATGTAAATGAGTCATGTCTTCATCTGCTTTTGTAGGCTCTCTTCATTGCTCTATACTTAAACATTGGGTTACCTCAGGACTCTGTCTTCAGGCTTCTTCTCTCTCTGTGCTCACCCCCAAGATGCCACCATTCACTCTCGTGGTTTTAAATACCATCTATGTGCTGGAAAACCCAAAGGTACACTCCAGCCCAGAACTCACCCCTGAATTTCCTATTTCCAGCTCTCTACTCAATATCTCCTCTTGGTTTCTAATAGGAATCTCAATATTAATGTATCCAACACTAAACTTTTTGCTTGTTTCAGGCTTGGGTTCATTTCTGAATGAGAGAAAATTCAAAACAACATTAACTAAAACAAAATAAAAGTTCTTCTGCCTCATGAAAACATGAGGAGTCAGGGTGGCATGACTGCTCCCTATTAACCATCCACGTTGCTGCCCTTCAAAGCTCCAACCGTGGCCAATGTCTCATGGGTCAAAACAGTTTAATCAACCCTAGCCGTTCAATATACATTCTAGCCTTTTGAAGAAAGAAGAGATGGAGAAATGTACAAATTCCCCTCCTGGTCTTTAGGGACACATGCCAGAAGTTTCTCATGCTTTGAAGGTCTCAGAGAAAACCCTAATATATTATTCCCTACTAAGGTTTGGAATAGCTTGAGAAAAAAATTAAAGGAGCTACAAAGTGAAACTCAAATGTAACTTTGATGGCATAGGCAAACCTGGTTGTATGTCTGTTGGTCAGGTGATCATGGACCTTTACCCTAGACCAGAGGCAGAGCCCCACAGAGGAGCAGTGCTCATTATCCCTGTGAGCATCTTATTCCAAACAGGAAGGATGGTGGGGTTAAGCCAAGCATGTGCAGTCATTCCACCCAAACGTACTGACGGGTTACCCCTCCCCACCTCTCAAGGAGACAGAGAGAAGCCAGTAGAGTGCTCTGGATAAATCTCTTCTCTTAAAATCCAGAAGGGTCTAAGCGTTCATCTTTAACACATGATACTATCCTCATCTTAGGAGCGGGGTCACATTTCACTGCAAGAAATCCTAAGGAATGTGGTATGTATTCAAGGGGGTCTTGTGTTCAGCTAAAATTCAGAGCTTCTGTTCCCAAGGAAGAAGAAATCATAGTTTCTTGTGGCACCAAGTCCATTTCACTGCAACCTGCCTTCCTCTTGGCCACCTGAACATCCTTGTGTATATCTCTTATACACAGTCTCTCCCTAAAAGACAGAAGCCCAAGGTGCCAACCAAATGACTTTGCATATTATTCAAGTTTCAGGATGTCTGAGAGATGCTCAGTCATCTTCATCAGACCTGGGTATGGATCCCTGTGATACAGTGCCTGTATAATAAGAAGTATTTAAACTGTCATGTATACCAATAGAAAAGGGGAGTAGGAAAAGGTGACCTCAGCAAAATCTGCACTCAGAAGGCAGGCAGTGGAACCCTTGTCAGTCCTAGGCTACAGCAGCTTCAGGTCGTGCAGGCCAGGGATTCTGCAAACTCTTGCCTCACAGTGGATTCAGTTCTTTGAGTCTCAGTTTGTCCCTTCTCTGCTCTCTCAGAGCAGCAGCCCTTCCTCCTTGTCTTTCTTAGCTCCTGATTACATCCTTTGGAATGTTTTCCCTCATCCATTATTCTCCACGGCCGCATCTGAGATGAGCTTTGGGGAGTCCACTCTTTGGGAGATCTGTGCAGACTCTATTTTACCTTTAAGGTTGCTTATCTTCTGTGGGAATGGCAGCTCCAGGAAGGCTGACACTGTGTCTTGTTCAGTACAGTAACCCCAGAATGGGGAAGAGTGGTGCCTGCTTGTACCATGCGCTCAATGACTATTGGTAGAACAATGGTCGGCCCTGTTGAGTCCTCTATCCATAGAAGGGAGCAAAACAGACCATTCTCTTTTAACCCCATTGTTCTATTAATTTATGGTTTCATCATACAATAGTCAACAGGTTCAAGGAATCTCTGTTGTATGCTTCTGAAATTCCAGGGATCCATTTATTTCACCAGACAATACATGCGTTACTGTCAGTTCACCTATACTATCTCTTTGCTGTAAAGGTGTCAGTGTATGCAAAGGTATGTGACCATGTTTTTAGTAGCAAACCAGCATATGCTACTTTAAAAACCCTTCCTTCCTTTTTCTGAAAAGCTTCTGCCGTGTGTTAATTACTATTAAGGGCACTGAGAATATGAAGACAGAAAAAAACACAGTTTTTTTTTTTCTTTAAGAGCAGTAGAATGCAGGAAACCTAGATATGGAAGTAAAAAAAAAAAAAAGAAACTTAGGACGATGTAATATCTTATAATAAAGGGACGTGCTGAGGAGCAAATTGGAGGAAAAGGATAACAAGGGAGGGTGAGGATAGGAGCAAATTTCCAAAGGAAAATAATTGTAAAGTAGGCATTGCTATTCTTCAGGAACCATGGTACTCTGACACCAGATCCCCAGTGCTCTTCGGACCCCTAGGCTCTCAGCTGAGTGACCAGCCCATTCCAGCTTCCCGGACTGTAAGACACGTGCTCTGTTGCAACTGCTCTGCCCCTATTTCATCTATCTGTCAAAATGCAATGAATTTCCACTCATTTTCCTAAATTTGACTACACACACATAGAGCTGTCGTTTCTCAAGAAATCTTATAAACTAACTTTATTCAGTATATATAGTCATCATTAGGTTAGAAGTGACTTTTCCCAAGGGCATTACTATTCAACACGTGAGCAAAGGACTGCTGAAGTTGGAAAATAATTTGATGTTGAGAATGAGTTGCTAAAGGGAGCAAGGAGGAATTACTGGGGTCGGAGGGAGTTTCTCGGCACTCCTAAGTTTGTTCCAAGAAGCAGCTGCTTTCTCTGCTGTCGGTGAAGTCTGTTTCCTCTCAGGGTCTATGGCACGCCTGAGGGATAGGGAATCCTCGCCTGATGATGCCTAGTGATGGCGTCCACTTCGGAGGAATCTGATAGAGATCTCTGATGACCCCTTAGCCACCCAGCCCCAATATGTGTGCTTGGTTTATTTTAGGACAGAGGTTTCCATGTGGGAAATGATAATGATCTGAACAAAAGCAATTTCTCCCCGCTCTCCAGTTGATAACACATGGCCTCCATTATAAACACTCATGAGCGCCTTTTCTAAATTCACACATATTTCTGCACAAAACCTAATGGTCCATTGAGTCAGGAGTTCTGTATGTGACAGTAGCTGGTGCCAGATGTTCCAGAGGAAAGCTGAAAGCCCCCCTGATGGAGCTAACCATCAAAAACTAAAGCACCGGGAGAAGTCTTAGCTGACCCAAGGTGGAAATCAATCACAGGTCTTGAGCCGAAAAGATCATTACTATTGGCAGAATTTCATCTTGGCAAGTGCTGTTGCACACACCATTTTTCCATACAAATTAAGCTAAATGCATTATGAACAGTTGGTAACTATTAACAGTGACTACACTTTTCGACAGTCTCTAACAATTTTCTTCAACTCTTAACCATGTTAACAGATGTGTTAATTACTGCACTAAACAAGGCATATAATGAGATCAGTTAATGTGCCTCTCTGTGTGGAGAAAGGGGAACATTGAAAATATAATGACAAAATTACACAGATTTTAAAAAGATGTTTTCTTAGATATCACAATAATGAGAATTCTAGGATGTTCAGGGAAAATTTTTAATAATCTATTTAAAATATAAAAGAAATATAGGCAGAAATGTATCTATGTTCCTTACTGTGTTACTTCTAAAGTTAGATTGGAAAAGGTGATGAAGCAGGTAAATAAAATAGACTATATCCACAGGATTAACCTCTCTGTGGCTATTGAAATTAATTTTCTGAAATATATTTACGAAAAAGTGGTCACAAAAATTTGTGCAGTATGATTCAATGTGTTTTCAGGCTACCATTCTATCTACATAAACTTGTACACTCAGACTTATATGCATACGACCCTAGAAGAATATATATCACAATATTCACAAAGGCTCTTCAGAAATGGAAGGATTATATATATTACTTTTATCTTATTTTTTTTGCCTGCAAAAACATGTATTAATTACATTTTAGTATGGAAATACGAGTTATTTTACAAAAAAAAAAAAATACCAGTACTACAGTTGTTTAAAAAAACAACAACTCCTTCCTAAATATAGGCAGACACCCTCTTAACAGTTCCCTTTAGAATATTTGAGACAGGTTAGAATTTTCCAAAAGATTTTTGACTAACTCTGAGAGAGAGAATAAAGGGGAAACAGCAAAGAAAAGACAGGAAACATAAAACCAGTCAAGCTTTCAAAGTACCGGTTTCGTATCCCATAACTACTTTCCAAGCTCACAGACCATGTTTCAGTTGTCATCCTATCTCATTCCAGCCCCAAAGTTTTAGTACAACTCTTCGGGCAACATGTTATGATCCCTGCACTCTCGGCTCTAGACAAAGATCCCATCTTATTTTCAAATACAGACAAAAAAAGTGGTCTTCAGGTCATCCCAAACTCTCCACCTGCATCGAGTAAAAAGAGACCCATTTCAGGTAATGGACAATTTTTTTCTACTTCCGCTTTTTGTTCTGAGGGATGTCAATTATCAAAAGCCCATTGAAAATCTATTTATAACTGATAAATGAAACTGTCACTCAAATATAAGCGTATTTTCCTATTCTCAGCCTCCCCATTACCTCCAGCACTACAGATTATGGAATGACCTACCCAAGTCCAAATTATTGCTATATCTCAAAGGGATTCTTTTCAGGATATTTGAGTCTGAGGTCCTAATTTTGAATCTCAAGTTTCCCATGTCTTAGCTCTGTGTTTTTGAGCAAATTGATTAATCTTTTTAATTCATAATTCGTTCTCCAGTCCCACTTTTATGGACATTTGCTGAAGATCAAAGGGGGTAGCAGCTGTCAATTGTTTGTACTGTGTCTGGCACAGAGTAAACACTGAGTGATAGGAATGTCACAAGTCTTACAGCAGTAGTTCACAGGGACTCTGTTCTGAAACTTTTCCAAAGACTTTTAGTTACTTGTACAGTTATTTATTAGCACATTTAGGACTGGAGTTGAGCCATGAAATGTGTCACTAGCTACTCTTGAGGGTGGGGAGTGGAGATGACCATGCATTTTTTACTTTGAGCAAATAATCTAAGAGGCAGAAATGCATGGCATCTGGGGAGACCCTCCCATCAGTCACGTTCACTCCCTGTTAGTGCAGCAAATGAATTAGATCTCTAGCTACACACACACAGCCAGTGGTGGGAACACACGGGAAATCAGATGCAAGAAAACGCACAGACTAGAGACCTAATCCTCTATGAGAAACTGGAAAATACTGCTTAGTCTCACCTCACCACAGACACGGTGTGGTTAAGGCGAGGCAAAGCAGTTTGCTTGCTAAGATGGCTAGCCTAATATGGCTTATTATCTTTTCCTTCTTTCTTTTTTTGGAAAGCTTCCCAGATGATGATTTATTTGCCCTTCCAAATAGCACCTCGGAGGCTGAAGAAATAGGAGGGGTGTGAGGGAAAACAAAACTTGTTAACAGGGTGGAATTTTCTCCTTCTCCAAGTTAGTGGATTCCTTGGTGTCTATTCAGAGGATAAAGAAAAGATCCTGCCTGTTATTCAGCTTCAGTAAACACACAAATCAAACACGTCTCTGTCTGCAGCCGGAGGGGCAGATCTGTGAGTTGGCTGCTGTGAATTCCTGTGTCCGGGAGCTTCACACCAGCACTTGACTAAGAGGGGGATTCATTACAGGAACACGGATTCCTTGGCAGAATTAAAGCATCATTTTTTTCTCTTCCCATCACTGTGCTCATTTTAACTCCTCTCCAGAAGTTTCCTCTCTACCCTGGTGAGGGAAGGTGATGGATTTAGAGGAGCTAGAAGAGGAGAGAAAGAAACGAACCGACTGGTCCAAGAGACATAGACACAATATGTAGGTCCCTTGTTTGTGCGGTTCTATTTCTAGACCATGAGGAGGAGGAGGTCTGAATCGAGAAATGATGCCAAGAGTAGAGATGCAGTGTTCCTTCCTGGTGGTGGAGGGGACAGGGAGATGCAACTAGTTGCAAAAGCATCTTTAGCTTTTTCTTGAGTATGAAGAAGAAGTGATTATTTCAGGTGGGAAAAGTATTTGAATTTCCAAGTTAAATATGCAGAGAGTTGGAAGCATACAACTGAAGAAGGTAGGAGAGGGAAGAAATCCCACGATGCTGATTTATTTGTGAGCAGAGGGAAATTAGGAGACAAGAAACATAATTAATATGCACTCGAAACAGTATATGTATCTTCACTGGGTTAGGCACTTTTATAGGTTAAATTGTTTCCCCCAAAAGATATGCTGAAGTCCTAATCCCTAGTACCAGGGGAGGTGACCTTACGCGAAGAAAGGGTCTTTGCAGATGTAGCTGAGTTAGGATGAGATCATGCTGGGGGTGGATGGGCCCTGATAGAATATGATGGATGGGTGTTCTTACAAGAAAAGAAGAGACACAGAAAGACACACAGGTAGAGAGTCACGTGACCACAGTGGCAGAGATTAGAGCAATACAGCACCAAGCAAACACCAAGGACCATGGCCACCACCAGTGGCTAGAAAGAGGCAAGAGAGCATGCCACTCAGAGCCTTAGAGGGAGCCTGGCCCTGCCGACAACTTGAGCTGGGCCTTCTGGCCTCCAGAACTGTGCTGGAATACATTTCTGTTGTCTTAAACCATCCAGATTGTGGCATGTTGTTTCAGCAGCCCTTGGAAACGAATATACACACTGAAGGAACTAAGACCAAAATAGGATACCATTTTTACTGTTAAAAGATCTACAACATGACCAGGAAGGTTACCTTGTGAGGGTTGAAAACAACCTGTTACGACTGCTGAGAGAAGAAAGAGGTCAGCGTTAGCATACCGAGGCTGTCGGTGAAGTGTTTGTGCTAACATTTCTGATTGAGGCCTCATGCTATACTTATATAATTATAATTTTAGAACCCTATTATTTTGAAGTTGAAATGGACTAAAGAGAATATTCAAGCTCTTGCAAAATGTGCTCGAATTAGAGTTAAGGTCCCCAAGAGTCACTTCATCACTGCCCCGGCCCTGCTATTCCTGCCTCTTTAATGGGGCAGGTTCACTGTGATCTGTCCCAGAAACACGACATCGGGTCATTAGAATGCTGTCATTTAGCATACACGTTTAAGAGCTTGCCTTCCCCCAGCCAATAAGAGCAGGGATTTCCAATGCTTGACTGAACTCACCAGTTCTCATGTGTGTTAGCTTGTGTCTTGAACCACGTCTCTAAGTCTCTACCACTAACATCATATTCACCTTTTATTTTTTTTTAAGAAGCGGAACCTGACTCTCAAGAATTTAAGTGGAAAATAATTTTTTAGGCTATTGACTGGCTTACAGAATACTAAGAAAGACTTAAGACCTGGATTGTGTCATAAGCAGGACCAGGCAGCCAAAATCCCGTCACATGAGCCATCCAAGGAGAACAGGGGGCCACACCCTGCAGACTCCCGAGTGGCTTGGCTGTCTCTGTCGCCCACCGCTCTCCTGCCACTGCTGTCCTCGCCCTGAGAGCGTGGTTGCCGCCCTCCCTCCTGGTTCTTAGTCTGTGACAAGGCATCTGGGTGTCCGAGCCTGGCCTCATCTTAACCTCATGTAATTAGTTGTACAAGCAGTATGTAATTGTGTCATTAAATGTCAACTTCTTAATCTCAAAATATTTATATTAGCAACTTCATAAGAGTAAGAAATCTGTCATGAAACAAGAAAACGACTAATAGTTACTCCTTTCCAGGAGCAACAGTAAATAATCCAGCATCACACAATGTCCTGCTTTGTAAGAGCAAGTTGGAAATGAAAATAAAGTAAAAGTTACAAAATCTTTTTAATTTTGAGGTTCTTCCAATAAGATGATCAACTCCCAAAGGCAGAGAATATATTCCAATGTTTCTTTATCTCTCCATGGACACCTGAGCCTGTGCATTTGTGCCGTCGGTGCTGGTTGAGTGTCACTCCCCCGACCCCGACCGGGAACATCCTAAAACACACAAAGAGATTGACAGGACACCACGGGAGCCGGCTGTCACAGGGGTAGGTCAGCCACCAATGGCCCAGCAGCCTGACCATCTCTTGTGGATAACTCCAGCCCAGTGTGTCAGTTTGTTTCCTTTCTATTGTCAGGATATGGATACCTAGCCAGGAGAAAGGAGCTTTAGATTGAGGTGTACTTCTGACTTGTCTATCTTCCTAGAATTCGAACTTCTTCAAGCATCCAACCGGATTTTCTACTGCTGAAAGCTCCGAGTGCCTTTGGCTCACTGCCATTCACCAAAGGGGTGGACATTTCATATTTAATGCGAAGAACAAAATTCTATTATAAATAGCTCACAACAGGATTTATGGATACCTTTTAAAATGATACTCTCTGTCCCTAAGCAATATATGCCAGGAACCAATTAAATGCAATGTGCAGCACTTCTTGGGTGACTGGAACTTATTCAGAAAAATCATCACTGCTTTTGTTATTATTCAAACCTTCCGAGTGCAGATCAATTCCAGGGTGAATTCAGTGAAGTGCACTGCAGACAAGGCCCCCTCCGATCCTGATGTGTCATCTCACAGGGAACATGCCGACAGACAGCGGCAAAGAATATTGAGAGTGGCTTACAAGCTGAAAAAATATTGGTGTACTACAGGTATGTTTGTGAGTTGTATCTGAGTGCAAAATGTCATTAAAAAAGAGTGACATTTAAGGAAGAGCTGAGACCAGTCATACCCAGTACCATTTGCAAAGAGCCTTTCCTTAGTTTCTTTTGTCTTATCAAGTGATCATACAAGGCTCTAGGCTCAGACTCCTGGACCTGATTGCTAGAGATGTGTCTGCCCAGTTGTCAGAGGGCATTACATAAACATATATAAAATAGGAAATTAAAGGAAATACAGGAAAACAGTGTCTTTGTAAAGCAAACTTGTTTTTTAGATTTACACCTTTTTCTTTAATTTTTTACACAAAACTAGTATGTAATGGTAGAACAACTGAAGATAGATAAGCAAATAAGACGGGAAAGTATTATCAAATTTATTAATCATGGTTAACATTTAGTTCATTTCCTTCCATTATATATTACCTATATATATATAAAATAATTTATTAATAAATATATATTATATATAATTATGCTAACATTATATATATTTACATTGTTATATAATATAAATACTATTTTATTATTTATATGTATACATACATTTAGTTTTATACAGTTTTTACACATTTGTATATGGATATGATTATCATGTTCTTTTTCATGTATCAATCAGTTTCATATGTGTCTAAATTATCTTTGAAAATATGATTTAGGATATTAATAATATTTCATAATTTGATCATTTTGCTATGAAGTGAACATTTGATAATTTGACAGCTTGACTGTCCATGGGTATTCTATTTTGTTTCTAAACTTTTAGCATTATATATAATTTTGGATGAACATCCTTAATCAAAATCTTTGCCTACATTTAGTTTTACTTAGATTTCTTCCTAAGAGGTAATGAACATTTTAAGAAAGAAAAAGAGAGAACATCCCCCAAATGTCTGATTTTTCAGAAAGTATATGAGAGGGCTCATTTTATTCCAATCTTTCTGAAATTGGGTATTACCACTAAAAAATTTTACTGCTCTCTCAAGCAAGAAAGTTATATTTTTGTTTTAATTTTACTTTAATTATTAAGCTAAACAATTTAAATCACTTTATTCATCATCTGTAATTCCTCTTCTCTAATAGTCCTGTTGTAATTATCTTTCTACTAAATTTTAGTATTTTTCTTATCTACTTATATGGACTCTTTCTGCAATATTTTATTATTGTAAATATTTATTATTGTAAATGTAACCCTCCTCAGTTATATTTGTTGTAATTATTTTTCTTATTTACACTTTTAAAATTAGGTTTGTGATTATTTTAACATCTTCAAATTCAAATTCATATTTACTGTTTATTTTCTTCTCTTGTATTTCCTGTTGATTCAGGTTTGGAAAGTGACTTTGATTTCAAGATCAGATATATGTTCTCCTATAGTTTTATATTTATCTCTGGTTTTTATTTTTTAATATAAATATTTAATGTATTAGAATTTCAGTGTTTCTTCTGAGGTGAAGCCCTAAGGGTCATTTTTTCATTTCTATAATATCAAAATTAACAAAGAAAGTGAATCTGCATTCTCATTTCTGTGTAACTGTGCTCAAAATTTCTATGTAATTCTACTTAAAATCCTTAAGTGACCTCCCTTAAACACAGCTCTACTCTTACTAATTTTTAAGTGGGATGATATTTTAAATAATGGCATCATTTTGAAATGTAAGAAAAATAGATGAAAAATATAAAATTCCTTTTGAGAAACAAGATTAAAGGTAAAGTGAGATTTAATACTGCTGGTAACCATCCCCTATCTGTATTGGCTGAGTGATGGGATCAGAGAGTAAATCTGGTTAAATTGATCTGAAAATATTACCATATCTGTTGAGGATGTGATTTTTTTAAAACCTACACGATTAGAATAGTAAACTAGCATGAGTAATGCACAGCTGTGAAGATTAATGCTACTGCTGTCTCTTCAGCTAGGCTCTCTGAACTACTGATGGCATTTACGTAGGACTGGCTTGCTTTGATGAATTGTTTGCGGTAATAACAGGTGGAACAAGTTAATCAAAATGGCCACATTTATGATAGAAATAATCCCCAAGGGCTGTTTAATTGTTTGCATTTCTGAATTTTCTGATATTGACTTTTTTTTCTCTTGCCACCTTAGACAATAAAACTCAATGTGAGGAAACTAGACACATATGCAGAAAACACGCTAAGAACCACATGGGTCTCTGAAACCAGAACAAATGTCTCCATCGACAATGCCTGTAACAGAACCTGAAGGTAAATCACAAGACAATGAAAGCCTATTGTCTCTTATTTGGTGTCCCATGGCTGAAATGTGCAGTGTTTCTGGTGGATTTATTCGCGGGGCCTTGGGGGATAAAGAGACTCATGTAAGTTAGGACTTTGCTGACATAGATATGATCTGGCATCGACACACTGGGATCTTTTTGTGTCTACACGTAACTCATTCCCAGGACCCTGGAGGGCATATACGCCGTGGATTTTTTTGCTGGGCCCTCAGTGTTCTTGAGGATTTACATTAGTGAGACAAATGGCTAATTCACTACAGCCAAATGTTGCACATTTCATGATTAAAGACAAGCCTCCCAGGACTGGGCTTCATTTATTTCTCCCGCAGTGAAATATGTGTGGATTTATATCTTTTCATTACTACATAAATACAAGCAGTTTATAAAATGCTAGAGGAATTATCAAAGTTAAATCTCCCATTCCAAGACTATGAAAGGAATTTTCCTGTTGTTTCTCTCCTCATAAAAGCATGAGCCACCATGTAATGATTTAATGAAAAAAATGTATTTAATGACATTACTTAAAAAGTGAAATGAACAGAATTCAGCACATCCACTCATTAATTCAGCTGGAGTGAAACCCTTGGTTTCTGAAAAGTAAAGACTGCTGGAGAAACTTGTACCACTAATTGCCCCAAGTTACTGATTATTAAAAGAGGTGGCATTGGATCATAATGTCAAGGTCGTTGGTTTAGTACACATAATTATACTGTAAATTTTCCAGGTTATCAAACTATTCATTTGTCTGTTCACCCATCCCAGGAACACTTCAGTGGCTCCCTTGTGCTTGCCTCCATTTAGGGACAGGGAACTCAGTAGTACACAGGACAAAGTATTAGTCCCCTGGAGCTGACTGTGAAAGGCAACCACTAAAATTAGCTCCTGATGATACCTGCCTACTGGTACTCATGCTCTTATGTAATTTCCTCCTTCCTTAGTGTAGAATGGACCTCATGACTCTTTTCTAACAAATAGAAATTGGTGAAAGCGATGGGAGTCCCTTCAAGATTAGATTCCAAGGAGACTGTGGCTTTCATCTCTGGTAAACTTTCTCACTCTTTCTCTCACTTGCTCTAGGAGGAAACACGTACGTTGTGGGCTGCCAGAGAAGAGTCCACATGGGAAGAAACTGAGGTTTCCAGCAAAGGGTCATTAAGGACAACAGCCAGTGAGTAGACATGGTGGCAGGAGTCCCCCTGTTGAGCATGAAGTGGCTGGTCAATATCACAACCAGAAAACTGACACTGATAAAGTCAAGACACAGAACATTTCCGTCACCTCAGGGAGGCTTCATGTTGCCCTCTTGTAGCTACGTCCACCGTTTTCCCACCCTTCCGTCTCCTCTTTAACCCTTGGCAGCCACGAATAGTCTTTGTATAATTCTGTTATTTAAGGAATGTTATATAAACAGAATCATAACGTATACTGACTTGGGGATTTGCTTTTTCACTCAGCAAGGAGATTCACCCACGTTGTTGTGTATATCAATAGTTTTATTTTTTTCTTTTTATTGCTGGGTAGTATTCCATGATACGGCTGTATCATAGTTCATTTAACGGTTCACTTATTGAAGGACATCTCAGTTGTTTCCAGTTTGGGGCTACTATGAATAAAGTTGCTATATCATTCATATACAGGCTTTGTTTGAATGTGTTTTTAGGGTTAATGCCCAGAAGTGTTATTGTGAGGAAGTATTATAAACAGATGTTCACACAGTGACTGTATCATTTACATTCCCACCACCAATATCTGAGTAATCCACTTCCTCACACCCATGCCAATATTTGGTGTTGTCATTATTTTTTATTGTAGTCATTCTTATAGGTGTGGAGCAACGTCTCATTATGGTTTCAATTTGCACTCCATTAATGGCTAATGATATTGAACACTTTTTATGTGCTTCTTTGCCTTCTGTATATCCTCCTGGGTAAAATGTCTGGTTGTGTGTTTTGTCTAGTTTCTAATTATATTGTTACACTGAAGCTCAAAATCTATTTTTGAACTAATATTTTGTATGAGGTGTGAGATTTTGGTTGAGGTTCTGTTTTATTTATTTTTGTTTGTTTGTTTGTTTTACCCATAGATATCCAACGTAATTTATTGGACGTCTATATTTCATCCATTGAAATATGTTTGTACCTTTATAAAAAGTCAGCAGGGCATATTTATGTGATTCTGTTTCCAAACTCTTTATTCTGTTCCATTGGTCTATGTATCTATTCCTTCATCAACACCACACAGCTTGATTATAGAGGCTCTATAATAAGTCTTGAAATTAGGTAGAGTAATTCCTCCTCTTTATTCTTCTTTTTAATAGTTTTAGTTTAGATTATTAATTTAAGACTTTTCTTCTTTCCTAATATATGCATTTAATATTATAAATTTCCCTCTCAGCATTGTTTTCACGTTGTCCCACAGATATTCTAGTCTTTTCAACTTTCTATATAAATTTTAGAATAATCTTGTCTATAACTACACAATATTTTGCTAGTATTTTGAAAAAAATGTGTTAAACCTATATTTCAATTTCAGGAAAATTGTCACCTTCATTATGTGAGTTTTCCAACCAATGAGCACAATGTGTCCCTCCAGTTATTTAGATATTTGATTTATTTAATTAGTGTTGCAGAGTATTTAGCCTACAAGTCCTATACATTCATTAGATTTACACTTAATTATTTCATTTTATAAATGATCATCAATGGTATTATATTTTAAATTTAAGTCTACATGCTCATTGCTAGTATACAAAAATACAACTGAATTTTGAATGCTTATATTGTATCCCAGAACCGTGCTAAAGTCTGTATTAGTTCTAGTAATATTTTTGTAGACTTATTGGGTTTATTCAACAAAGATAATCATGTAATCTGAAAATAGGAAGTTTTATTTCCTCCTTTAAGATCTGCTATGCCTTTTACTTATTTTTCTCA
Organism: Eubalaena glacialis; assembly: GCF_028564815.1. Lineage (NCBI taxonomy): Eukaryota > Metazoa > Chordata > Mammalia > Artiodactyla > Balaenidae > Eubalaena > Eubalaena glacialis. The sequence continues at coordinate 4,104,373 of NC_083727.1, read as the reverse complement.
CTGTTTTGCACTGGCTAGAACTTCTGGCTAAAATGGTAGTATTTTGAATGATAGTAGTACTAGCAGACATCTGTGTCTTCTTCCAGATCTTAAGAGAAAAGAATTCAAGGTTTTATAATTAAGTATAATATCAACTATATCAGTTTTGCAAATATCTTTATTAAGTTGAAGAATTGTCCTCTTTTCTTATTTTTCTAAGGGCTTTTATCATGAGTGGGTGATTGCGGATTTGTCTTTTTTTTTTGCAGTACAATCGACTTTTGCTTTACATATTTTGCAGCTCTGTTGTCTGGTGCATACATGTTTAGGATTACTATATATTCTTGGTTGATTGACTCTTTCATCATTATATAACATGTATCCCCATATTTTGGGTTTAATGTGTTCTTTTTCCTTCCTGATGTTCTAAGTATTTTTTAAATCATTTACTTATATTTAGGAATTTCTTTTAGCTATCCTTTTATGTCAGATCTTCCGACCAAAAAAAAAAAAATTCTCTTTATGTTCTTTCATCTGACAATGTCTTCATTTCCCCTTCATTCCTTAAGGACAGTTTTACTAAGTGTAGAGTTCTGGATTAATAGTTCTTTTCTCTCAGCATTTGAAAAATATTATGCTGATTTCTTTTGGTCTTTATTGTTTCTGGTGAGAAGTCCACTGTCATTTGATTTGTTTCCCCTGTAGATAAAGTGTTGTTTCTCACTCACTGATTTCAAGATGTTTTTCTTTGTCTTCAGTTTCAGATATTTGACTATAATAAACATCAGTGTGGATTTCTTTGAGTTTTCCCTGTTTGGGTTTCACTTAGCTTCTTGAATCTGAATCTGAATCTGAATCTGTTTTATGTTTTTCACTATATTTGAGAAGTTTTCTGCCATTATTTTTTAAACTATTTTTCAGCCCCTCCCACTTTCTCTTCTGTTTCTGTAATTTTGATGACATGTATGTATGTTTTGTTATAGCCCTATGGGTCCTTGATGTGGTGTTCCTTTTTTTAGCTATTTTCTCTCAGTTGCTCAGACTGGATAATTTCTAATGTTCTATCTTCAAGCTCATCAGTTCTTTCCTCTCTCCCCTTGTTGCAGTTTGTATGCCCCTGTGTGCCCCTTCAAAATTCTCATGTTAAAACCTTAACCTCCATGTGTTGTGTTTGGAGATGGGGTCTTTAAGGAAGTAATTAAAGTTTCATGAGGTCATAAGGATGGGGTCCTGATCCAAAGGGATTGGGGTCCTTATAAGCAGTGACACCAAAGAGCACTCTCTCCCCCCCTTCTCTCTCACCTTCTCTCTTCTCCCTATCCTTATGCTTATGCACAGAGGACAGGCCATGTGAGAACTTGGCGAGAAGACAGCTTTCTGCAAGCTGAGGAGAATGGCCTTACCAGATAGGAACTCAATCGAAATATTGATCTTGGACTTCCAACCTCCAGAACTGTGAGAAATAAGTTTCTGTTGTCTAAACTACCCAGTATATTGTATTTTGTTTTGACAGCCTGAGCAGACTAAGATACCCCTTTATTCTGCTGTTGAAACTACTGTTGAGTGTTTTATTTCAGTTGGTGGCACTGGACATGGTTATTGATGAAGAATAAGCACTTACTGAAGTAGTGAGGAAAACAATTCACAAGTAATGCAGACTCATCATGTAAATATCAGCTATTATGCAGCAGGCTTTATCTAAGACAAAAAAAAAAAAAAAATCCTGGGGCCTAAGACTTGAGTTTGAGGTCTCTGGAAATTATCTAAACTTTTTCAGTTAAAGGCATGACACAAATATGATTGATTAGCCAATTATTGGAGGGGTTATCATTGTTATTCAGTATTCTCTCTTAAATACCTATTATTTTAATAAGTTTCTGAACTGTCTGTATGTATTCAATAAATAAGTATATATCGAGGTCACCTTATTTCCCTGAAACCAAGGGGAGTATGGAAACTAGAGGAAAAAAACTATAACATACTTAATAGGCTTTTGGACTGTGTTACCTTCATAATCTTATAATAATGATTTCTGAATTATGCCCAGAAACGGAAAGTCTTTTGTTTTTAGCGTGGCTACTGGCCCTGTGCCTAATTTTGTTTAATATCTGTCTTCTCTACTTTTAGTAGGACCTGTTTCTTGCTCTTGTTTATGACTGTGAAGGAAATAAAGAGCATTAAATGCATGCAGTGTAAGTCTTCTCTTTGTCTCTGTCTTTGTATAGAATTTATCCTGAAAAATAACAGAGTCTCAGAGGGCTTCCTGATCCCCATGGGTGGTCCGAGGCGTCGTTGTGGCAGCTGGTAAGCCTACCACACTGCTGTGGGGCAGCAGGGGAACCACTAGAAAGAGCCAGTTACAAGGATTAATTTTCTGTTTATTTTTTACCCTAAATCAACTGAAAAAAAAAACTGTATAATATTTAGTCTGATAAGCAGAAAAAGGAAAATGCAAGATTTAAATTATTGACTCATAAAATAAGGCAACAGACAATTCAGTTCATTATTGCATGGATTTGTCATAGTCAACTAGCAGGCAGAAGTGCTATGCATACAGATACTAAAATAACAGGAAAGAACAGCTGTCTGGGAAACCAGTTCCCCTGCCCCCATTATTTTCATAATAGTCTCTATCTACTACCTTCATAGATAATCCATAAACAGAGTGCACCACCAACTCCAGATTTTCATTGCATTTGTTTTTATTTTTGTGGTAGATAAAGTTTTCAACCATGTTGAGATGAAAGTTTAAAGTATTATATTGTCTCTGCATTTATAGGTTTGTCACAGTATTGGGTAATTAGGCATGCTGGCAGTCTTAATATCCAAATTAGATGCATTATGCTTTGGTAAAGAACTGAACCAAGGAGTGGTAAAGATACAGTGAAATTCCTGAATCTCAAAAGCTTTTAAATATTTGAATATATATATGCATATATAGGTGCAGTGTAATATAAATATAGGAAAAATAGCCAAAAGGGGCCAGTTCTCAAAATCCAGAGTCTTCGTGAGACACGGAAGCAGACTTCAGATTTTGAGGGCCTCACCCATCCAAAGATTTTAGCTAGTACCGTGGGGTCATTTATTGATTCATTTAACAAATATCTATTTACAGCTTACAGCAAGCCAGGGCCTGTTTTGGTGTTAAGGGTCAATGAATTTCAGGGCTAAATCTGCAGGAAAAACTTGTCCCTAAGGAGCAACTAAAATATGAGAAACCAGCGATCCTTAGGCACAGTCGTCTCGGCCCTGCTGACACACTGCCTTCCCTCTTCCAGACTTTCAAATCTTATTAAAGATAGGATTGCTTTTCCCTAGAGTTTTTGTCACAGAAGCCATCTAAGACACACTTTCTTCCTTAGAGAGGTCAGGAAGTGGGCTTGAAAACGGCCATCAGTGGTCGTGTTTTAGGGACAGAGAAACGTAAAGTGTCCAAGAAAAGCATGAATAGGGAGAAGACTAGCTGAGGAATCCACATATACATGTGAAAGCAGACAGCCATGGTGTACTGTTACATACTGCTAAATGAGAAACCACCCTGAAACCCATTGGCTCAAACAAGAATGAGTTTTCTGCTGGTCTTGCTGGGCTCACTTACAGGGCTGTATCCTCTGGTAGCTCAGCTGTGATTGCGGTTCTATGACAGCCTCACATAGCTGCTGTTGGAGCTGGCTGTTGCCTGGATCTCTCTTTCTCTCTCTCTGCTATTCTTCAGCAGTGAAGCCCGGGCTTCTCCACGTGGCAGCAGGAGCATTCTAAGAGATTGAAGACAGAAGCTGCGAGGGCTCTTGAGTCGTAGGCTCTGAAACTTTCAAAACTTAACTTCTGCCACGTTCTGTTCATCAAAGTAAATCACAAGGCCCGGCCAGATCTAAAGGACAGTGACGGACCCTACTTCTTAAAGGGAGTGGTGCAAAACACTGTGGCCTTATTTGATCTACAATATCGATTAAGGACTACATGTCCTATTATATCATGATATATTTTATATGTATTTATATATATATATATAACTTTCAAAATAATCCCCGTTGCATAAGAGGTCCCTGGAAATGCATCATTTTTAAACAGATAAAGGAAGAAAAGAAAAGAAGGAGGGTGAAGAGAAGGCTTTTTGTTGTGTTGAAATCATTTAAAACTTATAGAAAATTTGCAAGAATGGTTTAAAGAGCTTCCATATGCCGTTCATTTAAATTCTCCAATTGCAAATTTTTTCTATATTTGCTTCCTCACTGGGATAGCAGAAAAGTGATTAGTTGTTGCCTAGCCTGTCGGGGGAGAAAAGAGAATGGGGAGTGACTGCTAATGAGTAAGGGTTTACTCGTGGGGGGGACAAAAATGTACTAGAACTAACATATTGTCATGGTTGCACAACTCTGCTAATACACTTAAAAAAAACAAAAAAACCACTGAATTCTACACTCAGTGAGGGAATTTTATGATATGTGAATTATGCTGCAATAAAATTGTTAAATACGGGCTTCCCTGGTGGCGCAGTGGTTGAGAATCTGCCTGCCAATGCAGGGGACACGGGTTCGAGCCCTGGTCTGGGAAGATCCCACATGCCGCGGAGCAACTAGGCCCGTGAGCCACAACTACTGAGCCTGCGCGTCTGGAGCTTGTGCTCCGCAACAAGAGAGGTCGCGACAGTGAGAGGCCCGCGCACCACGATGAAGAGTGGCCCCCGCTCGCCGCAACTAGAGAAAGCCCTCGCACAGAAACGAAGACCCAACACAGCCCAAAATAAATAAATTAATTAATTTTAAAAAAATTGTTAAATACGATCTAAAAGCATTAAAAGAATGGATTTCATTTTTAATGGTATTGAATCAAAGGTTGTGGGCCTTTATTTGTGCTAGGACATTGCTGAAAACTTCTCTAAAAATAAATAATCAGAGAATCTAAACAGTCAAATTAAATGGGGAATATCTGTGAATTCTATGATGTGATTTGGGAATTGACAACGTGGTAGAGTCAGGTATTTCACAGGCCCAGAGTATTATTCAGGACTCAGTGGACTTAGAGAAATCAAATGACCCACAAGTGTCCACTGGCAGTGCTGGGTAGGAGGATACATGGGCCTGACCCCAGCCTACCTCACTCAGAGTTAATTTAAGTGACCAGAGATCTGATAAGACAGCTTTGATTTGATGGCTCACACAATACAAATATGGCATAATTGCAGATTTATAAACATATATACAAAACAGAAATACTGAATATTGTTCAAAGAAGAAGAAAACTGAAACTATTTCATTTCATGTAAGCAATTGCTCCAAATTTGGTTCATCAGAGCACTCATTGTACCAGTAACTTTCAGAAGTATCTGGTTTTCCTTCATTTAAAATTTGCTCCCATTTTTTTGGTGTGTGTAGTTGGTATTAAATTTTACATTTTAACCCATGTTTATGTGTCATCATATCCAGAAAATTATTAGTAAGAAATTACCTTAACAACTAAATAATAACCGATGCCTTTTGGAAAGCTTTAAATTATTTTTGGATAACTTCTCGATTGCCACTATAGCCAAAATTGTGTTTTGTGAAAACTACACATTATATTATTGTCAAGGTAAGACGCTGAGATAAGTTATAGTTAATTTCCATTCTTTACTACCATTTCTATGGTTATATAAAAAACATATATTACTTCAGAACATGTTACCATGGTTATTTCAGGTAATTCCAGGTTATTAATGCTTTTAAAATGAAAATAAATTTTTTGGCAGTGGTTGAATACAATTGTTCAAGTTGAATAGAAAGAAATACGCTTTTTTGTTAACAGAGAGTATTTCACTTAGTGCCCCTGATAGGAGGTGGGAGGGAGTCACGGCGGGGATGCCATTCTGTCCTCACTCCTCTCTCACCTTTACTAATATCAGGAGAACTGGGTAGAATCTCACGCATCTGCTGATAAGCTGTTTTACGTGAGACAGAAGCAGCAACAGATGGAAAATGAGCTCTAAAACTTAGCAGTCCCTCGGCTTCTGGATATAAAAAGAGTGACAGAAAAAACGAATGACTGCAAAGCTCCGAAACAGGAGACGCTGACCAGATGCTTGTTTGTTCCATGTTGCTGCCTTTATTACTGTTTATTTGTTTATTTTTCTCACATTCTCCACTGATGGACACGCAGGCTGACATAAACTTGAAGAGCAGGTTAGCGTTTGGGAATAGACATCTGAAATAATATTTTAAGAGTTGATTCTGGGCCGGGACAATGTCTTTAGTGCACGCTGGATGTCCAAAGCCTGCCAGGGATAGGAGGAGGTGTGGACACCCAGTGCTGGCTGGATTCTGATCACTTCGAAACAGGATGGGCTTTCTCCTGACCACACGTGAGCGTTCAGCCAATGAGCCCAATTTATCAGGCATCTGATCTTCATATTACTTGGTGATAGTCCATAAATATCTGAAACCAAATTTCTGCCCCCCTCCCGCAAAAGCCTGGAGCAAGGCAGACAAAGGTCTTGAACAGCTTAAATTTTCTGTGACTTTGTCTTTCCTTTTTTTTAAATTTTATTTTATTTTACATTGGACTATAGTTGATTTACAATGTTGTGTTAGTTTCTGGTGTACAGAGGAGTGATTCAGTTACACATACACATATATCTATTCTTTTTCAAACTCTTTTCCTGTTCAGGTTATTACAGAGTATTGAGCAGAGTTGCCTGTGCTATACGGTAGGTCCTTGTTGATTATCTATTAATCTTCCTTCCACGGTTCCTTAGTCCTGCTTTCTTGCTCTCTCCATTCATGTGATTTAAATTTTATAACATTGTGCTGTGTCATATGTATTTACATAAGCAGAAGTGAACACCTTATGAAGCAGGTTGTGGTAGGGATTCATAAAAATAATAGAAAGCAGGAAATATTATTGCAATGACAGCACAAAAGTGAAATAAATACCACATGTGCCACACAAATACACAAATGTATGCAATTGCACAACACTACCTTAGTTATCTATCTGCATCTGTAAGTACTTACTATAGAGCAGGTGCATGTCATTTGAGGATTTGTAAATTAATGAAAAGAATATATATATATGTATAACTGAATCACTTTTCTGTACAGCAGAAATTAACACAACATTGTAAATCAACTATACAATGAAATAATTTTTTTTAAAAAGGAGAAAAAAATAATTATTGCTAAAAGCTTAAAACTATCATGTCCACAAATATTTACATACATAAATTTTACTCAGTTTATATAAGTACCAGGGTTTTCCAGGAAAACTTCACAATCTAACACAATATCTTGTTGAAGAACCGTAAAACTACTTCTACCTTTGTCGTAATGCTGACATTGTTGGAGTGTATATTTGAGCAGATATAAATAATGTGGTCGCTACCCTGTAACTAGTGTGTCTTACTGAATGTCCAGGCAAGCTTATGGGTGGATAGTGCCTTGTTTCCTTTATTTTTTTCTCCCTATGGAGACAGAGAGGAATCCTAATAAAGAAAGAAACAATACTCTGAGAAAAAAGACCTGGTTCAATTCAACATGTGGACGAATTAGGGCAATTTAACAGAATTTTCTGCCTGTTTCCTCAAGTGCAAATAGTTCCTGTCCAAAGACCCTCCCAGGGCTGCTGTGAAGTTCAAAGCAAGAAAGTAGCTTGTCATAACCTGTAAGTGCTCTACCAACATAAACCGCCAAATTAATAATGAAAAAGACAATTCAAAGTTCATCTTTTTCCTTACCAAATAAATTTAAAACACTCACAGAAAACCAATTTCCATTTCACAAAAGTATTTGGACAGACTATGTTTGAATTATTTATCAGGAAATCCTCTTCACAACTCTCTCTCTCTCTTTCTCTCTCTCTTCTTTTTTTATTTTTCTTCTTCTTTTTTTTTTGTTTACCTTGGATACTTTTTCGTTTTAGACCTGTTATTTTTACAGGATGCTTACTGGACAAACCCTATCTTTGAACATGCTATTGAGTCAGCCTGTTTCAAAGAATGTTGCACAGAGTATATCAAGGGAAACACAATTCCAGCTCAATTTTAATAACTTTGTGTTTTATTTTAATTACAACATACATTCAATGGCAGTTTCAAAATTAAATGAAAAATTGAACAAGACATTTTAGCAGCCATTGGATAATTGAAAAGGAATGTTGGCTGAGTGGATTAGGTTATGAAAGCTAAGATGTCAAAAGAGTTTTGGTAAAAAAAAAAAAAAATCTATATTCATTTCTGGAAACAAAAGGCAGAAGAATCGTAGATCTGGAAAACTAGGAATATTAAAGAATTACGTGGCACAGGCTTCCAGTATAGAAGAATTTTTTTTAAAAGAAGAGCCTTTTAAAAAGACTTCAGATTTTTAGAGCCTATCACCAAGTAAAATGAAAATTAGATGCCTGATTAATTTCCTACTTGAACCTGAAACAGATATTCTTGCATTTAGTCAGAATATTGAGTAAAGTTCTCTTCAAATCAAGGTAAAAACATGATACTCAGTTACATAATTATTGCTTTATTGCTCAAGGCATTTAAGTGTATTTGTTATATGGCATTTTATATGAGAATCCTTTTGTCCTCCATAATACCTGCAGCATTTTGACTATGATATTTATATTAGTAACATGGTATTAGACATTGAATGTAGTCACTTGACCAGGAATTTTGGTTAAAGGAAAACTACATTGGATTTCCATATTACCAATAGAGTAAACCTACTGAGACTTCCTTCTACGGATACCAAAATGTTTTGATTAAGGCAATCAATTCAAATTGAAATAAAATAGCATATTCTTAGTGATCATTTTAAGATTAGAAATCAAGAGTTTAACCTCTTCCTCTCTTTATCTTTCTTTCCCTCTCTTTCTCTCTCTCTCTGTATTTTCATGATTCTTATTTTAACAAATATTATTTCATACATATAAAGTAAAATGAATTTTAAATATCTTCTAATCTTAAAACAATTAATTATTATTAAAGACACAAAATGAGGGCTTTTGATATGCCAAGGTCAAATATGTTTCTTCATCTCATCATCACGACAAACCAACAAAATAGATATGATTACTCTTCACACATAAAAGCTCACAATTATGGAAGTTGCAAAGCCCAGGAAGATTACAGTTTGTTTGTCTTTTTACTAAATATCTTATGTTGTTACTACCTGTATCATTAGTTCTCAATAATTCTGATCTCTGGAACAGTGTTATTAAAATGTATTGAGTCCACTAAGAACTTCCAGTTATGTAAGAAATATCAATGGACTTTATCATTTCAAAATTTAAAACTGAAAAAAATTAAATATGTATTTAGTCTTTTAAAAATAACAATAGATCCATTGTACATTAACAAAAATAATGTTTTCTGACACCTAATTGTTTCCCAAAACAAAATATTACTGAGAAGGGGGCATTGTTTTACATTTTTGAAAATTTCTTTAATTTCTCTCTTGAAAGAAGACAGCTGGGTTCTCATAGCTGCTTCTGCATTCAGTATATTGTAATATACTGCTTCGGTTAACATACATATTAAATAAAATCTTGCTTCACACAGATATGTTTTGGGAAAAGGAAGGAATATTTTAGTTTCCTCCCCAAATAACTGTGATATGAATACATAACCTAAAGTCAATAGTAGTTTCAATAAACTTTGTACATTGTACACTAACAAGAAAATGAGAGAGAAAAGAAAAATATGTTAATATTATTATGAAAATAATTTGCCTGTCTTTCTATTGGATTGTTCATATTATCCTAATTTATTTGTAACTATTCTTTATGTATGCTAGTAATGAGTCCCTTGTTGCTTGTATATATTGAAAATATTTTCTCCCCTGTAATGGATGCCTTTTCAATATCTTAATCTCTTTTGATAATTTTTCAGTATATCTCAGTTTATTTTTTCCCTTTTATGGTAAGTGCTTTTCATATTCCTTTAAGAAATCTGCCCCAGTTCCAAGGTCATGATGATGTTCTCTTATGTTTTCTGCTAAAATATTTTTTTATTTTAAATATCACATTTAAATTTGAATTAAATAATGTACTGTTTGAGATAGGATTCCAAATACTTTTTTTTTCATAAAAGAGTACAGTTAAAAAGCAACACCCATTACCCACTGTACAGTATTAATCATATAGCTTTATGATAGGTCTTGATTTTGGAGTGTTATGTTTTCCAGATTTATTCTTCAAGACCATCCTTGCTAATATATTGCTTTTCCATCTTTGTAACAATTTTAGTATCATCATGTCAATTTCTTAAAAAAATTTTGCTTCAATTTTGGTTGAGACTAAAGGAACTTATAGATCAATTATGGTGATATATACTACTCCTGGTATCCAAAAAAAGCAAAAAACACTAATTCAAAAAGATAAGTGTACCCCAATGTTCATAGCAGCACTATTTACAATAGCCAGGACATGGAAGCAACCCAAGTGCCCATCAACAGACAAATGGGTAAAGAAGATGTGGTATACACATACACGTGTGCATATATATATAAAATGGACTATTACTCAGCCATAAAAAGAGAATGAAATTCTGCCATTTGAAGCAATGTGTATGGACCTAGAGAGTATTATGCTTAGTGAAATAAGTCAGAAAGAGAAAGACAAATACTGTATGATATCACTTATATGTGGAATCTAAAAAAATAATGCAAATGAACATATATAGCAAAATGGAAACAGACTAACAGACATAGAAAACAAACTAGTGGTTACCAGTGAGAAGGGGGAAGGGGGGAGGAGCATGTTAGGAGTATGGGATTAAGAGATACAAAGTAATATGTATAAAATAGGTAAGGATCATGATCCACCATGATCAAGTGGGTTTTACCCCAGGAATGCAAGGATTCTTCAATAAAGGTAAATCAATCAATGTGATAAACCATATTAACAGATTGAAGCAGAAAAACCATATGATCATCTCAATAGATGCAGAAAAAGCTTTTGACAAAATTCAACACTTATTTATGATAAAAGCCCTCCAGAAAGTAGGCATAGAGGGAACCTTCCTCAACATAATAAAGGCCATATATGACAAACCCACAGCCAACATCGTTCTCAATGGTGAAATACTGAAAACATTTCCTCTAAGATCAGGAACAAGACAAGGTTGCCCACTCTTACCACTATTATTCAACATAGTTTTGGAAGTTTTAGCCACAGCTATCAGAGAAGAAAAAGAAATAAAAGGAATCCAAATCAGAAAAGAAGAAGTAAAACTGTCACTGTTTGCAGATGACATGATACTATACAGGGAGAATTCCAAAGATGCTACCAGAAAACTACTAGAGCTAATCAATGAATTTGGTAAAGTAGCAGGATACAAAATTAATGCACGGAAATCTCTTGCATTCCTATACACTCATGATGAAAAATCTGAAAGAGAAATTAAGGAAACACTCCCATTTACCATTGCAACGAAAAGAATAAAATACCTAGGAATAAACCTACCTAAGGAGACAAAAGACCTGTATGCAGAAAACTACAAGATACTGATGAAAGAAATCAAAGATGATACAAACAGATGGAGAGATATACTATGTTCTTGGATTGGAAGAATCAACATTGTGCAAATGACTATACTATCCAAAGCAATCTACAGATTCAATGCAACCCCTATCAAACTACCACTGGCATTTTTCACAGAACTAGAACAAAAAATTTCACAATTTGTATGGAAACACAAAAGACCCTGAACAGCCAAAGCAATCTTGAGAAAGAAAAATGGAGCTGGAGGAATCAGGCTCCCAGACTTCAGACTATACTACAAAGCTACAGTAATCAAGACAGTATGGTACTGGCACAAAAACAGAAATATAGATCAATGGAACAGGATAGAAAGCCCAGAGATAAACCCATGTACCTATGGTCACCTTATCTTTGATAAAGGAGGCAAGAATATACAATGGAGAAAAGACAGCCTCTTCAATAAGTGGTGCTGGGATAACTGGACAGCTACATGTAAAAGAAAGAAATTAGAACACTCCATAACACCATACACAAAAATAAACTCAAAATGGATTAAAGACCTAAATGTAGGATCAGACACTATAAAATTCTTAGAGGAAAACATAGGCAGAACACTCCATGACATACATCACAGCAAGATCCTTTTTGACCCACCTCCTAGAGAAATGTAATTAAAAACAAAAATAAACAAATGGGACCTAATGAAACTTAAAAGCTTTTGCACAGCAAAGGAAACCATAAACAAGACGAAAGACAACCCTCAGAATGGGAGAAAATATTTGCAAACAAAGCAACTGACAAAGGATTAATCTCCAAAATATACAAGCAGCTCATGCAGCTCAATATCAAAAAACCAAACAACCCAATCCAAAAATGGGCAGAAGACCTAAATAGACATTTCTCCAAAGAAGATATACAGATTTCCAACAAACACATGAAAGGATGCTCAACATCACTAATCATTAAAGAAATGCAAATCAAAACTAGAATGAGGTATCTCCTCAAACCAGTCAGAATGGCCATCATCAAAAAATATACAAACAGTAAATGCTGGAGAGGGTGTGGAGAAAAGGGAACCCTCTTGCACTGTTGGTGGGAATGTAAAGTGATACAGCCACTATGGAGAACAGTATGGAGGTTCCTTAAAAAACTAAAAGTAGAACTACCATATGACCCTGCAGTCCCAATACTGGGCATATACCCTGAGAAAACCATAATTCAAAAAGAGCATGTACCACAATGTTCATTGCAGCTCTATTTACAATAGCCAGGACATGAAAGCAACCTAAGTGTCAATCGACAGATGAATGGATAAAGAAGATGTGGCACATATATACAATGGAATATTACTCAGCCATAAAAAGAAATGAAATTGAGTTATTTGTAGTGAGGTGGATGGACCTAGAGACTGTCATACAGAGTGAAGTAAGTCAGAAAGAGAAAAACAAATACCGTATGCTAACACATATATATGGAAACTAAAAGAAAAAGCAAAAACGTTCTGAAGAACCTAGGGGCAGGACAGGAATAAAGACACAGACGTAGAGAATGGACTTGGGGACACAGGGAAGGGGAAAGGTAAGCTGGGACGAAGTGAGAGAGTGGCATGGACATATATGCACTACCAAATGTAAAATAGATAGCTAGTGGGAAGCAGCCACAGAGTACAGGGAGATCAGCTCGGTGCTTTGTGTCCACCTAGAGGGGTGGGATAGGGAGGGTGGGAGGGAGACACAAGAGGGAGGAGATATGGGGATGTATGTATATGTATAGCTGATTCACTTTGTTATACAGCAGAAACTAACACACCATTGTAAAGCAATTATACTCTAATAATGATATTTTAAAAAATAAAGTAAAATAGATAAGAAACAAAGTAATATTGCATAGCACAAGAAATTTTAACCATTATCTTATAATATCTTTTAATGGAGTATAAACCATAAAAATACTGAATCACTATGAAGTACACCTGAAACTAACAAAATACTGTAAATCAACTATACTTCAATTTAAAAAATGCTTGAATTATGGTTGAGATTAAAATGAATTTATAGATCATTTTGGGGAAAATTGACATATTTCCAATATTGATTCTTCTAATAAATGAACATATGATTAGGAAATATTACACATCTTTCACTAGATTCAGTCCTAATATTTGATATTGTTGATGCAATACTAATGGTATCTTTTAGAAATAAGTGTTTTCCAATTGTATGTTGTTAATATATATAATACAACTGACATTTTTAGTGACCTTGTGTCCACCAGCTTTGTTAATTCTGCATATTAACTTAAATAGTTTGTAGATTTTTTTGGACCGTCTAGATAAATAATTATGTTACCTGTGAATAATGACAAGTTTGTTTCCATTTTCAAATTCATATAGATTAAAAAAAAATTTTTTTGTGCCTCATAACATAGCCCAGGTACTTCAGTAAGTACCTTGTTGGATAAGAAGAATAACAAGCATCCATTTACTTTTCTTGATAACAAGGGTGGAAAAGATCACTATTTATCCATTGAGAGTAATGATTTTTTAGTACCTGTTCTTTTCCAAATAGCAAAGTCCTCTCAAATTCCTGGTTAAATAATATTTTTTAAATCAAGAGAAGGTAATTATTTTTAAAATATTTTCTCCGTATTTATCTAGATGAGAACATGATTTTTTTCCCTATTTTTTATGTTTAATGTGGTAAAAGAAACACTATTCAATGTTATCCAGTTTTAAAGACTTAGAATAAACCCTGTATAGTTGTGATGAATTACCTTTTATACGTATTATGGGTTTTGATTTTCCAATATTTGTTAATTTTTGAGAGAAATTGGTTTGGAGTTTTATTTTCTTATGTGGTGCTTGTCGTACTTTAGAATAAATGTTATGCAAGGGTCATAAAAAAGATATGAAAATATCACCACTATTTTTGCAGTAGTTCAGAGTAAATAAAAATTAGATCTAATTGCTCAATCATGTTATTTGCTTTTCTGTACCCATACTGATTTTTTCTAGGCATAAACCAAAAACGTAGTCTTTAACACATAGTCTAAGACAATTAAATAGAGAACATAAAATGAAAGTGATTTTAAAAATCTAGACGATATAGTCAGTACAACAGATCTTATGTTATATAGTGTACTCTGAATCTAAATAATATAAAGAAAAACTTATGTGTCAGATGATCAAGTAATATAGACTATAGCTTTGGCCATCAAAAAAAAAAAAAAACCTCAATAATAAAATAAATAAAATTCTAACCCCAAGTAAATGAAGCTAAAAGTAATGAATGCAAAATGCACACTTCTATCTGGAAAATTTATTACATAATTTAAGCCAATTTTTGATTTATGGGAAATATGGACAGAATTTATTAAAAATAATAAATTTATTAAAAATAAGCATATTTAAAACAACTAAATGTTTAGGATACAACTAAACTAGCTACCACAGGAAAGTTTATAGCTTTAAATACTTCTGTTAACAAAAGTATATAAATAAATAGATGTAGTATAATAAAAGTTAGATAGTCTGTATCCCTGGTTTCTGCACTTAGCTTCGAAAACCAGTGGAATCTCTGGAGTGAGAAGAGTGTCTTTTATGTGTTAATAAGATGATTGGTGGCTGGGGACCCTGGATAGCTTCAGGGTGGGAGCTGGTCACCAGAAAGGTCAAGGCATGATTAGAGGGTTTGAAATTTCAGCCCCACCTCCAACCTGCAGGGAGGGGAAGGGGCCTGGAGGTTGCGTTCAATCACCAATGGCCAATAATGTAATCAATCGCACCTATGTAATTAAACCTCCATAAAAACCCGTAAACCACTGGATTCGGAGAGCTTCTGGGTTGGTGCACACATCAAGGTGCTGGTAAAGGGCTCTGCACCCCTCCTGCCATACCCTGCCCTGCACATCTCTTCCATTTGACTATTCCTGGATAATATTCTTTATAATGAACAGAGAACAGCAAATAAAATGTTTTCCAGAGTTCTGTGAATTTTTCTAGCAAATTATCCAGCCTGAGGAGGGGGGTTACGGGAACCTCTAACTTTGTAGGCAACTTGGACAGAAGTGTGCATAACCTGGGAACTCATACTTGAGACTGGCCTTTCGTGGGACTGAGCCCTTAACCTGTGGAGTCAGACACTAAATCTGAGAAGTTAGTGTCAGATTGAATTGACTTGTAGGACACCCAGCTGGTATCCACAGCACTGGAGAATTGGTTGGTGCCAGGAGGAAAAAAATGCCTCTCAAAATCTAACTCTAAAATCTACAAAAAACGCAACAGAAATAAACATAGTGAATACAAATACAAACTAGTTAATCAGAGAACAAAAGATGCAAAATTCCAAAAGTTATTTTTAGCTCAACAAAACACATAAACTTTAATGCAACTAATAAAAAGGTGTGGAAGCACAAATACCAAATATAAGAAATGACAAAGGGCAAATAACTACCAAATGAAGACAATTTGTAAATATCATAAGAGACTTCTTTATATAACAATGTGCAAGTAAATTGTTTGAAAACCTACAGGAAGTGAATGGTTTCCTATGTAAATGTTAATTTATCCATATTCGTCCAAATAGAAAGAGAAAATCCAAACTGAATAATTACAAAAGAAACAGAAAAAGTAGCTAAAGACTGTCACTGAGGCTTAAAACAACAGCCACAACAACAGTGCTATCACTTTTTGATCAATTTTTGCTGCATGTGCTTTGAAGCATGCATATGTACATTGTTATATATTATTTGTTGACATGTTTATCATTATTTGATGTCTTTACCCCGGCACTATTTTTTTTTGTTACAAATCTACTTTGTCTAATACTAATATAGCCACTCTAGCTTTCTTTGATTGGTGTTTGTATGGAATATCTTTCTCCATTCTTTTATTCTGAATCTATAATTAAATGGATATTTATTTACTTATGCATTTAAGGCAGATTTCTTATAAAAAACATACAGTTGTGTCTTACTTTATAGAAAATCTGATTTCTTTCTTTTTATTTAGTATGTTTAGATAATTTATATTTAATGTGAGTATTGGCATGCTTGGATTAAAATCTATCATGTTGCTAGGTAATATTTTCTACTGGTTCTTTTCTTCTTTCATACTTCCTTTTGGATTATATAATTTTTAAAAATGATTCCATTTTATCACCACTGTAGCTTATTTCTTACACTGCTCTTAAAAAAATTTAGTGATTATATTAGGGTTTATAATACAGATCTGTAAGTAATCACAATCTGACTTCAAGTAACACTATACTGCTTCCTATATAGTGTATGAAAATAAGAATGTAATTCCAACTTCTCAAGCATAATGCTATTGTGTCCATACATTTTATTTTGTATAAAACCAACAATATGTTAATACTATTTTTGTTCTATAGTTATTTATTATTTAGATTGATTAATAACAATAGAAAGTGAGTTTTATAATTACAGTTGACCCTTGAACACGAGGGTTAGGGGCTCCAACCCTTCACAGAGTCAAAAGTCCATGTACAACTTTACAGTTGGCCTTCCATCTTCAAGGTTTCACATTCACAGATTCAACCAATGATAGATTGTATAGTGCTGTAGTGCATATTTATTGAAGACAATTCCACCTACGAGTGGACCCATGCAGTTCAAATCCATGTTGTTCAAGGGTCAACTGCACTTGTATTTTTCAGCTCATTCTTATTGCAATTCATGTGTTTGTCTGATACAGTCCTTTGACCTGAAGAACTTCCTTTAACAATTCTTCTAGTAAATGTTCACTAGTATTAATTATCTCTGATTTTGATTTTTGAATTTTTAATTCTCCCTTCATTTCTAAAACATGTTTTTCCTGGATATAGAATTCTTGATTGAAAGTTTTTTCTTTCAGCATTTAAAAAAAGATACTCCATGTTCCCTGGCTTATATAGTTTCTAATTAGAAGTCTGCTGTAATTCCAATCTTTTAACTCTATATATAATGTGTCTTTTCACTGGCTGCCTTTAAGATTTTACACATGTGAATATTTTATTTTATTTTCCTGCTTGTGTTACGTGAGATTCTTTGGTGTGTGGTTTGATATCTTTCATTTTGATAAAACGTCTCAGCAATTATTTCTTCCCATATTTCTTCTGCTTCATTCTCTCTGGGATTTAGCCTTCT
This sequence comes from Eubalaena glacialis, assembly GCF_028564815.1. Lineage (NCBI taxonomy): Eukaryota > Metazoa > Chordata > Mammalia > Artiodactyla > Balaenidae > Eubalaena > Eubalaena glacialis. The sequence continues at coordinate 4,086,805 of NC_083727.1, read as the reverse complement.
AGGATTTCTCCTTCTAGGATTTCTCTTCTGCATCATTCCACACATCTTCTATACTCTTCTCTATTTTTAATTTTTAGTTTATTTTTTCTTTGTCTTTTAAATTATGTAATTTCTGTCACCTTATCTTCTAATTAGTAATTATTTGCTAAACTTATCAAGTTTAATACTAAGCAAAGCAATGCATTTTTTAATGTATGTTACTGTGTTCTATCAGGTTATTTATTATAGTTTGCATCTCTGTTTTTGTTGCAAATTAGCATCTATTCATGTTTTCCTTCTTTTCCACTTGAGTAGGGGCTGGCAAACCACAGCCACTTTTCATAGATAAAGTTTTATTGGAACACAGCCATGTTCATTTATTTACATACTATTTCTGGTTGCTCTTGAGCTACAATGACAGAGTTGAATAATTTCCATAGATTGTATGGTCCTCAAAACATAAAATATTTACTGCCCCTTGGAGATAAATGTTACCAACCCTTGCACTAGATAAAATTGCCATACATGTGAGTAAGACCATTTTGGACCAATTAGTCCCTAGCTGAGCTGCCTACTATAACTTCCGGCCTATACTTGCCATGCAGTATTATTACTTAAATAAATGTTATATTGATTTTGTTATGTAGCAAAATCTGACTGATATACCTGTGAGTAATTTAAGATCATCAAAAGCAGGAAAGTCAAACATTTGTAATGCAATACAAAGTAAAAAACACCAATTTTTTTGTGTTTTGTGTGCAACGTTAAGAGAACTATTATCCAAATTCAGTGATCCAAACTTACTTGGATCCTGATCAAATGAAACAACTATAAAGTTATATTTTGAGACAATTGGATAGTTTTACATGGTAGATTCTGATAAAAGAGAATTTAAATTTGTTAGATATGATAACAATTTTGAGTTTTTTAAAAATCTTAGCTATTAAATCTTGCCTATTAAAAATCTTACCTATTAGAGATGTATGCTATGGTACTCAGAAATGCAATTACATAGTTTGTAAATTTCTTTAAGATATTCTAGCAAAAAGAAATTTAGAGGGTAGTTTAAAAAAGAGAAGAGCAAAGTGTTGATAATTGTTGAATTTAAGTATTGGATACATATAAATTAATTACTTATCCTCTTTATTTTTATATATGGTTAACAATTTCCAAAATTAAAAAAAATTACATACATATACATATACACACATGCATAATTCTTATGTATACATACACATGAAACAATAGGAAAAAATGAAAAAATATATGGAAGAAAACTTGTACATCATAACATTTTAATTGAGGATCCATCTACATAATACTACATACTGCATAAGAGAAATCTAATAAATGAGTAAGTGGGAATGGTAAAAGCACGTGTCTTTTTAGAAAATTATCTAAATAAATAATTAGATTATCAATGAAGACCTAAATTATAAAGGTCTCCAAAAATGATCATGCTCAAGAAAAACAAATGTTAGTGTTCTACTCACGTGTGATTAAAAAGACATTGCTATACTGAATGACCAGTAAATAGGACAACCTGTAATGAGGGCACATAAAATTAATATTTTAAGCCTGTAATACAACATTTGACAAATGCAGATAATTTATTATGATATGAGTAGTATATTGTAAGACATGCTTCATTATTTCCCATGAATAAATTCTAAAAGGAGTAAAAAGTTTCAGTGGTTTACTTTCTAAATCATGCAATATTTTGTTCACTTATATTTTCTTCTTGAAGTTGAGTGTGGTTTATCTGTTTCATAAGGTTACACATGGGTAAGTCACTGAAATTTTTTCAACCCAGTAATGCCCAATGGAATTGTATAAGGATAGAAATATCTCTCTCCCTGCCTTCTTAGAAACTATGATTATGTTGTTTTGTTTAATCCATAATCCTTGTTTGAACGTGGGTTATAGGGTAAGGAACAAACTTTAAATAACCAAGAAAGGCTAGATTGGTTTACATTTTAAAGGCCCCGAATCAGCCTTCAATCTAATGGCAGTCACAGAGACCATGTCTGAAAGGCAAAAATGAGAGTATGGGTTTGCCTGGTCTGAGTGGACTGCAGGTTTTTCTGAGGAGGAAAGTCTTGAACAGCTTTTGTCAGGATTCAGAGAGATCCAGTTGAAGAAAGATGATTTTTAGGTCATTTTGCTGTAAGTCATGAATGACAATTTTGTTTTGTCCCTTCTTTGTAGAGCAGCAATAAACGGTTAAGTTGCTGTTTAATTCTTTTATTGTGTATGCAACTATTGTGTGTCTACTGATTTTCTTTTGAATATGCTGCTGTTTTGCGGCAGGTTACAAGATAGCCCAGCTTTATTCGGGTTACAGGAAGTTCCTCCTAGATTCTGATTACAAGTTATGGTTGGTCTATGTTTGCAGTGTTCTGAGTTCCCATTTTGTTTTGTATCTTCATCCACATTTTAATGAGAACGGAGGAGAGGCTATTTTAGGGATTGCTGCTTTCCAAACACAATTTTAAAATATATTAACTTGTTTTTCTCTCACCTAAATTTTTCTTACTATTTAAACCATAATCACAAAAATCACAGCTCAAAGTCCTTTGGTAAACATTGTTTATTAATTTTCTAGTTACAGAACCAAAATATTAAAGCTATATTAAACAGAGATTTTGATCACTGTTTTCTCAAAGCAACTAAAATAAATCTCACTGAGGTCTGACTGATTGTATTTTGGGGATATCCCCTTTACAAATCACTGAGATTTGTAATACTTACTGAAATCCAACATGTGACCTTTCTGCTATGTATAACATGACAACAAAAGGATTCTCCAAAGAGAAGAATATTCTCATTAAATGTTGTTTCCTATTACAGTATTTGATTTTTCAAATCAGTGAACTCTCACTTCAACAAGTGGTTAATGCTTGATAATAGTAAAAATGACCTTTTCGGGCCTCCATTAATCTCCATGCAAAGGACAAACAAGTGTTTTATCATAAACCAATCCCAGAATATAACCATTATTTAAAAAATACTAACAATTAGGCAATAATTTAGAGGTTTTGATTTTAACTACCCTGTGTGCAGCAGATTAAGAGAATACTGCCTATGTATTCCAGGAGAAAACCAATTAAGCCAACCTTATAAAGAGCAATGATGTTCTCTGACATCTGCCAGCAAAACCAATCAACTTAAACTATTGTAGACTGGTATCTTTCTATTCACTATTCTATATGGATACCTGAAAACAACAAATCATGTGTGCACTGCATACTCTTGGTGGTATATTTGTGAAGTGACAGATCTCAGAACCAGAGTTCTTTCTAAATCACAATGTCAATTGCCAACACTTTAGATCTTGGGTCAAGCAAGAAAAAGAACATTTTTAATATTCTGCATGCTATACTTTCTGGATATCTATCCTCATTTTACATTCCCCAAATTATCTTTCAGTCAATCTGAGCAAATGTTGTAACTTTAGAAAATCTATATTGAGCCTTGTTGATATTCCTTGGGTTCTTTATTTTTCAAATGTTAAGATTATTTTTTCTCGAAATTAAGAATGAAAGCATCAATGGTTTGTCAAATGCTTTTCATGCAATTCAACTACTGATAATATTTATACAATCGTGGGCTTATTTTTGCTTCAATATTCAAAATTATTTATGGAGGAAATTGCCATCTCTCAGTGATTTTTTTTGGTAAATTTGGAGGGAGGTATGAGAACTGTATTTATAACCCAAATCATGATTCACAAGGAAGAGTCATTATTCTATCTTTGGGAGCCAAAAATACATAAATCAGGGATATTTATAATTAATGTTTTAGTTCCCCAGGGCCAGATGGGAAGATGAGAAATGAAGTATATAGCATTCAGCCTTAAAGAGTTTTATTCACTAGTACTTAGGGCTCCCTAGTATCTTTAGCAAACACATAGTTTTCCAACAACCCCAATAAGGCAAATAAGGGCAAATTAAAATTAACGATCTTGTTTTTATACTTTCAACAAATATTTCTTGAGTGCCTTCTGTATTCTCAGCATAATTCCAAAATAACAGATAAATGTGCTATGTAATTAATAGGTTTCTGTAGCAACTCTTTCACTTGCTGTATGATTTTGGTTCAGTCCCTTAATCTAAGCCTCAGTTTACCAGGCAAACAATAGAGTTTTCACAAGAAGCGTGCTTGTGTGTGTGTATGTGTGTGTGTGTGTGTGTGTGTGTGTGAAGAGAGAGCCTGAAACATAACAGGTGTATAAATCTATAGTCAATCATGGTAAAGATACATGTGCACCTCGGTCCTGATCCTATTATAAACTTTAATTTATATTAGCACTTTCTAATCACCTGATGTGTTATATCAAATTGGATTTAACAGAATTGTTCTTATATTTACCTATTTCACATTTTGACATGATGGAACTATTACTTTTAAAGATATTACTATTAATTCATTATTTATTATTATTATATTCATATATAAACATATTTATATCTATTAATCTTTTTATACATCTCATCTCTTACATATGTATCACATGTCTAATTTCACCTATCCAAACTTTAATTAACATTTTATTTACTAAAATGGTTATTAGTATTTATATGTCAGACTTGTTAATTATATCTGCCCATTCCATTAATATTCAAATATATAAAACATAACACACATGCTCCATTAGGACAATGCTTCTTCCTGTCACAGTAATTCTATGCAACCTAAAGAAAGCATCAAGTAAGTTCAAATGAATGAAATGATCATTGTTGTGGGATTCTTTTCAGTGAATTGGAGAGTATCCCAATAATTGCCAATCAAATAAAAGCTGAGAGCATTAAAAGTAGGTAAAATTTCAAATAGCTACTTGGATTAAGAAAACTTTGTAACTGACTGAGAAAAATAGCCAACATTAAATAGTGTTTAATAGTATCCAAGACTCCTCTGTGAAGATAATCTCATTCTTTTTCCAAACACTTGCACAAAATAAACTAAATTTGTAAGAAAAAAAGTTGATCAAAACATTATTTTGAATATTACTATTATTACTATTCATATGAGCTACATTTCATTGCCTAAATTCTTATAGGAAGGCACTTTGTATGCGATACCTAGTTCATTAGTGAAAATGATATGTTGAGGACATGCTAGATTTTGATAGAGTTCTAAAATCGATGGAATATTAAATAACCTTCTAACTTTATAAATAATAAAAGCCCATTGCAGACAGCTTGGAAACATTTTTTTCGCATAGGTCTTCATTATTAACATGTTTCCGTACCATATTCTTCTACATTTTCAGTAGCTGATTAATGTTTCAAAAAACATCATGATTGAATGCCAACATTGTTTTCATTTCAAATAATGCTGCAGTAAGCATCCCTAGTATAGGCATCTTTGCACACGTTTATATTTTCCTGAGGAAATATATTTAAAAGAATAATTTCAGGGCCAGATTTCTTTGGTGCATCACCACACTATATATGCTGCTTTACACATCACTGTTTTCAAGCATCTTTCCATGCTCACATACTAATAATCTTATTGTTTTTAGATGACATATCCTCAATTATCCCTGTGATGGAGATTCTTTCTACATTCATTGACTACCTATGTTTCTTTTTCTATGAACTACCTGTTCAAATTTTCTTATGGTTTTATTTATTAATTAACTTGCAAGCAACCTTTATAAATGAATACTACCAATAATTTATCATATATATTGTACATATATTCTCCAATAAATAATATTGTGTGACCACTTGTTACATTTTAAAATAAAAAGTGAGCAGAATTTGAAGTTATGTTGCCTATATTTAAGGTGTTATTTAACTACAATCTTCCTAAAACATCATCTAAATTTTGAGAATTAAGAACAATTCTATGTTACATATTTTGGTTAATATTTATTATAGCTATGTTATTGCCTGATTTACAACATTTTAATATGCTGTGTATATATATTTTCAACACTGAAACCTGTTATAATATTGACATAACTCATACTTGTACAATATAACTTAGAGATAGTATTTTAAGCCGTAAACCATCTTTGTATATGACAATTGTATCAGTCCTGTTGCATGTTTCATTGTCACCATGTCCTTAGCAATATAACTAATGAACAAAGTTATATTACATAATTCTCATGGGCAGGAAAATTGGATCACAACAGTCTAATTATGATCATTTTTGGTCTCACCCTTCATAGCTTGAAGACTGCCTATAATGTTACGCTTGGTAGATACAGGAGCAGCAGCATTGGTGCTGAATAGAATGAAAAGAAAAGGACTGCCGACAACATTTCTTCATGAGGATGAAGGAAGTAAAGGAAAAAGACAAGGAGGAAAAGAGGCAGATGGAGGGAAACTGGCCAGAGTAGAAGAAAATCTAAGGAACACAGGGGGCAAGACGGCTGTAAAGAGGAATGGTCAGCTGTGGCATATGGGAAAGAGAGAGCAGATGAAGTGGAGACTAAAGAGAATGCTTGGAATTGGTAATAAAGAAGTTCTTAAGCCACGTGGGATGGTTCAGTGATGGGAAGAAGCTAAAGACACATCATGAGAGGTCGTGCTTCTTGGAGCAGCATCCCAAAGAAGAGTAGGTGATATAGGACCAAGGAGACATCGGGAGAAGGTAGGTGATTCTAGACCACAGGCATGGAAAAAGGGTAGCCATGGGTGGATGTGGCTTAAGTTATGTTTCTCGGGCCCTGAGAAGTTGAAGGTGTTCACATGGAGTGGCCCTGACTTTCCCAGTAAGGTAGTTTAGTGGTACCTAGCAGGTGTCTCCAGTCTGTCAGTCACTGGCTGGCATTATCTCACATGTCCTCAGTGTTTTACTCAGGGTCTTTGTGTTTCTTCCATGTTCTCAAATGTCTATTTTCATAAAACATTCAAGAACTTTAACATAAGGACAGCAACAGAAAAGCTCAAAAATATTAAATCAATGTCTTACTCCATTTGGGCTGCTCTAACCAAACACCATAGACTGGGTAGCTTATAAGCCACAGAAATTTATTTTTCAAAGTTCTGGGGGCTGGAAGTCTAAGGCCAGGGCACCTGCAGATCTGTTGTCTGGTGAGGGCCTGCTTTCCGGTTCATAGGTGGCCATTTTCTCTCCATGGCTTCACAGGGCTGAAGGGGTGAGGAAGCTGTGCAGGGTCTCTTTTATAAGGGCACTAATCCCATTCATGAGGGCTCCACCCTCATGACCTAAGCACCTCCCACAGGCCCCACCTCCAAGTATCATCACATTGGGGGTTATATTTTAACATATGAATTTGGGGGGACACAAACTTTCTGTCCATAACAGTCAAGGACATTGAAAGAAAAACAACTTAAATGAAGTTATAAATTACACAGGTCAAATAGTGGATGGTACATGAAATCTTAACCAACTTCAGTCTAAACCTATAATTTTTTTTCTGTGCAGTGGTCAGTCTTCTTAGCCAATCTTGGTCAAATTATCAAAATATTGGATATATTGAGTCTGGATGCAGAAACCAGGACCTGGGTCCTAAGAATCTCACCATAGAACATGCATGAGATGCATCCAGTACCACCAGGACCATTTTGGCATACCTGTATCCTCGTGACTGGCCATCAAACGGAAGTTAATGTTTCAGTACAATTGTCAGTATTCAAAGGAAACACGGAGAAATTTCAAACTGCTACATTCTTAAGCCATTAGCCCATCTTTTAAAAGTATATAAGGCCACTTTTCTTTCCAGTTCCTCAGTCACTGCTTTGACAGAAACGCGGTGTCATTTTCCTTTAATGTGGACGCTGCATGAAAGCTGAAAATGAACTAGAGCCTGGACATGTTATTTTGTTAAGATCCATACACCAGAGAGCCCTCAGGCCGTGTCTGATTGAACTGGTAACGCACCCTCTCGCTGCGGGAAGCCACAGCGTCTGCAGCAGCCAATGGCCCCGCATCACTCTTCTGCATCCAATCACCTCCGAGGCTTATTCCATTTGATGGAGACAGCCCTGTGCTTCTTAGAGCTAAAAAACTAAACTTTCCTTGTACAACATCCTCTCTTACTTAGACGCTGAATGTAAACTGTCAGTGCTAGGAAATGTGGTAACAGAAAACCCAAGAATCTCACACCAGATGCCTCTGCACTTCTCTGAATGTTCTTCTTCTCTTGTTTTTTTTTCTCTCTCCCATTCCTTGTTTTTAACTGGAATTCTTCTTCTAAGCTATTTTCTGTCAGACCTACTTAACTTTCACTTTGTTTTACTGAAATGTGGACTGGTGAATAGGGTCTTTTCAATCTGTTCTATGTGCCTCTTCCTCTTTGCCAACATTAGAATTTGACAGAAATTTGGGAGCTGGCTTGACGCTGGCAGGACAGAGCAAGGCACACCATATTTCTTTGTTATTTGTGCTCAATATACTGTTGGCAGCCTCGTCTGTTTTAGCTTCTTGGCAGTATTTGGTCTCTCTTCCCTTTGGCACTATTCCCTCATTTTTGAATGCTCAGGGAAATTTATGTAGAGAGCTTTTAAATAGTCCATGTTTAGACCAACGGGTATAAAAATCACCAGCTGACCCTGTCCTGTCAAGCAGCCAAGAAGTGCAGTCTTTACTGTAATCAACAGGCACTGAAGTGACTAAGCAAATAGATGATGAATCTGAGAAACCCAATATATATTAGCAATTTTCATAACATATTAGTAAAAACCTTCAGAAGGCACTTCTGTGAGTGCACAGAATCTCACCTGAAATAGTTGGCTCTGATGAAGCAAAATGCATTTAACAAAATGCAAAATGCATTGAAACAAAGATCTTAGCAACAGGTAACCATGACAGTGAACTCTATTGTTTGTTTAATTCGGTTTTAGCTCACGAAAAAGAAACTAGACAAGGCTTCTCCCTTACAGTCTAAGCATGATCGTAACTGGGTGACCAGCTGCTTTGCTGGGAATTCTTCCTGTTGAGAGCATATTTCAGTTCACACAGAGCACAAGCTATGACATCTCACACTGGGAGTATTTAATTTAACCAATACTGTTATGCTTCATAAAAAGAGATTTCACCCTGAACACTGGTGTCTGCTCATTAGTTTGTCTGGTCCACATCTTATTTGATTAACAGAAATTTAGAGAAAAAAAATTAAAACTTGTGAAAAAATCAATTAAAATGCGAAGAAAATCACTGGTACATTACAGGGCAGGCCCACCTTACTGGATCTAAATTGCAGTACCTTCTAAGCTGTACTTAGACCATTCTCCCAGTTATTACAAACATCGAAACCCTCAGGTACCCTCACTGTCAAAAGAATCTGTATTAGCATTTAAGATATGAACTAGAAAGCTTCAAAAGAAATATAACACATTGCTAAGGATATTTATCTCTGAGTTGTGAATTTGTTTCCTTTTTTATTCTTTTGTTTGTAATCCTTTTATAATTTGAAAAACAGTAGGTAATTTTAAGAAAGTAGAGAAATGTTCATGTCATTTTTTCCGAGTATAGGTGGAATGAACAATCATAAAAATTAGAATCAATTACGTGTGCAAGCATTTTCCTAACACTTGAGCAATATTTGAACTAAGTCCTAAAGTTTCATGACTGAAGGTACACTTTGCAAGTCTCTTGGTGTGCATGTCCCAAAACTGCTGCACTGTATCAGCACACAGTCTCCACATTAGAGGCTGGAGAACTATGGCCTGTGCGCCCAGTTTAGCTGGCCACCTCTTTTTTTAGGACTCAAGAGTGAAACATGCCTTTTACATTTTCAAATGGTTATATTTTAAATGTTAAATAAGCACCTACACCATAGTCTCAATTTTTTTTTCCCCAACAAAACCTAAAACATTTATTTTCCGGTCCTTTAAGGAAAGCATTCACTGGTCCCTGATTAAAAAAAAAAAAGTGGTCAAGATTCAAATATGTAGAACAATGTAGGTTAAAACTGAAAAGGTTTGTTTCATGCAACCTCAACACTTTAATGCCCTGTTAGTATTACAACTATAAGGAAACTGTAAAATTACTTTCTGGCATAACTTTCGATACCTTCCAGGTCTTGGCTGCACAGAAAACTATTTGCTATAAAGTGTGATGCATATGTTATTCAACTAGAAGTTTTCTCTGTACCTAGTGGGACTCCATGAAGATTATTTCCTATGTTCAAGGCCTGCATACAGCTATTGGTAGAAAATTAAGTCGTGCAAAATGTTGTTTCTGCCTGCTAGTTGTTTAAAATCATTTCGAAAAATATGAGTATTGTTGTTTGGGTAAATGAAGAATGGCATCCTCTCAAAGAGCTATCTAATGGTAAGAGAGGTCAAGAACTAAATGCGGATTTATTATTTTTTGCTAGCACACAGTTTGTGGGATGGGGGAGAAGGCGGAGGAGAAGCCGTGCCCTTCCTTACAGGACGAGGAAACAGGCATCTTGTTTTTAAGAATTAAGAATGGTTTGTCTTCATCCACAGAATGAGTAAATGGACTTTTTTTTTTAAGATTTTTTTTGATGTGGACCATTTTATTTTTTAAAGTTTTTATTGAATTTGTTACAATATCGCTCCTGTTTTCTGTTTCAGTTTTTTTGGCCACGAGGCATGTGGGATCTTAGCTCCCTGACCAGGGATTGAACCGGCACCCCTTGCATTGGGAGGCGAAGTCATAAGCACTGGACCTCCAGGGAAGTCCCTAAAGGAACATTTTAATGTGTTGAACATGTTGCTAACAATCGTAATACTCTCCTTGTATCTTTTGCGTGTCAGGGCTTTACAAGGGATGGAGAAGGCAGAAAAATTGAAGAGGAAGAGACGGCGGAGAGAGAGTGCTGCGAGCTGGTAATGAGCCCAGCGCGCCACCCAGCGTGCTCCGGGGCTGTGAATGGCCAGGTGGGTGGGCCTGAGGCCACAGGTGGGCTCAGCCAATGAGGAGCGTGTGGGAGTCGGGGTGGTGGGGGCCTGGCCACCCCACACCCACATCATGGCTGAGGAACAAGGCTCTCCGGCAATGGGTGTGGGAATAGTGCTTGGCCTGTTCTTTGGAACTCCTTTGATCAACTATGTCCATCACACGAATGGAATCAATATCCTGCACATGCCTGAGAACGGAAGGGAACCCGAAGACAGCCCAAGCCCAGGACCATTTAGAGGTTTCAAAGATCTGAACGCTGTGAGGCAGGTGTTATTATTCCCACTTACCAGAAATAAAAGTGATATTTTTTAAAATGTATTGCCTTGACCTAGAACATAAGCAAATCTTCTGACTCCAGGTATTCAATGTTTAGCTTTCCTTAAGCTTTATGTCCCTCATAGGGCAGCTGAGTCCTGGCTGGTGGCATCCTGCAGATTCCTGAGCTGCCCTGCTCAGGAACCCAAAAAGGCTTGGTTTTCACCTTCAGATAGTTCCCAAGCAGGGAAATAACTCCCATTTCCTAAGCATTAAAAATATATATCAGGTTATAAAATTGGTTAGACATTTGGATAACGGAACATGTCAGGTGGCCAAATGAGATGCACAAGAACTGGAACTCTTGAGCGGTGCAGACGTCCCTATAAATCAAAGGATGGAAACAGCCTTGAGATACCCTGAAGCACAGTCTCTCAGCAGCTCCCAGGTCAGGCCTTGCTGCATCAGGATGTTCCTGACCAAGACTGAACACATGAGATCGCTAAATGATGTTAGATGAGATGTCACCTACACAAAGGTACCTTTTGGGCATAAAACATCTCCATTTTCTGCCCTCATAAATACATACTGTCATTGATATTTTAGGTGGGCCATGCCTCATAAATTCATAAATTCCATCCATAATCCATAACGTTGGTTTACTATAGGAAACCAATATAGGTAGGCTTGATATAACCTGCTAAAAGCATTCTACAGATGAGGACTCTTCCTTTTCTGTCACTAGTATGTACTATCAGGAATTCAGATTAGCATGTTTAAAAAGAGATCTCCTAGTCACTTTCTTTTGCCTTCTCACCCTGTTTGTTCCCTGATAGAAAGGATGGGTTTCAGACCAGCTTCTAACCCTTCCTTCCCCACTCTTCATTTTAAAATATAATTTCATAAGCACTTTATTATGGTAGCTTTTGAAATTAAAAAACTGAGACAGGAATTGGCAAATGCAAGCAAGTCCCAATGTGAGACAGTAGCATGGAAATAAGCTTCAGGATCAGAAAAAGAAGTGGGTTTGACTCCTGACTGCCTGCATCCTGTGATCTGAAAGCTTCTCTCTGTATAATGGGGATTGTCTCAGGGCAGTACACTGGCTCTTAGATTTATTAAGGGCTAAGGAAGATAATGTACCCAGAGTGGTTAACACAGTGCCAAGTTCTTAGTAAAACCAGAATAAAAGCTAGCATTATTTGTTATGGTGTTGAAGGCCATGGGGCATGGCTGTTGGTGAACTTGAGAGATGGAACAACTCAGATGAGTAGCAAAGAAAGTAGGCAACTACTGATTACCTATATCAAGTAGCCTCATCACCTGGGTAGATGGATGCTTAGGCGCACCTGACTTGTCCTGGCAGATGAGAAGTGTCCTGCGTCCCTCCCAGCTGCATATTCCTACTAACCGCTGTGCCCTCTCCAGGTGGGTCTTCCCATGGGGCAGTGATCGTAGAAGCGCTTACTGCCATGGGGGAGCCTATCAGTAAGTCCTAATTGTAGCAGCCTCGAATATCAAGCTAACACATGGTGTCAACTGCCTTGGAGATTTACACAGACCTAGAGCAAACTACCTCTGGGAGAGAAACCTCTCTTTCTGTGGTTAATTCACTGAGATTGTTTATTTCAGAATAACATAGACTATATGGACTCATCGAACTTGAATCTAGAGAAAATTCAGCAACTCGTTATAATTAAGGTAAAATTGTTTGAATTTATGTGCGTGCATTCTACTGCCATTTACATTTCATGCTTCCTAAAGTACAACACAGCATTTAATGTATTGAAGGAAATGGATATACGTGCATTCAGGAAAAAGCACAGCCTCTTCTTGCATTTTGCGTTTTCTATACAAAGGTATAAATGCTGCAGTGTACGTGGTGCATCAAGTAGTTGATTTTGCAGGCTATTTCTCAGCCACGGTATGCCGCTCAGAATGCATACTGACAAATGCCTGATTCTTTCCAGTCCTGATGAATAGAGCAGGTTGTCACAACAAATTGCTATCTTCTAGAACAGATTTTGAGAGAAAAAAAGCCAATAGCCAGAATGTCAACGATTCTTGGGCTTTTCAGCTTACAATAGGTGGAGATCAATACCATTTATTTAAATGGCCTTGTATTACACCTGCTATAATTCTTTCTACATTCATGTCAGCTTGGCACTTCCCTAGAAATTTTTCTACAGGAAGAGCAGCAACAATGTAGGCTTTGTGTGTGTGTGTGTGTGTGTGTGTGTGTGTCCTATGAATCTCTAGGCAAGGTGTTTCTATAGAAAGACATCAATAGTCAGTGATACAAATAAAAATTTGAATAAAGAGAAAGTAATTTCTTGTTAATGAATTACATTCTGTTATATTCCAGATGAAGAACCTGATTAGAATATTTATTACAATAGGTAAATTGTCTGAGGTCATTTCAATATCTTACATGGAAAATACATATTTTTCTTTAGTTCAATAGAATTGTATAATTAACTGGCAAAGCTTGTAGAAAATGCTAGCTGATTTTATTTATTATTTAAATATATTCCATCATTTCTAAAACCAAAAATATATATTAATTTTTCTTTCAATATCTTTGTTATTTATGGTTCTTATTAAACTCACAATTTAATGGCTGTGGCTCTGTAACCGGTACATTTCAAAGTTGTCCTGGCACTTTTTCTTAAAAAAACTGCAACTACATTTCTGAGTGCAGTTACCTGCCCAGCCCATGTAATGAGTGCTGCAATTTCCCCATGTTCCGTGGTTTTGCCGTAATGTGAAGTTGTGTTTTGTTGACTCTAAAAAGCTCTTCCATTTCTCTCTCATTATCTTCTCACTTCTGATCAAGAAAAACAAAAGGTTTATCTTTTTCATGTGTACTTTGAGGAGTCACAAGATTCTAAAGGATCACCTATAGGCTTTGTGCTGGGGGGGTCACCTCTCATGGTTCTGAATGTTTCATAAATCTATTGTAACCTCAATTTCAAGATGACATAGTGTCCAAAAGACGTGTGAATGGAAAGACGTGTGAATCACATGGCTGTGGAGCATGTCACTTAGAGGAATGGCTCTGTGGGAACATGAGTCTGGAGAAGGTCCTTCCTGAACAGAGAGCTGCCTTGCAACTGGATGGAAGTGAGCAGGGGTTAATTCAGGGGGTCCTTGCGGAGAGAACAACTATGTGCTCCAGGCTTTCATCCCCTTGGATAAACCAGAGGAAAAAAAAAAACAAAACATTGGCCAGGAAAGGGCTCAGAAACAACCTAAAGATATGGTCAAAGTCACCCCTCCATCACATACTGATTAATGTTACATTGACTCCCCAAAAGCCAAGAGAGAGCTCACAAAGGGGTTGAGTCTTCTATTCCCTAGAGACTGGGGCCAGAGAACAAAACAGCTTCTCTGAATCCTCAGCATTCAACTGGCCTTCTCTCAGCTCTGTGCCATAGTTACAAAGAGGATGGGAGAGGCGGTGTAACCTTCCAGCTCCCTGCAAAACAAATAACCCACATAACCATCTAGGGTAGGCTAAGTGGCCAAATATCTAGAGAGAGGGAGACCTGGCAGAAAACAGGATACTGGCCTGGCAGAGGACACAGATGAGACTCACAAAATTGAGAGAGAGAGAGAATGTTAGGGGTTTGAAATGTACCACTCACAAACACGCAAGTCTTTCTGGAGTAATATAGAAGGCACAAGCTTTTCTACTATAAAATGCATTAGGTGCTCTGAAGAAAAACATAGTCGCTATTGAGATTGTGGTCCACAAAAGCAAGTACAGGAACTTTCAAAACATAGTGCAAAAATGGAAGAGAATGGACATCCTGAAGGAAATATAAGAACAGTGGAGGGTAGATTAGGATGCATAAAATGTTCATAATAGGAACCTCAGAGGGAGACTATAGACAAAGTATTCTCAGTAATAATTAATTGATTCTCGATAATAGTTAATTAGACAAACGATGATGAGAAGGGACGGTGTTATAGAAAGGATGGGTTGAGCCTGCAGGTTGGAACGGAGCACCGAATCTTCCAGAGAAGATTGAAAAAGGGAGCTGCAGATCAAACCAGATCTGCAGATCAAGGAGGGGTAAAATTCTTTAATTTTGAGGATACAGGGAAAATCTTAAAAGTTTTTAACTGAAAGTCTAGTTTCCTACGGGATTAAAAAAAATTCAAACTTTTCCTTCGCAACACTGGAAGCAAAGAGAAAAAAACAGACATGCACAAATGATCACATGTGCAATTGTCAGAATAGAAAGACAAAAACTAACTTAAGGGTATGCAAAACTTTAGAGTATATTGCTCAGAGAAAACTGCTTGGAAGAAGACGCTAGCCAAAAAAAGCAAAAACAAAAATAAAAACAAAACAATGGAGCAAAAATAACAATGGTTTGTGAACCCAGAAGAGGAAACGTGAAGAGGAATGGCAGTAACATTTCCATACACTGATAAGGTTTAACTGTGACACACAAAATAATGCATTTTGCTGTTGTTGACTGAACAGTTACAGAAATGTCAATTCGGATAAGGTGGCCCTTCAGATCTACTATATTCCGAATTATTTCGCTTTCTTTTTTTTTTTAAAGATTTTTTGGATGTGGACCATTTTTAAAGTCTTTATTGAATCTGTTACAATATTGCTTCTTTTTTTTTTTTTTTTTTTTATGTTTTGGTTTTTTGGCCACGAGGCCTGTGGGATCTTAGCTCCCCAACCAGGGATTGAACCCGTGCCCCCTGATTTGGAAGGCGAAGTGTTAACCACTGGACCACCAAGGAAGTCCCTATTTCTCTTTAATTATCCAATAAGTTACAGACAAAGGTGCATTAATATCTCCAACTATATTTGTTAATATTTCCAACTATGCCTGTGGATTTGTCTATATCTCCCTTAAATTCTGTCAGTTTTTGCTGTAATAATTATACTTATGCCTATTGATCATTATTTATCATTTTGAGCTCTCTTTTTCTCCTTCTCTTTTTTCTTCTAGTAATACTCCTGTCTTGAAGTTTATTTTGTCTTTTATTATTATAGTCTCTCCTCCTTTCTCACATCATTTGTTTTCTGGGTATATTTTTCTAACATTATATTTTAAAACTATTTATGTTTGTGTGTTTTAAGTGTTTCTCTTGTAGAATAGAATTAGCTTTTTTTTTTCAAACAGCCTGATAATCTCTGTCTTGACTGGATTATTCAGTCTATTTATATTTAACACTGTTATTAATATGGTTGTATTTAAGTATGCCATTTTACTAATTGCTGACTATTTTCCTCTTCTGTTTCATTATTTCCCTCCTTTCCTTCATTCTTTTTTGTCAAATAAATGTTTTTATGATTCAGTTTTACTCCCTCTACTGACTTTTTAACTATATTTCTTGAATTATTTTTAGTAGTTTCTCTAGGGATTACAATATACATCTTTAATTTATCACAGTAGACTTAGAATTATTATTTAATTACTTAAGGAAACTTCTGTCCAGTGTATTTTTATTTAACACTCCAGCCTTAAGTGCTTATTGTCATATTTGCTATACCTATATACATTATAAATTGAACAAAAAAGTGTTACTATTTTTGCTTGATATATCTTTTAATGAGATAGATAAAACACTAATGGCTTCAGTTAGATAGTGTTCGATTTTGTTTGCTGAAGAAGACTCGGGGGACCCCAGATGACAAAGTCTAGGAATCAAGTTTACTTCAGGAAAAGGACACAATATAGCAATTGCACTAAAGTAAAGATATTTATAGGTTGCCTCACTGCCTACAGAGACTAGTGTGAGCCACAGTAGTCCTCTTTCTTCCAGGCCTCACAAAGAGGTGTGTTTTTTTTCAAATCCAGAATCACTAACAAGTGCATGGCATACCTCAAAACAGATCCGCAACCTGGGCATCTGATACCCTGCTCATCACATGGACATAGTTTTCCTCTATAACCAGACCCCACAGCAGAGCTCTCTGGGCATCTGACCTGGACCAGTGTAAATCATGAATTCCACTTCACAAACTATCCCAAAGAACTCCCTGTACCCACAAAGCAACACTCAATTAATCAGGACATTGAATGCTTCACTAGAGGTCAGTGCTGTGCAGATAATCACTTATTTCAATAAATCAGGTCAGGCCAAATGCAGAGCCACTGCTGTGATTAACACTCACAGTGTGTGTAGATGTGCCTGAGTGTGTGTACGTGAGTTTGTGTATGTGCACGTGCGCGTGGTACCCTGTGCATGTGTGTGTATGTGATATTCTTTCATGTTTGCTCATGTATTCACCATTCCCATTACTTTTCATCCTTCTCGTAGATCAGATTTGGCATCTTGGGTCATTTCCCTTCAAGTCTGAAGGACATTTTTAGCATTTCTTATAATGCAAGTCTCCTGGTGACAAATACTCTACATTTTTGTTTATCTGATACCAAAAATATATTTTCCCCCTCATTTTTTTTTTCATGATACTTGAGTTGCAGGTAGAATTCTTAGTTGAGACTTTTGTTCTTGTTTTCTTCTTTCAACAGTTTGAACACTTTGTTCCAATATTTTCTGGCTTCCATTTTTTTCTAATGAGAACTCCAGACGGATTCTATTTTTGCTTCTCTTTATGTAATGCTTTTCTCTTTTTCTCTGGTTTTCACAGTTTCTCTTGATTTTTAACTTGCAATATTTCAGTTATGATGTGTCCAGGTGAAGTTTTCTTTTTACTTATTCTGCCTGGAGTTTTTTTGAGTTTCACAGGTCTGTATGTTAATGTTTTCAGTAAACGTGGGAAATTTTTAACCACTGTTTCTTCAAATACATCTTCTTCCCCTGTCTCTCTTTCTGAAACTCTAATTACAGACTGAAACATTGACATGGTGCCACAAGTCTCTGAGACTCTGTTCATTTCTCTTTTGTTTTTGCTTTACTCTTCAGATGGGGTAGTGTCTACCTACCTGTCTTCAAGTTCACTGAATGTTTCTTCTGTTATCTCCAATCTGCCATTGAGTCCATCTAGTGAGTTTTGAATTTCAATCTCATACTTTACTCTGTGGAGTTTTCATTTTCCATACTTTCTACTTCTGTAATGAAATTATCTCTTCCCTCATTGCAACCATGTTCTTTCTTTGAACATATTTATAATAGCTACTTTGATGTACCTTTCTGCTAAATCAATATCTGAATCCTCTCAGAGTCAGTGTCTATTAACTGCTTTCTTTGCTTCTTCTTTCCTGAGAAGGGGGTCACAGGATCCTGCTTCTTTGAATATATAATAATCTTCATTTGAAAAGTGAATGTTTAAACACTATATTGGAGGATTTCTGAATTTTGTTGTGCTCTTCTGTGAATTTTTTTTTCTCTCGTTGGTGTTGTCATTCTACCATGCAGTTACTTTGCCTGATGAACACTGAAGACTGTGCTATTGTCCACGGGATATTCCTGCTCCTCTGCTTGGTTTTCACAGCTTCCAGAGGCTGCCTGTTTTATCTTAAACTTATATAGCTATGTCATCTGACAAGTATATGGGAAGAGTTTCTACTCAGATAAGTCTGCTGTTCTTCTGCTTCCAAGATTTGCTCCTTAAATTTCTAGCCAGCTTCAAACTCTATCTTCTATCACTTCAAACTGGTAAGAATGGAAATTTTTACCTCATGACAGTTTGAGAGTGCCCTCAGACAAGAAAGATTAAAAATTTGTAATTCTTACTCATTGCAGTTGCAATTTTCAAAAGTAAACTCTTCTCTAGCTTCTTAAAGCTTCTCGGTACATTCAAACTGTGTGTGTGTGTGTGTGTACATGTGCATATATAGTTTTCTGATTGTTACTGGTGGGATGATTTGCCCAATTCCTTCACTTAGCGTTACCAGAAGGCCTCAACCTTCAGGGTTTTTTTTATTTTTTTGAAGTATAGTTGATGTACAATATTATATAAGTTACAGGTGTACAATATAGTGATTCACAATTTTTAAAGGTTATATTCCATTTATAGTTATTATAAAATACTGGCTATAGTCCCCATGCTGTACAATATGTCCTTGTAGCTTATTTTATACCTAATAATTTGTACCTCTTACTCCCCTCCCCCTATATTGCCCCTTCCTCCTTCCCTCTCCCCACTGGTAACCACTAATTTGTTCTCTATATCTGTGAGTCCTCTTCTTTTTTGTTATATTCTCTAATTTGTTGTATTTTTCACATCCCACATATAAGTGATATCATACAGTATTTGTCTTTCTCTGTCTGACTTATTTCACTTAGCATAATGCCTTCCAAGTGCATCCATGTTGCTGCAAATGGCAAAATTCCATTCGTTTTTATGGTTGAGTAGTATTCCATTGTATATATATACATATATATATACCACATCTTCTTTATCCATTCATCTGCTGATGGCCACTTAGGTTGCTTCCATATTTGGCAATTGTAAAGAGTGCTGCTATGAGCATTGCATGCAAACTTCAGTTTTGATTGGTCTTGCTAGGCCTGGGGGACAGAAGAGAAAGACAAGAGCCCACCAAAAAGGGGATACCAATAGGAGATACCTTAGTAAAGATGGGGACTTAAATAGGTAGGTCTCCCTAACAAAGGTAAGTCCCACTTTATCCTTGCTCCTCCACTCTACTTCCTCTCCCAGATGACTACTAAGAAAGTAGTCTTACGCAGGGCAGAGCAAGAATTTTCAACCAAAATCCTGCCCTTGTACATCTTGTACACCTATATACATAGCATGGCTGGTCCAAAACACCTGTAGCCATAAATTTAATTTAAAGTGGTCCCAATTTAAAATGTTCGTAGGCACCAAGGAGAGATAAATTCAAATGTTTTTCAAATGATGACACCTTATCTTATGCCTTATATAGTCCCCACAAATAATTATTTAAGGAAAATTAGCAGCTAACAATCAAAAGTACCTAACCACACAAGGAATCAAGACATTATGATCAAGAATAAGAAAGAAAATAACTTGAAAAAATAGACTTAAATCCATTTACATATGGGGATTATTTGACATATATGATATAGCAACTTTTTTACTCTGGTTAAAGAAATATAGATTAAATACTTTATATTAACAAATAAAATAAAAATTAATAAAGTAAAATTAGTAAATAAAGTAAAAATCTGGGACTTACTAAAAATGACTTAGTAGACTTGCAAAAGAACCAAATAGAACTCCTACAAATGAAAAATGCTAAAAAATGAAATTAAAACACATGGAATATGCTTCAAAAATAGGCATAGCAGAAGAAGACATTAGTAGATAAGATAATATATCAAAATAAGTTATACATAATGCAGCATAGAAGACAAAAAGGTAGAAATATGAAATAATAAATAAAATACATGGACGATAATATGGGAAGATCAAATATAGTATATTTTACTTTCTAAAAGGAGAGTTAAGGTAGATAATGTGGTGTGTCCAATAGGAGAGATAAGAACTGAGGATTTTTTTTAACTGAGGAAAGACAGCAATCCACAGTATCACAGATACCAATGAAATCAGTTTTGTGTTTTTACATAAGGTCAAACATCATAGTTATTCACAATTACTCCACTAATCCTCTTCTCTTTTCTCTTCTCTTCTTTTTTCCCAGCAGTCTTGAAGAAACTTGGCCATGTGACTTGCTTTGGACAATGGAATATGAGCATATTATTAGGTTTAAATTAGTGTCATTTCTAGGCAGAAACACACGTGAATGCTTGGTCGTATCTCCCTTGTCTTTGCTGTGAAATAGTGGAAGTGTGTGTGAGTGAGGGCTGCTTCATCACGGATCTTGGAATAACTTCACTGGACATGCAGAATGAACAAGAGATAAATGTTTTTTGGTTTAAAACATTGACATTTGGGGGACGTTTGTAGCTCACCATAAGCTAACTGATCATCACTGAAATGTGAAATTAGAAAAATAAATCACTGAAATAAAAGTAGGTATCAGAACATAGAAATAGGTGTTAGCACAATCCAATAAAAAATCAATGGGTCATTTAATAAACAGTATTGCCACAGTTGACTATCTAGAAGACAAAAATAAGGGACTCTACACTCACACATATCTTGGACAATGAATTAAAATAAACTTTAGATGGCCAAGTGCTAATGCCAACAGAAAACCTAGCAGACTACAGATAAAATCCATATATTTTTAAATAAAAAATAGCATACTGGATTATAGAAAAGTTCAAAACTTTGTGTAGCAAAAGTTACCACGAAAAATGCCAGTAGACAAACATGTGAGTGGAAAAATTTTATTATGCAAATGGTCATGCATAACTGATTATAATATAAAATGAGATACTAAGTATTTGCAGGAGGGAACAAATAATGTAAAGAATATTAAATATAATAATTAACAGAGGTGCAACTTTAAAGGCTATGAAACATATGAAGAGATCAAATTCACTAGTAGACCAATGTAAATAAAAGTAACAATAATGTCAGTTTATAGTACACTAACATCATGTAAGATATAAAGCCTGTTTCCAGAACGTATGTGTGGTAAAGGATACTTTACAGCATTTCTGATGAAAATGGAAACTGATACTACCTATTTTTTAAGAAAATATGGCAACACCTATTCAAATCTTAAAGAAGAATATTTACATATCTTTGGACAAAGAAATTTCACTCTTCAATTTAACCCCTAGAAATCAAGTACTAGAAATACAGAGGTTCCTTCCAGCTTTATTGGAAATGGGAAAAGGATAAGCAAACAAACAAAATTATACACACACACACACACACACACACACACACGTATCCTGTTATGTGTACACACATCCTGAAACAGGGAGGCAAGGAGGGAAGGAAAGGGTAAACGTGAGAGAGATACATGCATATGCAATAACATTCTAGGAGGAATTTTCATAAAAATAATAAATGAGAGAATCATGCTGCCAACATTTTCTATACCATAGCTCATTTTCATAGAACAAAGAACAACAACAAAATGCACAACCCCATGTATATACATCAGGCGGCTTACTTTAAACAGAGCCTGGGACAAGGACTTGAATGAACTTAGTGTTGTGGGATTTGGTGCCCAAGTAGGAGTGAGAAAAGAGAGTATGAGGAACACCTGTGCAGGGCTGTAATATCAAGAAGCCATAACTGCTGTAGGTAACAGCATATTTCTGCTGGGACCACTGAGAATCATAGAGCAGGTCTCTCAGAATTGCCAATCTAAAGAACGGGAAGCTCAAGAATTCCTCTAGCATCTCCAGCCCCAGGTGTTTGAGGGTCACCCCACACTTCCACATGGTGCTTGCTTATCTTTACAGTATTATATGATCCTGGTGTTGAGAGAAAGGAAAAGATAGACTGTTGCACTCTGGTTGTTAATATATGGTCACCATGTGCTAGTAAAGAGGAAGATAGAAGATGCCTGCATAATAAACAGAAAAGAACAATAAGAAGGAAAATAGACTTTACTAAGAAAGGAACACACATACATGCATACAATCACATTTATGTAATGCTGCAAAATTATTTTTGTGAGTGGGTGTAAAAATGTGTGTAGTGTCCTGATAAATATTTCCTAAATTGGATAGAAGAGAACAGAGACACAGTTTATCCAAACATGATTTAGATCACTTTTTATTATAAAACCTGAGTTTTAATTTATAATAATTAATTGATATATGAAATTATAATAGTTATAGAACATTAAAATGATATAAATAAGGAATAGATGAAAATGATTTAAAATATTTCTCCTGCTCAGATTAAATTTTAATTAAGAAACTTGTCTTATAAAGAAAGGGACATATATTTATTTTTAAATTATAGGAAACAAAAAAATAAAAGTAAAGCATCTATTATATGTGCGTAAAGTTTTTATGTGTGTATAATTATCCCTTAAAATGGGACCTTGGGGCTTCCCTGGTGGCGCAGTGGTTGAGAATCTGCCTGCTAATGCAGGGGACACGGGTTCGAGCCCTGGTCTGGGAAGATCCCATATGCCGCAGAGCAGCTGGGCCCGTGAGCCACAATTACTGAGCCTGCGTGTCTGGAGCCTGTGCTCCGCAACGAGAGAGGCCGCGATAGTGAGAGGCCCGCGCACCGCGATGAAGAGTGGACCCCGCTTGCCACAACTAGAGAAAGCCCTCGCACAGAAACGAAGACCCAACACAGCCATAAATAAATAAATAAATAAATAAATTTAAAATGGGACCTTGTTGTATATACTGCTTCCTAATCTGTTTTGCTCTATTGCATTAACCTGCTTTACTTTTATCAAAGCATTTATTACCTGAAATTATCTTGAACTCAGTAGAAGATAAATTCTGTGAGATTAAGGACTTTACCTGTCTGGTCATTGCTTTGCCATGGGTACCTAGAAAAGACCCTGACACAAAGCAGATGTTGAATGAGTATAAATTATGAAAGAATTCTATTTTTTTGTTCAACTTGATACGTGTGGTTTAGTGGATAAAGGATACACCATTATAAGGAAGCTTGAAGTTATTCAACTTCTGAGCTGGTGTTTTACATTTAATTTTGTTTTCAAAGTTGTCACTATTAGAAGAAATGCTGTTCATTCTTGTAGCTAATCTTGGCACACAGCTTTTGTTTGCCTTGATTTAAATTTCTGTCTAGAGATTGATGGATCAAAGGGTATGCATAATTTAAGCGTTATCATACACTTTGCCAAATTCAGATGTATGACCTTCTTTCCTTTCTATCAGCTTTGCCTGAGATTATCTTGACCCTTTGCCAACACTATGCATTACCATTTAGCACTGCCAGTTTGAAAATGACTAGATAGTCAAGATAGAAAATGACTGCCCATTTTGTTTATATTTGCATTTCTTAGATGATTAACAAGTTTGGAGTTCATCATAGTAATTTATGTATTACTTGTTCATATCTTTTGCCAGTTTTAATGGAGCCACTGTCTTTTTCTTACTGATTTCTTGGGGGTTTTCAAATAATAAAAATATTAATCCTTTCCCTGTCATGTTATAAATATTCTTCCCAGTTTGTAATCTGCCTTTTATTCAAGCTGATAATATTCTTATGATATTCAAACTTAGTTTTTTTCAATTTCTGGCACCTCAGTCAGTTTATGCCAAGAAATCTCAAATAATATTTTTGTAAAGTCTTCCTTTTATTACCTAAATTCTTGTTGTGTTTCTTGTATATTCTTTTGAATTGACTTTCTTTTGAAAATGCACTTAGTATCTGTGGATTTATACACAGCATTTGAAAAAAAAAATCACTCATGGTACATAATTGTGAACTAAGAGACATTGATTGAATAATGTAGTTAGTTGGCACTGCAGTTTAAATCATACTTGGGCAGTGTTGATTTATAGATCAGACCAACTCAGAAGCAGGTATCTACTGACCTGCCATGTGGACTTTATCCCTGGCCATGCCATTTTCTTCAGCTCCAGTGAAACCACATATTCTTTTTTTCTCTCCAGGCCCCTCAGCAAGGAGTATGTCCTGCCAAAAAGTATGAAGAGGGAAGTCAGGGAAACCAGTGGAGAGGTGGATGTGTCTGCTGGTGTCTGGCTTCTAGCTGAGATGTGTGAAGGGGCAGAGGGATGGGCACCCATGTGCCCTGAGGATGGAGCTGCATGAGTGCATGGAATGTTCCTGTCCGTAGTGAAGCAACACATTTGTTAGCGCTTCCTGTTCACCAGGTGTGAGCCAAGTGAGTGAGAACTTCCCTTCCATTAACCTTCGACCTCGCCCAGGTGAAATGCTGGGAATGGAAAGATGATCCCAGGTGATGGGTGAACCACAGAAGGCTGAAGAAAACAGAGACACAAGTTGTCTGGGTGAAGGACGCTGAAGGTGAGAGCTTCATAACCTGGGGAGGACACCTGAAAAACTCACTAATATGTTACAAGAATTTGAGTAGTTGATCATATGTCAAATGTAGACAGAGACACCTTGAGTGATAACCAAGTCCCTAGAGTTCTCAGGACGGTCGCAGCAAAAATAAAATATCCCCTGCCTGTTTACTGAGAAGAATCAGAAAACAGTCATAAATTGGGTGGAAAGGCAGGCCATGTCACCCCTTCCTTAACAGCAAGATTCCTACCTTCAGCAAGCCCAAGCCAATAGATTTAACTTCCAATTAATTTGGAATGTTTCCTTTTTCCTCCTAAAATTAGATATTTTAAATATGGAAAATTATGGAACTGAGACCATTTGTAGAAGAATGAAAATGATTGGAAAACTTTTCATCACTAAAAAAGTTAATTGAAAGTTATTTTTTTACCTAGCCTAAATTTCATTCATGTGTAGGAGAAAAACCTTTCCCACAGAGTGGTTTGAATGCTCAGTGGGGAGAAAAAAACAATTGTTTTCTGGTCCACTGGAAATCCTGTTTCTGCAACATGAGGAATAGAATTATAACCATGGACTCAAATCAAAAGAATACATTTCAGAAAGAAAATTTTTAAAGCTGGTCAAAATTACAAGGAAGTTGATCATGGTTCATGGGTGTATCCATTTATGGATAATTATTGAACTGTATAATTATGATTTGTGTACCTTTCTGTTTACCTGATATAATTTAATTAAAACACACATTTTTTAAAAAAAGGTCTGGTTTGACGAGTTTATCTGAAAATGATTTTATGAATTTTCCCTTGGAAAGAGCAGCTAGATCTTGACTGATCACAAGGATATGTTGCTGGTAAAAGCTGACAGCTCTAGGCCCCCTGTAAACAAGATGGTCACTGAGATCAAGGGACAGCTAAGATCCCCGCTCTCGGACGGTCATTCCTAATGCCTGGAAATGTCCACAAGTCTCACAATAGTTTTATACACTGAAAATGGCTTTCTGTTCCAAAAAGAGTAAAATATCAATATATTACAAAGTCTGTAATTATGAATCTTATAGGCATCCTTTCCCAAATCATACCTGCTTCATCAGCATTAAAATGCCAGGAGAATCTGCAGCAGAGTTAAGATACCTTCTCTCTCATCTGGGATGCTTCTCTTGCTTTTTCTCCTTCCCTCTCTGGGCAAATCAGCCCTCATTAAGTGAAGCAGCTGTCCAGCCTGCTGGAGCATGGTCTACGGCCAACAAACAATGCCCCAGGGAGATAGAAGGAAAAAGAAAAGGGGGAGAGAAGCCTGAGAGGAAATCTGCTGGAACTCGGCTCAGTCTGTGTCCCACTGCTTACGCTGAGCTGCTGGCTTCAGGCACCAGGAAGGTGACTTTGATGAGGGAACTGAGAACACCCAATTAAATGGTGGGGCCTGGGATTAGTTGAAAAGAACATTCCCGAAGTAAAGGAACAACTTCAAACGAGCTTCGGCTGGGTGCCGCCGTGAAGCAATGAGAGCGCGCCTTACCACACCTTGTGAATTTGCAAAGAGTCCGGAAGTCTGGATTTTTATATTCATTGATGTTTAAATATTGCCACCTAATTTAAAGGACGGTGTGGTCTAATGCATGTGGGTCAAACGAAACACGTCTGTGGGCTTAATTTGACTGTGGATGACAGGTTTGTGATCTCAAAATGCTGACTTCATTCAGTGGATCCAAGAAAACCTGAATTCATCTTGTGAAAGATGTTTGTGGTGTCAAAATATAATGTATGAATATATAAGATGTATCAACAGCATAGGTTCCGATTGAAGTCTACCAAACTATTTCTTAAACCAGTAATTCTCAAAATAGAGTCTATGGTCCCCTGAGAGTCCCTGAGGATTTTCATGGTGTATTAATTTCTGTTTCTGAATTTTATATTCATGTGGAACAAATACCACAAACTTACAGGCTTAAAACAGTGCACTTTTATTGTCTCACAGTTTGCCTGGGTCATGCGTCCAGACATGTGACTGGATTCTCTTCAGGTCTCACAAGGCCACCAGCAAGGTGTCAGCAGGTTCCTTCCTGGAGGTTCCGGGGGAAATCCACTTTCGGCCTGTTGAGGTGGTTGTCAGAATTGAGTTTCACGCAGTTTTAGGACTGAAGTCTCATTTCCTTGCAGGCATTGTTCTCAGCTTCTAATTAGTTCTAGCAGCTTCTAGTTGGTGCCTGTATTCTGTGGCACATGGTCACCTCTTTCTTCCAAGCTGGAAACAGTGGGTCAAATCTTTCTTGTATAATACTTCTAAGCTCTTTAACTTCCAGTAGCCTCTTCTGCCAGGGAAAATTCTATGCTTTTAAGGGCCCCCATGATCAGACAAGCCACACCCAGATAATCTATCTTTTTTAAGGTCAACACAACACAGTCTGGGGAGTGATAGCTCACCACCTTCCTTCACAGATCCTGTGGAATTTTGGGAGCCATGCTCAGAGGCCCATGAGTTAAATCTACTTTTATAATAATACTAAGATGTTACAGAAGCAATTGTATGTAAATCTGCTGGCTCCTTAGAATCAAGACAATGGCACCAAACTGGACTGAACAAGTCGGTAGATTCTCCCTGGCCAAACACCCACAGTGAGAGGGAGAAAAAGTAATCTAAATAATATTCTTGATAAAAAGGTAAAAATGTATGGATTTATAAAAATCACAACCCTTGAGTTCACATCTTTTTAACATAGTTTAATGAAATGGGAAGTACTGTTATGTATAAATGATTTCTGATGGCTATCTCTAGGAAAAACATGGAATAGTTTGAGCTGCAAGCTGAACGAGCTGCTTTTTCATGAAATATCATTTTACTTTTCTTTTTTTTAACATCACTTTAAAAAAAAATTTATTTTATAATGAAGTATAGTTGATTAACAATGACTTGTTAGTTACAGGTGTACAGAAAAGTTATACCCGTACAAGTATCCATTCTTTTTCAAGTTATTTTCCCATTGAGGTTATTATAGAATATTGAGCCAAGTTCCTTGTTCTATGCAGTAGGTCCTTGTTGGTTATCCGTTTTAAATATAGCAGTGTGTACATGTCAACCCCAAACTCCCAATCTATCCCTCCCCGCTTCCCGCCCTTTCCCCGTGGTAACGATAAGTTCGTTCTCTAAGTCTGTGAGTCTGTTTCTGTTTTGTAAATAAGTTCATTTGTATCCTTTTTTTAGATTCCGCATATAAGCAATATCATATGATGTTTGATTGCCAATTTCTTGAAATTAGCATCAAAGCCCTTGCTTAAAGGAAAAATAACTGACAGTAGTTATTGCTGACAATAAAATTTGAGAATGACGTTAGCAAGATGGCAAGATAAGAGATTCTACTGCTTTTCCCCTTACCGACACATCAGTTTGAACACCTACACAGGAAAATACCTTCATAAGAGCTAAGGATTCCAAGTGAGAGACTACAGCACCTGGGTGGGGCACAGAAATAAGAAAAGGCGCAGTGAAGAGGGTAGGCAGTTCAGTTTCACATTACCACTGCCACCCGTCCACCACGCATGGAAGGAGATACTGTCCCTGTCGGGGAAGAAGAGTGAAGTGAGCACCCAGCTTCACGCTACTCATGCACAAGACGATGATGGCTAAAGATACTGTATTGACTATTGGAAAGATGCTAAGACAGAAACGTTTGGATGCGTTCATCAAAAAAAAAAAAAAAATGAGGAAATTTTAAAATATAAAATATTTTATACATTATATATTTTAAAACATAAAATAATCTTTGAGCTTTCAAGTGAAATTTAGATTTTTGGAAAACAAGTATCCAGCAACATGAACTTAAAAACTTCCAAGTATCTGTAGAGTTTTCTGATAAGATTTGTGGTGATATTAACAAATGTGATTTAAAAAAAAAAAAAATATTGTACACTAAAATGAGCCAATATTTGAAAGATATGCATAACTCAATAAAATAGTATTTTCTAGATGACCAAAATCACATTTGGTAAAAGATCCATTGAAAGTGCAATATAGACCAGTATAATATAGAATAATAAACCAAAACGTTATGGTTTGAGAGTCTACACTGCAACTAAATTTTGAGAAACTACCATTTGTTGAATTTGGGTATAATATCAAAGAGGAATATTCACTATTATCCAGAAACGCTACTAAAATACCCTTCCTTTTTGAGTGACATATCTGTGTAAGATGAAATTTTACTTATAAACTTCAACTAAAACTACATATTGCAATGGATTGAGTACAGAAGCAGATGTAAATCCATCTGTCTTCTATTATGCCAGATATCAACAGTAAATTAATGCCACTCCTTAACTGCATTTTTTTGTTTTGAAAAATGTAGTAATTTGTATAAAATATGTTGTTTATGTTAAAAGACAATGAGTCAGTTATGCTTAAATTGATTAATAAATATATTTTAAATTTTCCGTTTTAATTTCTAATTCAGTAAATATTGACAAATTTAATCCACATAAACAGAAACTTCTTGATGTTCTCAATAACTTTTAAGAGTGTAAAGGAGTACTAAGACTAAAATATTTGAAAAGAATAATAATAACATCACATTTCTCAAGCCAACTGAAAATTAATAAGTTAGTATCTCTTCCAGGACTTTTTCTTAATCAATTCTTCTCAATTTTTTTCCAAATGGCCAACTATTTTGTGTTAGTCAAGACTCAGCTTTTACATCTTCTCTTGTAGAAAGTTTCCTAAGACTTATCTTCTCCCAAACAGTAAAAGGCATTTCTCTTATCTGGTTTTATATATCATTATTAATACATTAAATAATAGTATTTATAATGTATTTTAATTATTGCTGATTTTGACCATCTGCTCCATAGGATGGAAAGATGCCACTGTCTCATTTTCCTTAGGGACAGGATTTTAGACATTTTCTATCATTACTTCATCAATACTTAGCTCAGTCCTTGCGTATGACCTGTGCTTAAAAATATTTCATTAAAAGATGAATCTGATTTTGGTTGAATTTTCCAATAGTTTGAAAATGTTGATGGATATGTTATACTCAAAATGTTTTTCTCCCATCAAAGTCTTATACCCAGGGGACTTTTTTTGTGTCATGATATATTTCCAGTGTTATATATGGTAGTAAAGATGTGTCAAAGAGGCCTTGAATTTGAAACCTTGTATGCACTGAAATGTTAACTCTTTTCTATTATATTGTATAATAAGTGAAATTTTATTTTGTCACATCTCCACGGTACTACTGGTCAACCTTATATCTTAAGGCCTATTCTGATCGTGAAGTGCATAGACCTTTGTCTTTTGGCCTTGCTTATACTCATCTACAGTTTCATTTTCCTTTTCTTAATTTTTTACCCTACCACAGAGCAACAGGAGCTAAGATACTGGAAGGGCAATTTAAATTCCTTAATAAACAAATTATTCTTGTCAAAGTTGTTGCAGTGACATTGTGTCCATTGTATTGACAACTACCCAGAAGCTGCCATCTCAAAGATTCGTCCTTCACTGAGTGCTTTAAAAAATGTCACTACTGACAGTATGCACAGCAGCTATTTAATAGAGCAGACATATATTCTTTGGAGCACAGCGGTAGCCTCAGCTGTGAGACCTGTCATTTTTTAGGGTTCTGCTTCCTAGATGACCACCTTTCTTGCCCAAAACGAATTATTCCATCTCATGTTGCTGCCTGGCACACCGATTCATGCCTGCTGCTAACAACTCTGTCTGAAGACTTGATTCCATATGTCACTGTGCTTGCTTTCAACTCATGCTTCCTGAGGTGACCCTGCTTCATCTGAGATGCTCAGGAGCTGCTCAAATGTCATGCTGTCATGTCATTCATCCTGAAGACATGCCTGTATCAGGATGCTTGGCTTCATTGCTTCAGGACCTCCTCATTATTGATCTCTTGTTGCCATTTGCTATTAAGCTTCATGTGTAAGTGACTCTGATAGAACTTCTCAAGAAACTGAAGGTCACATCCAGACATATTCAAGTCTTGTAGTAAAAAAAAAGAAAGGTTAAAAGGGACACTTACCTTTAGAAACTTGAGCTTGATAGGACCTTGAAGCCTGGTTTCTCAAGAATGTTAGTTGTTGGAGTTTCCTTGAAATATATTTTTCATTTCTTAGGTCATTTGTTAAATGTCTGAAAGAAAAAAAAAAATAGAAGCATAACTTTGTAGCTGCTTTAAAACCATAGTATCAAAAAACTTTATTACTGGGAGAATTATGTCATTGACTCCAATCTCCCATTCATACTGAGAGAGAGAGAGGAAGTATAGCATGGAAAATATGAACATAATAGCATCAAGATTCTCCATGAGATAATTTGATTTCTGATTTGCAATCTCAGAGAAAAATTTATAATTTTTACATTGCTTAAAAATATAATTCTGGTATATTTCAAAATTTGCATGGTAAATTTCATGAGTTTTATGGGGATATTTATAGTGTTTCTTCCTATGACACTTTCGTATTTCTTCTTGGATATTTGGACACTATATTAAGATATTCTGAGTAACTTTCCCTTGTTTAATTCAGTCTGTACTGGATGTGCATATGTCATAAATAGCGTAGTTGAAAATCTGAAGCTTGATTCCATTCTGTTCTATTTAACAGGTAGCTTATTAGCTTAACCAGTCTCAGTGTTTTCATATGTAAAGTTGAGCTACTAATACCATAACCCCTCTCCTCTGAAACTTTGGCATTGTCTTTTAAAAAATGTTAACCTATTAAAATGTATACATTACTTTATATATTTCTATAAAATCATCCATAATAATGGATATAACACATTTAAGAAATTAATACCAGCTCCAAATTTATGTCACAACATTTACCACTTGGCTCAAAAAGCACTCATACAATATGGTGTAAATACTGAGATCTTATATATTTTAATGTTGTTTCTAGCAAATTCTACTGTGTTTTCAATAGAGAGACTCCGATGTAAGACCTAAATGTGCTCAAGTATTTATATGAAAATAACTAGCAGGACATAAAATTGCATTTTTATAACTCTAGGACTGATTATTCTGCCAATTTGTAAACCAGTGACTAATATTATATATAAGAAAGTCCAAGAGACAAGTGAAGTATGTTGTTTGGCTATATGCAAATCTAACAAGTATCAATTTCAAGTTCCTAATAAAATTCATAAACTGCAGAAATGTTCTCCAATAAAATATATGCAAAAATCATATTTAAGAGCCATATGTATATGCTAGTTATTAATTAAAATTTCAAAATTTACTTTGTTAAACCATCTGAAACACCTCTTATAATTAGTTATCATCATAAAAGCTCATTAGTGCCCACAGTATGTTACTACCAAAAATGCAATTTAAATAACTTCGTTCCATGAATATTTTAACAGAATTTCGTTCAACTTCCAGTTATTAGTGGGAAAACTGTTCATATGTTTGGTCATGACATTTTCTGCAAGAACCAACTGGCTCCAAACTTTTCTTCTCTGATGAGACCTGGGTAATAAACACCTCACCTCTATGCCCGCTCCAATCTTTGATCCTTTTAGCCTTTCCTGTACCTTGAAAAGATTGGAAAACAAACAAATGAACAAAACAAACTAAATAAACATGCAACACACTACGGTTGTGAATTCTGGAAGTAATCAGAATAGTTTGTGGTCAGCCTGGTTCTAATTGTTGTAGAGTCTCTTGGCTCTTTAGAAGCAGGCAAATACTTAAATTTAGCTCTTTCGTTCTGGACCTTGAAGGGATTTTGGTTTTAGCCAGAGTTAATGCGAGCAAAGGGGAAAATCCAGGAAATGTAGACTAGGGAGTGGATGAAGGGAGACAGCAGGATGATGAAGGTAACAGGGCTTTTCTGAGTCCAGAGACAAAGAAATACTTGTCATATTCCATTTCCTGAAGGCTTGATATCAAAGTTCACTTTCTAAGTCATTTGAATGAGCTACTGTGACTATCTATTGGGAGAAAGCAGTCACCTCCTTGGACACCAGGGCTGGTCTATTATTCCCAGGTTTGACAGCACCTAGATTTAGGTGGCATTTATATGTAAGAATAATGCAGTGTTGAGGCATGTCTTTGGAATCTGAATCCAAACAATACAATACTGTTTGTTTTACCTAGAAGATATTTTGCCCCAGCCCAACAATCGTTCACTTGTAGTTCAAGGTCCATCAGGTCAAATGTCACCTGATTCGCTCCTTCACCGTCTCATTCACTCAGTCACTCATTCACTCACCCAGCAAGTGAATGACTTAATTCAGCATCGTCGGAATGGCCACAGCCTGAAGTAGTTGCTAGGAATTCAAACAAGAAAGAAAGACAGCCCTTTTCCTCAAGGACTAGCAAATAATTAAAACAGAGTAATATGACATTGTTTGCAAGAATTGGGTATTCATGGACGCAAGGAGGGCACACAGGCAAGATGACCATATTGTGAAGTGTTACAGCTTATCCTCTCCCAGCTACACTCCAATTCCAGCTCCTTGTTCCCCTGCATCCTATTCATGCCTCGGGGAGGCATTTGCCAGGCTGTGTTTTAATCATCCATAGAATCGCCTCCTTCACTGGACAATTAACTTCTGGAGAACACAAGCTAAGTCTGGTCATCTTTTTATCATCTCCACACTCAGCACAGCTCCTAAAATGTTTGCTAAATATATGAAGAAAGCAAAGGTCATTCGCTGGCCTTGGCTGTCTTCGGTTCACCTCATACGCCTCTTTAAAGCATTATTCTTCTGATCTTCTCTTCTCATAATGACTATACGTTTGACAAATGAGTAGCGTAATGTGTGATGCAAAACCCTTCTTCCTGTAGCCGAAGTTAATTTGCCTGGACATCATCTGTAATTTCCTCTCACCAGAGCACTGGAATTATTCCCAAGGAGGAACTTGTTTGATTATACTCCCTATTGCCTCTAAATTGGGAGAGCTCAAATTATGATGGAATTCAACATATGAGGCAAACACATGCAGCCATGAAATATCTTTCTCTCTCACCACTAAGTCACTGCTGCTAAATTTATCAACCTGCTGCTCTGAGTCTGCCATCATGCAAAAAAATAAAAGGCAACAGCAGCTATGTGACCCTATATGAGTTTCCTGCTGCTGCTGTAATAAATTATTCTTCGTGACTGGTAAAAAAAACACAGTATTGTTATCATACTGTTCTAGGGGTCAGAAAACTGAAATGGCTCTCACTGGGCTAAAACCAAGGTCTCAGCAGGGCTCTATGCCTTTCTGGATGCTCTAGGAGTGAATCTATTTTCTAGCTTTTTCCAGCTTCTAGAGGCTGTCAGCATCCCGTGTGGCCCCCTTCCAACTTCCAAGCCTCCAGGGGCTGGTTGAGTCTCCCAATGCATCATCCTGACACACTTCCGCCTCCTTCCTTCACTTATAAGGACCTATGAGATTACATCAGGTCTACCCAGATAATCCAGGATAATCTCCCCATTTCAAAGTTAAGTTACTAGCAAATTAAATTTCATCTGCAATCTTAACTCACTTTACCATAGAACATAGCAAATTCACAGGTTCCAGGGACTCAGATGTGGACATTTTTGAGGGGGCCATTATTCTGCCTACCACACCCCCTTAATGTGCCTGCCTTAAAGCTCCCGCCTATGAAAGCCTGTCAGGGTATCCCTAATGTATAAATTCTCACCTGCTGCACCGTCATGCTGTCAAGAAGCAGAGAACAAGTTAGTTCTTATCTTATGCCTAAAAGAAAGTGGGTCTCTCATCAAAGAATTTGATACACATAGTCTTTTTAGATCAGAGTTGTTTATTCCAGAAGGGACGGATGAGTTTGCAAATGCTTGCATCGCATTCCCTACACTCTCCTTAGGAGAGAGATGGAGAAAGTTGTTTACACTTTGTGCTTTGGCTGGTATCTCAGGTGTCACAGCTGGATTGCTGGCATGAGAGTTTTTTGGTCTTTCTCAGTCCCCATAGAGACATCCATCCTGCCCTTGTGGGACTCGGGGCCGTCAGCTGCCTTCTGTGCTCACCACCCCGCTGCTGCTCTGTTAGATTTCCTCCCAGTGTTGCTATCAGAACAAATGTGTCAGCACTTTGTAACAGATGGTTGCCTTCAACAGTGAACACAGTCTCTTAATATACCACACAGGCTTCAAGAAATGCTGGGTGCACATCTCAGAGACAGGCTGGCTGCACCGTGAAGCACAGGCTGGGGAAAACAATTGCTGCCCTGGGAAACATGGGGCAGAATCCATGGAAGGTGGCAGCGAAGACCCAGAGCAAACTGCTGTGCTTTCCTTTGCTGCATTCAGCCAAGAACATGGCATATGTCCTAATGTGGTAAAGTTCCACTCCATATCAAGGGCTTAGATGGTTGAACTTGCAGCTGAATAGAGACCCATACTTCTACCCACTGGCTGTTTGACTTGGAACAAATCACTAAAAACCTTTTAAGTTAAATTTATCTGAAGAGTAGAGATGGCTACCTTTTACAGTTTTTGAGAAGAAGAGTTAGAAAGTCCTTTGAAAGTGGAAGAGCAAACAAACATAAGGAACTATTATTTGATTGTTTCTATTAAATATAATATTGCCAGGCTTAATTAAAATAACCTGAAGTTTGGCGTAAGTTAGACATCAGCTCTCAACAGGGTCCTCAGAATTATTTGGAAATAAGTGAGTTGTTTCGTGTTGCCAAAAAGTGTAGCAATGCACTGCGTTTTAGTGGGTTGGACCCATATGGATTAGGTATACTAAAATTCATAGGACAGCCTTGGACACTAAAAAGTTGTTCAAAGTCCTTCCTACTTGACAATCAAGTACCCCACTAAGACCTCTTTAGGATGATGAATGTCTGAGCCTAAAGCTAATACTCTTTTGAAACATAAAGTATTTCTGAGCTTTAATATCCATGGAGTTATCCAGAAACAGTTATCATGTAAGATGAGGAAATTTGTACTCTTTTGTTCAGACATTTTCCAAAAAGTTTTTCCAACTCTAGAAAATCAACATACCAACAGCCACACCTCTTGTGGTATATGTCACCCATCCAACACATGTATCAATCTGTATTTGTAACTGTAATATGCACAATGGATTTATTATATGTCTTATTTTTGACTTATTTCAAAATGTCAAAAATAAAGAAAAAGGGTAACACTGATTAATTTTTGTGCTCTCTTGAATATAAATTTAAGTGGATGCAAGCATCCAACTATGTTATGATCTATTGTATTTGTCCTCCAATCATTTACATAATAAAATACATATAATTTTATTATAAATTACATTTTCATTTTTTCACTGATTTTAAAGATGGAATATTTGATTTTTGTTTACTCATGTGTGAATGTACATTATATTACCCATGTATTTTTTTAAGATGGTAGGCTGATTACGTTATTGCTTAACATAATCATTTTAGG
Source organism: Eubalaena glacialis (assembly GCF_028564815.1). Lineage (NCBI taxonomy): Eukaryota > Metazoa > Chordata > Mammalia > Artiodactyla > Balaenidae > Eubalaena > Eubalaena glacialis. Next base: position 4,050,576 of record NC_083727.1, on the reverse strand, counting down.
GAAGGAACAGATTATAACACTGATTATTATAGCAAGAAATTTGGAATTAGGTAGACCTAAGATTAAATCTGATTTCCAAATCTTAGTAACAATCTGATATCAACAGGTATTGACCTACTGATTTTCTTTGCCTTAAGATTATTGTGGCAACTGTGGCAATGAGAAAAAAATTGCAATGTGTAGAAATTCTTGTTTTAATGTGGTTGGAATTATCAATATATTTATTTATGGTTTGCATTCATTAAGTCTTATTTAAGAAAGTCCATCCTGGAACTTCCCTGGTGGCGCAGTGGTTAAGAATCTGCCTGCCAATGCAAGGGACACGGATTCGATCCCTGGTCCGGGAAGATCCCACATGCTGTGGAGTAACTAAGCCCATGCGCCACAACTACTGAGCCCACGTGCCACAACTACTGAAGCCTGCACACCTAGAGCCCATGCTCTGCAACAAGAGAAGCCACCGCAATGAGAAGCCTGACCACCGCAATAAAAAGTAGCCCCTGCTCGCCACAACTAGAGAAAGTCCGCGCATAGCAATGAAGGCCCAATGCAGCCATAAATAAATTAAAAGATAGATAGATAAATAGATAAATAAGAAAGTACACCCCACCATAAAGATTTTCTCCTACATTGTTTTAAAAACTATTATGTTCTGTTATTCACATTTAAAGTCATGATTCCTATGGAATCCAGTTGTTTATTGACCATATATTATTTGTACTATTTTTTTAAATTTCTTATTTTGAAAGAAGTGTAGGTTTATAGAACAGTTACAAAAATAGTACAGAAAACTCACTGCCTTTTTCCAGCTTCTTCTAATGTTACTGTCTTACATATCCATAGTATACTTAGAAACAGCAGGACATTGATGTCAATGCAAGCCTAATAACTAAAGTAAGCATTGTATTCAAATTTCACTAGTCACATGGAATTAAGTGTTGTTTATCAATTAGAGATCTGTTTCTTGTTTCTCACGTGGATAACTGACTGCTTTCCCTGGACTATGTATTGATGATTTTCCCCATGGATAGGAAATGACAGCTCTGCTTTATTTCGGGTTTTCATATACACATGGATCTAGACTTCTTTTTTCTTTTCTGTGGATCTACTTATCAATCCCTAAATCTGTACCATCCAAAAAATGTAATACAGCTTTACAACCAGTATATATAGTATACTTAATATATATAATATACTTAACATATAAGATAAATCCTGTCTTGTTCTCCTTCAGGGGTGTCTTGGTTATTGTTGCCCTTGATTCTTCCATATAATTTTGGAATGTGAGGTGGTGTATATAGAATGTAAAGAACATAGTAAGTACTCAATAATTTTCTAAATGTTGTAAATCAACTAAGTACAAGAATATCTTCAATATTTATTTTTCCCGGCAACTACAATCATTACAAAATTGATAGTAGATTTATACTGAAATATTTCTTAAAATGTATTCTACCCTCCAGTGTGTATATTAAATTTAATTTGCCTCCAAGCTGTCCAGTTTTCTAGTTTTATTAAATCCTTCTGGAGTTTTTCAGAATCTCTTAAATTCTTCACTAACAAAATATTATGTACCCATTTAACATATTCTTTATTTGTTTGACTAATTTTTAGGAGTCCTTTGTATATTTTGGACACAAGTCCTTTGTTTCAAGAATACCTATTCAGATCCTTTCTGTATATCACCACTTTCAGAGCTACCACCTTGTTCTGAAACATCATCATTTCTGACCTGGGCTAATAAAACAATATCTTAACATCTTAACTGGTCTTACGTCTACTATAGTCATGTTTGTTTTTAATGAACCTCTTGATTGAAGTGTAATATACACAGGAAAATTTCCACAAATTACAGACTTACAGCTGGATGTGTATATGTTATATTTGAATATGTCGTATTTAATCATCTTACAGTTCAAAGTATTTTCTCATTTCCTTTGTCACTTCTTTTTTGACTCATGAGTTATTTAAAAGTACACTAATTAGTTCTCTATGATTTGGAGACTTTCTACTTACCTAGTTATTGATTTCTAGATTAACCTCTCCATATTCGCATAGCATACTCTGAATGATTTCCACTCTTAGAGTGAAAGACAGGTTGTATAGTACAGCAAATAATTACTTCTATGCCAATGCTATCTATATGCCAATTGGGTCAAATGAATTGATCCTGTTTGGATCTTTCACATCCTTACTGATTTTGTTTAATTTCTTTGTTCTATTGGATAACTAAGAAGGGTACATTAGAGGATTCCAATTTGGCTACGTTTTTCTTTTTTTCCCTTTTCTCTCAGTTCTATTAATCATTATATCACATTTTAAAGCTATATTTTTAGGTCCATCCAAATTCATAATTGCTGTATTTTCTCCATAAGTTGATACATAACATTAGAAAATGTCCTTTATCTTCTGCTAATTCTTACCTTAATGTCTACTTTGATATTGTTAAGCTATATCAGATTTCTTTGAGATAATGTTTGATTTGTTTATTTTTTCTTACTTCCAAGCTTTATGTAACGTGTATACTTAAGACTATCTCTTGTAAGCAATATTGATTAGGGTATTTTTAATAGAGTCTGATAATCTTTGCATTTTAACTGAAGTACTTAATCCATTTGCTTCTAAATTTACATTATTGACACTTCATTTAAATGTGTATCTTCTGTTTTTGTTTTTGTTTTTTTTTTAATCTTCTGTTTTTATATTCATTTTTCTCCTTCCTTGCTTTCTTTTGTATAATAAAATATTTATTTTTATCATTCATTCTACCCTTTAATTTATTTCATTGGTTACCTTATTAGCATCCATCAGTTAGTAATATCTAATATGTATAAATTCTTTCAGGGCAGGAACTTTAAAAAATTTTAACTGTTTCCTGTTCTATTAATTTTGTCTTTAATTACGTATATTTTAAATACAACCCAAAATTATTACTGATGTTTTGTATAGCCAATATTCATTTATATTTGTTACCGCCAAAACGGCAATTTCCTGGGTCCTTGTCCCCCTGAAAGAATTCAACCAAGAAACATAGTAGCAAGAGTTTTATTAAGCAAAGCGAAAGTACACCCCCCAGAGAGAGAAGGGGAGAGGGCTGTCTGGAAACCAGAAACAGCCCCGCAATGGGGGTAGGGTTGGTTTTTCACGGTGGTAGAAAGTCCCTTCCTGTGTCCTGTGTCATTTGATTGACAAGTTGATTGACAGCTTTAGGTTATATAACTTTTCTTCTAGTGTGCAGGCACTTACCCATAAGCACCCAAGGGAAACCCACGGTGGGCGTGGGGGGCGGCAAAAACCGCAATGCTAATTTATTACAAATACGGCATAATGAACCCCGTGTTACTCTGGGTCACCTTTTAGGTCTTCGTGCGCCTGCCTGTGCTGGCGGGTTGTATCTTGTTTGCTCCTGATAAGGCTGGAAACTTAGCGGTCCTTGACCACAAAAAGGGAGGATTTCTGGGCATGTTCTGATCACTAGTGTGTGTAGGGGGCAGGGTAGAGAGAAAGATGACCCCATCCAGGATGGGGTGGGACCTGCTCACTTCTGACTAACTACCTAACAGATTTACCCCACGTATAACCTTTCCTTAGTTATTACTTTCTGCATTTTCATGTTGCATTTCTTCCTGAAGAATTTCTTTTATTATTTCTTCGGCTGCAACTTCTGCTAAACAAATTCTCTCAGTTTTCATTTATTTAGAAATTTCTAAATTTTGCCTTTATTTTTTGTTTGTTGTTTTTGGGGTGCTTTATTGTTTTGTGTAAGTGCATATGTATGTGATTATAATGGAATGCCCAACGAAAATTTATGGACCTGAGAACAGGTCTAATGTTTCCCTTTTTAATCTGGAGTTAGGAAAACTGCCAATAGTTTTCCATTTGTAAAGGTTAATAGGTCTGTTTATATTAAGGATGACTTTTTATTTTCCTGGAGATATCACTACAATGTTCCTTTTAATATCTAGATATAGAAAAGGTATCTACTTTTTGGTTTTGTAAGATAATAACCAAATATATATTTTTCTTTGACCAGAGGACCAAATTTTTATAAAGGAGGACCAAATAATATGTTTCAGGCTCTTGGGGCCATATTATGTCTGTCACAATTACTCAACTCTGCTGTTGGACAGTAAAACATCCATAGACAATATTTAAACCAAAGAATGAGGCTGTGTTCCAGTGAAACTTTATTTACAAAAACAGGTGGTGGGTGAGCTTTGGCCTGCAGATTTGCTTTGCAACCCTTAGTCTAAGGCTTGGTGTCTAAGAAGAAATTGGTTCGTGAAGACAGATGTGACTTCTAATAATTTGCATCTCTTTGCATTTATATGGAGGCCAAAGAACCACTTGGGAAGAAGGAAAGTGGGATCTTGACTCCTTATCATGGATGTTTGTACACATTTGCTGTACTTGGGTGGGGTGTGAACTAGTGACTGAGACTAAATTCCAGAGCATAAGGCTGAGAAAGTTGATTATGGCAGATACTGAAACTTTTGAAGATGCAACAACAATGGCATGGTGGAAATGCCTTGGGGAAAATGTCCAGTAGTTACGTAGGTTTGCTTGTGAAAAGTGGATGGAATGTCCATGCAGTTATTTTTCTTGTGTGCATATTTTGTGTGCATGCACGTGTGTGTATGTATGCACGTGTGTGTGCACGGGTGCATGTGAGTGTGTTGAGTAGGTCATCTTCATTTCTGATGCACTTTCTTCATTCCTGAATGTTCGTCCAATTTTCCAACAGTACTAATTCCCCAAAGAACTTCTTTTAGCTTTTCTTGTTGACCAATCTGCTGGTAATACATTCTATTAATTTTCCTTAATCTGAATCTTTCTCTTAATTTCTGCTGGATATGAAATTAGTGGCCTGACAATTCCTATTTTTCATTTGTTTGTTTGTTTGTTGTGAGGTGAGTTTTTCCCCCACTATCTTCTAGTCTCTAAACTTGATGTTGAGAAATCTGCAGCCTTCAAATCATTGTCCTTCTGTGTGACATATATCATTTCTCTAACTGCTTTCAAGATAATTTTTCTTTATCTTTGCTTTTCAGCAGTTTGGTTATGATATGCCTAGAGGGGGCTTCTTTGAATTTAACCTGCTCAGGGCTTAGTTACTTAAATTTATGTTTTTAACAAATTTGGTAAATTTTTGGCCATTGAGAATTTTACTCTTATTTGGTCTATCCACTATCCCCTCTTTTTGGTACTGCAGGTAGACATATCTTGGAACTTTTGATGAATGCCTGGGATTTTGCTCATTTTATTCTTTTTATTCTATTCATTTTCTGTTCTCGCGAATGAACAATTCCTACTGAAATACCTTTAGTTCACTGACTCTCTTTTCTCCACCAAATCTAGTCTGATATTGGGCTCCTTTCTATTTGGCTCATTTTTATAGTTGTCATTTCTCTGCTGGGATTTTCTTTACTTTTATTCATTTCAAGTGTGTTTTCTTTTAACTCATGAAGCATAGCTAAAATAGGTACCTGTATTTGTCAGCTCAGGCTGCCATAACAAATAACCATAGACTAGGCAGCTTAAACAACAAAAAATTTATTCCTCACAGTTGTGAAGGCCAGAAGTCCCACATCAGTATTACTCAAGGTTGGTTTCTGGTGGGGGATGTCTTTCTTTCTGGCTTGAATATGGCTGTGATTTCACTGTGTCCTCACATGGCCCTTTCTCGGTGCATGTGCTTAAAGAGAGAAAGAGATTTCTTTTTCTCCCTCTTCTTACAAGGCCACCAATCTTATAAGTTTAAGACCTTTCCCTTATGACTTCATTTAACCTTAATTACACCCTAAAAGCCTCATCTCCAAATAGAGTCATATTGGGGCTCAGGGCTTCAAAAAATGAATTTGAAGGGGACACAGTTCAGTCTGTAGTGGAACTTTAACCTCTTGCTTTGCTAATTCCAATATCTTGAGTACTTAAAACTTGGAAAATAGAATCCACATGTCATTATCTTCAAGCAATTGTTTTTGCTAAATAACACTGAAGAATGACACTGAATTCCAACTCACATTCTTCCTGAAAAAGTAATGCAATGTGGAAAATACATTTTTTAAAAAACTGTCATAACAGCATCCTACTAATATCCTTTATCTGGATCAGCCAGGGCTAAAGGGTAGACAAGGCTATGAGGATAGTCATATAAAAAGACTCCATCAGATAAAGAGCTTCATAATCAAATATAACAGGAGGTCTTAGGGCACCATACAGAAATTTTGTGGCAGGAGTGTGCCTCATGTGTACCCTTCTTGATTCTGATCTGGAGAAGTTATTTCCTGACATAGGGGAAGAGGAGCAGAAGAATGAATCTAATCACATCTTTAATGCAACCAGTGTCCACATTTCTACTGCATCCAGACTCTACCATGGTGAGAACACCAGACATCACTGCCTTTGAAGCATTAGAGGCTTGTAAGGGAGGTCGTGGGTACTATTAAAAATACAACACAGAAACCTAATTTGCACTGAGTGTGGGGCTTTGGCTAGGAATCATATCTCTGAAGTGCTGAAACTTAAACTAAGACCGAAAGGATGCGAAAAAGTCATCTAATAGACTGGGGGAGTGTGACCCAGGCAAATGGACCAGAATATCCAGGGTCTTTGCTTGGGAAGGTGTTTGGCATAGTTGGAATAGAAATGAAAGTCTGTCAAATTACTTGAGAGGAAAAATAGAATGATATTAAACACTTTTGGAAACAGAGTCAAGAGCCAGATGATGGATCATTTGGCCATATTTTGGACTTTGTATTTTAAAGAATGTACCATATGCAGACATTGGAATCTTTAAGGAAAGGACTGCCCTCAGTCAATATAAATGCTTAAAAATGACCTGGGTGTGGTATAGAGAATGGAGTGGATGGGGGCAGGAGTTAGTCTCAGGACATCAGGTGGAGTGACTCTACACTCTGTGAAGACATCATGGTGGATTTAACTAGGGTTTTTGCAATTAAGAAGGAGTGAAATGGATATTTTTTGGAAATATCCTTGAAGTTGCATTGACAAGATTTTTAGTGGAGAAGGAAAAGTAAATGTCAGAAGTAATTCCCAGGTTTGGCTTGAGCAATTGGTTTTATGTAGGTGCTATTTTTTTGAGGTGAGTAAGACTAGGAGATAAACAATGGGGCAAGATCAAAGTATGTAAGGAAGCTGGACCTTGGCATAAAGGCCTCCCCAGATGGAGAGAAGATACTTCCGCAGATACTTCACCAAAATCCAACTCCCTCACTCCTATCTCTTATCTCATCCTCCAACATAAGATCCAGAGAAAAAAATCTGATAGCATCAAGTGAACTGTAAGGGAATATCCTCACACTCAATTTGAGAAAGTGCTAGCATCAATCACAAGCCTCTCTGCTCAATGATTAGCAAACATGAAAACCAGTATGAGTCCTGAGAAATCATTTTTGCAATATAAGAAGAATCAAACTATCACTAGATAAAAAAATAAAAATTAGATGTTTAAAAATTTTAATTGAAAGAAAATCAATTTTGGACAAAACCTGTTTTAAACTATCTCAAAAATTAATTAAAACAAGATAGAAACATGAGAAAAATTTTAATGCCACATTTAAAAAGCTAAGTGAAATAACAAGTCATGCCACAACAACTTGCTGTTGACACTGAGAATAAGTAAACAGGCCATTTATTAATGCAGAAAAATAAATCAGAGGTGAAGTTATCACGTATGCCTGGAAATCAAAGGTGAAGAGGAAATGTAGACAAAGATGATAGGTATAAAGAATAATAGGGAAAAATAAAAATAAGTATAAAGACTACCATAGAAAGGAAAAATGGTAAGAATTTCCAGACAATGATAGTCTACCTACAATATTCAGAAGAATCAACTGAAAAACTACGGTTCAAAAAGGCCTACATGATATCAAAATATAAATATTTTATACACAAGCAAACACCAATTACAAAATACCGGAGGAAAAATGTAAAAAATAACATAAAATAAAATACCTAGGAAATAACATTACAAATTAGAAGATATTTATGAAGACGTAAAGGTGGTTTGAATTACTAGGGGTATTGTGTCCCTGGCATAGAATCAATATGGCAAAGACATTAATTCTTCAAAATTAATCTATAAATACAGTATGATTACAGGCAAAGATTTAACAGGATTTTTCATAGACCCTGACAAATGATGCTAAAACATATATAATGTAATATGTGCACATGAAGAGCAGAGATTATTGTGGAAAATAACAAATGCAGAGGTTTTCCTTCAAAATATCAAAAGAGATTTTACATTTCAAGTTTCTAAAACTGTGTAGGATTTGTATTAAATGAATGGAATGGAAGAGAACTGAAAGTATAAAGCTGAAGATATATATTCATTCATGAAGTTGAAAGAGCCCTTATGATGAGATCAGTGCCTTTATAAGAGACCCCAGAAAGCTCCCCTGACCTTCCACCATGTGAGAATGAGAAATCTGCAACCCAGAAGTGGGTCTTCGTCAGAACCTGATCATGCACCATCATCTGGGACGTCCAGCCTCCAGAACTGTGAGAAATAAATTTCTGTTGTTCTTAAGCCACCCAGTCTTGGTTTTCTGTTATAGCAGCCTGAACTAAGGCGGGGAGGAAAGGGGTCTTAGAGAAGACCCTAAACCGAAGCCTAGCAAACATTGATAGATGCGCTTCAGCAAAAGGAAATAATTCTATATGTACTTAAAAGCAAAGTTAAAGGATAAAGACCTGCAGAAATATTTTCTGTGTATATAACAAAGGAAGAATATGGTAAAAAATAATCAAAAATTAATTTAAAAAATAACAATGCCCCTAAATAAAAAAAGAACTTGGGATTAACATATACACACTACTATATATAAAGTAGATAATCAACAAAGACCTACTGTAGAGCACAGGGAACTCTATTCAATATTCTGTAATAACCTATGTGAGAAAAGAATCTGAAAAAGAATGGACATATGTATATGTATAAATGAACCACTTTTTTGTACACCTGAAACTAACACAACATTGTAAATCAACTATACTCTAATATAAAATAAAAATTTTAAAAACACATTGTTAAACTTTTCCTTAAAAGAAGGAATATAACAATAATTAAATAAAATACTTGATAATATAGGCATACCTTGTTTTATTGTGCTTTACTTTTTTGTGCTTCATAGATAGTGTGTTTTTTTACAAATTAAAGTTTTGTGGCAACCCTGTGTTGTCAGATGACGGTTAGCATTTTTAGAAGTAAAGTATTTTTAATTAAAGTATGAACATTTTTTAAGACAATGTTATTGCACACTTAATAGAGAACAGTGGAGTGTAAACATAACTTTTATATGCACTGGGAAACCAAAAAAATCGTGTGACTCCCTTTGTTGTGATATTTACTTTATAATTTGGAACCGAACTTACAATATCGCCAAGGTATGCTGTAATAAAGAAAAGTTATTGAACTTGACTAGTATTGCAGAATATACAAACTAAACCAGAGTTAATATTTCCACTGGTGAGACTGGTAAAATTTATAGTTTTATACCATCGTTGCCAAGTGTGAGGAAATGTATATCCCTGTGCCCTCATGGTTGACTGTCATTTCAGGTAGTCCTCGAAAGGGAAAAAAAAAAGAAAAACCCTGCCAATCTAGAATTCCACACTTTGAGCCTTCATTAAGTCAGAGAGGCATACTTAGATGTGTTACAAAAAACAAAGATAAGAACTGAATAATATTAGAGTGTTAGCACAGATTATATTTGTTGCAATTTGTTTGAATTATCTAAATACAAGTTGAAACTATCCAATTCAAGTTGAAGTCAATTCTTTTTGGTCTTAAATGTGATGTGGTTGCCATAGAAACTGTTTTTCTTTTTCCCAAGAAATTCTTTAAAAGAACACCTGTGTCAATGAGCATACATCTGAAATATGTAAACTCTTACAACTCAGTGTGCTTTAATTTCTTCTACATTATTTCCTGTATTTCCCCTAAAGAATAAAGATGAATAATGAGTCTCATAACTATCACTGTAGGTCAAAATGTCTCCATTTGTGCACAGTTACATTTTTTCTGATTTCCTGGGAAAACAAAACAAAAATTCAGCACAAATACTTTTTAAATGATGGCTTTTTTTGATCTGAATAGAAGGGAAGGAAAAGGAAAATGACGGTGGATTTTGAGGAGGAAGGGATGCTGGAATGCAGCCTTGATAAGTAAAAGTATTTTAAAGAAATTTAAAATCCACCTGGCACTCAGATATAAAAAGCAATGAAGATTGAGCTGCAGCACTGACATTTCTTTCTGGATGCAGAGGACTGTAATGACTCATTCTTCATTGCTATGCCGGTCTATCTTCCAGCACAAGGCTTCATTAAGGTTAAAACAAATGTAAAAAGCAAAATGTAAGGCTAGTGTCAGCGTGGTACTGGCAAGTCTCAGTGACCTGTCACGGTGACATAAGCCCCGATGTGTCCATCTGGAAGCTCCACTAGCAAATGTGTCTAATGACAGGGACCTCGGGATGACTCTATATAGAAATGAAATTGGGAGTCACTCTAATGCCACATGACAGCATGGAGACTGACCTTCACAGGCACTAATGTGACATAAGTGATGCCTGAGTAACCAGGCTCAGAGAAGCATAATTGGCAAAGAAAGAGATTTTAACAGTGTGTATAAAAATGTGGGGTGGGGGTCAGATAGGAACTGTCGCTTCTATATAAGTTTCTAGTAATGGTAATTGTATGTGTGTTAAATGAAAACATGGGTGAGTCCAACTCAGCCTTCATAGAGCAGCAGGAATATTAAATATAAAACGATCATAAAATACTATTTGTGTGTGCTTTGAAGTAAATTTTTCACATGTGAAAGTTGTCAGGTTGCAAGTCAAGATTTATCCTAAGGGCTGGAACAGACTGAGGTTCCCTGGAAATACTGATATATTCCTAGTTCTTCTATATGGTGATATCACACTGTTCTCTGCACAAGGTGTATTGTGTGTGTGTGCACACATTTATGTGCATTGAGAGGGGAAGGGATGGATGGATGAAGAGTGAAAACCAGGGATATTGTCACACGTTTTCCATGTTGCGCATCAGTGGCTCCTAAATTCCTAAGTAAAGGGATCCTGGTGGAGGATTCCTTGTTGGTAGAACTTTTCTTGAAGCTGCGTAGAGTCTGTTTCTTAGATTGTGTGTTTATTTAGGATGGCTTGGGGAGGTAACTGAGATTTCACGTTAGCTAAGCCCTCCAGAACTCTGCTCTGCATCCTCACTCCTGCCGATGTAACCACATCCCTCAACACTTAACCTTAATGTGCTGTACATGACCATGAGGTCATGATGACCATGGCAGGACAGTTTGATCTTAAATTGCTCCCCTGGTCTCAACACTCTACTCTTTCCACTTTAGAATCTCTAAACCTTCCATTTTCCCACCCCAGTCGAAAACAACGAACATGACCGTCACAGATTCATATTGCTCTATATAATTGTGTGCAAGATATAACTGGAAAGATAACAGTGTCTAGATTATCTAGTATGCAAGCCACTGTCAGTAGGTGGAAATCTTATTTTGCAGGGTTTTGTGAGTTTTGATTTTCTCCCCACAGGTACCTTGCAAATGGCATGAACTGTGTCCAGCATTGTCTCCGAATGCATGGTAGAGTCACTGGTTCCACTACTTGCTGCTTCCATGACCCTAGACTAGTTACTTAATATATTTGTACCTCCATTGCCTAATCTGTAAATCAGGACACTAGTAAGATGTCACTTATAGGATTATTGTAAACATTAATTGAGAATATAATGGTGACATATGTCAAAGATTTCCTGGTGAAAAATAAGCACTCAATAAATGTCAGCGATTATTATTCATATGACAGAATAATGGCTTAAAAAGTTGACCAGAGCTATACATACATAGCATGACAAATGGTCACGCTAATGGTTAAGGAATCCCCTTGGGAGGCTCAAAACTTACCAAGTGAGATGCTGCTCCAATGAGACATGATTAAAGCACTTTGAATTCTTCATTTTGAACAGCTTTCAAAACCTACAGATTTTGAACATTCTGAAGTCATGATTCCTGATTTCATTTTTATTCCTCAAAAAATGACAAATGAAGTATACTAAATGGCACACACAATGAGGGATATATTGATGAGTAATGAACTATCCCAGCCTGCCCTCATGGAGATTATAAATTAGATTCCAAATTGATAAATAAGATGAGTAAGTTGCCCCTTTTCTGATAAAACTCAAAACTTGTATTTTATGGCTTACACTACTTAAAAAACATCTTTACCTAAGTCAGTATTGCAAAGATTTGGTACTATTTTTTTTTTTCTTCTTCTTCTAAAATTCTTATGCTTTAAGTTTTACATTTAGGTCGATAATCTATTTTGAGTTAATTTTTGTAGATGGTGTAAGGTGGTGATTATTCTTTTGTAAGGATGCCCAATTGCTTCAGCATTAGTTTTTGTAAAATCTGACTGCTTGCACATAATTATCAATACATCTATATCTACCATCTTATTAGTTATTTCTCCCTGTTCCATTCTTTTATTTATTTCTCTTTTTCTGATTGCTTTTGGTTCAGTTGAATAGTTTTTATTTCCATTGTATCTTAATAATCTGTTTATAAGTTATGCCTCATTTTCTAATATTATTTGTGTTGCCATAAGGTTTGAAAATATATTTTATTTTATCATGGTTTATATCCATAAAACGTTATCCAATTTATATAGTTTAAGAAACTTATAGCAGTATACTTATCTTTTCTCATTTATGCTATTTTTGTCATACATTTTACCTTTATACATGCTAGTAACTTCAAAGTTTATTGTTAATATTTTTGCTGTAGACAATCAATTATTTAAGCATTTAAAATAAGAAAAATTGTTTATATTTACTTTCATATTTATCATTTCAAGAGGTCTTCATTTATTTTTGCATATACCCCTTTCCTGACTGGTATTGTATTTCTTCTGCCACAAGAACTTCCTTTCACAGTTCTTTTAGTAAATGGGGTTCCTCACTTTTCATTTATCTGAAAATGTCTTTCCTTCACATTTATTTTTGAAAAAAATTTGTTTAGTTTATCTGATTTTTTTTTTTTTGGCTGCATTGGGTCTTTGTTGCTGCATGCAGGTTTTCTCTAGTTGCAGCGAGCAGGGGCTACTCTTCATTGCAGTGTGCGGGCTTCTCATTGCAGTGGCTTCTCTTGTTGCAGAGCATGGGCTCTAGAGCACAGGCTCAGTAGTTACGGCACACAGGCTTAGTTGCTCTGCAGCATGTAGGACCTTCCCGGACCAGGGATCGAACCTGTGTCCCCTGCATTGACAGGCAGATTCTTAACCACTGCGCCACCAGGGAAGTCCCTGAAAATTTCTTATTTCATATTTATTTTTGAAAACAATCGTTCGGTATAGAATTAGGGGCTATGAGGTGTTTTGTTGTTGTTTTTTTCCTTTTACCTCTTTAACGACAATTGTCATATGGTTTGCACAGTTTTTGATGAGACATGATAAAGTCTTTATCTTTGCTCTTTTGTGTGCACAATCTTCCCTTGGAATCCACAGGGAATTAGTTCCAGGAACCCCCATGGATACCAAAATCCACACATACTCAAGTCCCTTATAGAAAATGGTGCAGTACAGCTGGCCTTCATATCTATGGGTTCTACATTTCAATCCACAGTTGGTTGAATCTATGGCTGTGGAACCCACACAAACAAAGGGCTTTCCATAATGTTTTATTCCCCCACCTTGGCTGCATTCAAGATTTTTTTCTTTTTAATTAGTTTTCTGTGTTTTGAATATGTTTATTTTTATTGGTAGTTATCCTATTTGGAGATCAGTGAATTTATTAGATTTCCATTTTTTGTTATCTTTCATTATTTTTCAAAAACTTCAGCCATTATCTCTTCAAAAATTTCCTTTGTTTCATATACTTTCTCTTCTTTTTCTAGGATTCCTATTACATATATGTTAGACCATTTGACATTGTTCTACAGTCCTTGGATATCCTGCATTGTTTTATTTTCACTTTATTCATTTATTCATGATGTGTTTCAATTTATGTAATTTCTTTTGATCTCTCTTCACATTCACTGAATTTTTGCTTAGCTGTGTTGTGTCGACTGATGAATCCATCTAAGACATTCTTCATCTCTCTAACTGTATTGTTTTTAATTTCTGATTTTTTTACCTCTTTCTTGTAGTTTCTTTCTGTCTGCTTAAATCTCCATCTGTTCTTACAGGCTGGCCACGTTTTATCCTAAACCCATTCACAAATCGATTATAGTTATGTTGAAATCCACATTGGGCAGTGGTAGAGGTGGTTGTGTGAAATAATCTACTCTCATGCCTCTCGTCAATAGGTCCTTTGTACCTGGGCTTTGTGGGTGTGTCTTTCTCAGCCTTCTAGACCTTTCTCTTCATGTGAGCCAAGCTATGCCTTGTATCTGTGTGTCTCATATATTCATAAGCTGACCTTGGTGATGCTGTCATCTCAGCTGGTGAAGTAAGCAATGAAAAAACAAGGATAAACTGACTGGTAAAGCTAATGCAACAAAATAACTATTGGAAATGTATTATGTTATTTTAGACAGAAATTGCACAAAACCTGGTGTACTGTTGATCTCTTTAAGGTAGGATCTTGTCATTTGTCTTTAGAGATTTCCCAGTGCCTTGTTATATATGTATTGTGAGGTAGCCAATTAATGTCTGTTGAGCTCTGAGTCCAAAGCCTCTTGCCTCTTTATAAAGCAGGAGGGCAAATGGATTCTCTGTAGAGGCAAACAAGGAGAGATTCAAAAGTGGGTGTTTTTACTACTATATATAAAATAGATAACCAACACAGACCTACCATAGAGCACAGGGAAATCTACTCAATACTCTGTAATGGCCTACATGGGAAAACAATCTAAAAAAGAGTGGACATATGTATACATATAACTAATTCACTTTGCTGTACACCTGAAACTAACATAACATTGTAAGTCAATTATACTCCAATAAAGAAAGTAAAATAAAATAAATAAATAAAGAGTGGGTGCTTGAAGACATAGCAGGGCCTAAGATATTTTGTTATCTGATTCCTCATGGGTTCCTTTTAACAACAACACAACTACCACTGCAACAACAATAACAACAACAACAGAACAACATTTTTTTCCATTAGTTTGAAGGGAGAAATCTTCCCCAAATCTTTGTGAGGAATTCAGAAGAAAGTTTCCATTATATTGCCCATAACTTCCTATTTTGTACCCTACTAAGGTTCATCTGTAGCATTTCTAATAATTGTGGGTACTCAGATTGGGCTAATCAAAGCCAAATAATATGAGAGATGCAATGAAATAGATTCCCCTTCCTAGTAAGTCCTATTTCCCTTGACAGTCATCTAATAACCTATGCCCTCTGTAAAAATATAGGCAAATGATGGAGGGTAATGAAGCCCACAGTAACACGATTGTTCACCTGTTATGCTTAATGAGGCTTCTGCTCTATTCCTTCAGATTCTGCAGGGTCTAAAGCTAGCTGATTCATTTAATCAGGACCCTGATACATAACACTGCTATTTTCTCCTGGTAACTGCCAGCCATGGATTTACCTTGATGGACTTCAATGCCTCTAAACAATGAATAAAAGGGACAAGGAACCAGTGAAATGGTACCTTGAGTGTTCTTTATGAGTTCGTTCACAGTCATTACAAGGGTGCATCCATAATGTATAGTAACCATTTGCGATCCTATAGCACTTTATCTTTCCAGCTGTTCTCTCTCCTATGAGGAGAGTTCTACCAGTTAAATTTGCTCTTAATTTACTGCTCAAAATCATTTTTATACAATTCATTAAAGTGTAACTCAAAACAAGTAACTTGTTTAGCTAGTTTTCTTTTGTTTACTGAGATTCAAACGATCAGAAAAATTCCTTAATTCAAACTTGATGCTTTCAATGTGGTTTGTACAAAAGTTTTACAATTGCATCACCACACAGATAACCACGAATCTGAGAGTGGATGAGTGCTCATTTGTAAATAGCCTGGAATGTCTCTTGTCAATAGGAACTGATTATTTCTGTCCTATACAAATGTGAAGGAGCCTAAACCATGTAATTTAGCTCCAAGTTCGTCCCCTCATCCCACCAGTAAGACTGATTCTTTGCACATTGTTTGTACTCTTGCACTTTATACACCTTGAATTGAATTAAAATTCACCCTCCATATCCTCATGCCTTCATCCAAACTTATCAAGATCAGTTATACAGTAAATAAATACAGTAAAATGAAACCAAAATCACTTCTGCTTTCTCTTCTATCTTTCAGTGCTAACTCTTCCCAACCCACCCACATTGTTTAGGAAAGAACATCTCTTGTAAATAAAACCCATTTGGTGTCTTCTAGTTTAGTATCAATGGAGAGTGATGGCAGGACTGAAGCCAGGATATTAACCTGGATGAACGTCATACTTTTTCATACACTGTCCCACCAAGGCGTTTGCCGCATTAGGGTCTCAATATAAATTAGACCCTGGAGTTAAACAAATAAGTGATTTATAAGAATTTGGCATCTTTCCTCAACATCCTTATTCATGACTTCTTATACTATGCTTTAAAGCTTTTTGCATCAATAAAGAGTGTGTAAAAAAAGGTGTGTGTGCTCTTTTCTCTTAGACATTTGCCACTAAATTAGCGAACATTATTTCTACTTCAGTGAATGATTATTTGGAATATTCTTTACTTGTAGATATAAATTTCGAGTCACCACTTAAGTGGTATAAAAATGAAATGTATTGCCTTCTATGAGTCCAATTACCATATGATATCCAAAAAACTAAGAAAAAGATAAATAATACAGTAAGGCTAATACATAAATACACACATAACAATAATTATCACTTTCACACACAATGTGGCTTATCAAAGTATTTTCATAATTGAATTCAGTTGTCTTGCTAAGAGAAATTCTGGTATCAGTTAAAATAACTTAATTTGCATGCCATATGTGGGTGAAGACATCCTGGCTTAGATGGCAACCTCTTCTGCCATCATATTTACATTTTACTTCCTCTGTGGCTCAGCCCAGGCTTCATCTTGACCTCTGGTCCCTTATTCTTTCTACCATCCCCCTGTTTACCATCCTTCCCTCCCCAGCTGGCTTGGAATCGCCAACCATACTTTCACTTCTATCACCAACTACTTTGTCCCATTATTTTACCATATGATTCACCTGGAAAAATTCATTTGTAGAACAATCGTAGGGTGACCAACCATTCTGGTTTCCCTGGAACTAAGAAAGTGCCAGGCAAATCAAGACGGTTAGTCACCGAAAATCAATTGTCCAGCCACCCACTCTCTATGTTCTTCATGCATTTTCCTCTGCTGTTCAGCTCATTCCAGGGATTCTTTCTGCTTTTCATTCTCCACGGCAAATCTGATGGGCACTTTTGATTATGGCCTTTCTTGGTACTACAAATCCTCCACAGGCCTTATCTTGATGTACTTTGGAGGCCCAAGCATTGCTTTACACTTCTCAACACTATAATTTATTTTAAAATTTAATAGGCTCCTGATTTCCTTGCCTCCAGTCAGCTACATGTGCCAGTAATCACAACATTTTTTCCCCAACTAGATATAACTTTCAAGCCTGACTTCTTTTTCCCTTGCTCCCAAGACTTTCTCTCTCAATTTGCTATCAATTATCATGAGACTATCTGAAAATTAGGTGTAAAACAGGGGAAGACTCTCAGGGATGGATCTCTATGAATAAGTTATAAATCTTAATGAACATTTGTTGTCCCCAATTTTTTTTCTTCCAGTTTTGTCTCTTCTCACGGGGATCAGGAAGCAGCTGAATTTTCAAACCCTTCAAAATCTCAATATTTTGGGTTAACTTTATTTTACTTATTCTCTCAAGCAATTTTTGCCTAAGCTCAGCTCTTTCTTTTGATGTCTTGCTAAAAGCAGAAAGTAAAATTAAATTTTACCATATTTTGACTCTTGCCAATCATTCCCCTAGACTACACTACAGTAGGCATGTAGGTTGCTTTTCAAGTTTTTATAGGCAATATTTTACCGTGTTTTGCCACAGTATATAAAAGGTCCCCTCTTTCCAGACCATATGGGTTTCCTCACGGTCTTCCTTCTGACAACTAAGATCATTTCTATTATGCAGCATTTGACTTCAAAGTACACATTTTTGCACTTTTTAGTATAATTAAAGAGTTAATTGGGACTTCCCTGGTGGCGCAGTGGTTAAGAATCTGCCTGCCAGTGCAGGGGACACGGGTTCAATCCTTGGTCCAGGAAGATCCCACATGCCGCAGAGCCACTAAGCCCGTGCGCCACAACTACTGAGCCTGCGCTCTAGAGCCCACAAGCCACAACTATTGAGCCCGTGTGCCACAACTCCTGAAGCCCGTGCTCCTAGAGCCCGTGCTCCGCAACAAGAGAAGCCACCGCAATGACAAGCCCATCGAAAGCCTGCGCGCAGCAATGAAGACCCAACGCAGCCAAAAATAAATAAATTAAATTAAAAAAAAAGAAGTAACAACGCTTTGTCACATATATTGAACAAGAAGTATTGTCCCTGCTTTTTTTAAAGACCAAGTCCTGCTAACTTTGATTTGAACCCCATTCACTGTCTCTTTATTCATGAATTTGCATCTAAAGTTATTACTATTCCTTCTTTTATCATCGATTTCACATTCTTTCTCAGATCATGTCCTTTGGCCAAAAAGCATGCTGTAGTATATTAACATAAGAAATCTGCTCTTATGTTCACTTCTCTCGAAAGAAATCTCCCCACTGCTCTACCCCCTTTACCGAAAAGAAAGATGAAAAGAGCCTGTAGTTGTCGACTTTACACCTTCCATTCACTCTTGTAACACTTGAATCTTCCTCCCATTCCTACCTCTCCACTAAAACTGCTCTTGCCAAGGTTAAAAGTCACCTCCATGTTGCAAAATTCAGTGTCACTTTTCATCTCACTCAACCTCTTTTAACACATTTCTTTGGGATTCACTAACAACATTTACTTCAGATGCTGCTCCTGCATCCTGCAGATAGCTTTGTTGCATCTTCTTCTCCCTGCCTCTCACTGTTGGAGCACCTCTCAGCTCCATCTTGGCCATTTTCCTCTGTTCTTTTATATTAATGATTAAAATTCTCAGCAAACTAGGAATAGGAAGGGAATTTCTCAACCTTATAAGAGTAATCTATAAAAATCCTACAGATAACATTATGTGTAATGGTAAAGACAATGCTTTACCCCTAAGATGTGAAACAAGCAAGGTTGTCCACTTACAAATCCTATTTAACAAATTATTGGAAGTGCTAGGTGGCGCAATAAGGCAAAAAGAAGAAACAAAAGGCATGCTGACTGGAAAGAAGGAAATAAAAATGTCTTATTTGCAGACAAAATGATTGTTAATAGTCACAAAGAATCACAAAGAAACTACTAAAATTAAGAAGTGAGTTTAGGATCACACAGATCATAAGGTAAATTTTCAAAAATCATAGTAACAACAAGCAATTTCAAATTAAAAATTTTAAATTGTCATTTAAAATAGTCCAAACATCATGAAATCATTTTGTATAAATCTTTCAAAATGTATGAAAAATTTATATACTGAAAATTACTAAACACTGGTGAAATAAATCAAAGAAGATCTAAATAAGTGGAGAGATATATCACATTAATTGATTAAAAGATTCAGTATTGTAACTATCAATTCTTCAAAAACGTATCTACAGATTCAACTCATTTTGAGACAAATATTAGTAGAAATTTTTATAGAAATTACCAAAAAGATTCTAAAATTTTTACAGAAGTAAAAAGAAACTAGGATAGCCAATTTTGTAAAAGAAGAAGAAAGTTTGATTACTTACACCATCTGATTTAAATATTATAAAGCTAAAATATGTAACACACAGTATATCTGAAGAAAGTATTTACATGTGGGTTCAATGGGACAGGAGAGAAAGTCCAGAAATAGAACCATGTAGAGCGCCGGTTGATGTTAGACAAAGGTGGAAAGGCAATTCAATGGAAAAAGGATAGTTCCTTTCAAAAATGGTGCTACATTGATTGGATATCTATAAGAAAAAGAAAAAACCTTGACCCATATCTTGCATTCTACAAAAATTAACTCAAAATGAATCATAAATCTAAATGTCAAACTTTTCTAGAAGAAAGTATAGAAGAAAATCTTTATGACATTTGGTTAAGCAAAGATTTTTTAAGCATGGCACCATATATATATATATATCTCAAAACATAATATGAGCAAACAACTCAATTTAAAAAGTGCCCCAAATATTTGAACAGACACTTCGACAAAGGTGACAAATGGATGCATAATAAATACATTAAAAAGTGTCCTACATCTTTAGTTATTATGGAAATGCAAATTAAAACAATAAGAAACCACTAAATATCTAATAGAATGACAAATAAAAAACTGATAAAACCAAGTACTGATAAGAGCAAATAAAAGTCTAATGCATTGCCAATGGGAATGCAAAATGGTATACTTAGTAGGCGGAAAACAAAAAATGTGTAAGGTCAAGAGAGATGATGTGTTTCAAGAAGAAAGGATGAACCAACCAGTTCAAATGCTGCTGAGAAATCACGTGAGATAGAGAGTGAAGTGAAAATTGGATTTTGCAAAATGTATGTATTCATCAGATTTCCCCAGAGAAACAGAAACAACGGGCTCTTCCTCCCTCTCTCCCCTCTCTCTCTCTCTCTCTCTTATTCTCACTCTTGCTCTCTTCTCTTTCCCTTTATTATGAGGAATTGGTTCATGGATTATGGAGTCTGAGAAGTGCCATGATCTGCCATCAACAAGCAGGAAACTCAAGAAAGCTGGTGGTGTAACTCCAGTCTGAGTCAAAATGCCTGAGAACCAAGGGGTCAGTGGTGTAAATTCCAGTCCAAGAGCAGAAGACAGATATCCCAGCTCAACAGGCAGGCAGGAAGGTAGGATGGCAGGAAGGTAGGATGGCAGGAAGGGAAGAATCCTCCCTTCCTCTGCTTTTTGTTCAATTTAGGCTCTCAACAAAGTGGATGGTTACCACCCACACTGAGGAGGGCAATCTAATATTAAATCCACTGATTCAAATGCTAATCCCATCCAGAAACACCCTCACAGGCACATCCAGAAATAATATTTAATCTGGGCACCGCATGACCCAGTCAAGTTGACACATAAACTCACAATAGATGACATTAAAGGCATTGACAATAACAATTTTCATACTTCAAAAGATACTCAACTATAATGGATTAATGAGAAATGTAATTATGGGAAAGATGACAGTGACCAGAAATAATACTTTCACTAAGTTTTATCATCTGGAAGAGAAGGAATAGGACTGTGGCTGGAGGATAAATTTTATCAAAAAGATTTATTTGAAAGTGGGAGATCCTGGATTATATTTATTTGCATTTTCATTTGATTGATATACTAGAGAGGAATAATTGATGATTATAAGACTGAAGAAATAACTGCAGTAGTAAAACCCTGGACCAACTGACATCATGGAATGACGAAATGGACATTAACAATCTCTCAAAAGATTACTTTTTCCCTGGCCCATTGTAGAGAAACAATGGAGTTTGCTTAGCGTTGGCCTTACTTCCTGATTCAAGATGGAGCTTTATAATCTAAGCTACACAGAAGAAGCCCATCGACCAATTTCATGGTGATTATTTCAGGAAGCCCAGGCCTAAACACGTGGCATTTTTCTGATAACATTCGTTGATTCAAGAGCTACATAATCATCCCAAAGCTAATCGGTCAGGTTTGAATGATTAATGGGGAAGGCACAAAACTCGAAAGTGAGCAAAGAAGTGGGTATCCCACGTTGCTATAGACAGCCACTTTGTAGCCATGAAGGAAGCCTTCCTAGGATGAGGCAACCAAAGTCAGAGTTTAAGAGAGGAGCACTGACTCAAGGGACTCACAAAGAAATGGAGCAGAAGCTCAGATCACACCTTTCATGAAATTAGTTCTCACTTGAATATTGAAGATGTGAGTCAATAATAAATTCTCTTTTAGATTCGAGATGACTTTATTTGGTTGTTCAATTACTTACCCTTTCCCCTACACACACACACACACACACACACTCACACACCCTGTGTGCTGTTACAGCACATATAGATGGTTGTTCCTTTAGAACATGCATTGTCAATCAATATTACCACCAAGAGGCTGAAAAATGCTCCCAAGGGGGCAAAATATCTTATTCTTTTTGCCTAAAGCATAGATACTGTGCAGTTTATAGGCAGATATACAGTATGTCTGTTGTGTTACAATTAGGAAAACTGGTCTAAAAAGGGTACTTGAATAAATGAGAAACACTGCTTCACAGAAACATGAAGATGCTCTTTCCTTTGTGACAGGAGTGAAGGCAGAGGATGGAGAGCAGATACACTGAAGCTGGTAGATTTGGGTAAGAGGAGTTTGGGTATACTTGTCTCTACTTTCCTTTTGAAGAATGAGGTGTGATCACCTTCCAGGTGGTGGCCTGGAGAAGATTAGGGTTAAAGTCCCAGGAGGAGAGAGTGTCAGAGTCATCTCATGGACAACTAAGGGACGCAGTAACTTGCTGGGCAGTACTGAGGGTGTCAAACTGGGACAAGTTCGTGGCTGTCGAGACTCTGTTCCCACCTGTTGACCAATATCGCTGTTCACACCCACAGGACACAGGCTATTGGCAACATGTACATTTTCCAGAGCTGCCATTCTTGTAAAAGTGTTTACTGAGTTTGGCCCCCTACTAGGAAATTTACTAAAGTCTGTAGTTCACTTCCTTGTTAAATTTAAGTACCTGAATTTTTATTGACAGGCAGTAATGACTATAATTAAAGGCACCACCATTTAGCAACAGACGCCTTAGTTGACAATGGAGTTGTAAACACAATCCCCGGTAATGATTTCATCTTTATGAGCTAGAATATAGAGCTATATTTATGTACATGTTAATGTGCAGATGCACATGTGAAATGAAATGTAGTAAAAAATGATTTTTACTGCCAAGGGTGTACACAACATGTTTAGAAAAGTGTATCATTTTTTGAAGTCCATTGTCTAGGAGTCTGTACATTGTGGAGAACAAATATATCACTGAGAAAAGCCACACGTATTTGAAAAGTTATCTCATTTATGGTCTTTATTTACCATGGACAAATGGGATAAAAATCTAATCTGTGCCTTTGCTGTTCATTTTTATTTTTC
This sequence comes from Eubalaena glacialis, assembly GCF_028564815.1. Classification (NCBI taxonomy): domain Eukaryota; kingdom Metazoa; phylum Chordata; class Mammalia; order Artiodactyla; family Balaenidae; genus Eubalaena; species Eubalaena glacialis. Next base: position 4,027,352 of record NC_083727.1, on the reverse strand, counting down.
CTTCCAGGAGAACAGACAAGGTTTTGAGTCATTTTTTAAAAATTTTTACACTTATGAAAAAGCAAAAAATAAGCCCCCAAAAGTAAAGTGCTCAAGATAAGGTACAAAAGCAAGAGAGATTTTAAAGATTTGTAGTGGACACATATTTCCTTATCGCAAAGCTAAACCTTAAAGCAAAAATCTTAGTAAAATAAGTTCAATGCAATATGTAAATTTTCCAATATCTAGAAACCCAAAAAATAAGCATATTATCATTTCTTTCCTGCAATTAACTAAAGAAATAACTATGTTTAACCATTCACACAGGGCACTTGCTAACTTTCCTTTCTCAAGGATTCATGCGTCAACGGCTCCATCTCAGCAAATCTGTCCTTAATCCTGTGCCTGTTCTATAGGCTTCACTTGGCACAGAATATAGTCCCCACTTTCATCAGCAAGCAGGTGGCAGGTGTGCACCTAACTTCTCAGGAAGAAGATACTTTAGAATAGTATGTTCTGCTCCACTCACTTGACTGATACTAGATGACATTAAAAAGCTTAGACTTAGCCTCAGAGTCTTCTACAATGTAGCAGCTACTCAATGAAGTTTCTTTTGCTGCAGTGTACAGCAGAAAATAAAAGACCAAGTTGATGCATACAGATAGAAATGAATTTTTACCATTAATTCCCTCTCAGGACATCATTTATTATCTTTTTGTGGTTCAACTGGAAGATAGACTAGACTAGAATGTAGAAGCTAAAGATACAATTCTCTGCATCTTTCCCTTAGTGGACTGGGGAGGAAAAAAGAGAAAGGAGAGAGAAAATGGAAATTCAGTATGCATGTACTGTGTACCGTGATCTACTCCATACCTTCTCCTTCCAGATATGCCGTTTCAATGGATGCTTGCGACACTGAAGCAGTACTAGCATCGTGTTTTCATAGGTAGCAAAAGTGAGGGTCAGAGAGCTTCTGTTTCTCCTAGTAAGTATTATGAAGACCCTTCCTACACCAAAAATGCTTATTCTGTGGTTTCCCTAAAAAGAAATAATTTGAGGATATAGCGTATTCAAAATTCGTATTCTGTGATTTCCCTTTAAAAAGCAATTTGAGAATTTATCACATTATCCACTACAGGTAGACAAATGAACATTTAATATCACCTCAAGATTTTGTATTAAATGCTAAAATCTGCAGGATTCCTCCCCCACCCATTCCCAAAGGCATGTGTTTTTATACTTGAAAGTAATTGCTTCTCTGTTGATTTCCAGAATCAGAACTTCCAAGGGAAAAGAGCTACACATTTATCATTAAACGTTGACTTAGAAAAGATGTATACTGACCAACTCAGAGTCAATCCGAAATAATTATTTTACTTGTTCCATTGATTCTATCCTGGTAAATGACAAGAGATTTAAAGTAAGATTTCTATATTATTTCTATGTTTTAATATAATGACATTTATTTCTCATTATTTACAATATTTAAAATCAATAAACTAGAGGCCCAATGATAGTAGGTTGAGTAAATATATCATAATACAGTTATACATAGAATATCACACATTGGTTCAAAAATCTTATATATTTAAAGATTATTAAATTACATGGGAAATTCAAAATATTAAATTATGATCAAAATTTTACATATAGAATGAACACTATTCAAGTGTGCATATGTGAATGTGCATACACACACACACACACACACACACAATTATATGCATGTATTTAAAGAACTATGGAAGTTAGTTTGTCCATGCTCTGGACAGTGGGAAATCATCTGATGTTTTCATGCAAGAATATTCAAGATCAGATGTATTAGCAAAAAATCTGACATTGTGATGAAGCATTTATTAGAGGGAACACAGCTGGAGAAAGGAGAGTAATTAGGACATTACTGAGTAGACCAGCTTTTTTTCTTTTTCTTTTTCTTTTTTTTTGAGGGGAAGGGTGTGAACTAAGGCACTAGGGGAATGGAGATGGCAGAAACAGAAAAGGAATCAAATGAGAAAGCGGCATTGTCTACATCACCACAGATGGCCATTGCTGGGTGTCTATATATTTTGTATGCCTGCAAACATGTATATACCACCTTGAGAGGCACAACTCTAGATGACTGTGTGACACTTTAAAATTTTGCAAAAATAGCTCCCAGACTCCAGTTCATGGAAAGGAAGTGTCTAAGGGCTCCTTGAAGCCAGCACTTTGTTCCTGCAGCCGCTGGCATGGTGCCTGGTCCATGGTAAATGGTAAATAGCGATCAATGAGGTTGATTTATAATCGACTGGGAGAACGCAGGTGAAGTGCTCTGCTCTTGTCCCTGGCAAGCAGGTTTTCTTTGAGTTTTCCCCAAAGTCGACTTCTTCAGGTCTTTTGTATATAGGTTCTTATGTGTGTCATTTCTGTGTTTGATTAAATAAAGCTCAATATTTACACTGAACCAAACTAAGACACCTCACAGCTTACAGCACTTAAAATTGGGACAAATATGCTACAGGAGCAAGGGGAGAAAAGGATGCCCCCAAAGAACCTATTAGTTGCCAAGAATCCGATACTGGTCAGGAACCTCAGCTAAATTTTCGCTGGTTCCTTCCTGTGTTTGCTTCACGAAGACCAATCTCCCAAGTAAGGAGGATATAATCAATATCCATCTCTTTCCCTTACTAGTGTTGGGTCTTTGAAAGTTCACAGTGGTCGAGTCTGACAGAACATTTCACCCTGTCTGACTTAAAAGTTATTGAATTTGATCTGTACCCTGAGACACTATTACAAAGGCAGTAGTTGCTACGGCACTTGCGAAAAATAAAGAAATCAGATGCCGGAATTAAGAAGTTAGAAGTGCAAGCCCAGACCAGGTGAGTTTACTGACCCTTCGTGACAGTCTAGCCCAGAGGTTCCGGAGAACCGAACAGAAGGCAGAGCCATGTTGGGTCAAACTGGACTCGGATGAAACCAGGAAGGAGTTTCAGTTTGATAAAATCCAGGGACCTTGGGGCCCTATTTGAATGAGTGACTATATTTCTGTCCTAAAGAAAAAACTTGTATAATGATTCTTTCATTAACTTTAAGCAATAGATACAAAAAAAAAATCACATCTATTTTTTAGTTTAATGATGGTCTCCTTTAAAAAGCAATATATAATTGTAGAAAATTTGAAAATACAAAAAGTAAAAGGAGACAAGGGAAAAAATGTCATAATGCCCCAATCTAATGACAATGTTTACATTTTATTTGTGTTGAAATAATTTTGTGTGCACATGTATCAAAATTTGTATATGCTTTGTACACTAGGTAGTAGTTATATTCTTCATGGTTTCACTTGGCATTTTATCGAAGTATTTTTGACAAAATTTTAGAAGTTAATTTATATTGGCTCCATAAAATAAAATAATATGGCTCTTTATTATTTATTTAATCAATTATCTTTTTTTCGTATGCTTGAATGACTTTTAATATTTTGTTATTTTAAAAAGTGAGACCAAACATGCTTAAAGATAATTATTGGAATGCATCTCTAGTTATTTCCATAGTATTAACACATAGAAGTTAAAATTATGGGTTATAAAAAATTTTAAGAATAAATATTTGAGTGGCTATGTAATGCAGAGGGCAGGGCATAGCCCCTGGAGTAGGCAGACGTGATTGAAACTCTAGTTATGCTATTTACCTGTTCTGTGAAAGTGGGCAGGTTGCATTTTATTTTTTCTCGTATGTGCATTGGACATAAACATAGTTTTGCCTTAAAGGATCGTTGGACAAAATAAATAATACAATACATATTATCATTTGATAAAAAGCCATGCATGGAATAAGCACTCAATAAATATAATTACAGTATTCATTATTAAATAAAATGATGTCCTTTGTGAAATGTGCTGTGATTCCCAAATTTGACCTGGGTTCCCACGTTTTTTATTTAACATGAGATTCCTTTTGAGAGTTTAAAATGCTTCTTATAGAATGCATCTAAGGATAAATTGATTTAGCTGATTTAATTTTCTGTGTGCTCTGTTTTCTAAATTGGCTTAAGGCCTTAGCTTAGTAGCTGAGAAGGTAAATGTGCCGTATTTGCAATAATACAATTGCTTCAAATATACTTGGAAACAATAAGGAATAGTTGTACTGAATTCTGTAAATACTGAGTTCTTGAGTCCAAACTTTCCAGAAACTAAATAAACTTCTAACATTCACTGTTGCATTGTGTAGAGAGGAGAGGACATAATCACGGCGGAACAACCTCAGAGGTGTTTTCAAAGCTTTGACCTGAGAATGTTAACACAAGTAGCACATAGGTCAGTTCTGGTTATTTCCAAATATCACCCAAAACTCTTTGAATCTGTTCTGCACTACCTCTGTCACTGGTGAGGGGCTTACAGGTGTCGATGCATCTCTACTAGGATCATGGATCAGCCTTGTTCAATGATATAAGAGAACAGGCATGGGACAAGTTTATTCTTTCAAACTTTATAAAACTACTCGCACAAATGATAAGCAGAAAAAACAAGTTTATCTTCTTTTCTGCATATAATTAAATGAGAGCTTTATTTTTACCTCATTTTCCAGTAGCAATATCACTAAGGGATTCTATTTATTAAGCAACAACCATGTGCCAGACAATTTAAATGTATTATTTTACTCAATGACTATTGCCAATTAGACAATGATTAACACATTTAGCATTATTAAGCTGTACCTGATAATTTGCATTTGAGGTTGAGATTGAGAGTTAAATGAAGAGAAGAAAGGAATGTCAGTTTAATATTTTGATGTTCTTTGTTAGCAAAAATTATACTGGGCTTCCCAGCTCAAACTAACAGCATGCTCCGTGAGACCCAAGGCTCAGGAGACCAATAGCCACATCCCTGGGAGGTTTCAGTGAAAACATCCTGCAAATGCTGTCTGTCAGGGGTGCAGCAAACAGACCTCTGCCCCCTTTCTAATGATGTTATTACCGTCGTTAAGAGTTTCACCAGAGGGCTTCCCTGGGCTTCCCTGGTGGCACAGTGGTTAAGAATCCACCCGCCAATGCAGGGAACACGGGTTCGAGCGCTGGTCGGGGAAGATCCCACATGCTGCAGAGCAACTAAGCCCATGCGCCACAGCTACTGAGCCTGCACTCTAGAGCCCACAAGCCACAACTACTGAGCCCACATGCCACAACTACTGAAGCCCGCACGCCTAGAGCCCGTGCTCCACAACAAGAGAAACCACCACAATGAGAAGCCTGCTCACCGCAACCAGAGAAAGCCCGCGGGCAGCAACAAAGACCCAACGCAGCCAAAAATGAATAAAATAAAATAATAAATTTATATTAAAAAAAGAGTTTCACCAGAAATGCTAGGGTTTAAGGAACATCTGTTGAAATTTTCAAATAAGGAACTGGAAATTCCTATGCAAGCCTCAACAACTAGAGCCTTGAATAATTGCACCAGTCCAAGTTATTAATATTTAGAAAATAAAAATGCATGTGTGAAATCCTGCCTTTGCTCTTCAAAGTCCAGTGGCTTTTCAACCCACTTCAGTGGACATGCACCCAACAGAAACTACTCTGGGTAAGGCCTCTAGTGACTTTATGTGGATGAATCCAGTGGACAGTTTTCAGTACTTCTCTGACTGCCACTACTTCTTTCTGGAAACACTCTTTTCTCTTGACACTTAGGATGCCACAGAACAGGTGTTCCTTATTCCTCCGCAGCCACTCTTTTTCAGTCTTTAGTGCTAACTCACTTTCGGTCTCTTTTCAACGTCCCTCTTCCTCTGGCTTGTTTCTAGATTCTGAAATTTGAGCTCAGTCCTGGTACATCATCTTACGTGGCATGATATCTTGCACCCTGATGAATCTAAACAGGCAGCTCCCCCTCACATCTCCAAATCTACCAACTTGCTTACGTGTCTCCAGCAATGTCACAGGTATCGTAAAAAGCAACCAAATCCTCACAATTTAACTATCAATTGCTAATCTGCTACTTTAATAGTGTTTCCAGCAGAAATCATTACTGGAACCTCTGTCTCCCTCACTCTCTCCCTCAAGGCAAGTCTTTCATGACTACCTCTAAAATGTAACTGGAATCTATCCTCGTGGCTTTATAACAGCTAACAAGACAGAATCAACTCCTTGATGGACTAATGCAATAGTCATTTAACTGGCCCCCTATTCCAACCTTGTTCCTGACTAATCCATTCTCTGTGAAGCAGTCAGAATGATCCCTATAATTGGCAAATCATAATAAGCGTAATATAAAATGTTTTCAGCGTAAAACCACACTTAGGATATCATCTGAAATCCTACTAACATCTACAAGGCATTATATAATCTAAGTCCTTCAACCTGGTCAACCTCTTCTGATGCGTCTCATATTCTCTCTCTCTCTCTCTCCCAAGTTGCTTCTGCAGTGCCACCACTTCAAAATTTGATATCTGATGGACCTGTCCTTTTCAAAAATTTCTAGAATATGCCAAACTCTTTGTTCTCCCAGAACGGTCACCTGTGCTATTTCCTACCTGAAATGCAAAAATGCTATTCCCCATACACTACCATGTTTAAAACAGATTGCTAAGGGAGCTCAGCTCAGTGCTCTGTGGTGACCTAGATGCGTGGGATGGGGGACGGAGGAGGTCCAAGAGGGAGGGGATATATGTATACATACAGCTGATTCACTTCATTATACAGCAGAAACTGACACAACATTGTAAAGCAACTATACCCCAATTAAAAAAAAATCCAATCTACATTCAGATATATATACACCTGGCTGCAGGCCATAGGTACCCAAGGTTAAAAAATGCTACTGTGTAAATCAGTGTTTTTCTTGTCAGCTCTCCATGCCCATGATGAAGCAAGAAACCTAGAACCAGATGTCAGAGCACAGGTTCAGACATCTGAGAAAAGCTATCAGTGTACAGTTCTACCGGCAGTACCAACAATATGGAAGAGAGTCATCCAGAAATAGCCATGGTTAAATGATCATCGTGTCACAGAACATATGAGAAAATACTCACTAACAACGAATGGCTTACGATCATTTGAGAGCCATGAGTTCATGATGATTGTGTGAAAGTGCTAGAGACTCCACTCATGGATTAAATGACACTGCAAGATGTCTTAAGCCTCTGTATCATAGGCAGGTCTTGCATAAAACCAAACTCTTCAAAAATAAATGATAGGAAATTAGATCATCTATCTTTGGGAAGGAGAGAAATCACCAGACCATCCAACTAGACTCCAAACAAAGCAAGTTAAAGATTATCCTATGTGACAGAGTTCTGGACAGACTTGTCAACACACCAGACTTAATATTTTGATGCTTTTTTTGGTAATTGCATACTATTGCTTAGAGATGATTCCGAGGTAAAGCTGACAAGTGCATCCCTGATGGGATCAATGTGATTATACTCTGTTCCATGCACACATGATCCTGAAAATGGGGCATTTAGGAACCTGTGGTTGGGACATTGCAAAACCATTGTTCGAATGAAAATAGCGTGCAGTATTAATAGTGGATGAGTAATTGTCATTCTTGCCTAACAGGGGTATTCTACTCTACTCTAGGAAGGCTTAATATTCCATATGGGTAAGTACTTCATATGGGTAGAACAAGGGAAGTCAAGGGTACAGTGTTAACCCCTCACCTTCATCCAGATGTTTCCCCAAGAGCCCACTTAATTATAAAGTCACTTTAATGCTCAGCACATTTGTCTGACATTTTTAATAGTGTATATACTAATTTTGAATAAAAGTTTTTTAACTCCCTCCTCCAAAGTTTAAAGCAACGTCACATTAATTTTAAGCATCAGGACATGGAGATGTCAGAGCAGTAGACTAGTGTTCGGGCACACACATCTTAGGTCTCTTTCATCACTGGTAGTTATAGGAAGACTTTAGGTGAATAAAGCCTCTTATCTATCATACTGTGTTAACAACTAGATAAATAGAAAAGCAGTGGCAGTTGATATAAAGTAGCTACAGGACAAAATCACCCTTAACAAAGCTCTGAGACGTGGGAAGTCCTCTGGTGCTGAAGACATGTTTTCCACAAAGTATTCTTACTGGACCTTTCAGCAGCACAAAGCAGATCCCAATAGCCACCTCAGCAGGGCCCTGTTGAAGCAGGGTAGCCGATCCCTAGTGGCAAAACCAAAAGGAGTCACTAAATCACAATCTCAGAAAATATGACCAGGTATCAAGTCCTGCTTCTCAATTTAACATGCATAGATACCCCTGCGGATCTTGTAAGGCGGATTCTGATGCAGTAGGTCTGGAGTGATCCTGGAGGCCTGGATTTCTGCGTTTCTAACAATTTCCCAGGGGATGCTGGTGATGCTACAGCACGGACCAGACTTTGAGCAGCAAGGCTGTGTAGGGCTAGGAAGCTGTCCCAGAACTCAAAGCATTCTGGTTAGCAGATTTAACGGGAATATTGCTCTTTTAAAGAAAAGCCTTCAGATGGATCAATACATCTAAAGGCTAAGCTGTAAACTGGGATGATGCTACCCAACAACCTGTTCTATGACAATCCAATGGCAACACAGAAGCCCCTCCATCAAGTTCCTAAGAATCCTGATCCACATGACATCATTGTTAGCACCTTTGAATACAAAGGCACAGGTATATAAGACATCCCAGGATTGTACTAGCCAATTTGAATTAAATTCAACTTCAAGCGTAAAGACCATTAGGTGGTAAGAGGGTCATGCATTCAGGAGAAAGTTCTGAGACAAGCTTCTAGAAATGCAAGAATATAGTATGTTGGCGAATCAGTTATATACACAGCTACTTAGAGAAGCAACCATCTTGGTGGTGGTATTCCAAGGAATAAAAGAGGTATCACCCCAGTCTGAACCTCAAACAAGAAAAGGAATGGATGTGTAATGAGTAACAGTGGTTAAAAAGTCACCCGAGAAAGGATGGAGAGTCACGTTTTCTCCATAACGGCGCTACGCTTGATGTGAGGTGAATTAAAGTAACAGAGCCATGCCCTTGAGAAGTTTATAATCTAAGATGGACAAGGGTAGAGCTGCTGCCTTTGCTGTCTAAAAAAATAAAGAGGTTAAATTTTCTGTCACAGTGAACATCTATGAGACAGGTTAGGCGAATTTACAAGAGAGCAAAGCAAGATTGAATTGCTGTATGAAGAGATCAGTAAGCACACTTGTGCTTTTCTCTCCTCTCACTCAGAAATTCATTGCTCCTTTTAATCTTCTTCACTGATTCTCACCAGAAAAACTGAAACAGCTTGAAGGCAAATACTCTTTATCCACTGAGAGAAACCAGTTGTGCTTTTGGAATCTTGGGTGGTCCTATCAGACACATCTGGATCTTACCACATTCGATTGCTTTAAAGATCGACTTGGGTGAAAACTTCAGGCAACCTATACAACTAACCATGATGCAAATGATAATAAATTCTGCCATGTGCACCTGCAACTCTGCTCCGAACAGCAAAAAGTGGAGAAGAGATGATAGGAGCCATTGACCCCTTCAGCTACAATACTTGATGCATCACTTGGAAACAAAAGCTACTTAGGAGAGTAAGCTAAGAGTTATAATTTAAACACTGCTATTAGACCATTTTATGGAGGACAAATTTATTTCCAACCTCCAGTCAGTTTAAACAATAGTTAATATGAAACAAGTTTACCGTACAAGAGAAAACACATTTTATTTAGCTTAATATGCAGGTTTTACCCATAAATCCTTCTTTGAAACAATTTTTACAGAGAGAAACATGTGATGGCCACTTTTCTTTATAAACCAGTATTCGTCCCCCTTGAAACTGGCAGCTATAACAAGTGGGAAAATTATTCATTAGAAAAGAAAAGAAAATCTCTTAAGGAAACTAAATTGAATGGATCTCATCTGTGTAAGAATGTTTCTCTTATCTCTCCATGCCCAGCCTGTATAGGCATTATCACCCAATTATGTCTCTTAAATTTCTCCCCTGACTCTCATAAAAGACTCCTTGTTTAAATGCAAACATTTTATTTCGATATGTCTCTATATATTTATTTCATATATTAAAAGGCTTTAGGCTTATAGTACAAATAATACTTATACAATATCTTATATCCAAGTGTCTAATACCCTTTCCACGTCAAATGCATATGATATGGAATACCATTAGTATGAAAAACTGGTCTTCCCTCTCCTTAGGCTCACGATGATTATCATAATCATTTTTACTGAACCCAGGTGGACATAATACTATACTGAATTCCTGGTGTAACTTGACATTTTTATCTCTCCTTTAAGAAAATGACATAAGACTAAGATGAGATGGGATCCAATTTTGTTCACTAATCTCTCAATTCGTCCGACCCCAGTGATGGTAGAATTACTTCCCTGGACAGTAAATTCACTGCTTTGTGTTGTCCCAGGTGCTTCCAGACTCTCTGGTCCTTGACTGTCAATGTAATTCTCAGGTGCTCTTTCTTCTCTGTCTAACCTATGATTCTGAGGACTGTGTGTTTCTGGACTTTGGCTCCATGGCTTGTGCTGTTTAATTGCCTCTTGGTTGCTGGCCTTGCTTTTGACTCATTGCTCTGCTTTACTTTGACTTCATCACTTTCAAAGCTCAAGGACTCCTAATTGTCTACACCCTGATTTGGCTATCAGCTTCTTCCATTTCTGCCCAATCTGCCTCCGACATTGGCCTCATCCCCCTGTCAAGCATCTTGTCCTTGCAACCCACGTTTAGCCATGGTACTGACAGATGGAGAACCTTGGAACGTATTTCTCAGCAAGGACGTCACACGACAAAGAGTTTATAACCAGAAGTAACTGAATGGCACGTACAGATTATAGTGGAGGCATGAAGAGTGGAAGCAAGACGTCTACTGTTCATTTCATTTCTACTTAAGAAGCCCAGTATATCTGTTTCTCAAATCTGAACCACCTTTTCTACAAACTCAGAGTGGTGAGTAAAGTTTTCCTTCATACCCAAAAGACAATAGTGTTAGAGAGGTTTGTCTCAAACTACTTCAGAAAGTGTGATCATATGAAGTCAAACAGTGGGTTTCTGAATGCTAAATTAGCATCAAGAATTCATTAGCATATTTGGTAGATCGCATTTAGATAAAGACTAGTAGATCTATAGACTGTCTCCAATGCAGAAGACAGTAGGATTCAATTATTTTCTCTATGAGAATATGTTACTGTCATGTCAAATTACTTCCCTTTTGCAGAGCATGAACTTCTCTAGGAAGCTTGAAAAACATTTCTAGTTCTATATTGCACTAAATTTTTATCATAAAAAATATAGGGGAAATTTTTTTATCTTCTTTCAGAAAAGTCTATTGCAGTACTCAGTGCTGTGATTAGAGAGATGGTGACCTAAATCTCTTAAATATAAAAAGAGAGGAAGACAGCCTTTGGCCATAATCACTGCTTCGCTGCTTTGGTTAAACAGGAAATTCAGAAAGATTCCTCTCATTTTATTTCTTGGCTTAGGAAAGGAAATCTTTGATCGTGTATACTTGCATCAGACTTCTGGGTATATTATAGACATTTTCACCTCACTATATAAACCAGAGAGGAGGATTTTGGAGATGCAGAAAGATAACAGGGAATATAAGAGGAACTTTATATTTCCTACCCAGGAAGGAGTTTGGCTAATAGTGTAATTCCTGTGTTTCCATCAATGTCTCATGTAATTTTTCCCTCCTGCACATTACCCAGGTGATGTATTATATCTCCTGTGATCTGTTTATGAATAATGTGACCCCTTCTATATAAAAACAATAGTTTCAATTTCATTTCTTCAATATTGATTATTCTTATTCTATAATTTTTGAAAATGTACTCCCAATTATAAACATGGAAAATGTGAAGATCATTCCAAGCAGTATGTAAGAGGAAAGAACTAAGGGTAATGCAGGTATCCTGCAAAGTTTCCTCTGCATTAGGTAGGAAGATCTATAATAGCTTAATTACACATATCATGGATACCCATTCATCAATAGTCTTTTAGAAGATCTACCTTAAAAAGATGTTACCAAGGTAAGAAACAGTACGTTGAATGCAATAATGCAGCTAATTATTAGGACAATTTCGAGGTTAACTTGCTAAATTAATCACGATTTAAACTATGGTTTTGATGGGTAGTCAAGACACATGAAAATGATTTGTGATGATATACAAATACCAAGCATTCGGAAGGCAGGCATCCAGTTATATTTATCACAAATGCCTCAGATGCCTAATACAATAGCAGAAACTCAATGATCATTAGTTATATGTTGAATGAATGAGTTAATCATTTACATTCTGATTGAAATAAGCAAATTATTTAACCCGTAACTGGGGAGAAATCCCTTAGTTATCTAACTTAGATAGCAATAAGTTATCAAGTGAAACTGAAGAGAGTTTGAAAAAGATTTTAGGTTTTTAGTGCATATGTTTTCAAATTCACAGCTCCAGGTGGCTTTCCTGCTATTTCAGTTGGTGAGGAGACCACTATCAAAGAAGATATTATAGCCTCAAGCTCTATTCTGTTCCAGTCTTTATTTGTTTTTACTTGTGATTGTTTTCCCAATACAAAAGTAATTCATTTACACCATAAAAATGAGAACATACAGAAAGACAATAGTAAGAAAATAAAAACCACCCACAATTCCAACAAGACTTTTCCTCTGCAATTTATTATAATATGCCGAGTCCTTTTCCTATTTATTATTTGATTTTTTTTTTTTTTTAGAAAGAGATCCTACAGTGTACAATGTTTTGCAATGTGCTTTTTATTTAGAAAAAGTGCAGGTTATGAAATACTACTCTACAACAGTTTAACTCACCACGTAATATTCCATGAGTAAGTGTGCTGTTATTTTTTTAAATTCCTCTTGATAGACACTACGGTTATCTCAATATTCTGGTATAATAAATACAATTCAAAATCTAAAAATATATCTAACTATTTCTTCAGGCTGTCATTATATAAATAGAGTTGACTGGTAGAAAGTGTTAATAAATATTACCAAATTATTCTCCAGAAAGTTTACATCAATTTTCTCTCTTCCTAGAAATTTGTAAGATTGCATTTTTCACTTCACCATCATCAATAATGTGTATTATAATTTTTGTTATCATTCTCAATTTGACTAGTCATCTATATGGTAGTGAACATCAACAATGTTTGCATACACTCAAAAGTTTTTCTATTTCTTCTACAGGGAAATGATTATTTATATCCTTAAGCCACTGTTTCTATCAATGTGTATTTAGTTTTCTCATTGATTTATGAGCTGTTTAAGATATCAAAGATATTAATATTTTGCTTGCTGTATATACAGAAATTATTTTTACACTTTAAAACATTTTTTTTTCATTCCCAGTTTATTGCGGTAGGTCCTAAGTTTGGTAAAGTTTGTGCCTAACAAACTTTAGGGTGTTGTCTTGGCTATAAGACAGTTTCAGCTTTGCTCCAGTAAAACTCATGCTATTGTTTGCAACATAATTTGAGATAACTGAGGGCCCATCACAAAATACAAGGTGGATTCTAGGGGCAATCCAGATAGGTACCTTGGCAGTGAGAATGACCAACAAACTCTTATATACGTGTTTACTCATTCACTTAACTTAAATGCATTGGACCACTACTCTGTGCCAGGGACCACATAAAACAGAAAGGGGTTTGAAGTACTATCCCTGTTCTCTGGAGCTGACATTCTGCCAGGCAAGTCTTTATGATATACTTCTCAACTGTACAAGTGTCAATAATCCAGCAAATAATGTGAGTAAAATTACCAAATGAATAGAATTCCAGTAGTTTTTTTCACCACAGATATTACCGGTGAGATATATATCCAAAATATATGGGAAACAAATGAGGTGAACCCTATAACCACCACAGTTTAATGCCTTAAAATGTTTGCAGGGCACAACACAAGGAAGGGAACCCAAGCAGAATCCAGTGGATTCCACCACGAAGCGACAGAGCAGAAGCTTTGGGAGGCAAGCGCCGGAGTTTAATGGACTAAATATTAGAGACAGGAGACTAAGAGGGACAGAGAGAGTGAGAAAGAGTGAGACAGACAGAGACAGAGAGAACAGAGCTATGGAGAGATCAGGAAGAGGGACAAAGAGAGAGAAAAGACACCTGGCGATCCCCCGGGGTTTCCCCTCAAATATTTGACTGAGTAGTAATCAGTGCACGTGCATGAAAAACTGTCTCACAGTGAGGAAAGAATCATCCAAAACGATTAAAATGAACAGATAAAATATTAAAGGAGATATTATGTGGAGAGCAACAAAATTAAAGATTACAGGCAATTTCTCACTGGAAACAATGCAAGTGAGAAGAGAATAGGGCAGCACCTCTGCAGTACTGGAAGAGAAATCTGTCACCCCAGAAACCTAGAGAAAACAAAGTGAAAATCAAGATATTTTCAGACATGTTATAAACACTATAGTGATGAGTAAAATAAGAAAACAAAGACTCTTAGCTATTACACCAACAAAGAGATAAAGCAGAATCACAAAGACATACTCAAACCAAAAGAAGACAGAAAGGAAGAAAATGAAAAAAAGATAGGATAAATTAAAAGCAGAAAAATGGTAGGATTAACTGTTACTATATAATAGTCACATAAAATATAATGGTATAAATATTCCAATTACGAAGCAGAGAGTATCACATTGGATGAAAAATTAAGACCCAATGATACGTTGCTTACAATAAATGCATTTTAAATATAAATAAAAACTAGTTAAAAGGAAAGGATGGAAGAAGACACGTCAGGTTAACCCCAGTCAAAAAGAAATCTGACTGGCTATATTAATTTTAGACAAGTATTTCAGATTAAAGACTATTACCAGGAATATGGAAGGTCATTTTATAACAATAAGGGAGTCAATTACTCAAAAAGACATGACAGTCCTAAATATTTATGCACCTAATAAGAGAATATATTCCACATGAACTATTCAGGAAAATTAAAGAAGAAGAAATTCTTCCCAAATCCTTGAGGCCAAAGACAGATACCTAACACCAAAACCAGCAAAAGACATCAAGACAAGAAAACTGCTGTCAAATATCCCTCAGAACAGAAACACAAAAATTCTTAACAAATCTTTAGCAAATGAATCCAATGGTATCTAAAATGAAAAATACATCTTAACTAAGCAGTGTTCATCACAAGAATGCAGAGTTGATTTAATATTCAGAAATCAATTAAGATATCAACATATTAAAAAACTAAAAAAGAAAAATCACACGATCCTTCAGTAGGTACAGTAAAGGTATATGATGAAATTACAGCATCCTTTCCTGGTAAGTACTCTCAGCAAAATAGGAAAGAAGGGAACTTCCTCAACCTGATAAAGGACATCAACTAAAAGCCTGAGCTAATCATACTCAGTGTTGAAAGACCGACAAGGGGGTTTCTCTGGCAACTTATCTTCCATGTTGTGCTGAGGTTCTGGCCACTGCAATCAGGCAAGAAAAAGAAATAAAGGGATTCACATCAGAAAAGAAGAACAATCTTTGTTCATAGATGACAAGACCACCACACAGGCAATCTGATAGAATCTACAAAGAAAGTACTGGATCTAGTAAGTGAGTTTACTAAGTTGCAGAGTAGAAAATTCACATAAAAATCAATGTATTTCTATAGACTAGCAATTAGCAAATGGAAATTTAAATAAATAAAATATCATATATATAGTATGAACATATAAAATAATAAGCAATAATTTTAACCAAAAAAACATGAAAGGCCTGAACACTGGAAACTATAAAACCTGGTTGAGAGAAATCTCTAAAAGACCTAAATAAAATATTCCATGTCTGTGGTCTGGAAGACTCCGTATTGTTAAGATGTCAGTTCTTCCTAAAATGATGAATAGAATCAATGCAAACTCAGTCAGAATCCCATAAGGATTTTTTTTTGTCAAAACTGACAAAGAAACAAAAGAACTGTAAAAGAATTTAGAATACAAATGCTAGCGTACCTGCAATCACAAAGAAGGCAATTTTAGTGCTTGATTTATTTTCTTTGTGGAGTTCAGTTGTAAACTGAAGAGAATATGCACATCTTAGTTACAAAGAGTTGAGTGGTATGTAAAGTATAGTTATAAATGAGGCAATGCTAATGAAGAAAATAATTTCCTAATGTAACGCCAGCATTTGGGGAAAAGTAAGAGAGAGAAAAAGTGGTAAGTATTTAGAAAGCCAAAAAGAAGAACAAACACAAAATGTCTGTACATGAAAAAGGGAACCCATATGTGAACCCAGTGATTACTCTTCATTTTGGGTTTGATAGAAAGTCTTTTTTTTCCTCCATTCTCTCTGTGATCTTAATAAAGAATCAGGTAAACTAAATGCAGGTGTCATGATATCAACCATGTGCCAGTCATGTTATAAGTCAAAAGGAACCTAAAATAAGGAAGATAGGAGTAGTTCAAACAGAATGCAGGGGCAAGAAAGGGTTTTCAAAGGACAGTAGCTACTGTCCTCCTTCACATGACTATCTCCTGGTTTTCTAAACCACTGCTCTTTTCACCTAACTTTTCAATATCATGATCAAAGATCCCATTCATGCCACTGACTCTTTTTATAGACACTATCCTTATGCCACCTCTTTTATTCTTATTTTTACTGTTTATTTTAATCTGCAGTAGCTGAGATAACCTAGGTACTCAATAAATATTTTCAACCATTGGGTTGAATTCCCCAAATGAGTAACAGGTTTGCCAAGTGATTAGATTATTCAGCTGAAGTTAAATAAGGATATTTTGTGGTGAACTTGAGCAAAATACATAATTTTTCATCATTCTCAGAATCGTGATTGGGAATGGGGTGTATGTTATGAGCACCTCGGAAAACTGAAGGAGTTTACTGAAGTGAGAGAGGTCAGCAAAAGTGTCTCAAATAATTCAAGTAGCCCAGACTGTGGTATGACTATCAAGAAAATAAGGCCTCTAGTGATTTAAAGGCAAAAGTGACAACAAGTGTTAGAGACTATGTTTAGGGATATACTCCTACATCTAGAGTGTATATGGGATATACTTAGGGATATACTCCATAGTGTATGTATATAGTATACACTTCTAGACGTGTTGTGGACCCAGTGTTTCTGTCCTTGTCACAAGCGCTGTGTTCTGCAGCCCTCTACCTGCTCACTGGGGTAGGCAACTGCGAAGTGATTCTGAATCATCTCAGACAGGTAGTAAAATACAAAGTCTAAATATAGATACCAAGTGAGGACCAAGGAATGTCTGTAGGGTGAAAACTGTGTCAAATAAGTAGATTCAGGGTAAGAAAATGGCTGTCTTCCTACTCGCCTCCCAAAAAAGTGTTTTCTTTTCTTTTCCAGTTTTGATCATTAAGTTAATCTACTGGAAAATTAAGATGTGTTCTATATTTCAAGTATAGAAAAATGACCTTTTTTAGTTGTTCACAGCTGCAACTGTAAGAACATGAAATTAATATTGCTGCTAAATGTGGCTGAGCTGGAAAAATGCCAGTGTTCCTGTTCCAGGGTACAAATGCCCTTTCCTGGAGAAGAACATGGCAGCTGCTCAATCCATTTCCCAGAAGGACAAGTGAATTTCTTAAATGCCGCCAGAAAATTTGAGCACCTAGAATTTTCCTGTGGATCTCAACTACTCCCAATATTTGTCTGTGCACCTTGGAGCAGGCAATCTGTCCTGTACTCAGTATCCTTCCTGAGAGCTGAATTGCCAGCCAAGACTCTACCTGACTAGAAGAGACAAGCCACAGCCCACCTGGGAACCCAGCCTCTCTACAGGGACCACGATGGCCTAGCCAACTACCGTGACTCAGGGAGACTGAGTTTGCTCACTTCATCAAGGAGAGGCAGGTTTAGCCAGAACAATGGACAACTGACTAAAGGTTTGCATCCATACCTTTTTCTAGAATAAGGTATAGGCCGGGGGTGGTGGAGGAGGTGTCAAATATCTCCTCCGTCCCCAGAAAAGAGCCTAGAAGAACCTAAGTTTCACCAAGTCCTTCGTGTCAGGTGCATGGTACACAGTACATAGATATCCTGATTCCCAAGAGTGGTCTGATTTCATACTAGGACTTGCCTCATTTGTATCAGCATTGACTCATTTGTGTCTCTGCCGAGTGTACCTTCGCATCCTAGCCTTCCTTTCCCTTTTCTGCAAGTTTTCCTTCTCTGGAGACCCCATCAACAGCCCTGCCCTGACTCTATAAACCTGCCATCTGCAACTCTTCTCAAGGCTGCACAAGCAACCACTCTCCCAGGATGGAACCGCCGCCTGCACCCAGGCAGCTCTGCTGCTGTGTGGTCCAGATTATTTTTTAAATTATGTACATGTGAGGTTCACATGTAAGTGCAAGGACATACAGGACTGAGAGTCGGCAGGTATGATTTGGTACGGTTCCAATGATAAATAATTGTTGCCCTGAGCCCTCACCTTTCCTGCCACCCTGGCCTTCCTCTTCCTGAACCCAGATTGTTCCACAATCCAGCAATAGGAAAGGAAGCTCCTGGTCCAGCGTCTTGTCTCTAGAGTCCTGCTCCAGAGTCACTGCCGGCACCTATTGGGATTTGTCTGAACCTGTGCCCTCCTGGTTGTAAAATGTTTGCGAGTGCCCACACCGGAGCACTGCCGCCGCAGCTACACCACTGGCTAAATCTTCACGTCTACCTCCTCACTCCAATAAAGCTGCTCAGCATCCTCCCAGGTCTACCTCGGGGCCACAGTCCTTTCTTCTGGCAGCTGCTCAATCCATTTCCCAGAAGGACAAGTGAATTTCTTAAATGCCACCAGAAAATTTGAGCACCTAGAATTTTCCTGTGGATCTCAACTACTCCCAATATTTGTCTGTGCACCTTGGAGCAGGCAATCTGTCCTGTACTCACTATCCTTCCTGAGAGCTGAATTGCCAGCCAAGACTCTACCTGACTAGAAGAGACAAGCCACAGCCCACCTGGGAACCCAGCCTCTCTACAGGGACCACGATGGCCTAGCCATCATTTTCATTGACCACCAAGGACATTTTGAACATAGTCTCCCCCTTCCTCTTGCAGTCCCCTTTGCATTAGGCTTCTGTGATGTGCTTATGTCCAAGTTACTCAACCACTGTGGCATTTCTCCTCTTTCTTGCTGTGGGGAACATCGTTTTTCTCCCTTTAACACCAGTGCCCCCGGTTCTCTTCCATGACCCCAGAAGCCTCTCCTCCATGGCTTCAACTTCACACTAATGGCTCAGAAATATCAACTTTTAGTTCAGAATTCCCTTTAAGCCTTGGTTTTATACAGCTAGCTATGAATGTCAACTGTGGATATCTCCAGGGCTCCTCGGATTCCCCAGATCCCAAAATTAAATGGTTAGTTTTCCTTTTCAACCTTGCTGTTCTTCCGATGGTCCATTCTTGATGTCTGGCAATGCCATTTCCCCAGTGACCCAAACCAGAAGCCTAGATTTCATCATAATCCCTCCACTTGACTTTAAACTACGAAGCCAAGCGTCAGCTGTGTCCTCAGGATTCTTTCTCTTTAAAATTTATCTTAGAAGTTCCCTCACTGCCTTCTTTACTGTTATAGATTCAGTTCCCCGAGGGAGACACTAAGAGAAGCATTTCAGTGTAGACGCTTTATTTTGGAGACCATCCCAATCAAGTCAGGAGGGGAGTGGAACAAGGAGGCAGCAAGGAAAGGGAACCGATAAATCATATATTCTCAAGTACATCGCCGTTGTCAGTAACTGGAGGTTACTCCAAACAAACAGAAAAGCCAAGCAAGCCAAAAGCCTTTCACTGCGGAATAAAGACCAAGTGCCTCACGTGGGTATGTGGCGCACCTGGATTTACCTGCTGCGTCCCCTTTGCTGTTACACCCAGTGCCTTGCGTGAGCGCAGACGTAGCGGATGATTTCCGGTTTCCTCACCTACGCTGGCTGCTTCTCCAAGCCCGTGTGTCTCTTCAGACTATTGCATCTGCTCTGGCAGAATGCAGACAAGGCTCAGCTCGATAGATGCCTCGTTTGTAATACTTTCCTCATCCACAGATCCTAGAGATGTCTACTTGAGGAGCTAGGATACTTTTCTGTTTGTCTGTCTCTCCCACTAGGCAGTGATTCTTTCAGGGAAGGGCCAGGGTGGATTCATCTTGATCTACAGCCCGGGCCCTGCCAGTGTCTGCATCACGCCTGTGTGTTTGGGAGCATGGGGGTGGGGCATGGTGTGGAGCTCAGGAGTGGAGATGAGCACCATTTGATTTTATTTGATTTTAAAGCTTCTAGTGAGGGGTGTGTGTGTGTGCGTGTGTGTGTGTGTGTGTGTGTGTGTGTAGATGTACAGAAGGAGGATAATTAAATGTCTGATTCAGTTTAGCACCATTCCTTCCCTTTTATTTTTCCATGTTGCTATCTGAATTGATAGCGTGCATTTGGCCTAAACCCTGTGTTAAGCATTTCTGATGGTTTTGGCAAGTTTCCTGATGAAGTACCAGATGTGCAGGTACCAGAACAGGGACTGCCAGTTTATATCCAGGGAGAAATTAGGGAGCTGATAAAATTCACATCTTTCGAACGACAAAAATTGGTATTTTATTTCTTATCGAGGATTTTCAATGCATGTGTCTGTCTCCGAAGGGACAGTGAAGAATTGCTTAAAAGTAGGACACATAACTAGTAATTATTATAAACTGAGATATAACGTCTTTGACTTGAAAGTGACTCTGGCTACGGACTAGATTTCTAACTACATCACCATCACCTATGCCCTTTCTCTCAATTTGCGTGTATTTTTTTACAACCCCTTCTTGGCAAACATAGATACCGCTTTCCAAGGAGAAGTCAACATAACGTTTTTGGAAGCACAGACTTTCCGTTGCCAAAAGGCTTGGGCACCGAGAGCACAAAACGCCTGGACTCCATCCCCTCTCCCTGCTCCCTCCTCACCAATCCTGGGCCTCCTCTCTCCCTGGATGAATCTCCTATGAATTCTAATTATAGGAGAGGGATAACAACAGCAGGAAAGAGATATTTTATTTTTATATCTGCTGACAGTTGATTGCTCCTCACATCGCTGTAGGAAAAAAAAATGTGTTTACAAATGTATCATCATACGGCAGATCTTAAATTGCACATCTATTAGCTGTTATTATTGACTATTGTCAGAGCAGTGCTACTTCCTGGAAAAGGTCAGGTCTTTTCATTTGTGTTTTTTCATGTGATGAATAACAAATAATGAAGCACAGAATTTATTGGGCTGTTGAGATTTCTCTCTCATATCTGCAGACTAGTTACCGGTTTTAGACTTTCTTCACTGACATCAGACAAATCAGTTCGTATTTATTTCATGTTTTAATCCCACAAAGGAGATCTGATTGGGGAAATTGCTGCTCAGAAGAGCAACTACAAGTGAATTCTATTACTTGTACAAATCTTCACATGCTATTTCATGTCTTTAGCCAAGAGCGGAAAGACATGCTGGCTCTGTTCACAGGAGCACAGGTGATCAGTGCATCCTGGAGGTGTCAAACGATAGCCTCTTTCATTTCCACACACATCAGGGGCTCTAGTTGGTCTGAAGTCTGAAAACAGAAATGCTGTACTTTCTCCACTTAGCAGTTCCCTGGCTGAAGAAAGGCGTTAACCGTAGCCGCGGGGAGGAGAAACAGCGGTCCTAATGCACTATGATTGACTCCGCACTTCCCAGGGGAGCATTATGACGCCATGGCAGGTCCACGGAAAAACATCCTTGGCGGATAATCACCTAATCCCACGGCAAGTGCATGTGAATTACACCAGTGGCTTCCAGGTGCTGCACCAGGACACTGAATCCTGCTCTCCAGCTCACCAATGGGCTGTGACTTTGGATGTGGGTAATCAGATTACATGAAGGTGCTAAATCTTCATAAGGGCCTGGGCTTCCAGACAAAACAAAACACATGATTCTAAGGTTTCAGCAGAGAGATTTTTGAAAAAGAAAATATAGGTGAAAATAAAAAGGTCTTGTTGCAAGAATTAAGTGCACAAGTGTCACATACTAAGTGCTTACTTAACTTCTTCGTATTATTATTATTATTGTTATCATTGGGAAGAGCAGGATCTATGCAGAACAGGATTGTTTGTTCGGCCACAACATAGTTTTATTGTTCGCTCTGCCGACATGCCTTCCAAGTGACCACGGATGGAGTGGAAGAGGTGAATTTCATCAAAGGACATCTGCCATCTGCCTGGAACTGCATGAGCCAGTTTCCACAATGTATTTTGTTTAGTGCTCGTAACCACCCTACGAGATAGTCACACTCGCATTTAGCAGATGAAGAAACGTGGCCCCAGAGAAGCCGCACACATTACTAAAACTCATAGGGCTACCATGCCAGTGACCTGGGTCCCACACCATGGCCAGATGCTAAGGACAACATTGTCGAGCTGCATCTCGCTTCCACAAACTGCCTACGTACGAGGAAAAGTATCACAGGGAAGGTGAAGAGGGTGACTAGAAGACACAAAACAGTAGAGTAAATCCAAACAAGTGACTAAACACAACGAAAAAGGGACTGAGTACTCCAGTTAGGAGATAGAAGTTATATAATCAAATTTTACAGTTCTAAAATTCTATGCTGTTTGTAAGAGATAGATCTAAAACATAAGGAAATAGACAATATTAAAGTAAAAGTATGAAACAGTATGCATCGGTCAAGAACTTTACATAAACTTAATAGAAATGTTCAGGAATGACATTCAACTCTACAAGAAAGGATAATTATATAATGATATAAATAGTTAATTCACCAGGAAAACCAAAAAATTCTAAACATGAATTCGCTCCTTAACATACCTCAAAATAAAAAATGCAGAAATGAATAGGACTACAAGGAGAAATTGCTAAGTCCTCCATAACATGAGATAATTTAGCATCTTACTCTAAAATAGATAAGGGTGAAAAAAAATAAGATTAAACAATGAACAAGCTTGAACTAAGAACAGCAAGAACCATATTTTTTAAAAGTCACACTGAGAATTTTAGAAAATTAACCATATAAAAATCTTTGAGCCAAGTGACAACTGATTTCAAAGGAATAACATACTAAAAATTCAGTCCTCAACCCGAGTGCAATTAAGGTAGATCAAATGCTAAAAAGCTAACTAGAGAAAGAAACAAACCTCTGGCAACTGATAAACAATTTGTATAACTCATAGATCAAAGATGTACATTAGGTTAAAATAAATATATACACATACATATTTAAGGCTAGAGATTTACCTCAGATTACTGTTTTAGCTGCAGTCATGACTGAAAATGAATCTGCTTAAGAAGTCAGAATGGGAAGTAACCAATGAAATAAATTTTTAAAAATTAAAGGAAGAAAATAATAAGGATAAAAGGAGATTATTAATAAGAGAAAAATAAGTATTGAGTAGAAATGGTCAACAAAGTTATAAAGTGGCATTTGAACCAATATGTCTCCAAGATATGAAGGACAGAGAGAGAGAGAGAGAGGCAACATTAAGGAATAAAAAGAGGTCAATCCAATAGGTGTTGTAGACATTAAAATGCTAATAAAGCATATCATTCACAAGTTTATATCAATGACTTTGAAAGCTTAGGTGAAAGGAGCAAATTTCTGTAGTAATACAATTTTCCAAAATTATTCAAGAAGGTATAGAAAACCAAATAGTCCTATATCCCTAAGCAAATTCAATTAATAATTTAAATTCTTCTCACAAATGAAACACCAAACCCATACTGTTTAACAGAATTTACTAAACATTCAAGACAAAATTGATTCCAATGTATACAAGCCCTTCTAGGGAACAAAAAATGAGAAAATCATTTCCAATTTGTGAGGTTAGAAAAACTATAATACTAAAATCTAGTATGGAGAGAAAGATGTGGGAAATTAAATCATAACCAGAATCATTATAATAAATGCAAAACTCCTAATATAATGTTATATAATCTAATTTAGGAATATATGAAAAACCGTATTATGCTCAAATTGGAAAATTCAGAAATTCAATGTTTGTTTCTAATTAGAAAGTCAATTAATGTAATTCATAAATGAATAGCATTGGATAAAATTCATCATTCACTCATAATAATTACCTTAGCAAGCTAGAAGTTAATCTATATCCTTTAACATTAAGAAAAGTAACTACAAAAATGCAAACAAACAAACAGCCTCCAGCAAAGAAGATGCATGGCTGTGAAAAGTCTGAAACAATTCCTCTAAGACCAGGGAGAGGACAATAGTATATGCTAGCACCAATTTTATTCAACATTTTACTGAAATCCTATTTGGCACACAAAAGCAAGAAAAAGAAACAAGAGTTATAGGGGCTGTCACATTCCCTGATTTTATAATTTTTACATAGAAAATTAAAAGTGTCTACAAACGTATCATAGATCTTATCAAGCAGAATCTGAAATGTACATAGAACAAGAAATAGTTCAGAATAGTCAAAAATATTCTCAAGAAGAAAAATATGAGAGATTTTGCCCTACCAGATATCAAGATTCTATAAAGTTATGAACGTGAAAAATTCACACAGAAGTAGAATTACAGATCGGTATGCAAATGTGTCAATTACGATGCTAAGATAATTGTCTATTATATAGTGGGAAAGAGTAAAATGGATTCGTATATAACACCCTACTCAAAAGATTAAATACTTAAGAGAAAAAAAAACAACAACTTTAAAACATTGGAAGGAACTATAGAAGATGTCTTTATAATTTTGGGAACTATTTGTTAAATATGACACAACAGAGACTGATAAATTCAGCTTCATGAATACTATAAAGTTTTGTATCAAAATACACCATAAGAAAGTGAAAAGATGGCATTCACTTTTGGAGAAGACATTTACAATGCATATAACTGACAAAACACACTGGATTCTATATTGTAAACAGCAGCATAACAGGTCAATAAGAAAAGATAAACAACACAATAAAAACTGGGTAGTAAAGATAGACAGACCATAGGAAAGTAAACCAACCCAAATATGAAGTAAACCTACAAAAAAAAGTCAATATCAAAAGTATTTTTAAATACAATAATTCATTTCTCACAAATTAAAATGTTCAATGTTATCAAGAATGGAAAGCAACATACAACTTTATACAATTACATTGGAAATTAATTGGCATTATTAACTTAAGCTGAAGAAACAAATACCGTATAGCTCAGCAAATCTATTCCTTAATCTTAATACTCCAGAGAAATACATATTCACAAATGGACATACACAATGAATGCTCATTGTCTATATTTTTCCCATGGAAATGACAAAAATATCCACTACCAAAAGAATGAGTACACATTTCATGATATTTTCACAAAATGGAATACTACACCGCAGTGAAAATATAAGAACGACAGCCTCGTACATCAACGTGGATTTATCTGACCTAATAATATCAATTATGTAATACATAAAATATATAAGACTATATCTTACACTGTTTAATGATGCATGCATTTTTTAAATAAAACTATAAAAGTGTAGGTATGATAAACACCAAATTCAAAGTTATTTTTCTCAGGAACAAGAGATTGGAGAGTATCATTGGAAAGGTATATACTTGGGGAAGGGGATTTTGGTCATACTGATAATATTTAATTTCTGAAGGTAGTATTTTATTATTCTGTGCATTGTTCTGTATATATGTCTTACAATAAAATTTTTAAAATAATTAAAGAAACTTTATCTCAAACCAAACACAGGTCTCTTGACATCTGATAACATACATTAATGCAAAGCAATCTGTTACAGTAGGTTGCACAGGCTTGGAACATGCATTGCTCCATAGAAGAAAACCAGGTTTCCAGGAGGAAAAAGAAGCATTCATGGCAAATGGCTTCATTTTCCCTTTTGGTGGAGCTCTCTTACCACATTGTAACTATTGGGTGTTGTTATTTCTAGGAGGTCCCGCCCATCTTTTCCCAAATGCCTTGTGTTTATGTTATTGTTCCATTAATGTTCTATTACAGGATGAAAAGAAATACACTTTTTTCTTCTTTTGGGAAAATATTTTCTATAAGTTCTCTGATACATAGATATATACATATTCTGCATGTACATTGCAGCCGTATAATCTGATAGGTGACATTCCAAATACCGAACTCTGTGCTTCCTAACTTTAGAGCCAATGGCAGTGACATTCACAGAGGTGAAGACTTGGATTTTCAAAGCAGCCACCCTGTACCGAACTGCCCATGACATTCTTCTCGATGGACGGAACATGATAGCCTAGCAAAATGCGCTCAGGGCTTCCTAAGTACACAGGGCATTGCAGGCATTGCTTTTAACCTTTGCACCGACTCTTGAAGACAGGCTTTGCTACTTTTTTTTTACCAGACAAGGAAAGTGAGGTGCATGTATTAAGCAGCATCCACAAAACACAGGGCTGCTAAGTGGAGGAGCTGAGCTGGATCTTTATGTCATCTCCGTGACAATTGGCTTCTCTCATCATACATTTTCCTTAATTAAATATCGTTTGGTTCCATTCAATTAAATAAGCACTCGAATGTTTCCTATGAGCAGGGCATTTCTCTGTCTGATAAAGTTGCAGAGGCTGGTCTCAGAGGGCATCCGGCCCAAGCGGGACTCATGTGACAGGCAGCACTGCAGAGCAATCCCACGCATGGGGTAGGTTGTCTTATTGTTCTCAATCAAGTCTCCTGGTGTTTCGCCATCACTCGCCATACCCCCTCTTCCTCAGTTCTGGGACTGCGGGACCCAGGCTTCGGTCAGCGAGTGGGACGTGAGTGGACAGAACATGTGCCACATCTGACAGGAGCTTCACGGGCATCAACAGCCCCGATGTCCAGACTGGTCCCCAGGATGAGGGACCTGGAGCAGCACCCAGAGGGCTTCTGTGTTTGTAGCTGATCCACAGCTGCCACGTTTATCACGTGAGCAGGAGATAAACGCTTGCTATTGCGAGGAAGTGAGAATTGGGGTGTCACTGTTACCGTAGCAAACTCAGCTACTGCACACATGTGTGCACACACACTCACACACACACACACACACTACAGTATAAAGTGATGCGCAAATCAGGGAAGGTTTCAGAGAAGAGCCAACAGTTGAGGTGAAGTTTGAAGGTTTTGCCCAAGAGTTACTCTTCTCCACTTAAATTCAACGTTTGCTTCTGACATCTGAGCCGGCACGACCCCCCGCCTTGGTGGCCTTGTTCCTGTTTCTGCTTCCATCGTCCTGCCCACAGGATCCCACCCCCAGCTGAAGCCCACGCTCTCCTTTGGTGTCCCTGAGTCACAGTGACCGTGCCCTCTGGGCCGCACTAGGAATTCCTAAAGCAATGACACCACACATGTTTACATTAGGAACATGGAATGTCTCGTTCTGCTCGGCCAGTGGGACAAACACTAGCTCTCAGTTAACAATGCTGTGTGTTCTTTCTAGAAACGAGATCAAGGTATCCTGGATTCATCACAATCTATTCCTGTCTTCTTGTTTATTAAATCATAGCCACCGGCTCCCCTGGTGGCGCAGTGTTTGAGAATCTGCCTGCCAATGCAGGGGACACGGGTTCGAGCCCTGGTCCAGGAAGATCCCACATGCTGCGGAGCAGCTAAGCCCATGAGCCACAACTACTGAGCCCGCGAGCCACAACTAGTGAAGCCCACACGCCTAGAGCCCGTGCTCCGCAAAAAGAGAAGCCACCAAAATGAGAAGCCCATGCACCGCAACGAAGAGTAGCCCCCGCTCACCACAACTAGAGAAAGCCCACACACAGCAACGAAGACCCAACACAGCCAAAAATAAATAAAATAAATGAATTTTTAAAAAAATCCTAGCCACTCTTTTCTATTATTACTCAAAAAAGAACTTGGCTGGTTGCAAGGGTGAGCGGGATGTGGACACGCCCAAGTCCTTCATCTCCCGATCGAGCCCATCAGCAATTTCCTCAATTTCCAAGTTGACCCAAGGACTGGGGGGCGAGGCCTGGAATTGAGGACCCCTGGCGCGTCTCTGAACTCAGCTTCGTTTAGATGCACTGGCCTGGGTGTGGGACAGGTGACTGCGGCCCAAAATATCAGGGGGAGGGGTTCTCTCAAATGTTGTCTTCCATAAGCTTGTGGGCAGAGTGAACAATAAACCTGCCATATAGGAAAAAGCTGGGACTCATGCGTTAGCAATGGAACTAGGAGAGCAATACTGACTCCTCCTGGAGAACCTTGAAAAATAAGCAGCCACCAAAGCCGGGATTGCAACCTTGGTCTCAGGAAAAATAACGGGCAGGAGGTCACAAGCAACCACAACTCAGGTCCTGAATATCGCAAAACGTGGTTAACAGGATTTGGGAAACACAGGCTGCAAAGGCAGGGGTAGGCATTCACGTGGGCATCTGCCGTCTATACCTTTTCCCCCAACCATTCATCTGACCCAACCAGATCTGTGAGTGCCTGGCCTTCCAACTGGGCCAGCTTTTGATTCTGGATTTGGCCACAGATTCCCCTGTCCTCTGTATCCCACAATTAGGGAGTAACTGATCTCTGAGAAATCAGTTAAAAAGCCAGGTTGTGTTCGGCTGAGTCAGGAAATGCAGGGGCCAAATCAGGGCAGACGCATCTTTGAAGAATGTTCTGAGGGTCTTCGACAGGCCCTCTCTTGATGGACACTGGATTTTGTCATAGACTTAACGTGACTTTCTTCTCAAGCCGTGACTTTGGGATAACAGTGACTGACGCCAGTAGGCACTCAACGAGACTTTGATTAATTAATTACTGATAACAGTGGGGCCAGTGGAAGTGGATGAAGGATGTAGGATAGAGTTTTTAGTTTGTTAGGTTTTTATATTGTTCTTTTTCATGCAATATAATTAGGCCTTATAACATAGGATTAACAGCAAAGGATGTTGAATCAGATGGGTCTAGATGTTAATTTCTTTCTATTATTTGTAGCTTGGAGTCCTTGGCAAGTTGCTTAGCCTTTCAGAAACTCACTATCTTCATTGATAAAGTGGGGATGATATCTCCTGGGGAAGAATGATGTATGGATTAAAGTTCGGTCATGGGATGAAGAGTTTACATGACAGGATCTGGTACACAGTGTACGTTCAGTGACCGTTTGTGTATGTGTGTGTGTTTTGAAAAGAAGAGGATTATTCCATGATAGGAAAGGGGGGGACTGAATTTAAAGAAAGTGTTGGAAATAATGAAGGTAAAACTTGCTGCTGGTGGAGGGTGAATGGAAGGGAGGTGGGTTAGAAATCATGAAATCAAGAGCGTGGAAAAGGAATTTACACAGCGCATCTCAAAGACCTGCTCAGGATGCCCTGAAGAGGTTAATGGCAACAGCTTACCCATCAGCAAACACAGGATTGAAGGAGGAAGACCCTCTCCCAGGGGCCACTGCCACGTAATGTATGGCGAGGAACCTCTTTCTGCCTGAATATCTCTGTAAATAGTCACATGAAATTTTCTGTAAATAGTCATGCCTTACTCTCTTTTTAGTTTTGTCCTGCTTTCTTTTTCCTCCACTCACCATGCCTCAACAGGAAGAAAGATGTTTTTAACTACTTTGTAAAGGTAACAGTAACTACTTTGTTCTCAATAAGGCAAAAGTAACTACTTTGTTCTCTGTAAAGGCAACAGTATGCTTTCTAAACAGTACATATGGCATTGCTGTTTGAAGAAACCTGGTCCAGGTGTGTGTAGGCTTGTGTGTGTGCGCCTGTGTTTGAACCACAGGCATTGCCCTCTGCAAAGAATTGCTTCTTCACTAAAAGGAAATTACAGCACACACGCAGATGTATAACTACACGACACCGTCACCCAGAGGGTTAACTCAGAGCAAAAAGGCATATGGCACCTACATCACCACAAACTCTGCCTCCTTTTACTTGCTGGTAAGTTTCATGAAAAACTCATTTCAATTTAGCGTAATTCATTAATGCTGCATCATAATACCAGTAAATACTTCTAAAACGTTTTGACTCAGTTGAAACTCATTCTAACTTTGGGGCCTGGAATTAAACACATGTATGCACATCTAGTTCATCACCTCAGATGCTGCAGATTTCTCAGTGATTTATTTTACAGCATTGCCTTTTTTTTTTTAATATGTGCTCTTTTCAGTATATTTTCTGACGTAAGTACCCCTGGACGCCCAAAAAAAGTGGATAAAAAGAACTGTAATAAACGGTGTACGGAAGGTACAGGGTGATTCTTCAGCACCATCTAGAGTCTCGGGAGAGCATGACACTCTTCCTAATAAGCAAAACATTCTTTTATGCTTCTGGAAATTTAGAGAGTTTGAAGGAAAAAAAAAACAACTGTCTTTTTTCCCCCCTCCTTACACTCATCAGTTTAACTCTGATAATTAAACCCATGGTATGCCAGTAGCCTTCACTTTGATAACATCTTGTCTCTTCTGAGAAACGTCTCTTCTGTGCAATCATGAGACCACGAAGACTTCACTAAAAGGGACTGGAGTATTGCAGGGCTTATTTTTACCATATGAGACTCAGTCCTAGACACCGATTTCTGATTGTATATCCTGGGGAAAGGGCATTTTAAAACATTACATCAGATAGGGTTTTATTAAACGTAGGAAAATATTCAACTGGACATCTAAGCAAATGCATCTTTAACCAAAAATCTATGTTTTGAATGCCAACTGAAACGCATAAGAGAAAAGCAAAGGAAGGGAAGAAGTACAAAGTGCCTATTATTTTTCCGGCGTGCTTCCCCTTTTCCCTTCCAACCCACTTCTTTATCTCAAGCAAGTTGGCAGTCCCTGTGGTGCGTCTGCCTTTAATGAATATCTCCTTTTTGCAGAGGGCTGCCCAAAGCTATCGGTGGTCCCTGCTTCCTCTGAATTAATGTCATTGATAAGCGGTAAAAGGGAGAAATGTTGTCAATATAAGATTATGGATTAAATGATGCAATTTCAGGGTCGGTCTACAGAAAGCACTTATGAAGAATCTGACAGGCGAAGATGAATGGACACGGGGGAGGGCGTTTACAGCAGCCAAAGCCCAGGGCCAGGCGGACGCCCGGGCTCTGCTGCCACCTGCTGGCGGCGAGGAGAACCGAGCCATGTCCACTAGCCCTCTCTCGGGGTTCTGATTCATTTCCGGAAACAGGCATGCCAAAGACCGGCAGAAACGCTGCGGAAGACGTTCTGAACCCAAGGGGTGTGTGATGTGGTGCATGTCTCTTGGCGCCTCATTTAATACATTTAAATAATATACACATGAGAGCAAGGCAGAACTAAAAGAGCGAACTGGAGATAAATTTGATGCAATGACTTAAATTGTTACTTTATGATGTTCTCTGCCCCCACGCAGTCAATAAATGAACACTTTGCATTTTGCCAAAATTTGGTTAAAGTCCAAAAAATACATTCAATAACTCTGTGAGCATGCTCACATACCTTCATCCAGCAGTGAAGCGCTACTTCTTCTCTCTCTCCCTTTCCAGTCTCAAAGGTGCTGAAAATAAATTCGATGCAGTATTTCTATTTTTTTTTTTTTCTTTCAAACTGACTCGGTATTTGATTTCTCCCTAGAGTCTGGCTGCTACCTCTAGGTCAGGTCGAGATGAGATTTCTGTCATGCATTAAGCTAATTTGGATTGTAACAAAGTACAAGACCAGGAAGTCGATTCCGAGACCAGATATCCTGAGAGGGGAGTGCAGGATAAGCAGGGAGAAATTAATTAGCGCTGCCTTGAGCAATTTCACTGCCTTGGGGGGGTGATCCCTGGGGGAACGCCCAGGATGCTGAGACCGGGAGCTGGGGTCACAGCCCTTTGGGGGCGTGTTGCTTGATCTCACTGCGTGAGAAATGGAAACAAGGCATGTATAAAGAGCATGGAAAACCTCGGGAAGGTTGAAGCGCATTAGACTAATTACAGTGGGGTGAAGCTGCAATTCCTATAGTTTCCTGAGCTGCATTCACAGCTGTGGTAGGAGGGGAAAAGAGGTCTTTCAGTGGAGCACATAGATATTTTAATGTTACCACCCAATGCGGAGAGCTGAGAAAACTAACCCTGAAGGGCTCTGGGATACAACACTGCTTTTCTCTGTGTAAAAGAGAAGCTGGCAGTAAGGGCTCCTCTGGGAAATAATGTTTGAGAAGTTTATAAATACCTGGAGGTACATCTTCCTCCTTTCCAATTATGCACAACTCCAGTAATACATTTAGTAGGCACACTTCTTTATTTCGTTTCTCTGTCTTGGTGTGTAATTCCCTGGATTACTGGCCAATGAATATTTATATTAGAACAGAATAAATGTATTCTTTCCTGTCATCCTGATAAAATGGATTAAATAAAACATAGCAAAATAAATTCATTTCTAAAATACATGTCATAAAAATGTTACATTGCTGATATGTCTTCTGCATGAGAAAAGGGATAAGACCTGATTACTAAACATCCCATGGGGCTGAGTAACAAGACTCATGGAGACGCCTGGTCATTAGCAAGGATGCGAAAACAAGGAGGAGATCCAGGTGGCCAGAGCAGCCCACCAAGGCAGTGCTGTGTAGAATGAATTACGGATGTGATGGACTCACTGAGCTTCATTCCAGCTGAAGAGTTAAAGAGGAAAATTTAGTTAAAGGGCCGGGACTTAGTCACCATGCTACCCTCTCGTGAAAGAACAATGCGGCGACTATCACAGCTGTACCTTTGTGGAGTGGACGCTGTGATGAAGGTGGAGGGTCACGGTGCTACGTGGCTTTGATCTGTTTGCAAACAGACAGGGAGAGGCTGGGAAAGGCCCTGCTCCCCATCTCTACTCAGATATGGACCATTCTGGCTGCAGAAAAACTCCACCATGCTGTCTCCACATTCCGAAGATAACAGGCTCACTTTTCTTTATGTCTCCAGAGTTGCTGCCTAAAGGGATGAAAGGAATCTCTGGCCCCTCCCTTGTCCTGGGGCTACCTGGTTAAAGGTGGCTTGGGGCAGGCAGGGATGCAAGAGGGCCCCACTCGGGCAAGGTTAGAAGTGCAGGTTCCACCAACAACCATGAGGAAATGCGTGCTGCCCTGCCCTCATTGCCACGTGAGCGTGGGTGAGTCCTTTAATCTCTCTGTGCCCCAGTTTCATCATCTTGATGACGATACGCCCTCTCATGGGAGAGTTATAAAGATGAGATGACCTAATACACAGAAAGCACTTAATAGTGCAGCTGATCAACATTGTAGCAGTTCCTTAACTTACATTTGGGAGCCCCTGCCATGTGGCAGGTACAAGAATGTATCACTGTGTTCCCAACACCAATCCAGTGATCTCCCCATTTTGCGGATGAGGAATCAGAGGCTGAGGGCAGTTGAAGGGCTCGGCTTAGGTTCATATGGGATGGGTGACAAGGTCGACAAGCAGACGGAGGGCTCAGAAACCACTGTGCTTTGTCAAGTTGTCCCCATTGCACCACCGTAAAGAAAGGGACTAACGCAGTCAAAAGCATGTAAATTAGATGTTTTGAGAGCATAAGTAATGGAAAAAATATTTCCCAGCTGGGGAGAAACGACACCGCTACTATTTCCTGAAAGATGTGCCATGTATGGGTGAGCGTTCCAGGCAGAACCGGAGTAGGGTCCCTGGAGGTAGGGGCACAAGTGACGTCGGGAAGAGGAGGAGGATGCCAGTGTCCCTGGACTGGTCTCGAGGGTGCACGCAGGAGAACATGTGAGAAAGAAAGTCAGAAAGGCTGCTTGAGGACAGATGTGGAGAGATTTGAATGCCAGGCTGGGTTAGATTTCAGACTCTCAGCCACTGGTGTTTTTTTGTGCAAGGTAAAAGCAGGCTCAGGGCTGCTTTCTGGCAACAGTGTAAAGACCCTAACTGCAGGGAAAGGAGGGGACCAGCCAGTGGAATATCACAGCTGCAAGAAGCCCATGACTTGTGGTATTGCAGGAAAAGAAGACTGATCCACAGGCCTCGTGAGATCTCTCCCTCCGAGACCAGCTGACCCCCTGTGAGCTCCCGGGTGCAGCCCACACTCACTCTAATGAGGGTGGTGTGAGTGGAGACAAGATCCCTATATTATCCCAACAAAGCAGAGCATGCCATCTACTGGTCAGCTTCTCAGAGCCTCCTTTCCTCACTGGTAAAAGAAAAACAGCAATGTATCTAACTTTCCAGGGGAATGTGGTGATCCGGAGAGAACAATGCAAATGAAATGCCGGTCTGGGTCCCCTCTGCCCTTTCCCTCTCTTCATGGGCTCCTGGCAGCATCGGGCACACCCCCATCCTGCTCAACGCTGCTCTGCTCCTTCTCGCTTTTCTAGGAAAACTCCAGGAGCTGCAGAGGCATGGCGGGAGAACCACATCTCCATGCACATTCCAACTGCGGTATAAGAGCCCCAGAGGAGAAGCCGCCAAGAAAATTGGGCATAGCCACCCAGGAGCTCAGCCCGCACCATCCTCTTTCCCTCTCATTTTTCTCAGACCATTTTTCACTCTTCTCACTAGAAGTGAGAGCTATAATGTGTACTATTCTGCCTGATGTATGGGAGACACTAAATAAGCATTAAAATAATAACCCTAAAAATATACCACGGACAAATCACAAGGTATACTGCTTGAGACTCCAGCCGTTCACGTTTGAACAGAAGTATCAAGAGAGCAGACAGTCTTTATAAAACAGAGTGGTTCCAAACTAGGAGGCTACCCCTTCTTCTATAGTATTCTATGAATATTTAATTTATCAGACTTCTAAAATGTGAAATTAGAGAAACCCATAAAGAAGAAAATGACAGTTGACAATATCCTCATTTCAAGCTATAACGTAGTTAACAACTTAAGATTTTTACTTCAGTTTTTTCCTCATGAATGCATTGAGTGTGCATACATACATTTATTTTGAAACATTAATATAGATGGTTTATGTTGACTCCTTTTCATTTACCATTGTCTAGCTATTTCCTATACTATGAAAATATATATAACCATTACCCAATAATTGGACCTACAGATTCTTCCCAATTTTTCCATTATAAATAGAGGTAAAATAATTAAAATTTAGAGCAATATTTGTCACATTTTAAATTATTCTTCTAGGCTAGATTCCCAGCAGTAGAAATACTGACATAAAAGTTAAGAATATCTAAATCATCTTGTTACATACAGCTAAAATGCTCTCACAACAGAATTTGAACTCTCATAGCAATATATAGAGGTACTAACTCATTGTTCTTTATCAGCCTTCACTATATTTTAAAATCTTTGCTAATTTAATGTGCCAAAAATGATTTGTAGGGAAAATGAGCTATTGAGTTTGTTTTCTCTAGTTTCCTAGATATAGAAAAACAAAAGAAAGTTGGGAATATGGCTCCAGAGCCTGGAAAAAAGTTCTGGGCTGGAGATATTGATCTTAGAGTTTTTGGGAAACAGAAGAGTGTTGAAACCAGGAGGTTGTGGGATGCACACCTAGGTTATGTGCTCAACTGTATTTTTTAATTCCTTTAAAGTTGAACAAAAAGTGACAAAACTGTCAAGGAGCAGTAAAAACAATATGCATGGTAATGGCTATAATGCCATTGATGATGAAACATCAATAATAAAAACATGTATTCAGAACATATTAGGCTCCAGGTTACCTGTGTGCATTTATTCACAATAATGCATCATATGTGGTAAATGCTATTAATATTACTATTGAATAAATGAGGAACCGAGGCCCAAAGCTCAGCTCACAGGTGTGGTCGTGAAACTTGGTCCCGGTTTGTCTGAATCCAAAGCATGTGCTCTTATCCATCAAGTTAGGCCACGTCTACAATATGGTCATTGACTAACAAAGATGTTGGATTGAGGGGCTGAAATTGAGCTTCAGACTTGTCTTGTTCAACCCAGTATATTTAATAGGTTTGTTGACTTATAGCTCCTATAATTCCTTTTTCTCTTACAGAAGGTGGTAAATATTGTATACATAAATATATATGAAATTAAATATAAATAAATAAAATATATTAAATATATAAATATTAATATAAAGGAATATAGCATATGTCTGTATTACATATATATAAATATAATCTAATTTCAATTCATGAATTTAGACATGTAATTGAAAATTAAACAGCAATACTTCCAGATCTGTATTTCATAATTTTCAGCACAAGTTAAACATGTCAAAGGAAAACATGAGATATGGCTTCAGTCCATACATAGATATTACTTCAATACTCACCCTGATTCCCTCCATCCATCTACCATAATAAAATGAAATGACAATTATTCCTGGTACTTAACTAATTCTCATTAAAAAATCCTTGCTGAGTGTTTGAGTGGTTTCTGGTCTGACATGTACAGAGCCTGGAAGTCATCATTCCCATCCCCATAACAAGAAAAAAAAGCTAAAGAAAATGAAATTAACAACTTTTAAAATATTCATCAGAGAATTGCGGTCATTGCTGCCTAGAAAACTGGAGGGACAGACAGGCAAATACCGAGAATTATGGCTTCCCTGGACAGAAGCCCATAGCTGAAGCTGCTTAAACATTTAAAGTAGAAATACTTTAAACTGTAATTGATGAAATGCTGGAGCCTTCGTGTAAAGCAGCCTGACAGTTAAAGACCTCAGACTTGAAGGTCCTCACACATTCTTGAGTTTTACCAGGAGCTTCCAATGGTCTCAGAATGAAGATCTGAGAAAAAGTCCCTAGTACTTGCTACAGAGGGTGAGGAAAAGTGACAGTTTTGGAATAAGTTCAGAGCCATCTGTTTTCCTTCACGAGGTCTGCCCTCAAGGGAGATGATTTTACTAGAACCTAGCTTATTGGGGTGTTGCTGAAAACTATCTGATCTGGGGGAAGGGAAATACCCAACTCAGGCCCACTAAGAGACCGGGACTTAATCTTAGGACCATAGAATTCTTCCTCTGCCAACCTTTTACCTCTGCATCGATAAGGCTTCAACATAGTAACAGGAGATTGCAGCTAAAAGAACTGCAAGCCTCAGATCTTACTTCACAGGTTCTAGGGACACCCAGAGAAAATAGGGGAAACAAAAGCAAGGACACTACAGGAAATTTTAACCTCAGAGAGGAACCCACGGCTACTGCAAACATTAAACACAGCCTAACTTCCAGCCAGATAAACATAAAACCTCACACCAAAGGACTGTCTTCCTTGGTTCTTTTGCCTAATGTATTTGTCCTCCTTCAACAAAAAAGTCACAAGGCATGCCTAAAGGGAAAAAACAAAGTATGAAGAGACAAACCAAGAATTAGAACCATACTCAGGTATCACAAAGATTTGGGAATGATCAGACATGGAATTCAAAATAACTATGATTAATATGCTAAGGCTTCTAATGGAAAAGTTAACAACATGAAAGAACATATGGGCAATACAAGCAAGGAGATGGAAACTCTAGAGAGAAACAAAAGGGAATGCTAGAAATGAAAAACACTGTAACAGAAATGAAGATTGCCTTTGATGGCCTTATTAATAGACCGGGCATGGCCAAAGAATCAGTGACCTTGAAGATGTGTCAGTAGAAACCTCCCAACTGAAATGCAAAGGGATAAAAGAATGAGAAATATGGAACAGAACGTCCAAGAAGTGTGAGCCAATTACAAAAGATGTAAGGCACACATAATAAGAATACCAGGGCTTTCCTGGTGGCGCAGTGGTTGAGAATCTGCCTGCCAATGCAGGGGACACGGGTTCGAGCCCTGGTCTGGGAAGATCCCACATGCCGCAGGGCAACTGGGCCCATGAGCCACAACTACTGAGCCTGCACGTCTGGAGCCTGTGCTCCGCAGCAAGAGAGGCCGCGATAGTGAGAGGCCCGCGCACCGCGATGAAGAGTGGCCCCCGCTTGCCGCAACTAGAGAAAGCCCTCGCACAGAAACGAAGACCCAACACAGCCAAAAATAATTAATTAATTAATTAATTAATTAAAAAAAAAAAAGAAAGCAAGAAAGGAAAAGAATATTTGAAGTAATAATGGCTAAGAATTTTGGAAAATTAATGACAGACACCAACCCACAGTTCTAGGAAGCTCATAGAACACCTAGCAAGATGAATACCAAAAATCTACACCTAGACATATCATATTCCAACTGCCAAAAATTAAGACAAGGAGAAAAATTCTGAAAGAAGGCAGAGGGAAAAAAACTTTATCTATAGAAGAACAAAGATAAGAATTACATTGGAGTCCTCTTCAGAAACCATGCAAGCAAGAAGGGAGTTAAGTATAATATTTTAAATGTTGAAAGAAAAAAACCAAAACTTCACTGTATCCAGTGAAATTATAATTTAAAAGTGAAGGAGAAATAAAGACTTTCTCAGGAAAACAAAAATTGAGGGAATATACCTCCAGTAGACCTACCTTGTAAGAAAAGTGAAAAGAAGTTTTTTAGAGAAAAAATAATTACAGGTTCAAAACTCAGATCTACATTTAAAAAGAAAGAGTATTAGATAAGGAATAAATGAAGATAAAATATTTTATTTCTTATTCTTAATTTATTGAACGGATAACAGTTTTTTCTAATAATAATAGCAACAATGTACTCAGTGACTGTAGCTTGTGGATAAGTGAAATGAAATATAATATGGGGTGGGAGGGAGGAATTAGGAGTGCTCTGTTATAAGGTACTTGCACTAAACATGAAGCAATATAGTGTTACTTGAAAGTGACTTGGATTAGTCGTAACTGTATATTACAAACACTAAGGTGACCACTAAAAAAGTTAAAAAGGAAGTATAACTGACATGCTAATAGAACAGAGAAAAATAAATTATATAAAATACTCAGTTAAAATCAGAGAAGGCAGAAAAACAGTGCAAGTCAAAAAAAGAAACAAAGAAATAGTTCCACATAAATATAGTCAACTGATCTCTGACTAAGGAGCAATGGAAATTCTCTGGAGAAAGGACAGTCTTTCAACAAATAGTGTTGAAACAACAGGGCATCCACATGGGGAAAAAATAAATCTAGACCCTGACTTTACACTTTTCACAAAAATTGACTCAAAAAGGATCATAGACCTAAATGTAAAACATAAAAATATAACACTCCTGGAAGATAACATCGAAAAATATTGATGGCTTTGAGTTTGACCATGAGTTTTTGTGTACAACATCAAAAGCATGATCTACAAAAGAAATATTGATAAGTTGGACTTCATTAAAATTTAAAACTTCTGTCCTGCAAAATATATTGCTAAGAGAATGAAAAGACAAGCCACAGATTAGGAGACAATATTAGCAAAAACCATATCTAATAAAGGCTCCATAACTATGATTCCAATTATATGACATTCTGGAAAAGTTAAAGCTATGGAGGCGGTAAAAATACCGTTGGTCGCCAAGAGTTGAGGGAGGGGAGCGAGGGATGAATAGATGGAGCACAGACTTTTTAAGGCAGTGAAAGTATTCTGTACGATGCTGTAATGGTGCATACATGGCACTGTGCATTTGGAGAAACCCATAGACCTGCACAACACAAAGAGTCAACCCTAATGCCAACTATGGACTTTAGTTAATAATAATGTATCAGTATTGGTTCATCAATCATAACAGACGTGCAACATAAATGCAAGATGTTAATAATAGGAACCTGAGGGCAGGGGGAAAGGGAGTATATGGGAACTCTATTCTTTCTGTCCAATTTTTCTGTAAACCTAAAGCAACTGTAAAAATATAAATAAAGTGTATTATTTTTTTAATCCAGGCACATAAGGTAATAGGAACTCAACCACCCCCATCCATCTATCCATCCTTCCATCCATATATTTGTGGAGTACCAGCTATGTGCCTGATCTCATCTAGACCCTGTGCACACCTCAGTGAATAAGGGAGAAGAGAACCCTATTCTCATGGAGTTTGCATTCAAATGGGGCTATACAGACAATAAACAAGAAAACAAAAATAACATAAATTCAGATAGGATTATACTGTTATGAATAAATGAAAACAAAAAAATATGGTGAAAAGTGTCTATATTAGGGAGAGAATGGTATTTTTAGCTAAGACCAGAAGGACAGAAGAGAATCCTGTCAGACAAGAAGGAGGGGGTGTGTTTTAAGAGGAGGAATCGCAGATGCAATGGGCCAATTATTGTTTCAAACTAAAAACGACCAAAGAGCTTTTGAAGTCATTTGATGACACAGGGAAACAGGTAAGGTAAAGATATGCACCTTTCTCTATGTCTCCAATAATATAATATTTCATATCTATCACATCACAAGGGAACCAAGTTTCCTATTTTGGGGCTGTCTTCCCAATCACATGATTTAAGTCTGAGGCTTGTTAAATGAATACTGGTAGGTTGATGTCAATCATTAAATTAGCAATATGGAAAAATCTAAAACAAGGGTACCAAGAACCAAACATTTGTGTTTTGATTTGAGATAATTATTCAATATGATTTTTTTTTTAATGACTGAGTGACCAAAATTAATGACCCATACCTGGAACTATAATTCCTATTCATAAATCAATAGAGAATGATCTGTATTTGCCTAGAGTTAAACCAAGGTTAAAGGGAAATAGAAAATCCACAGCAAAAGTCAAAAACATTGGGAAAGTTTATCTTGCATAGACCGATACCAGAATGAGGGTATGTTATTGTGAGTGGGCAAAACAGGCCCCCATTTATTTACTAAATTATGTCCTTGGCAGAACAAGCTTTTCCTAAAGTTCTTTAGGAAATATTTATTTTTAGATTAAAGTTATTTTACCTACCAAAAGGAAAACAGTTTTCGAAAGTGTAATATAATTTTCAGTCATTCACACCTCTCAATTAATCTACAACTCTTTCTTGAGACAAAGTTTTGATATAGAGTGAAGAAAGGGGATAATCCATCTCCTAATTTCCTGAAAGGTCACTGGCACTCGGAAGAGACAGAGGGTGGTGAGTTTATAGACTCTTTCCTGTTCAAATGCCCAAATTCTAGCTTTCCTATGGGAATAAATGAAAAATAAAGTTGTCAAACTCTGTATCATGCATTCAAGCCCAGTGAAACTGTTTTGTACTGCTGTACTGTCTGCTAAACCTATGATAATCCAACTACAGATTGCCTAGATTATCTGGTACCATCTCTTACTTTGGACATACTCTGCAAGGATATGCAATGATGACAGAGATTATCTTTAAAGGATGAAAACAAGAAGATCATTTGGATCTAAGAGATAATGTTCCATCAATTTCATTTCCTCGTGGATGAACTGATTTTCAGTTACCGAATTACAACAGCCGAGAAGGAGTGAGCGAGGTATTAGCTCTCTGTCCCTGGAGAGTGAGACACAGAAGCAGCTGTTCTCTTAGGCAGTGGGCAGACGCCTGAGCTGCATTTAGGCTTCTGTGTGTTCTGGAGAAGTTTTCTTCAACTGTTAAAACTGGGAAGAGAAGCTCTCTCTCTGTCACGTGCTTCAAAGGACTTCTCTGTTACGTTCTGATTTTGGTAAACAAGAACCCAGGAATTAACCTCATGGAACAGACAGTTCGAAATTTTGTTTCTGACCAATTTCTTAGTCTTAATTATTAAAAACTATATTCTATTGGTTAACAATAAAATTATCAATGGATGATAAAATCCTCAACCTAAGAGTGCTTTACTAATATGAAAAGCACTCCTGGCAAAATCACTGTGGGATGCAAACTACACGCATGAACTGATGCCACAAAGAATATAGAATCACAGTCGCCTTTGGCATACATAATATGCTTGTCTTCTGACAGTTATCTCAACCACCAGTGTATATCCTCCATTGATAATTTTACTATTATCTGAC
The DNA here is from genome assembly GCF_028564815.1 of Eubalaena glacialis. Taxonomy (NCBI): domain Eukaryota; kingdom Metazoa; phylum Chordata; class Mammalia; order Artiodactyla; family Balaenidae; genus Eubalaena; species Eubalaena glacialis. The sequence continues at coordinate 3,985,703 of NC_083727.1, read as the reverse complement.
AGAGCTGCCTTTGGATGCTACGAGGATGGGAGTAACAGGTGGTCCCACAACAAAAATAGAGAGTAATTGTTACTCACTTCCCCATATATCCTCAGTGAAACTCTAGGGGTATCGTAAAAATTCAAAGCCAGATTATCCACGAGAAAATGTTTCCAATGATTCTATCTCTTGCCAAGTAACCCCAGGAGAAACAGCCTTCCCACAGACCAATGGTCCATGCCACATGGGAACATCTTTCTGGACCTTTCTTGGCATTGGTTCTGTGACTTCACTTTTAATGGGATGAGCCTCACAGTCATTTGTGATGATTACCCTGTAGGCAGAGTGAGTGTAGACTAAGCATTGTACAGGGGATCTCTCATTGTCTCTCCTATGTCTTCAGGACTCTGTAGATACAGGCAAGTACTGATTCCTTGGGATAGGGTATTGTAAATTTAGTACCATAATTAATACCAATAAAGTAAATTTACCATCATAAATTTAATAGAATTGATGCTTGTGGACACATTGATTTTTACCAGTGAGATATACCAGAACACTTTGGGGCAAGTTTACATTCCACTTTAAAAGGTTATTACTACAGTGTCTCCCCTTGCAGCCTGAGATTGAAGAGGAAAAATTGTGTTATAGAAGAAACGATTTTAGTTCTAGGATCAACCACTTGCCAATTGTGTGCTCTTGAATGAGTCGCTTTACTTTTTTTTTTTTAATTTATTTATTTTAATTTATTTTTGGCTGTGTTTTGTTGTCGTTGTTTTTCTGCGTGCGGGCTTTCTCTAGTTGCAGCGAGCGGGGGCTACTCTTCGTTGTGGTGCGCGGGCTTCTCATTGCGGTGGCTTCTCTTGTTGCCAAGCATGGGCTCTAGGCGCGTGGGCTTCAGTAGTTGTGGCTCGCAGGCTCAGTAGCTGTGGCGCACGGGCCCAGTTGCTCCGCGGCATGTGGGATCTTCCCGGACCAGGGATTGAACCCGTGTCCCCCGCATTGGCAGGAGGACTCCTAACCACTGCGCCACCAGGGAAGTCCCACTTTACTTTTTTTAAAGCCTCAGTTTTTTTATTTATAAAATGGAGACTATTACTTCCCTAGGGGCTTCTGGTAAAGATCAGTTGTGATACTCATATAAAGTACCAAAGGCAGTACCTGGCACATGATAGTATTTAATAAATATCGGTTTCCCACTTTTTACCTCAACTTATGTTCCTGTTTGAAAATTCCTTAGCTGATTAGGTAAATGAAGATTCATTCCCTGAAATACATAACTGGAAAATCATGTGCAGATTAGAATACAGAGATAAGACCCACATATAAGAAGAGAAATTTTGTCAAGAATAGGTTATGTAAGGGGGGACTCTTCTAATAAAAATAAGTTGTGAAAGAACTACCCCCATAAAAATTGCTCATCATCTGCAAATATTAATTGTCTCAGGTCCTGGAATTCTTTTAAGAATCTGTCAACACATTCCAGTACCAGATTGTTCTGATGGAAGGAAGACCCAGGACTCCCAATTCTGCCAAGCAGAGCTAACCAGTTTGTTCTCAAGAGATTTTTTTGCATATTTCCCTTTGTGATGAATGGAAATGGTTTTGTAAAATGAGCAGAAATAGTATCTCCAGCCACCCGCCCCACTTACTTTCTGGTAACCATCGAGTCGCTGATCTGGGTGTTCTAAATTTGTGAAAATTCAGTGAGCTATACACTGAATGATAGATGCATTTTATATATGCATTTTATATTTCCATAAAATAAAATTTTATAAAAGGACCCAGTAGCCAAATTGAAGAGGCTCTTACTGGCCAAAAAAATGATCAAAATCTGAACATCAATAAGTATAATAAACCACAGTGGATTTAATACAACAATGTTTAAATCTCTTCATTCTTAAAAGTACTAAAATAAATGAACAAATAAGCTTTTTGGTTACCTTTTAAGGATGCTAGAGAACATACTAATTATTTTGAAAACCAAATTTTTAAAAAGCTGAAAAAAGTCAAACCCTTAGATCAACAACAAGGTCTTGATGTATAGCACAGAGAACTATACTCAATATCCTGTGATAAACCATAATGGAAAAGAATACAAAAAGAATATATATATATATTTATAACTGAGTCACTCTGCTGTACAGCAGAGATTGACACAGCATTGTAAATCAACTAGACTTCAATTAAAAAAAAAGTCAAACCTCTACCTTGTCTTTCTTTTGTGAGCTTTATCACAGCATAACCAAATATGATGAGAATTTTTTCCTGATAGTGTCCCAGCTAATTAATGAAGAATGAATAAATGAATAATGATTAGATTAACAGCATTTTATGACACCTGATGAAACTGTGGACCAAGGTTATAAACATCCTTATGAACATTTCTCATCACAAAAGAAAGGTAACAATTCGTGTTTCCTGATGGAAGAAGGAAGCAGACAACACAATCTAAGACATATTCTTGCCAAAGTTTGATTTCAGATTTTGTGTGTTTCTAATGTTTTACCATTATGAACACTAAAGATGGCTGTTAATTCCTTTGAAAAATAAGTGAAAGAACTCTTCATGTTACATATAATGCCCTTTGTAACTTGACTTTAATTGTCCACTGATTTAGGAAGCGTCTTACTTACTCGCTATTTTTCAGGAGGATACGTGGGTGGCTGGAAGCACAGAGAAACAGTGATTCTGGAAATGGCACACTGATAAGAAATTCTGTACACTTTTGAATGGCTACCCTGAGTAGTTGAAATTTGGGATATAAAATCAGTGATACCCAGTGTCTGCTGTCACGGAGCTCAGAGTCAAACAGGGCACATGTATGACTATATAAGTCAGATGCAGTGAGGCAAATGCTGCAACCAAAGATAACACTAAGAAAATTTAAGGCATAAACAATGAAGACTTGCTAGGTTTGGAGGCAAGACACTGGAAGACCAAGGGCTATCGGATATGAGCATTTTCAGGAATTTTTTAAGTATCTTTGTGAATCCTAAATTAGGCAACAAACGACATATCTTCAATTCAATTTAAAAATGTGTATCCCTTTCTCTATTATTTTTCTTTCCCCTCTGAAACTGACTTTCAGTTTGCTTAAGTGTTGTATGTCTAGGTCATAAAAAACAGCACCAGTGCTGCAAAATACAAGTACCAATAATGCAAAACTCCATCAATCAGTCCCCCCAAAACTTCGCTGGTAAACAAGGCCAAGTTTTGCTCTTTTATCCCTACTGTTCCATTCTCTCTATACTCTCAGAGCACCTTCATGAGATAATGGGTTGAATGTAATGACGAAACAGGAAATTAGAAAGTAAGTAGTATTATATTACTTTATAATGGAAAGAGAGAAATAGTGAGTAGCTACTATCCCTCAGAAAAGGGATGCTTTGTGAATTAATCTAAATGTACAGTATGGAAAAAGGAAATGGACACTAAATTGTCACTTATAGTGAAAAACTTTCTGAGTACTAACCTATCTTTTATCAGATAAAAGGACAAGAACAGGCTGATTATAAGAGAAAGTCCAAAAGAGTGAAAACTTCAAGACAAATGCATGATAATATATGGATATCCTACAGATTTTAACTAAATTAACAATAATAAAGAAATTAGACTATTTAATTTTCAAATCATACTGGGAAAAATCTCTAAACACTCAGCTGTGCCTGAGTAGGTAAGTAGAGTTTTCCTGAAAAAAAAAATAATAATAATAAGGCCAGTCCATTATGTGAAGTTTTTCTACAGGGTATGATGAATGGAGAGGAAATAATAAAATTTAGTATAAGCATGAATTTGAATCCATGTATTTCTTTATGACTTTTAATAAAACTAATTTTAAATCTAACTTTTTGTTATAGACCTTCATATGTAAATTATTATATTATTAGTTAACTGTACAATTATGGGAAGCCATTCTCTGGCAATATAAGTCAAAAAATTTGGCTTCAGATGCATCACCTTCTGGCTATTCGTTTGTTCAACCCAAACCAACATCTATTTTCCTTAATTAGGTTAACAGTGATTTTGCTTAGAGGGACCAAGTAAGTGTCCTGTTCGCCTACTGTAGGCACTGGATTAGGGCTCCAACACCAGCCTAGGGATGGAAAATGTGGTCCAGGTCTAGCCAATAACATGTCAAACTCCTCTCGTCCAGTAGATTTAGTGATAGATACATGGACCAGATAGTATCAAATAGTGCAGTTCCATCCCCATGGATCCAATTTGATCCCCAAAGAGTAAATCTCGGGATTTTTTTTAAAGCAGCCAGGAAGAAGCAAACTCTTCTTCGTCCAACTTGACCTTTTGGCTGTGGGGCTTAAACGGAGTCAGAAACCAAAGTCAATATAATTGAGGTAGGCCAAGAGGTAGAAACAAGAGCAGGAAACATTTGAATCTCTGGGTCAAGCCATGCCTGGAGACAGTCCCTTTGGTCATTTAATCTAACGGATTATGTTTTTATTTAAGCCAACCTGAATCGATGTTTTATCATTTACAACTCCATGTAAACCATTCATTACAAAAGGCTATGCACTTGTTACAATGAAGCTGCTATTGTTCAAAGAGGTTTTATTACGTTTCTCAGAGAACTGACTTCAGAAACAGTTTACGAGACACAGATGAAATAAAGTTCATTATTTTATAAGCACATCTCATTTCCAATCCCAAATATCATTTTACAGGTTGAGCACCAAGCACTTTTTTACTCCGGATAACAAGAGTTAACACACATGCACACACACACACACACGTACGCACGCAAGACTAAAGTTTACTACCACTTAAAATATTCCGATGCCTATGTTCCAGTCTCCAAAGAAAATTTTGGAGGTGTTATAAACATGGCCTAAACAATGGCAGTAACGTTAGTGGATGCACATAGCATCCTTAAATAACAATATAGCAATTGCATATGTAGAAGGCAACAATTGTTTAACAAACAATTTCTCATGTTTATTTAAAAATCTGTCTTTTTTAATAAGTTGAGGCAACAGGATATCAGTTCACCTGGGAATTCATTCATTCCTTCTGGATTAGAGTTTTGGTATTTTAAAGGAATTTTCAGGTTTTCCTAAATGATTATGAAAAAATAGGTGCCAAAAAACGTCAGATGTCAGATTTTTACAAGATGAAAATTAGGTAAAAAACAAAGAAAAATGTTGCTGTAGAATAAATAGCTCCATAGCTGGTAAATAAAATTATTCTTTATTGAATATTTATGTAGAATCAGTGGAAAACAAAATAAACAGCTACTCACTGCCCAGATGTTTGAAAATGCATACCAAAAATGTAAACTCATAGAAGGGTGCCACTACCACTGTTATAGTTCAATAAAAAATTACCTACAAAATTTTAACAAAGGTATAACGAGAGAGAAAATAAAAATGGTCTCAGGATAAACACATATGCAAGGTTTACAATTATTCACAGGAATGAGTTTTCCAACTGGCTATGGTTAAAAACAGTGACATTTTTCAAAAATTTCATTCCAAACGTAGAACATTTTTTCACTTCAAGTATTCACATACATCAATAAAAATAGAAATGTGTGTATATAAATAGGTCAGTTCTATTAATACACACGTTCAACTTTTTTTACTGGGAATGATCTCTTATAAGTTGGTCGACCTCAGTTATTGGATTCCTATTGCCTACGGGCCACCTTTATTAGAATTTTGAAAGAAGTTTTAAAATATGTTTAATGTCATTGTGGTGTTAACTATATTTTAGTATTTTATAATTTCATATTTGTTATTAGATGTCTAATGTAAAAAATGAGATGGATCTCTATTCACAAAAATGAAGGACACAGATAACTAACAATGAAGCTAATACGACATCTACTCAGATGCCATTATTTTAGGATGAGGAAATAAATCCAGAGAAAGGGAAGAAACCAGCATGACATGGCTCAGTAATGGAAAGGGCAATCCAAGCCCACTGTTTTTCCGCCTTTGTACAGAGCTTTTATCATTTATAAAATATAATATGACATCGATGCTGAATTGTGTAAGAATTTGCAATATATAAATATAAACTATCTGTCCACTTCTGCAAATCTCAGAGCTTAGGTCCATAAAATTGAGAGCAAATCCTAATGCTTTAAGAATAAAAGTAAAAACTAGGGCCTCCCTGGTGGCGCAGTGGTTGAGAATCTGCCTGCCAATGCAGGGGACACGGGTTCGAGCCCTGGTCTGGGAAGATCCCACATGCCGCGGAGCAACTAGGCCCGTGAGCCACAACTACTGAGCCTGCGCGTCTGGAGCCTGTGCTCTGCAACGAGAGGCCGCGATAGTGAGAGGCCTGCGCACCGCGATGAAGAGTGGCCCCTGCTTGCCGCAACTAGAGAAAGCCCTCACACAGAAACAAAGACCCAACACAGCCAAAAATAAATATAAAAATAAATTAAAAAAATAAAAAGACCTAAAGAAGAAATACATGGCGAATATCTAAAAAAAAACCTTTCAACAACAATACAGAAGTGATATAACCAGACAGTAGGGAAATATATTGCCTTTTCTAGTTTCTATTGTACAGTGCTCTAGAAAATGCTGCCCATGCAATATATCTGAGAACACGAGAGTCCTACATCCAAGCCTTTAATGTGATAAAGCAGCCATCTGCAGGTGGCGAGAGACCCCATTGGGGAATCTGCTTCCACCATGTTGCTTATGGTTTCCCATAAAGAAGGCTACAGTTACATCAAAAACTGAAGTCCAAAAAGCTTTAAGCACTCTTTCTTGAAACAAAACATTCAACAGAAGATACACTTGAAAATTAACTGTTCAAATACCCTTGCTACATAAAATTCAAGTGCATGCCATTCAATAGAGCTGTTGTATGTGAAAACCAGATGTAGAGTTTTTATTCTGATTGCAAATTTAATATAACAACAACAACAAAATACCACTCTGGTAATTCAGTTACAAATGAACTGACCCTGTGTACCTTCTAAGCTGGAGCTATAGGGAATGATGATACAGTTATAATAGCACTGTAAATGTTGTAAATTTTCCAAAAGAAAAGAAATATTGAAGGAGAAAATGAAGCCACTCTGAATGGGATGAATAAAAGTAACACATACATATGCACATACACACACACATGCATACATACATACACAAATACAAATAAAACTTCAAAATGAGAGCAAAAAAGCCTTATTCCAGAAAAAGTCAGCAGATGGTTTGATGGTAGAGAACCATGTAGGGGAGGTGAAAACACGGATGTGGATGAGATCTGGATAGAATCCTACAGGCAAATGAAACTGCCATTGTCTCCACAGAGGAGTGACAAAATGACCATCAAAATTATGGGAGATGATGTTTTTCTGTTTATAGAAGAGAAACTAGAGGTAGGGGAACACTGTGAAGACTGCTGCAGTCACCCAGTGACAAGGACTAGATTATCCTATGAGCTTCTTCCCTGCTTGTTTTTCCAGTTGCAGGTACAATAATCTACAAGAAGGTTTTGCTCTTCACGGTCAAGCCTAGCATTTTTGCCCTGTCTCAAATGTGTCTTTTCAGTAACATGAGGTCTTTTTCCTCCACGTACTTTGTTCCAGTGGTGATATTTATCTGTAGAATCCATTTTAATTCTCTCAAATGCAATTACCGGATTTAAGTAAGAGAAGGGGAGATTAATCAAAAGCAAGCACTGAGGGGACTCAGCATGGGGCATGGGGCATGTGCTGATATCTCTACAACAAGGGATGATGCGCTATGTGGCTCCTTGGCAACAGGAGCTCTTCCCAAGGTCTGTTTCCATGCCTGGAACGTTGAGAAAGCTTCCTCTGTACACAGTTTCCAGGGTGGTTCCATCAGATCACAGGCTCTCATTCCAGCTGCATCCACAGGAGGCCCGACTTCCTGGGGCTTCAAGCTTCACTGGCAGGCACTTGGGATGACAAAGGTACAAGGGGCTTTGGAGACTCATAAGCCATCTCCCAAGTGCAGCCTGTGGTTTTCACAAATGGATTCCCAAAAAGAGACCCACGCCAAGTTCATTGAAATTCATAGATAAGCTACACAGCAAAACACAAGCTATTTAAGAACCCTTATTTACTTAACCAAAGTAATAAAATATTTATGAGAAAAAAAGAACATCTAGCCAGTCCATAAAGTAAACTAGCTGACAAATTAATTAGTGTTTAATAACAAGAAATTTCTATCAATTGCCAGAAGCACCACAAATTACTTATGGAATAAACAGACTTTTTTTTTTCATTTCTGTTCTAGTCTCAGTAACTAATATTTGGCCATTATTCATAATTTTTCCTTTGGAGTTTGCAGCATGATTAGCAGCATATAAAATTAATAATCTTGGAAATGGATTTCAGAATGTGATTTTCCACTTTTAATATAGGCCTAGTAACATACTTTGATGTGGAAAGAACAGTCAAGCAACTCAACTGACCTCTTTTTCTTCCCAAGTTTTAAATTTAATAGATAAGGACCTAATACTAAAAACAAATAAACACAAGCAGTGCTTATTTGATAAAGCCAGGTGCTACCCATATTTTAGGGGGTTGAATTATTGCTTCTTGAATTTCCAAGCTTACTAGACACATAGCATGGGTACTACTGCAGGAAAGTAGAGAATCAGTTTTTCAAATGCTAGCATTAATGTTTCTAATTCACCAGGACCTTATGCAGAAAACCAGTGTTCATTTGTGGAGTGTGTTGAACCTTATTAAATATACAATCTAATTAAATATAAGGTAATAAAAAAACACAACAAATTCAGGATCTCAGAATTAAGTCCAAATATCCATTCAATATCAATAAATAAATACAGAATAAATCCATTTATCAAAATAAAGTAACTCAAAGACTTAGTTAAGAAATGAAATTTTATTATATGTCAAACACAAAAAGTTGAACCCTCTCCTCCCCCCCCAAAAATGAGCAGAAAATCTCCAGGAAAAATGTTCACAAAAAGAAAGCTGAATAGACTTTCCACAGGGAGAATGTATTAACTGAGATCAAGGGATGCATCATTTAATAATGAAGGTCACAATATCCAATGAGGTTTCACACATAAACATTTATGCAGCAGATGGCAGCAGAAAGGTGTCAAATTCTACAATTATATTTCAATGATCATTTTTCTAAATACCAGCAATAACCAATTAGAAAATTTATTAAAACCCCCAAAATGATGTTGAAATAAATATTAAAAAACTCAAGTATGCATATTGTATAATATCCTAACAATATTTATTCACCTATAAATGTAGAGTCAATGGCATCTCAAATAAGTGCCACCAGTTTATTTTTTAAATGCCCGAACATATCTGAATATGTATCATTACAGAGTGGACACTCCTATAAATGGATGGGTGAGAGATTAAACTGGGACAAACTTTAGAGCACACAATTTGGCAATATCAACCAAAACATACATTTCAGGCACTCTGCAACACAAGCATTCTATAATAAATGTATCCTATTCATAATATTCTAAATGTGCAGTATATTCTATGGATATTGATTTATTTAAGTTATAGTTTATAATAGTAAGAGAGTTGAAGACCATCAAGTATCCTTCAGAAAGATACTATTTCATAATATGTGATGTGGGCCACTGAAATTGTAGCCAAACAGAGAAAATTAATAAGGCCTATGCTCAAGGATGATGCAAATTTATGGACTATTTCACATTTTGGTGTTCATTTTGTTATTTTTTTACCTATACATATTCTTACACACACACACACACACACACACAGTGTGGGCGTGTGTGTATCTGTGGATTCAGAGAAAGAATAGTAGAAATGAGAATTTAAAACATTATTTTAATAAGTTACTTCCCATTGTTTCCCAAAAGGACAGGAGTTGATGTTGAAGATACTGGAGAAGAAGTAAGGGAATCATCCACTCTTCTCAAGTTTCAAGGGAAACTGTTAAATTGCTTTGGTAATATTTGCCAAAAACTTTTGGAAACAAGCATGACTTCCCATGAAAAGTCCAATTTTGTTGATCAGAAAAGTATTAGGAAAGCATTCATAAGCTAAGAATTCTGCATTTCATTTTCATTTGTAAAAGACAGCCCCTGTGCCTTTTTCGATCTGTTAGCACACAGAGTAGCAGTGATCCACAGCCCCACGCACCTGAGCTTGCCTGACATACAATTCCAGGGAATGAATGGAAATGCCGTATAGCAGCAGTTCTCAAATAAGAAAGCAACGTAAATCCAGTGTGGGGTCCAAAGGGCACCATGTGACTTACTCCATCTCATAAAACGCCAATAATCTAGAAGGGTACAATCACATTGCATGCAACACAGATGAAAAGCATAATTGAATCACAGGAGGAAGAGGAAAAGAAAACCCTAGAAAAGAAGACAGTAGTTCAGTTGAAAATCAAAACCTGCTGCTTCCCAAGTTCCAGAGTAGTTACTCCCCATTGTTTCCATAACCGACTTTACAAAGTGCCTGTGGATGACAACCTCTCTTATTGGGCACATCTGTGAGTACACATTTTAACTGCTGCAATGGCGCCATACTGAGAGATACATGAGCCAGCATCCATGAAGAAAAGGATACGTGGTATTTCCCCACAGAGAAGAAATTTGTCCTTAAATGGTTTATATCTGTGTACATTAAAATCTTTATTTTATGTATTAGGTGCTAATTTTTTGTAATCAAACACATTGATTCCAGGTAATAATATCAATTGATACACAAAAATATTTCATGTGAAGAGTAATCAACTTCTTAGATGTAGAAAATAGGTTTCCACATTAAAAAAGAAAACTACAACAAAAAATTTAGAGAAATTCCTACAAATCTAATAAAGCACAAGAAGGCTTGCAATAACTCACAGTGCTAAGAAGATATAGTGCAGAGGCTATTTTAATGCTATTAACATCCATTCATTTAACCAATAACTATTGAGTCAGAGAGGATAAACATTTACCAGTAAAGCCAACCAAATCTATGTATTTGTCCATCTCTTTTAAGCTTTCAAATTTATTGACATAATTGCACATGATATCATCTTAAGATCTTTCTGATGTCTATAGAATCTGTAATTATATCCTCTTCATATTCCTTATATTGGGATTATGGGTCTTTTCACATTTATTCTTGCTAGGTATTCCATGTGCTCTTAAAAATAATACATATTCTTAATTTTTGTGTAAATGGTAAATTTGTAAATGTATTTATATAGATATATGATAAAGTATGTTAATTTATTTGTTCAAATATTCTTTATCCATGATTATTGTTAGTCTACTATTTTATGTCTATTCACATATCTATCCACTTATTCCTTTTGCTTATTTGTTGATTTATCTCAGGCAATAAAAGAGTCTATTGAAAAACACCAGGTATCTTCCAAAATTAACAGGAAACTTGGCAAACTGGGCTTGGTCAAACACCATGAGACTGCCAAAATGTCACTGACCCCTGAGTGAGGAACCAGCCACTAACCAATCACCCTCGATGCTTCCATCGCTGGACAGTCGCTGCTACAAGAAACTTATTCCTCCACAGCTGACTTGAAAACTCAAACTATGAGTTATTGAGAGAAAGTTAATAAATAAGTTATTAGGTCCCTGGTTTGTAAGTTTTTTAAATGTAATTGTTTGTTTTATGTATTTAAAATTCTTTTGATTAATGTATACAACTTCATGATGATATCTGTACTTGGTTGAGAATTTATTGTTACCAGTATGAAGCACCTCTATCCTTGTTCAGGGTAGTTTTGCATTAAGTAATATTCTTTATAATAGTAATATTGCTATAATAACTTTCTTTTGCTTACTATTTTCCTATTATATCTTTTTCATCCCTAATTTTCAACTTTTCAAAACATTATTTTTCCTACAATGAGTTTCTTCTAGGCAGCATAGTATTGATATTTTTTAAAATAATATGTTTGGAACACATCACATTTTGTTGATCAAATAAAGAAAATGAAGTTTAATTTCCCAATACTTTATTAAAAATGTATTGTTATAAGATATTTTATTGCAAAGATAAAATCTCTCAACAGAGAAAGAATTACCATAATAACGAAGTTTGCTGTAATAACAAGCTTTAAACAAATGTAAATTCTTTTGTAGTTTCTTTTATTGTTAAACGCCTGCAACATCAAATTTACCATCTTAACAATATTTAAGTGTACAGCACAGTAGTGTTAACTATATGTGTATTGTACAATAGATCTCTAGAACTTTCTTTATCTTGCAAAACTGAAACTGTAACCATTGAATGACTCTTCTTTTCCTCCCCGTTCCCTGGGCACCCAACATTCTACTTCTGGTTTCTAATTTGACTGCTTTAGATACCAGATGTAAATGGAATCATGCAATATTCATCTTTTGTGACTAGTTTATTTTACTTAACATAATTTCCTCAAGTTTCATCCATTTTGTAGCATATGACAGGATTTCCTTTTTTTTAAATATTCCACTTTATGTATATACTACACTCCGTTTATTCATTCATTCATCAGTGAACATCTGGGTTTCTCCCATCTCTTGGTAATTTTAAATAATGAGGCAATAAATACATTTGTGAAAATATCTCTTCAAGATCCTCGTTTCAACTATTTTGGATATATATCCAGCAGTGGATTGTTGGATCACATGATGGTTTTATTTTTCAATCTTCTGAGGAATCTTCATACTATTTCCTTAGTGGCTGCACCAGTTTACATTGCTACCAAGAGTGCACAGGGAGAAGATTCCAATTTCTGCACATTGTTGCCAATATTTGTTACTTATTTTTTTCTTTTTTGTTCAGTAGCCATTCTAATGGGCATGAGGTGATATCTCATTGTGGTTTTGATTTGCATTTCTCTAATGATTAGTGGTGTTAAGAATATTTTCGCTTGTCTGTTGGACATTTGTATATCATATTTAGAGAAATAGCTATTCAAGTCATTTGCCCATTTTTTAATCACATTACTTTTCTTGTTGAGTTGTAGAAGTTCTTATATATTTTGGATATTACCTCTTATCAGTTATATGGTTTGCAAATATTCTTTCCTATTCCATAGGTTGTCTTTTTACTCTGTTGTCTTCTTTGCCATGAAGTTTGAGGTAGTCCCATTAGTCTATATCTCCTTTTATTGTCTCTGCTTTAGTATCATTTCTAAGAAATCATTGCCAAATACAATATCATGATGTTTTCTTCTAGCAATTTTAGTTTCAAGACTTGCATTTATGTCTTTAATTAATTTTGAGTTAATTTTTGTACATAGATAAGGATCTAACTTCATGTTTTTACACTTGCATGTCCAGTTTTACAAACACATTTGTTGAAGAGACTACCCTTTCTCTATTGTGTAGTCTTGGCACTCTTGTCAAAGATCATTTGACCTTATCCACAAGGATTTATTTCTGGGTTCTTTATTCTGTTCCATTGGTCAATACATCTGTTTTTATGTTAACACCATACTCTTTTGATTACTGTAGCTTTGTAATATGTTTTGAAATCCAGAAGTGTGAGGTCCCTTACTTATCTGTAACCTCCTCCCCTAGCTGTGAGAAACCTGGTTCTCACCTTCTGCCACCTAGTTACCTATTATCTAATTCATTGTGCCTGTATAACTGTATCAGAATTGTTAACCTGTGGGAAAGAGTTTTACTAACTGATATGCAGTCCCTATGTGTAGTTGCTTTTGTTTTTAACCTTACAGACTCTTCTCATTTCTAACAGCACTCAGGTCAGCACCCTTTCACTCACCCCTTCAGAGATGTTATATGATACATTCGTAATACAGTTAGATTGTTTTGTCACATTCATTTGTCTGCATTCTGTCCTAGAACCTTCCCACCTCATAAAGGATTCTTTTAAATTTTACATACATTAAGTTCACTCTTTGGGCTGTAAAGTTCAAAGTATTTTATAGTTGTGTGTGTCTATCCTTACAATATCATAAAGAAATCCCCTGCGCTTCATCTCTTTAACACCCTTCCACTGGCCCCCAAGTCCCTGACACCCACTGATCTTTTTACCATAATTATGGTTTTGCCTTTTCCAGAATTTCATAGAAGTGGAATCACACCGTGTGTAGCCTTTTCAGACAGGCTTTTTTCACTTAGATATATGTATTAGGCTCCACTTATGTCTATTCATAGCTTGATAGCTTTTTTTTTTTATTACTGAATAATATTCTATTGTATGGATGCACCACAGTTTGCTTATGAATTCTCCTATTGAAGGACATTTTGTTTGCTTTCAGTTTTTGGTGATTACAAAAAAATGCTGATATAAACATCCATGTGTACATCTTAGTGTGGAGATACATTTTCAAATCTGTTGGTTAAGTAACTAAGAGTGTGAAAGTTGGATTGTATGATAAAGCTACATGTAGCTATGTAGAAACTATCAAACTATCTTCCAAAGAGGTGGTAAAATTTTGCATTCCTACCAGCAATATATGAGAGTTCCTGATGCTCTGCATCCTCGCTAGCATTCGGTAATGTCAGTGATTTAGATTTTAGCCATTCTAAACATGTGCAATGGCTTGTAATTTTTTCTTTTAATTTGCACTTCCCTAATTATAAATGATGTTGAGCATCTTTTCACATTCTTCTCTTCCACCTCATATATTCTTTGGTGAGGGTTTGTTCACATCTTTCTGGTTTTTTGACATTACCTTTTAAGAATTCTTTGCATAATTTGGATACAATTCCTTTATCAGATATGTGTTTCCCAAATTTTTTCTACAGTCCGTTGTTTGTTTTATCATTATCTTAAGAGTGTCTTTCGAAGAGTGTAAATTTTTCATTGTAATTGGGTACAACCTATTCATTATTTTCTTTCATGGATTGTGCTTTTGATGTTTTATCTTAAACTCATTGCCAAACCTAGGTCTCTTACATTTTTTCCTATTTTTTTTAGAACTTTTATATTTTTCCAATTTCCATTTTGGCCTACGGTCCAATTTAATTTTAGTTTTGTGAAAGTTGTAAGGTTTGGGGTCTAGGTCCATGCTTTTGCCTATATACAGTGAATTGTTCTACCCCCATTTGTTGAAAAGTTTATCCTCTCTCCATTGAATTGCCTTTGATCCTTGGCAATATTTTTGTCAACTTCTGGATGCTATTTCACTGAACTATATGTCTATTTGTTTACCATTCCATTCTCTCTTGACTATTATAGCTTTATAATAAGAGTTGAAATCAGCTTAGTGTCAATCCTCCAACTTTGTTCTTTGTTAGTACTGTATTGTCTATTCTATGTCTTTTGTCTTTCCATATATATCTTAGAATGAGTTTATTGATACTTACAAAATCACTTGCTGGGATTTTTATTAGGATGGCATTGAATCTATAGATCAAGTTGTTTCCATATTTTGTCTATTGTGAACAATGCTGCAATGAACATAGGGACGCAGATATCTCTTTGACATAGTAATTTCATTTCTTTTGGATATATACCCAGAAGAGGGATCGCTGGATCATATGGTAGCTCTATTTTTAATTTTTTTGAGGAAACTCCATACTGTTATCCAAAGAGTCTGAACCAATTTACATTCTCATCTACAGTGCACAAGGGTTCCCATTTCTCCACATCCTTGTCAACGCTTGCTATCTTTTGTCCTTTTGAAAATAGCCATTCTAATAGAGTATGGTCATATCTCACTGTGATTTTGATTTACATTTATCCGATGATTAATGATTTTGAGCATTTTTTCATATATCTCTTGGCCATCTGTGTGTATTCCTTCTGAGAAACGCCTATTCAGGTCCTTTACCCACATTTTAATAGGGTTTCATTGCTATTGAGTTGTATGAGTTCCTCATATATTTTGAATATTAATCTCTTATCATATGTATGGTTTGAAAATATTTTCTCCCCTTTCGTAGGTTATCTCTACACTCTGTTGATGTGTTCTTTGATGTGCAGAAGATTTTTAGTTTGATGTAATTCTATTTTTGCTTTCGTTGCCTCTTCTTTTGGAGTCATATTCAAAAAGAAAAACCAAGCCAAGGTCATGAAAATTCTTTCCTATGTTTTCTTCTAATAGTTTTATAGTGTCAGTTTTTAATTATTTCATCTATATTTAGTTGATTTTGTATATGGATTGAATAGGGTCCAATTTCATTCCCATGCATGTGGAAAATCAGTTTTCCCAACACCATTTACCGAAGAGACTGTCTTTCCCCATTATGTGTTCTTGACACCTTTGTCCAAAATCAATTCACCGTAAATGCATGGACTTATTTCTGGGCTCTGTAGTCTGTTCCATTGCCTTATATGTCTGTTACACCAGTACCATGTTGTCTGATTACTATACTGTGGTAGAATATTTTGAAATAAATGTGTGATGTTCCAGCTTTGTTCTTCTTTCTCAAGACTGTTTTGGCTATTTATGGTTTTTTTGTCGTTCTGTATGAATTTTAGATTTTTTTTCTATTTCTGAGAACAATACTATTGGAATTTTAATAAGGATTGCATTGAATCTATAAATCACCTTGAGTAGTATGGACATTTTGACAATATTAATTATTTTAATCCATGAACATGGGAAATCTTTCTATTTGTTTATGACTTCTTCAATTTGTTTATCAGCGTTTTATAGTTTTCAGTGTACAAATCTTTCACCTACTTTGTATAATATAATCACCCAATAAATTGTTACTATTATTACCTTAAACAAACAGTTTGGGATCATTAGAATTAGATCATTAAGAATAAGAAAAATAAAAGATTTTTACTGCTACTTATTCCTACCCTGATGCTTTTCCTTTCCTTATGCAGAGCCAAGTGTATGATCGAAATTATTTTCCTTCTCCCTGAAAACATTATTTTAACATTTTTTTCATTGTAGGTCTTCCAGTGATGAACTCTTTCAAAATTTTTTTGTCTAAGAAAGTCTTTATTTCTCTCTCACTTCTGAAGAAAATTTTTGATGGATAGATAATTGAGAGTTGGTGAGGGGTTTTCTTCTTTCAACATTTTAAATACTTTACTCCAGTCTCTTCTTGCTTGTACAGTTTCTGATGACAACTCTTTTTCTTTTATATTTAAGGTGTCTTATTTTCCCTGGATTTTTCAATATTGTTTCCTTGTCTTTGGTTTTCTGAAGTTTGAATATGCTATGCTTAGGTATAATTTATTAAATTTTTATCCTATGTGTTGTTCTCTGTTTCCTTGTTCTATAGCTTGTTGTCTGTTATTAATTTTGGAAAAAGTTTGTCCATCATTACTTCAAATAGTTTTTTCTACTCTGTTCTCCCTTCTTCTTCTGGTATACCAGTTATACACTTTGAAGTTGTCCCACATATTTGGAGATATTCTGTTCTTTTTTTTTTTTTTAATTTTCTCTATTTGCATTATTGCTTGAAAAATTTTTATTGACTTATCTTCAAATTCACTAATTCTTTTCTCAGCCATAACCAATCTACTTATGAGCCCATCTTTTACTTTTTCTTTTTATTTCTAACATTTACTTTTGACTTTTTTCCTTAGACTGTCTTTCTGCTAATATTACTCATTTATTCTTACATGTTGTCTGCTTTTTTCCATTAGAGCCCTTAATGTATTAATCATAGTAGCTATTTTAAATTTTTTATCTAATAGTTCCAATATCTGTGTGTGCTTCTGGTGTGTGTTTTGTCTCTTAACTGTATATTTCCTTACCTTTTGTAATTTTTCACTGAAATTCAGACACAATGTACCAGATAAGAGGATCTGATGTAAATGGACATTAGGGTGAAGTTTTGTGTTCTGGCTGGGAGTTTGGCTGTTTCATCTTTGCTGCAGTTGTAGGTGCCAAAGGCCTCAAATTCCTCTGGTGTCCCTGCTTTTGTCTCCCTGTTAATTTGGGGGTTCCCTAAATACTTCTCTTCAGAGACAGTCTGCACCTTGCAGCTCTTTCAGCTGTAACTGGAGCTCTGTTGGTGTGGTAATAGGGTGTGGGAGAGGGGAAACATTTCATAATATTATGAATAAATCTCAGATTCTCACTGGGTTTGTGTCTCTGGGCTGTGAACTCCAGGAGTGTTTCTTAGTTCCAACCCCCCTTAAGCGTTCCACCACTTCAAATCTCCAGAGGCTTCTGCTCCAGATAAATAAGTATATTTCAGCTATAACTGTCTGGATTTTCCTATCTCTCTGGATTTTGGGGTGGTACTTTGCCTTGTGACCTCAGTTCTCTGAGGAATCCAAGAAAAGTACTTGATATTCAGTTTGTTCAGATTTTTCATTTTATAAGGATAGGAGTGACAACTTTTAAGCTCTTTACATGTCAGAGATGAAAGAAAAAGTTCTAGGTAATCCCCCTTTTAATCTAGAAATTAGCTCTAATTTTACCATGCTCTGCAGCCCATTCTAAATTCACTAGGTAATGCTATCACAAAGGAAAATATACCATAATATCACATAACTTCACTTTCTGAGACTACCTAAAAGACTTTACCTTTCCTTCTGACAGTAAGAATGCAATTTTATCTTTATTATATTAGTCTGTATTGGAGGAAATAAAAAATTATCTACAAAACTGAAAACTAGATTTAAAGATGCAGTGTTAAAAATGGACATGTCATAATGTAGAATCAGGCAGAACAACGTTAACTATGGCAGGGCAAGAAAGATCAGGAGGGACAAAAGCAAAGGACTAGAGGTATTTATTGATGTACAACACAAATTGAAGAGAAAGGAACTAGGTCATATTGAGAACACAGCTATTCAAAGAGTCCAGCTAAACAGTAATGGGATCCAGCTCAGTGTCAAAGATTCCAACATAATTTAATATTTAGTGAATAAATGTTAGGCAGCAGGTGACTCTACCAATAGCATCAGGGAAATCTGGCCAGAGGACCCTATGCTGGGTTAGGTTCTGGTACAGAATTTAGTCTGGGGTGGGGAGAAGGGTAGTAGTAAGAAGGAAAGCATTTACTTAGAATGAGGTAGAGCCAAATCATAGAAGCACTTAGCAATCAGGAAAATTTCTAAGTCAGCTGAAGAAAGTAGAAGTGAAATTCTCAGAATTGGGTAGATAGGCACAGCTCCACTCAAAGTAACTTGTATGCTGTTGGGCTAGATACAATAAATGTCTTCCACATATGGTTAAAATTAATCCTTGAAACGGAGGTGAGACTCGTCCTATAAATATATATCAGGTGGCCCCAGGTATAAAAACAATATGACCATAGAGGCTGAGGAACAGTGCCTGGCAATTACTATGAATATGAAGTTACAGAGTCCTCTACTGTAATCATATCAGTTCCGTATAACAAGAGAGGAGGACGGAGTGAGGTAGAGAACTGGAGACATGAATGCACTTTTCCTAACATAATTTTGCAATTGAATGTGCCTTGTGGCTATTTGTGCTAATGTTTTAACATTGCTCCACGAGCTACTGTAGTAGAAAGACAAGTTGTTTTTCCATAGTCATGGGGTCATAAATCCACAGTTTCATATAATTAAACAACGTTTTGCAGGAAAAAAGCAAAATGTTGAAATGTGTGGAGGAGTTTAAGTTAGAAAGTACTGACCTAAGGAAAATATTGTATTTTCCTTTATTTGAGGACCACCTAATTTAAAATAATATCTAATTAATAACACTAAGTCCAATTACAAAAGCAAAATTTAATATTCAACAAAACGGTGAAAATTGCTATCTCAATCAATGATAAATGGATGATATTTTTAAAATGCATTTTGAGCCAGTTTGCCAACTAAAAAAGTACAAAATTATAGATTTTTCTTGTTAGCTTTATCACAACAATATTTGCATGATTAAAGATTGAATTGTATACTAAAAACCACATTTTGGAAGAAAATATAGATTAATATTCATATAATCTTGGGGTTAAAGAAATGTTCCTGCTCTTTTTGTTCTATTAACAGCTAGGTAAAATCTGGTATGGAATATACGCAACCAGATTCTAGGAAATGTTTGCGTTAACACCATCCGTAATGGAGATGGTTGACCTCTGTGTAAAAGTCACAATCACAATAATTCACACTGATATTTGGGCATGTTCTCACTAATTCTTGACCCCTAAAACCACTCCAACCTTTGGTGACCCACATCAATGTTTAGCACAGTTGGTTTAAGTGTATAACCTTTTTGGAATCTTCTCACAAAAGCAGGTGTTCCCTGGCAATTCTAAATAAAAACAAAGCAACAACCCAGCAAATCTGAGGGCATTCTGATTTCAACTAGAGGATGGAGAAATACTTTCCAACTATGACCCCAAAGGCAGAAATCTTAGAGAGAACGACTAAGAGATTTGATAACATAAATAATTGAAAAACCTGTATAGCCCTGAAAAAACAAACATAAGTAAGGATGAAAAGTAAATGAAAATCTCAAAAAAAAAGGCAACTTATGTCACAAAAAGGGTTACAATTCTTACTACTTACAGGAATTGTTATCAATAGAAAAACAGGCTGATGCATGAATAAACAAACCACTAAATAAGAAATACAGATGCTGAGAACACACATAAGTGTTGTTAAAAAGTGCAATCTAGCTAGCGACCAAAGAAATGGAAATTAATAATGGGACAATCTTTTAGTAAATGTTTTAATCAATGAAAACACCTAATATTTGTGGGAATAAGTGAAAATTTACACTGTTTTGGGTGCAAATTGGCACAGGCTTTCTGGCAGACCACTTAAGTGTACATGAAATGTTTTTTCGAAAGTAAGAATCCTACTAGGAAAGCAACAGTTCTACTTCTAGGGATTTATTCCAAAGAAGTAGTTAGAGAAACGCCCAATTATGCATTGAATTAATGCAGAATGGCTACCATTTACAATACATTTACTGCGTTCGAAGAACAGTGCTAAACACCTCACAAGTGGTATTTAAGTTCATTGTCAGGAAGCCCTGTGGGTATTATCCCCATTTGCACATGAAGAAACTAAAGGCTCAGAGCAGTTTTGAAACATGTCCAAGTTCTCACAGCTATCTACAGAATGAAGCCGGGATTCAAACCCAGTCTACACAGATCATATGCCTGCATACTCCACCATAATGCCTTCTTTATGGATGTTTACTGTACTCATATTTAAAATAGCAAAATTATAAGGAAGAAAAGGAAGAGGAGATGGAAAAAATAAAGCTGTACATAACAGGACAGTTATTAAAATTTCATGTGAATTCATGTAATTTTATATATAAAATTTATATTTATATATAATAATTTTATATAATAATAATATATAATAATAATGCACATTAAGAATGATGATTAGATTAAATTCATTAATCAGAAATGCTGTTCCTGGTATACATGGAACAATAAACAAAACTTTTTTTTTATAAATTTATTTATTTATTTTTGGCTGCATTGGGTCTTTGTTGCTATGCATGGGCTTTTCCTTG
Source organism: Eubalaena glacialis (assembly GCF_028564815.1). Lineage (NCBI taxonomy): Eukaryota > Metazoa > Chordata > Mammalia > Artiodactyla > Balaenidae > Eubalaena > Eubalaena glacialis. The sequence goes on along the minus strand of NC_083727.1, from coordinate 3,964,422 downwards.
CAGTGGCTTCTCTTGTTGTAGAGCACAGGCTCTAGGGGTGTGGGCATCAGTTGTTGTGGCACACTGGCTTAGTTGCCGTGTGGCATGTGGGATCTTCCTAGACCAGGGATCGAACCCGTGTCCCCTGCACTGGCAGGCAGATTCTCTTAACCACTGCGCCACCAGGGAGGTCCTTAAACAAAGCTTCTATATACAAGTAAGTATATGCATAGAAATGTTTAAAATTCTACACAGTATAGTTTAGACAATTTTATAGTTTCTTATTACCCTGCATGTTATATTTTTTCCAAGGAATATATATTTATTTCTTATTTCTTATATTTCTTATATATTAAATTTTAAAAGTGAATCAAATGTTGAACTGCAGTGCAACAGTTAAGGAATCAAAGTCCCTGGGAGTTTCAGGCCATCTGAAATCTATCTGAGTGTTTTGTGAACTTTCTTATTTAGGAAGACCAGAGCTCCATGTCACTAGTGAATTTAAACTGTACTTCTATGCAGCATAAAATAACACAATATTGTAAAACAATTATACTCCAATAAAGATGTAAAAAAAAAAAAAAAAGTACTTCCCCCAAATATTTGGTTGGCAAGTTAAGAAAAAAAAGAGCTTCTCAGCTCTTAAATTTTTCTTTCTAGTAATGCTTCTATATAATATATATGTGTGTGTGTGTGTGTATATATATATATATATGTATGTATATATATATATATATATATATATATATATATATATATATATACACATACATATATATATATATCTCCCCAGTTTTCTTTTATTTAGGAAAACCTAGTTTAAAATATAAGAAACATGTACACTTAAGTTGGAAAATATTTACACTAAATCAATGAGCAAAATTTCACTGATCAGTCCGTGTTATATGTCCATGAAGTAGAAGAGGGAGGATAGCTGACCTCCACATCTCTTTAAACATCTCTTGCCTTTGCCACTGTGAAATTTTAATAACCACACCAAGGAGGGAACGAACAGGTCACTAATGTCCTCTGTGTGTGTGTTTGTTCCTTGGCAAAGGATTCCTTGGCAGACAAGTGAAGGTAGTGATTTACTGTCCATTAAAATGTGCTACTAAGCAGAAAGAAAAAAGCTTCTGCCCAGCACCTGCCCTGGTCCCTGGGCCCTGGCTCTCTGAATGGTGTAGGTGCGGGAAGCTAATGAAACTTTTATATTGCCAGTTATAAAAAGGGCCAATGGCTCTCCATGCAGTAATGGACTCTACAGTGAAACCTGCCTAACAAGCTTCATAAGGAACTATGAGAAAATCAATTGCCTCATTGAGGTTAGTCTCACATAGCTTTGCAGCAAAATAATCTAGTGGAGGTCAATCCATTGCTATTTCATGAAAATTAAAAAATGGCTTTTGAACCGTGTTTCCCCCAATTTTAAAAGAACAAATATATTTTCCACTCAATCAGCCACAATTGTCTTTATCACAAGTCAGAAACAACCAGAAAAAAAAAAAGACAACAAAAATGAATGAGGAACGGAATCATTGTTTTGTTCCTAACAGTATAAAACAATAACAACATATATTTGCATGGCACTTTCAGGTTCAATGATTTTTTTTTTTTTTTTTTCAATGATTATTTTTTAACAGCCTTGTGAGGTAGGCATCACTATCTCTGCTTTACACATTAAGCTCCAAACCTAGATTTAAACTCAGCTCTTTTACTTCCAACTGCAGTGAGTTGTTTGTGTGTTTTCTGCCTATTTTCCTTCCCTCCATTTCAAGCAGATGGTCAGACAATATGCTTCTTTCTCAGGGAATATTTATGGCAAGAAGGAAAGACAATGTAGTTGGAAGCAAGGCTTTCTTCCTCCCTTCCTTCCTTCTTTCCTTATTCTTTCTTTTCTTTCTGTAAAACCCAAGTCCCTTAAAGAGATGATTCTGTGCATCCCTGAGAGAAGAGCTCAGGGACTCCTTAGAAAGCAGGTGGAGGAGAAAAAAAGAGATTTTCCTGAGACTGGGAGGATAGGATGTAAGAGAAACCTAGCAGTTTTTGGATGCCAATACTTTGGGTTTAAAGATATGGATAAACAGAGACGCGTTAGCAAAATGTGTCATAGAAGTAGAGGAAAAATAACAAACAAGACCTAAGAGGAGCAACTATTCAAACTAGTGATGTTGAGGCTGAATAACAGTCCCTCAAAAGGTAGCTGTGTCCAAATCCCCAGAACCTGAGAATGTGACCCTCCATGGCAGACAAGACTCACAGGCGTGATTAAACTAAAGATCCTGAGATGGGGTCATGACCCTGGATTATCTGGCTATGCCCTAAATGTAATCACATATGTCCTTGCAAGAAGGAAGCAGAGGAGGTCTGGGTATAGAGCAGTAGGTGTGATGATGAAAGCAAGAGGTTGGAGTTAGGTGGAGAAGGAGCCACATGCCAAGGAATGAAACTGGAAAAGCCCCGAAGTCTCCAGAGGGAACACAGTACTTCTAGCACCTTGATTTTAGACTCTGCCCTCCAGAACTGTAAGAGAATAAGTCTGTGTATGTGTGTGTGTCTGTGTTTGAAGCCACTATGTTTGCCGTTATGTGTTACAGCAGCAATAGGATACTAGTACAAATGATAAATGAGACAGTTTATCGAACCCCAATGAAAGAGAGATGAAAGTCCACAGATTACAGGAGGGCACAGAGAGCTGTATAGGAGATACAGATTTTAAAAATCCACACTAGACCTATGAGAATGGAATTTTAAAACATCAAAGACGAGAATGTCAAGGCTTTCAAGGTTTCAACAACTGAACACCTGAAAAGGAAGTCTTATTAGCCTTCTCGATAGCAATAGTAATTAAAGGAAGACAATTAAATGGTACTTTCAAAGAGATGAAGGAAACATATTGTGTGAAACAAACTAGAATTTTATATCCAGTTAAATATCATTTAGATGTTAGCATGAAATAAAAACACCCTCTCTAAAAACACTCAGAACAAAATACCCCAGGAAGAAATGGAAGATATTGTGGGATATATGGGAATTAACCATGAACAAATAACTAAAGAAAATTTGTAGCTTATAAATTAATAAAGTTGAAAATATTTCCATAACAGTTTGATGTAGATAACAGCAACGTGGTGGTGACAGTGATAGAGACACTGAGGAACAGAGATGAGAGAATGCTTGAGTTGAGTGCAGCATGTGCACTCAAACACGTGTGCTCTATGCAAGCATTACATTAAAATGCTGTCTAAATTACCAATATATGTATTTGTTATATAATTGTTATGGCATCTTGGATAGTTGGCCGCTTTATCATTATAAAATGTATGTCTTTACCCCTGAAAATATTACTCATTCTGTAAACAATTTCATTGGAAATTAATATAGCTACTTTAGCTTTTCTATTGTTTAGTTTTGGGTTTTGGTTTTGGTTTATTTTTAACTTTTGTTTTGTTTGGTTTTTTTTGTTTGTGTGGTATTTTTCCAGCTGGTGTTCTTGGCTATCTGGCTTTGTGTCTGTAAACAATTTTTAAAGTCCTTGTCTGTTATTTCTTCTAATATTTGTTTATGCCTATTCTCTCTTCTGGGATTCCAATTATACATATATTAGGCCTCCTGAAAATTTTCAGTAGATTTAGAACTCTCTGCTCTGTTCTTTTATTCTTTTTTTCTCTGTATGTTTTAGTTTGGGTAATTTCTATTGACTTATGTATAAGATCATTGTTTTTTATTTAGATTTGTAGAGTCTGCATTGAGACTGACAAAAGGATTCTTTATCTCTGTTGCTTTTTTTTTCATTTATAACATTTCCATGTGATTATTTTTTACAGTTGTCAGTCACCTGAAATTATCTGTCCCTTCTTGTATACTGTCTACCTTTTCCATTAATGGCTGTAACATATTAATAATAGTTATCTTAAATTCCACATTTGGTTCTGATAATCCAAGGACTGCTTTGTCTCTTCAGAGTGAGTATTTTCTTGACTTCTGTCATACATCATGATATTCTGTTGTGAGATGGATATGTCGTATAGGACAGCAGCTACGAAAGCATTTTTGTTTAGTTCTTGGACATGAGCACATCTTTCCTTATGCCAGGCTTTTAGAGTTGGGGGTGAGGGGTCTGTGCAAACATAGTAAAGGGCTGGTTGGATGGAAGTTTGCCCTCCACGTGGTTTGGGTCTCCCTGCTCAGCCAGGGTTAAAGGTGGGGCTAACACATATTCTCCCATCACCAGAATATATCTTCATTGGAGGAATGTCTATTTAGGTTTTCTGCCCATTTTTGGATTGGGTTGTTTGTTTTTTGGATATTGAGCTGCATGGGCTGCTAGTATATTTTGGAGATTAATCCTTTGTCAGTTGCTTTGTTTGCAAATATTTTCTCCCATTCTGAGGGTTGTCTTTTCGTCTTGTTTATGGTTTCCTTTGCTATGCAAAAGCTTTTAAGTTTCATTAGGTCCCATTGTTTATTTTTGTTTTTATTTCCATTTCTCTAGGAGGTGGGTCAAAAAGGATCTTGCTGTGATTTATGTCATAGAGTGTTCTGTCTATGTTTTCCTCTACGAGTTTTATAGTGTCTGGCCTTACATTTAGGTCTTTAATCCATTTTGAGTTTATTTTTGTGTATGGTGTTAGGGAGTGTTCTAATTTCATTCTTTTACATGTAGCTGTCCAGTTTCCCCAGCACCATTTAATGAAGAGGCTGTCTTTTCTCTAGTGTATATTCTTGCCTCCTTTATCAAAGATAATATGACCATATGTGCGTGGGTTTATCTCTGTGCTTTCTATCCTGTTCTATCGATCTATATTTCTGTTTTTGTGCCAGTACCATACTATGTTGATTACTGTAGCTTTGTAGTATAGTCTGAAGTCAGGGAGCCTGATTCCCCCAGCTCCATTTTTCTTTCTCAAGATTGTTTTGGCTATTTGGGGTCTTTTGTGTTTCCATATAAATTGTGATTTTTTTGGTTCTAGTTCTGTGAAAACTGCTATTTTATCTTCCAGGTCACTTATCCATTCTTCTGCCTCAGTTATTCCGCTATTGATTCCTTCTAGAGAATTTTTGATTTCATTTATTGTATTGTTTCTCTGATGTTTCTCTCAACACCAGACTGGGCTTATGGGTTTGGAGGAGGAAGATCACAAAGATAAAAGTCATGCTCACCATATCATATCAAGGGTACATGCTATCATCAGTGTTAATGTTGACCTTTACCACCTGGCTGAGGTAGTGTTTGTTAGGTTACTCCACTGTAAGGATGCTCTTTTCCTCCTTTTCATACATTTTTTTGTCCTTTTTGGAAGGAAATCACTGCATAGCCTGCTTTAAGGAGTGAAGAGTTATGCTTACCTCCTGAGGGTGGATTCTCAAAGTCTAAATTCCAGGAACAATGGCACTTTTTGATGAGATGATTACCACATTATCTGTCCTCTACAATCAGTGTCATTTTCTACTGCTAAGAGTAAAGTATCTCATTTCATCCAGTAAAATAAACCTGGTTCTCATGTTTTATTACTTTTTCAAGATGCAATATAAAATCTGTGGATGTTTTAAAGGAGAAGCAAGTATCTTGTGGTATAGAATTGTACTGCCATTGTGAGAGGCTTCGTGAGAGAAGGAACCTGCTATTATACTCCAACCCTAAGGAGGAAAATGTGGTCTGCTAATAATGATAAAGACAGGGACAATTTCAATCTCCAAAAGCAAAAACACTGAAACTATCTCTTCTCTGTTTCCAGAGTTGTTTCATTGAGCTTTCTGATGTCAGTGACAGTTTATTTTCTGAAATGTAATAACTGTATATACAGTCAGGACAACTCATTATTAATCTGATCTGGGACTGGTCATGACCCACCAAATGGGACTCCTTACCTGTATATTTAGAATGTGGTCCAGATGTTTGGTAAAAGCTAAGTCAAGTAAACTCAAGTTATAGATCTTAGGAGCTTACTGTATTGGAGGAGAGGGAGAAATTAATCCAAATAAATGTTTTGAGACAAAAAAAGAAGACGCATCACATAGCAAATTGGTCATAAAAGGACAAACCTCAATGGATATAGCAACGTATTTTTAAAGTTATTCTGCATTTCCTAGACTGGTCAATTAATTCAAAGTGCACTTAAAAGATACAATATGCAGCATTTTATTCTTGAATTACTAGCTAGTTTCTTTATTTCTCAAATGCTATAAATTATAAAATGCATTGATTTAATAATAGCTTTATGAGAGAAGGAGGAAAAGTACATTTCATTTATTTTAAAGAAAAAATTGTGAAATTTGAGAAAATACGAAAACTATTTTAGATTGTCACAAATTTTTTTATTCCTGCATATGTCCTAATAGGAGCATTGATTGTTTAATGATGAATATGTAACTTCTAGGGAATAGTCAATATTGTTATTATTAAATTGTTGTTTTAAAATTTACACCATTTCCTCATACACATAGGCAAGTATACACAAATCGTGATCGTGAATAAATGATATCCAAAATAAAATAAAATTATATTTTAATGATTAAAAATACCTTTTGAAATTTTTGATATAATTTTGATATTTTTTATTTTATAGCTTCTGAAATAATATTTTTACCTATTCTAGATTTTTTAGTGAGTGTTAATGTAGTTTATTTTATACTTAGTAAAATATTCCCCTTTAAAGTGTTACAGTTTAAAATGTACACAATTGACAAGTGTACACATTTGTGTGACAAACACTATAATTAAGATAAAGAACTTCTCAATCACCCTGTGAACATTCATGTACAAGCCTTGTGTGGATATAAGTTTTCATTTCTCCTGGGTAAATACTTAGAAGTAAAATTGAGGGATCAGTTAAATCTAATGTAATCATTAACATGGTTGGAATCTAACACACCATTTTGCTATTTCTATTGCCTCATCTATTCTTTGTTACTTTTTCCTCGTTACTTAACTTCTTTATGGTTAACAAATATTTTTATGATTTTCTTTTATCTCTACTGGCTGATATAGGGCTTAAAAGATACCTCTTAATTTATCGTAATCTAATTTCAAATAATACTACACCACTTCACATATAGTCATAAGAACTTTATACCATTTTACGTCCATATTTCCCCTCTCATGTTTTATGCTATTGCTTTAATCATTTTACTTCTATGCTTGTCATGAACTGTGCAATACATTGTTACTCTTTTTCTTTAAACAATTTTCTTTTGAAGAAATTAAAAATGACACAAACTATATTTTATCTTTATCCTCATTTTTACTGTTTCCAGGGATTTTCATTTCTGTTTGGATCCAAATTTCCATCCACTATCATGATCCTCTACCTGAGGAATTTTCTTAATGTTTCGTGTAGTGCAAGTCTGCTTGTTTATCCACAGTTTCCCATTAGAAAACTTCTGTAAGTTTTCCTTGTTCTTCTGTAGGTGAAGTTCCTCAGTGCTTTGTCTTTTTATCTTTGGTTTCCTGGAGTTTTCCTACGTTGTGACTAGTTGTGGAGGGTTTTTTTTTGGAGGGGATGGGGGATGTTTCTGCGTTTCTTTGATCTGTGGTTTAGCTTCTTCATTAACTTTCACTATCTCTTCGCTTCTCTTTTTCCTCTCCTTTCCTCTCCTTCTAAAATTCCAATTCCAATTATGTTAGACAATTTGATGTCCCACAGCCTTTGAATGCTCTATTTTTTCATGTTATTTTTTCCTATAATCCAGTATGAAAATTTCTGTTACTAATTCAAATTCACTAATTCCTTTTTTGTGCCCAACCTGCTGATAATTACATGGAATAAGTTCTTCTTCTCTGGAACTGTTTATTTTTTAATTTATAGTATTTCTATTTAATTATTTTTTAGTCTCCAACTTTTTGCTGAAATTCCCTATCTAGTCATACATGTTGAACTATATACTTTCCACTCTGTCTTTTAACATAATAAGCATAGTTATTTTAAAGTCCCTGTTGGATGGCTCCAACATTTTGGATTTCTCTAAATTTTGTTCTGTTGTTTTCTTTAACTCACACTTTATTTTTTAACTTTGCTTTTATTGTGTTTCTCACTTTTTAATTGAATATAAGACATTGTATAGAATAAAATGGTAGAGACTGAGGTAAATTTTGTTTATACCCTCAAACTGGCCCATCTCTTCTTCTCTAAGACCATTCGTGTGGAAGGTTGATTCAGCCTGGTTGGTTGAGCTGAGCTTGGTTCTGTGGTTATTCTCCTCACTGGCAGTGCACCCAGGCTTCAAGTTCCTGCAGCAGGGGACTGCTGCTCTTCGTGCTTGGTGTTGGGCTCAGGTGACAGAGGGATTTTCTCTGTGTTTCCGCTCCATCATCAGCTTTCAGAAGCCACTTCTGATCCGCCCTCATTCTCGGAAAGCCCTGTGCACTCAGGGGGTAGGAACCAAGCATTCTTAGATGCCTTTTGCTTACACGCCTCTTCCAGAAGCAGTAGTCTTTGCTGGCGCTGGAAGCTGGAGGGTCATCTCCCTTTACCATAGGCTTTGACTTCACATAGAGAAGGGTCTGAGGAGGTGGGTGATATTTCTTAGCTGCCCCCAGCAGCCACTGATCATCACTGGGATGTCTGCGCCATCCAGGGGGAAGTCTCCCCAGCCCCCTGCCCTGTCCTCCTCCAGAGCACCTGGTGGAAGCATGAGAAAGAGTGAAAGTGAGTGTAGACTCCTCTCACACCCCAGCTCCCAGTTATTCTAGGCTGTTGTCGGGCCAACACGTGGCTTTTAAGAATCTGTTAAAACTTTGTAGCTGCTTTCTTCTTACCCTCTTTTACAAGGGCCACCCACTTCTCCCACACTCCGCTAAAGGCAAAACAGTTCGTGCGCCCTTAATTTCCTTGGACAGTCTGAGCAGCCTTCATCATTCGGAACACTTGGCTGCTCTCTGATGGGTTCAAGGAAGGTTATCTTCTAGAGATTTTCTGACCTTTTCTCATTGTTAGGATTGAAGTGGCATTCCCTTGAAGCTTTTGACATACAGGGTGGAAACACAACCCCTGATCTGTTTTGTCCTCATTCTAGCTATTTTCAGTGATGAAACACAGAAGCCTTAGTCCCCACATGGAGATTACTATTTTAAGGTTTCTTCTAATTTTAAGGTTCTTAAACCACAGACTCCTAGAGAAATGGTTGTTTTGAAACTTCAGAGGAGAGCTACAGGGAGCATTTATTTCATAGTAACTAGGGAGAAGAGTAGTCCTCTGATATATAAAATGATATTTAATCATGTCATTTCTAAGTCACAAAAATACCACACTACTCTGACTCAGTTGCCATGGGAAAGTATCATAAAGTTGTAACCAGTTTAAAAAGATGCATTTAATATATAAAAATATGAACTATACTTATTTTTCACTTACTGTACTCACTATACACCCCCTGACAGTGTCCTACTTTCTAGCCCCTGAAGAAATTGTCAGGTCTCTTAGTCTTTGAGGATCCCTCCTAGTTTTCGTTAAGTTCACTAGCCAACAATCAGTCTATAACTCCAAGTTCATTGATTGTTCAGTTTCTCTGCTCTCCCCAACTTGGGTCTACTTTGGGCTTGAAAATCGTGTGTGGAGAATCCCTCCTTTTCCCTTTCCCCCTCCACCTTGTGGTTTTTGGGGACCCCTTCACGGCCAGGGTGAAGGAAAGAGGAGGTTAAAGCAGCGGTGTTGGTAAATGTTCAACAGCCAGTTCTCCAAAGAATAAGAGATATCTTGATCCGTAGTGCTTGCTGATGTCCTTGGTAGAAAGGCTCCTGTGATAGCTGATTTGATGCTACCAGCATACGCATCACTGAGCACAGAGATGAGAAGAGATGCACACGGGCAGCTTTTCTGAGTGCCATCACTCTCCTGGGCTGGAGGGAAGGCAACGTGCTCCTTGTCTAGGGCAGATGTAGTCTACTGCTGGTGCACTGAGCATGGAAGTAACCTGGTTTTCAAGCTTGTGTGGTTCACCTGAGGTTCCTTCCTTCTGCAGCTTCAGCGATGGCTCTTTCCCGCTGAAGACTCTCCTGTCCCAGGCTTCAGTTTTTGCGCCCTCTTGCCCCTCAGGTGGTACAAACAAGCAGGATTTTTCCATAGGGTCTATATATAAGCCCTGAAAAACATGTCTGTTTGGTGGAAGGGCAGCTCTCTCACAGCGATACCCTCCTTATTCAACCTTCCCACTACAGCTGGCCAGTCACAGTGTCTCATATTTAGTCTTTTCAGGCAAGAGTCAAATACCAGTCCTTAAATAAAAATAAAATAAACAGCAGGCAGTCCTCACATTGCTTTTCCATGTTGGCGGCTTCGTACACGCCAAGACAGAAAGGGTCATAATTTAACAATCAAAGTCCTATCATTCTACGATATTTCAGTTTAAATGTATAGAGAATAAGAGGTAACTGAAATATCTATAAATAAGAAAACATAAGCAGTTTGTGTAGAGATATAATCCAGAAAATATTTTGAAAGCAATAACTTTGGAATGCGAAGCCCACATACTGTGCTATCCCTTGCTAACAAAGTGGTTCTGCAGACATTAAGTGAGCAATAATTGCCTTAAATTGTGAAGTTTTTTATTTTTTACTTCAGTTAAAGACAGGGTGGTAAAATGTGGAGCTCAGTGGGGTAGCCTGAGAAATCTCAAGGTCTGTATATTAATGGAAACCCCACCATAAATGGATTTGCAGTGTTGCCCAAAGCAAGATGTTGTCTCTCATTTGTTTCATTTTTCTCATTTATAAAACGAAGGTAACTGAAGAGAATTCATCACAGGATCACCTTAGATATTAAACAGGAAAATGAAAATTTGTTATTTCCTCCACATTCATTCTTTGTGTCTGGCTCTCATTTTTCTCTCTCCTTCATTTCTCTACTAAGCTGGTCTTCACCCAGTTTGTTTCTACACTGTTACTTTCCATCGGTGTTTCAGTCCCATCGCCGCCTGCCTTTCCTTCCCAACCCCTATGGGACTCCCTCTCTCAGCACACAGCCCGGTATCCTCTCTGCCTTCATCCTCCACCTGTCAAGGTACTTGACACATGATGTTTTCCTGATGCTTCCTCCTTTGCTTCTGCATGATCTCCTATTTCACTCCTTTGTGAAAAATCACTCATTTAGTGATTTCCCCTCTTCTGCCTTATTTACTGGATTTTTCTGTCTCACTTTCTTCATCTCTAAAATTAAAATACTAGTAGTATTTTATTCAGAGGATGTTGCTTGAAAACTCAGTGTATTGCTCTTTGGAAAGATCTGAGAACATGCCTTTTATAGAGCAGGAGCAATGTACCTGTTACTTATTAATGTATTTATCAAGATGAGTGAAAAAAAAAAGTTATGTAATAATAGATAACATTAATTGTTTGTTTATTATGTTCCAGGCACAGTTGCAGGGTCTTCAAAGAAAATGACTCAGAAATAATATAAGCTATATATTGTTATATATACAGGGTCAGAAAAATGCCCAATTATCCCAATTTTACAGAAGAGTGAAGAGGTAAGTGACTCTCACCCAATGATGAGAAAGCTTGCGTTTGCACCTAAATCTGCCTGCCTTCAAATCCCGTGCTCTTTCACGAGCTCAGCTTTCACAGGTAATGCCCATGGCTATGTCTTTTTTCTGCCTGTAAATATTTTACATTCCCTTCTGTGTTCACTGCCTCGTTGTGACATCACCAGATGCACAGTTACCGTATCTAGAAATATCCATGACTTTTCAATCTCCCTCTACACTCCACATTCATTTAATCAGTGGCTCTTATTCGTCTTATCTCTGTATTTTCCTTTTATTCCATCCTCTCCCCTCCAGATCTCTGCTGCTCTGCCACTCAGACCCTCATCATCTCCTGCACATTAAATGAGCAACTCTGTCCTTCCAACCCATCCTCCCAAACTACCACCAGAATATCTTTTATAAAATACAGGTCTGTTCATATAATTCTTCCTCATTCTGTATAAAAATCTGAAATTGTTCCCTACCGTTTTCAGAATGAACTCACAAACAGCCTAATAAGTACAGATAATTCATAAACTGGTAAATGATAGACAGATAAGGTTATGGACTGAACATCGTGTCCCTTTAAAATTTGTATGTTAAAGCCCTATTCCCCAGCGATAGTAATTGGAGGTGGTGATTTTAGGATATAATTAGGATTAGGTGAGGTCATGAGGGTGGTGCCACCATGATGGATTCATGCCCTTTTAAGAAGAGGAAGAGAGACCAGAGTGCTCTCTCTCTCTCTCTCTCTTTTTCCATGTGAAGACAGTGAGAAGGGGGCTGTCTGCACACCAGGAAGAGAGCTCCCATCAGTTTCCAGAACTGTGAGAAATAAATTTCTGTTGGTGAAGCCACCCAGCCCATGATATTTTGTTATGGCAGCTCAAGCAGTCTAAGACAGAGAGGAAGAAAGATAGAGAGAAAGAAAGAAAGAGACATTTCTTGATGACACATATGTACACAAAAATAAGCAAATTCTTCCAAAACAAGAAAATTATCTTTTGCCACTATAAACTACCTTATGATCTTTCTTATCTTAAATTCCTCTTTAGCTTTCTTTCCCTTCCAAGAAAAATTCCAATTGCGTCTCAAAATTTAACTCTAAACTGCCTTCACTTTTTCTGCAGGACTTTGTCCATATCAGTAGCAGCAGCTATCATATTGCATGTTTTATTTATGGACCCTCATGCCATAGAGCAGTTCGGCCTTTTTCATCACTGGGACTCCAGTCCTTAGCATACCGACTGGTGTACAGTAGACAATAAATATGGGCTGAGTTCATTTCTAGTGTCCCTTGTGAGCTGTTTTTTTGTATTAGGTGCCAAAGGAGGAAAAAACAGAGAAGAAAAGACATGTAAAGGAAGGGTCCTTGCTTTCACACGGCTTACCAGCTACCTAGCGCTACACAATGAATAAGTGCTCTTCAGATGTAAGACCATCGGAAAAGCAGCATTGTGTGACTAGTAACACTGTTCATAATCAAAGAGGTCTATGTGCCCTCTTTTACAATGACCCATTCTGTTCCATCCCAGTTCCTAGAGATGATAGAGTGCTGTGTCAAAGGAAGGAAATGCTCCCTCACAGAGAAGTTGCTGTCAGCGAACTGTCTGTCATTTTCTCCACGTGTGCTTTTACAAAGCATTGTTTTCGTATACGAGGATTGCTCCCTCTGAAGAAGTCTATAACACTACTCGTGCACATGTTCACACGTGTGTGCACACACATTGACGCACCCTCTAACACTACACACTCACATGTGTGCACACAGGCAACCACAAAAAGTGACCTCTCTCTCTCACACACACACACACACACACACGCGCGCACATTCACACCTGGCTACTGAATCCTTGTGGAAATGAGTCTCCTGTCCCTGGACACACTGTGAACTTAGCATTAATTCGTCCTTCAACTGGAAGAAGGCAAACCTCAGTTTATAAAATAGATTGAAGAAATGTGTGGTGAATTTTCTTGATTTTCTAACATTTCTCTCTCAAAGAGGTGAAATATTTCCATTCACATGCAAACTGTTATTTTCAGGAGAAATTTCTGTTTTCACACAGAGACACTGACTCATCTCCTTCAGGTGGGAGTTTATGTTTAGCAAGACGCTTTCCAGGGGCAGATGGGCTCCATGAAGCTGTTTCTCAGTAATATCATCGGCAAGAAAATGTTAGCATTAAAATGACCTGAGTAGTAAACACTATGTGGTTAAGTGCTAGTTGTCCAAATATTTTAAAGCAGTCTCAGTAAGAACCACTAAGGAAGAGAACGCCCCTACGTGCAGGCCTAAATAAGATCTCCTTTATCCCTGTTACTGCCTGTCATGGAAGTGCTCAAAGGGCCTACACATTGGAGGATGCTCCGAAGTACTGATGTACAGTTAAAAATTGTTAGAGCTGTGCTACACGTCCTTCAGACTCTATCTATGAAGTTGGCAGTACCAGACCCAGAGGCCCACTGCTGGTCCATATAGAACTTTAGGCAACTTAGGGAAAGGCTCATTTTCCTCTGGATCAGGGCTTCTCACCTCAGCCCTTTGGACACTGCAGATCAGATATGTCTTTGTTGGGGGGGACGGTTTGCAGTGGGCTGTCCTATGCATTGTAGGCTGTTATCAGCATCCCTGGCCTCTACCTACTAAATGCTAGTAGTAGCCCTCTCCAATTACAAAAACCAAAAATTGTCTCCAGACACCACTGTTCTTCAATAAATTTATTTATTTATTTTTTTTCTCAGTGTAAGCAATTGAAACAAATACATTTTCAGAAAGAGACACAAGTGTTGTGACCACAGATAGGACTCTTGTATGAATCTAGACTAAACATCAACTTCATTTCTTTTTTTTTTTTTTTGCCTCACTCCCAGTACTTTTTCATAATGATTTTATAATTATTTTCTTATTTTCTCTTTACTGCAAACTGTATATCTATTTTTAGCCTCAAGGGACTAAATTGGTAAACATGATAGTAAAAAGCAGTGCTGTGTCTTTTTGCCTACAATCGTAGAGCAAACCTAAATTTCTTACTCAAATGATATAAAAATGTAAAGTCTTAATATATAAAATAAGTCTTACCAACCAGATCCAATTCTTTTCAATAAAATGCATATTTCTAACAATAAATTCTCACGTACTTTCCAGAGTCAGAGGCCACCAGCTACTGCCTTTAAACATGATTTATTTTTGCTAGGAATTGACCAACAAATGATTATTTCCCAATTCCCTCATTAGATCTCTAAAAAATTCTTACCTCTTCCATAATAAAGAGTCTCTAGCTGAAGCTCTGACAACGGTTCTATTTGTGGGAATCCATTCACACAAACGTGGTTAAGTAAATTATAGTACACTCACTAGATTTGAACCACTGAAAACAATGTTTATGAGTCAATGACATTGGAAGATGTAAAAGAAAACCCACAATATTATTTAGTTATCTCTATCTCTCTACATCAGTGTCATCTCTACCTCTATTTATATTGTTTATATTACATTTAGGGAAACCCTGGATATAAATGAAACCAAGCACCAGTCTTGGCACTCAAGAGCTCTCCTAACACACCTCTTCTTACTTCATTTCACTTTCCAACATCTCACTGGTCACTGGTTCACCATACTCTCTTTGTGGCCTTGAAGAGTGACAGTGGTCCAGCTGATGTTTTCATGATCCTTCTCCCCTCCCTTCTCATCCCCCAATCCCTCCCTGTCAAGTGCAATCTCAGAAGTACAGAGCTATTTATAGGTCACTGCTATGGAAATTTAAAAATGTAAAAGCAAAATCACAAAGAACATTTTTATATTTGCATGTCTCATGACAACACAGAGTTTATATCATTAGCTATAATTTTATACGCATGTATGATTCAACCCCATATTTCAGAAACAAAATGTATAATATCAATAGTGAGGTAGACATTATTTAGAGATACCAGTGAAGTCTTGTTTTGCCACAGTATCTAACACTATTTAGACATACACAGAGAAAGTCAATAAGAGTCTGTGAGAGATTTCTTTTTAATTAATTTTGATTAAATATTCAGCGAAACCCAGTTATATTTCCCAGTACACAACTTTTAATGACTCTGTCTAATGCTCATATGATGTCCTCTGTTAAATTGTTTCCCTGTAGCATTTTCTTTTCTCAGTATGTTAGAAAAAAGTTATAGAGAAGAAGCACTTATTGTATTTTAAATTTATGCTCACTGCTGAGTGGATACCCAAAGGGCATTTGATAAATGCCCTTTCATAAATCAAAAAATAAATCAGGGGACAAAGATTGCTCAACGGCCTATCAGACTCATGTGGACCTCATTGCTCCATGCCCCATAATCTGCACAGCTCTGACACTGTAAATTGGAACTTAAGGACCATCTAGTGCTTATTATACAGTATCTCCTTCATTAATTATTTATCCATGTCAGAGGACTTTTACTAGGAATATTTAAAGATGAGACCCATGGAGGAATGTTGATATTTGCTTCGGTGGATTTGTGGATTTACAGCTGGTTGAATATCATGCATTAGTTTGTGGGATAGGAGGTCTTTGTGTTTTCTCAACTTTTATCAATGATATAGAAGACAACAAATATGCGTGTTGTGCAGGCAACTTATAAAATGGTTATTAAACAAATCACAAGTTCAGTGATTTTAGAACCATTCATAATGGTTCTAAAGCAAAATGGCCTTGAAATCAGAAAGATCTCCCAATCCTAGCTCAGAAATTTAATAATCATGTGACTTGGTCATTTTACTTAATCTCTCCCTTCCAGAGCATATTCGCATAGAAAACTGAACTATCTCTTCTTACATAGAAGGGCTCCTGGATGGGGAAAACAAAGTTGTAAAGTTTCCGAGGTAGAGGTAGAACCACTCTGGGAAAACCCAAACAGCATTTCTATTCCCAATACGCAAACATACCACTTTTGGATAATCTTGATCGTGAATATATAGAGATTGGAAAGGAAAAAGTAAAATGGTCTTTATTCACAGATAATGTGTATGTATAAGTACAATATCCAAAGGAATTTACAAAAAAAACAAAAACAAAACTAGTAAGTGAATTTTTCAAGGTAACGAAATACGAGATCATATACAAATGTCAGTTTATACAAAAGTCAGTTGTAATTTTACGTGTAAGCAGTGGACAATTGGAAAAGAAAATTTAAAAGCAATACTATCTGTAATAATACCAAAGACTTAAAATGAATAAGAATAAATCCATCAAAAGATATTCAAGATCTTTTCGAAAAACTTACAGAATTTTGTTGAGCAAAATTAAAGAAATCCTAAATCAAGAGAGATATGTACTATGATTATAGGTTAGAGAAGTCAATATAGGGAATGATTTGCACTAACTGATTTCAAGACATTATAAAGTGACAGGTACCAAGACAGTGTGGGATTTGAATGAGGATAGACAAATATATTATGAAACAGAACCAACAGTCCACAACTATACTAACATTTAAATGGAAAACTGATTTTCAATTAAAAAAATCATACAATTAATAGGGAAAGAAAGGTTTCTTCAGCAAAAGGCCGTGAAACAACTTTATGTCCAAATTGGGGGAGGATGCCTCAAATTCTAATTTACACTATTTTTTCTCTCAGTGTAAATAATCAAAATAAGTACATTTGCAGAAAGAGACAAAGTGTCGTGACTACAGGCAAGACTCTGATGTGATTATAGACCACACATCAACAATTTCTATTTTTTTGCACCACTTACAGTATTTTTCACTATGGCTTCATAGACATTTTCTTATTCTATCTGCAAACTGTATATCCTTTCATTTTTAGTCTCAGGGACTAATTTGATAAACATGATGTGGAGAGCAGTGATGTGTCTTTTTTATGTACAATTAGGTTGTATTCTCTACAGTTGTAGAACAAACTAAATTTTCTATTAAAAGGATGTAAAAATATGAAGCTTAAAATACAAAGTAAATCTTATTTCATCAACCTGATTCAAGTCTTTCAAGTAAAATATGTATTTCTAACAATGAATTCTCCCGTACTTTTCAAAGTCAGAGACCACAGTCACTGCCTTTAAATGTGATTTTTTTTGGGGGGGGGGGTTAGGAATTTACCAGTAAATAATAATTTTTGATATATGAGAAAAATTGAGCTTGATCATAGATTTAAGTGTAAAAGCTAAAACTATACACGTAAAAGCTAACTAAATTTATCTCTGTTGAATATGAATTTACGCATATTACCCCCTGAACATTTACAGAGTGTGTTAACACTACAAATATATATACACTGAAGTGTTTTCCTATGTCTATTTTTAACTGCTTAAACTTAAATATTATTAAAATTATTTAAAATTGCACTAAATACTACTTAGCAATTAAAAATGAATAAAACATTGATACCTGCTACAACATAGATGAACCTCAATGTAAGTGAAAGAAGCCAGACACAAAGGACTATATATGTGAATACATTCTCTGTTCTTACGTGACAAGTGACCATACACTTAGCAGCTGACACAACACTCCTCCTCCACTTGTGGGCTAGGGGTCTGGACACAGCTAGCTGGATCTTCTGCGAAGAAGTCAAGGTGTCAGCCAGACTGAGCACTAATCTGGAGACTCTGGGGAAGAGTCTGGTTTCAAGCTCATTCAAGTTGCTGGCAGGACCCAGCTCCTTGCTGCTGTGACACAGAGCTCCTCATTTCCTTGCTGGCTGTCAGCTCCCAGAGGCTGCTGGCTGTCAGCTCCCAGAGGCTGCTGTCCTGTCCCCGCATGGGGCCGCCTCCATTTCCAAAGCCAGCAAAGGCTCATCAGATTCTCGTAGGGCTTCGCATCTCTTCTCTGTCTTTCCCTCTGCTCCAACCAGAGAAAACTCTCTGTGTTGAAAGCACTAATATGATTAGGCCCCCATGAATAATCTCTCTTTTGTCATATAAAGTATCAGTGTCCATCATTATAGTACAAGGGGAGAGAGGTCATGAAGAGCGCTTTAAATTCTGCTTATCACAATATTGTATGATTCTATTTATATGAATGTCCAAAAACGCAAATCCGCAGATATAGAAAGTAGATTAGTAGTTACACGGTGCTGGAAGTAGGAATGGGAATGACTGCAAAATGGCCTGAGAGATGGTCTTGGGGTGATGGAAATGTTCTAGAACTGGATTGTGGTGATGGAGGCACTAAAAATAACTAAATACATTTAAAATGAGTAAATCTATGGTACATAAATTGCACACCGACAGAGTTCTTTAAAATACTTAATATATTAACTGTTAAGTGTAATATATACAAATATGTAAATAAGCATGTACATTATGCATATGTTAGTTTAGCTAGTTAGGTAGGTAGTAGGTAGGTACCTTGGGATAAAGACTTCTTAGAAAACACAGAAAAAGAAATAGCCATAAAACAATATTTGTAAATTGGACTTCAACAACATGAAAAAGAAAAAAGAATTAAAACACATCTGCTCAATAAAAGCCACTGGTAAATAATTAACAGGAAGGCCATCGGCTGTAAGAAAATAGTTTTATTCCATGTATCTGACAAATGACCTACATCTAGAATATTAAAAACTTCCATAACTCAACAATAAAAAGACAAAAAAAACTCAATTAAAAGTTGGCAAATGATTTGAACAAATACTTAACAAAAGAAGAAATATGAGTTGCCAGTAAGCAAATAAAAGGGTACACAGCATCATTAGTCATCAAAGAAATGCAAACCATGCCCACAGTATAAAAACTATGCCTAGAATAATGTCAAACCCACTAGAATGGCTAAAATTAAAAAAAAAAAAAAAAACTACTGACAATAGTTAGTTGACAAGGATGTATAGAAGCAGAAACTTTCGTACGTTGCTAGCAGGAATTGAAAACACCACTGCAATTTTGAAGTTAAACATATACCTACTGACTTATCAGTAATATCATTCTTAAGTATCTACACAAGAAATTTTATTTATACCCTCAAAACTTTGTCCAATATCATTCATCATAATTTTATTCATAATAATTAAACCCTGGAAACAACCTAAATGTACAGCAGAAAAATGGGAAGCATCGTGTGCTACATTAATACAATGAAATGCAACAATGAAAATAAATGAATTACCACTATCCATCAAAAATAAATAAAACTCATAAGTATACCCTTGAATTGAAGAAGCCAGGCACAGAATGAATCCATTTCTATGAAGTTTTAAAAGAGGCAAAAAATAATTTATGGTAACAGAACCCAGCATAGAGTTTATCTAGAGAGTGTTGCTTGGACAGGGCACCATGAGAACTCCTGAGGTGTTGGCTACAAGACTGCATTCACCACGTGATCATTTATTTAGCTGCATTTTTATGATCTGTGCACTGTCCTTAGTGTATGTTAACCTTCCAAAAAAAACTTTGAGAAAAGTGTGAGTAAAATGAATGAGAAGATAAAACCAAAAACTGGGAAAAATATTTGCAAAAGACACATTTGATAAAGGACTGTTGTCCAAAATGTACAAAAAAATTTTAAACTCATCAATAAAAAATACAACAACTGGATTGAAAAATGAGTGAAACACCTGAACGACACCTCACCATCAGGGAAATGCAAATTGAAACAATAATGAGGGCCAAAATTAGAAGGGCCAAAATCTGGAACACTGACAACACCAAGAGTTGAAGACGACGTGGAGTGACAAAAACTATCATTCATTGATGGTAGGAGTGTGCAGCCACTTTGGAAGATGGTCTATCAGTTCTTACAAAACCAAGCATACTTTTCCCATACGATCCAACAATCATGCTCCTTGGTATTTACTCATGAACTGAAAACTTGTGTCCACCCAAAAACCTGCGCACAAATGCTTAGAACAACTTTATTCATAACTGCCCAAACCTGGAGGAACCAAAACATCTTTCAGTGGGTAAATGGATAAACAAATTATGGTCCATCCAGACAGTGGAATATTCTTCAACACTAAGAAGAAATGAGCCATGAAACCATGAAAAGATGTGGAGGAGACTTAAATGTATATGACTAAGTGAAAGAAGCTAGTCTGAAAAAGTTAGCTACTATATGATTCCAACTACATGATGTTCTGAAAAAGGCAAAACTATGGAGAGAGTAAAAAGATCAGTGGTTGTCAGGGGCTAAGAGGGAGGGGATAAATAGGTGGAACACAGAGGATTTTTCAGGCAGTGAAACTATTCTGTATGATGCTATCATGGTAAATACATGTTGTTATACCTTTGTCCAAGCCCATAGAATGTACAAAACAAAGAATGATCTCTAATGTAAAGCAGAGACTTTGGGTGATAACTATGTGTCAATGTTGAGTCATCTTTTGTGACAAACATACCATTTGGGGATGGCAGGGGAGGTTGTGTGTGTCCTGGGGTGGGACAGGGAACTCCCTGTACTTTCCACTCAAGTTTGCTATGAACCTAAAATTTCTATAGAAAATAAAATCTTTAAAAAAAAAAAAGAAGTGCAAGGAAAGGACTAAAGACATAACATGGGAAAGGCTGCCAATGACTGAAAATGTGACAATTTGAGTACTTTCAAAATGACTGTAATACATTGAGACACAAAGAATACATAAAATCCATAAATGGAATGTTATTACTTGAAGGGGAGTAAGAGAGAAAAAGCTAGAGAGAAGAAAAAAGAAAAACAGTGGAGGAAGCACCAAAGGCACTGTTTGCCATTGACAGAAACTAGGACATCATTCTAGTTTGGGTCTTGCACAAAAGAGACCCTGGAACAAGGATTTGTGTGTATGCAGTTTATTTGGAAAATAATCCTGGAAACACCAGCAAAAGAGTGGGGAGGTCAGATGGAGAAAGGAGGAAAGCTTGAGAAAATGTGTAGAGTGCTTGTTATTAGCTAACTGTCACAGTGCTGAACTGGGGCTTGATCCTCATGGAAGATTCTGGAAGCCAGTGTAGAACAAACATGTCAGAGATATCTCACCTGGGAGAGAAGGATCTTGGGTCTTTTTTCACCTATTCCTGTCAGGTATTGGTTAAAGCAGAAAGGAGGAAGGGGGTTGGCAGCATTAATTCCCTCTGGTCTGCTATGGTTACAGGCAAAGTGAGGTCTGGTCACCAGAGAGAGTTGTCAGACAAAGAGCTGCAGTTTCTGTTGGTAGGAGGTAAGAGGAGTTTGTGCTGAAATGCTAAACCTACGGGAATGTGGGCAGGGAATCACAGCGCTGCTATAGGCACCAACTTCACACTCTGAAAGTTGCCAGATAAAGGAAATGAATTAAACATATGTGTCATTCTTGTATGAAATGTACTTCAGTGTAATCAAAGAATTCTAGCTCATGAGAGATATTTTTAGAGAAAAATTCCAACTAATAACTATAGAAATGAGAGAATAAAGAAATAACCATTTTGTTGGATAATCAACAAGCACCTGCTGTACAGCACAGGGAACTCTGCTCAATGCTATGTGGCAGCCTGGATGGGGGGGGAGTTTGGGAGAGAATGGATACATCTATATGTATGGCTGAGTCCCTTTGCTGTGCACCTGAAACTATCACAACATTGTTAATCAACTATACCCCGGTATAAAATAAAAAGTTAAAAAAATTATCCGTTTTGCAACATTTAAATTAAATAATTAATTCAGGCAAAGATCATCACCTGATAAAAGAAGGCAAACTTTTCAACGGAAGGTTTAGGCTGCCACCACCGAACACAATGGTCCTTCTTGGCATCAGTAGGAGTGGGACACCAGGCAGGCTGTGATGCTATCAAAGTATACAGCACCACCCAAGAGGGGTTCTGTCCTCTGATAAATTAACTTTTAATCTAACAAATCCCTTAGAGCTTGCTTTAAGTTTACAGGCAATCCAGAAAATGGGGGATCAAGTTAAATGACTACATGAAGTTATCAATAAATCAAGAAACTGTTACTTTCTACAAGGTAATTGACCCAGTTACTTCAAGTCAATGGCGTGAAAACAAAAATGATGGGGTGACTGCATTGTATTTAAAAAGACCTAAGAGATTGAACAAACACATGTAATGGATGAACTTTCTGAACTCTGCTTCAAATAAACCAGTTGTAAAATCCTATTTCTGAGATAATCAGAGGAACTCAAGTGTGAAATGAATACTAAATGTTACCAGGAATTATCGTTATTTTTGATAAGTGTGATAAAAGCATTATGGCTCAGTAAGAAAAGGTTCATATTTTTAAGAGGTACGTACTAATCATATAGCAGCAAAATCATAAATAATCTGGAAATTTGCTTTAAAATATTTCAGTAATGCGTGTGTGTGTGTGTATGTGTGTATATGTGAGAGAGACAGAGAGACACCAGGCATGGCTAAATCTGGGACGGGTCCTCTATAAGAGATGCAGCTTTAGAAGAGGAACCAAAAGACAAAGTAACGTTATAATTATACCAAGTTAGTGTTCATCTACAAGGTGTTCCTGGCATCATCAAGGCATATCTGGATGAAACATCCCCTAAATGTGCTGGACTCTATCCTGGGCCTTCATCTTCAACCAAAGGAGGAATTCTGCAGACAAACAGCTGGCTTCTCTCTTAGGGCATCTGTAATACAGCTAAACCATATGTTCAGTTTGTTGCTCTAAGACTCTCAGTAAGTACTGGTTACTATTAGATATTCTTTTTTGTTTCTTTTTTTGTTTGTTTGTTTGCATTATCCATTATCCATTTATTGGCTCCATTTCCTTGACTCCATTTCCTTGACTAACCACTCCCCTTTCTTTTCATTAGCCATAATTTTTTTTTTTACACAGAGCCAAGGTACAACCTGATATAAGACCTCAGATTTAGAAAGAGGACCAACTCATAGAACTGGCACCTATAAGAGTCTGGCCAGTGTTACCATTTGTCTATTCCCAATCACATGTAGTAGCACTGGATAAGTACAAGCTTTTATGACTATCTATTACCCTGGGTTAGAAAGAGGCAGAAATGGTTAGTTACCGACCCCTGCTGCTGAGCGGAAGTATCTCTTGGTCTCATCTCCCTGCATCTATACAATTGATTGGTTATATAAACAAGGATCACCCTCTGATCCAAAGAAATATGTATCCAACTACCTTTTTGTGTCATGTCCCTCATTTCCTGCCTAGTGGACCTGGCAGCCTAGGGCCTTTACTCAGTTACTTCATTTTTCCCAGAGTAGCAGAAAAGAAGCCAAGGTACTGAATTCTTGGCTGACTTCCCATCTGTCTGACCAGGGATATTGCCCCGTCTCTGGATCTGCTAGCCTCTAGCTCCTTGGATAAATAGTATTAAGCAATATGTATGTTAATTAATTTGAAAAGCAGTATGCCAGGACAGTTTTTATTTTAAAAATGATCAAAATAGATTATAAATTTTAAAAGAAAATTTACCTCAATTAAGTGATCAAAGTCAACACCAATAGTGATGGCATGCTAATACGTTGTGATGAGAATGAGGCTTTACCTCTGGGGTCTTCCTCCCAAAGACACAAAACTCCAGTCTAATCATGAGAAAAACATGAGACAAAGCCCAATCGGGGGACATTCTACAAAATATTTGACCAGTACTATTCAAAACTGTTAAGGTCATCGAAAACAGCATCATAAGAAACAGTCACAGTCAAGGGGATAAGTATAAGAGTATATAAATTATATATGTTTAGCATTAATATTTTTAGTATAAGTATTATAACCGAGCAGGACCCTATGAGGCCTTCCCAGAATAGACCTCCACCCATGTCCTCCACCTGCCTTTTGTCTATAGAAAAACTTTAGTCAAAGAATAAATTTAATCAGAAAATGCAGAAAGAAAGGAAAACAATCAAGCAAGACAAAATAATAATACTTTAGCCATTAAACAAAGTCAAGGACCTTTAATTCCTCCTCAAGGGCTATAAATAATATTCTGAGCCATGACCTTTGAGGTGTTTTGCAGATACTGAAACCCGCACCAGATGGAAGAAATTAACTATATGCTGCCCACAAGCAGGTAGACCCCAGACTAGTTGGAACTAGAAGGTTGATGATGCTGACTCGCAATTACCTCACCTCCAACCAATCAGAAGAATGTTCATTAGCTGGTCACGCCCTGCTCCTTGAACACTGTAAGACTCCTCACTACCCGCTCCAGGACAGCACACAGAATTTTGAGGGCATTAGCCTGCTGTGGCCCCCTTTGCCTGGCAAAGCAATAAAGCTATTTCTTTCTACTTCACTCAAAACTCTGTCTCCAAGATTTAATCCAGCCCCGGTGCACAGAGGCTGAATTTTGGTAACAGTATTCCAAATACTAAATTGGATAACTTGGACTCAACAGCTATTTGTCGTTTGTCTGAAATTCAAATTTACCTAGGTATCCTGTATTTTTATTTGCTAAATATAGCAACGTTAATAACAATGCCACTCAACAAGTCTCTGTAATCTAGACTCTGATACCTCTCTGATTTATACAGAACTCCATGCCCAGTCAAATTGCAGCTGTGACCTTTTGATAAATTTAGTGTTCTCAGATGATTAATTACCAGACATGGGCCTTGGTTATAATTTTTTTGGACATGACACCTAAAGAACAAGCAACAAAATCAAAAATAAACAAGTGGGACAATATGGAACTAGAAAGCTTCTGCACAACAAAAGAATACATCAGTAAAGTGAAAAGACAACCTACAGCTTGGGAAAAAATATTTTCAAACTATATATCTGATAAGAGATTAATATCCAAAATATATTTTTAAAATCCCATACAACTCAATAGCAAACAAAACCACCAAATAACCTAATTAAACATGGGCAAAGGACCTGAACAGGTATTTCTTCAAAGATATAGGAAGGGCCAAAGGTACATAAACGATGCTCAACATCAATGGTCATTAGGGAAAAGCAAAATAAAGCCAAAATGAGATATCATCTCACACCTGTTAGAATGGCCATTATCAAAAAGATGAGAGATAATAAATGTTGGCTTGGATGTGGAGAAAAGGGAACCCTTCTACACTGTTGGTGGGATTGTATATTGGTACAGCCACTATGGAAATCAGTATTGAGAATCTTCAAAAAATCAAAACTAGAACTACCAAAAATTCCATTTCTGGGAAAATACCCAAAAGAAACAAAAACACTAACTTGAAAAGATAGCTGCACCCCCAGGATTATTTACAATAGCCAAGACATGGACACAATCTAAGTACCCATCAACAGATGAATGAAGAAGTTGTGGTACGTAGGTACAATGGAATGTTATTCAGCCATAAAAAAATGAGGAATTCTTAGCATTGTGACAGATGGACGGACCTTGAAGGCATTAGGCGAAGTGAAAGAAGTCAGAGGAAGACAAATAGTGCATGATCTCATTTCTATGTGGAATCTAAAACAAACAGAAAAAATTTAAGAAAACAAACTCATAGGAAAAGAGCTCAGACTTGTGGTTACCAGTGGCACAGGGTGGAGGGAGGGGAAATTAGAGAAAGGTGGTCAAAAGGTACAAAGTTCCAGTTATCAGATAAATAAGTACTAGGGATGTCATGTACAACATGATGACAATAGCTAACACTGCTCTGTGATCTTTAGCCAAGGTGTGAAGAGAGTAAATCCTATGAGTTCTCATCACAAGGAGAGTTTTTTTTCCTTTTTTCTTTCTTTTCTTTTTATTGTATCTATATGAGAATATGGGTATTAGCTGGGCCTACTGTGGTAATCATTTCATAATATATGTAAATCAAACCATCATGCTGTAAATGTTAAATTTATACTGTAATGTATGTCAATTATTTCTCAATGAAACTGGAAAAATACTATATACTTTAAGTCAAAATCTGAAAAAAAAGGAATAAAGATGTAAAGTATTATAACAGTGAGTCAGAAGGGAAATGGAATAAACTTACACAGCAAAAGGGGGTCTGAGGATAGGAATGTGAGTTGGGTGTGTTTGGACAGGATTACATATAATGCTATATGAATGGTTCCCCATCTTTACATTGAATTATAGTTTATATTGGCCACATAAACTGGTGAAATAATTCAGCTGAGAACGACCTTTCTCTAAAAACTTTTAACCAACCCAATATAGCTTCTATGTCATCTTGGAAAAAGAACATGATTGCTGGACTTCACGTTGCACTCTGCTTTTCTCTGTGGCAGGATTATGCTTAGACTGAAGGGGAAACTTTGTAGAAATGAACGTGAAGACAAGATGAAATCAGAAAAGAACCATTTTTCTCTGCAACTGCCTGAGGCTACTCACTTACATCTTTAAAATATGCATCAGCTGTTAATGAAAATGCAGGGTCCTGGTGAAGAAACATCAGAATTCAAGGGCACGAGAAGCTGTCGGTTCCATGGCCCAAGAGCCCTATAATATTAACCTCTATGCAAGTTTAAATTGTACTTCTGATATTGAGATTACAGAAAAATGTCTCACAGCATTAAGCATCAGAGAGAGGCTGAGAGTTTCTGCTTTCGGAACACTTCTCAAATGGGTTGCTATATTAGAAACTGAAAAATTTAGTCTTGCAAAAAATATTAAGTAATATTTAGGGTATTACAAATTTAGAAATAGGTATTGTATGTGATCAGATTTTCAATAAAATTTACCATAAGAAGTTTGAGAAATCAAATTGGATGAAAATAAACACAAAGAGATATTTGTGCATGTTCTAACTGTGCTATATTGTACTGATCAAATAATGTGTGCTTACTAAAAAAGGATAAATTAAAATTACCTCTAGTAAGAACCTTTTTATGAGAGATTTCTGTTTGTAGAACGCTAGAGACCTTGTCCTGGAGGGAAGGAGGAAGAGAAAACCTCTCCCTAAAACTAAATTGAAAATGATGATATATATTCAATGAAAAAAAGTTCCCACTGCCCATTTAAGATTTAGAAACATGAAATTCTATTTATCGAAAACCCTCCCATTCCCAGCACTCTTAAACTAAACTTTAAACTTTATAAACTTCTGATGAAGTCATATTCAAATATTCAAGAATAAGATCATGCATGCATATGATCTATGTAAGTATTATATGGCTTTAAAATCAAAGTCAATTTTACTGAGTCAGAATAAACCAGAATATCACTAGAATATTACCTGTACTAGTATCTCTCTCTTTTTCTCAATCTCTTTCCCTCTCTTTCTCTCTCTCGCGCACACGCACACACACACATCCACACTCACATATACATATTTGTATGCATGTGTGTATCTATTTCTATATCTATACATACACAACTGAGTGTATACACTCATGTATATCATATAACAGTTAACATACAGGAACTTAAACACTTGATTCAAAAGGTAACATTCTCAGTAGAACTGCAGCATACACTCAGAGTCATCCAACTTTGTTACTCAGAGTACCAAAGTTACTATCTTTGTTTACAAATTTTTTACTGCTCCTCTGCTAAGTGAAGGCTCTGTGCAGAGTTAAAACTACAAAATCTGGTCCCTGGCTACCCGAAGAACAGTTTAGGGGTGTGTATGAGACAAGCACCTATTTAGACCACAATGCAGTGCATGATGTAAATCCACAAAGTGGTTTTAGCAATGATGTTGAGGAGGAGGACGAGGGGGAAAAAAGACTGAAAAGCACTGGTGGAAATTAAATATTAGGCTTCCAGTTTAAAATAATGGATGGAACACACATATTTTCCCCCCTCCCTCCTAAACTTTACAAATATTACAGTAACAAAGTAAAAGAGGTGTGAACCCAAGCAACAAAGAAAACCAGAGCAGAAACAAAGAGAGTGGTTACTGGATTTGCACAAGGCGGTCAGCACGTGAGGGGCTGGAGACCAGCTGTCTGAGACTTCCAGAGACTTTCAGGATGTCTCAGAGAAAGCGCAAGGCACTGGCGTGAGGGAGCTGGGGGTGGGCTGAAGCCCAGAGGAGGGCAAAGGTGTCCACACAGAGGTGATGGACCCCGGCTCCTTCTCCTACACACACCAGCACCACCAACCTCCAATCCACAAGACTGAAAGTTTATTTTCTGTAAAAACTCGACGTGGGGGGAACATGGATTTGAGAAATGAGGTACGGCAGAGACCTGGGCTGAGATGAGAGGTTGAAAACAGGGAGATTAAATTCTGCAATTGGACTGTGGAGACTTAGAAACCTTTCCCTGACAAACTCCCAGAAGGCTAGCTGCCTGTTTCATGTCACCCACTGACAGAATACTGTAGGGTCCTCTTTGGAGAAACTTAATAGCCACAGACAAATCCCTCCCACATACTGCGTGCTTTCCACACCCTGCCCACCCAGCAAGACAGCTGCTTTGCCACTTGATTACTCTAAATGCGAGCCATCCCCTCAACAAGCCTTGTCTGGCACACCGAGCTTTCAGTGGGCTTTTTAGGGATTTACTCTTGAATATGAACACAGAAAGAAAGACACCAGAAACAAATAAAAAGCACCATAAATGGAATTTTTAAAGCACCATTGTGTTTCTTCATATCTTCAGAAAGGTAGGAGGATAACAATTGTTAATTGATGCAACTATGCTGCACAGCAAATGTCAGTTCCCGGTGAATTTAAGGTTCTTTCTTCATCGCGAAAGAATTCGGAGACGAAGCAGAGAGGTTAGGAAAGCAAAGTGAGAGTTTATTTAAGCAAGGATACGCTCTCAGAGGGAGAGCAGGCAGAACGGGTGAGGAGCTGCCGCCCTGGGTTTCTTGGGCAAGACCTTGGAAGTCTCACATTCCTTTGACATTACCCTGACCTGTTGAGGGAAAAGTTCCTCTGATTTTAAAGGAGATGATGAGCCTTCAGAAGAATAGAGGCCAACAGGTATCACCTAAATGCCAGAAATAAGACAGGTCATTTGTCATAAGACACCAGGGCTGGTAAAACAACAGAAGGCTTCGATCAGAGATCCTCGACAGTGGAAAATTGCTCATGGAATCCCTAGTGATGAAATATATTGTCACCATTTAGAAACATATCTTGATCGAGATAATCAGAAAAAATCTAGGACTGCAGAGCCAACATCTGGTTTGAGTACGACAGGAAGAATCAAAGCCTCTTGCACGCTTCACAACCCAATGTCCCTTGAATTAAGAGGATATTAGCTTCCCTTAAGGAAAATCTTGCCAAACCACAAGTATACTCCGTAAATCTTCCTTCATGGCTTCCCATTTCCCAAGGTGAAATAACCTTGTAAAAAGGGAAAGGGAAATAACTAAACATTTCTGAAGATTATTAGATGCAGGCTCTAAGGTGGTGCTGGGAGTTTACCCAAGTTCCTGGTAATCCAAAATATCACTATATTTCATCTGTCAGCCTGGGAGTTTAAGGAAATCAGAAAATAATTGGGTTTGGCCCAAGTCAAGTTCTTCTCCTAGTAGGCCCAGTGAGTACATAGACCCACCGTGATTATATGACTATTCTTGAGGCAGAGCTGAAATAGATATACTCAGTAGCTGGAAGAATTCCCAGCTGGGCTCCCTGACCTGTGAAATGAAGACTATTATGGTAAAAAGAGCAAGTAGAAGCCCCTGGGATTAACTCCACTGACCAAAATAGTAAAGCAAAAGCAATGGTACATCCCTGGGATATTTGTAGATAGGAGTGTCCCGTTGAAATACTTGAAAAGTGCAGGGTCATGCTTTCTATCACATAACTGTCTAATTCATCCATTAGATATTTGCAGAAAGTAACAAAATTCTGGAAAATCATTGTGGATTGTTGGCACCCAGGAAATAGCACTAATGTGCACCTCAGTAAGACAAAGGAGTGCCCAAGAGCACATTGCAGGGGATCCTGAAGTTGCAGGAAGAGGTAGCTCATCCTTCGATGGGACCCCTCTTACTCAGTGCCCATAATATGAGCTTAATAGATTTTAACCTCCTTTTGCTCAAAAGATTGGGATTTATTGTCTTTTTGGGAAATAAGTTTCTTCATATTTCACACACTTGTTCCCATGTGGATATGTAACAACCGTTAGTATAGAAGACCACTGAATTCTACTAAAAATGCATATCGTTTCTTCAAGTCACATTCAGAGTCACACCAAACACCTATCCCAGCATAGATCTTTATGTTACATTGGAATTTTTTAATTACTGTAAAAGGACCAAAACTTGAACCCAAGAGCATAAAGGAAATAGGATGCAACAAAAAGAGAATTGAACACCTGGAAACAAAATTACCTGGCAGGTTCCTTATATTTCACATCAAAAGACAGAACTAATGCTAGATGTTTATGTGTATATTCCATATATGTCCCTTTATATTTCTATATTCTTCTTAATTAATCGATTTGGGGTATTCTTCCACAAATTACACACAGGAAATTTTTTCCAACATAGGACATATTCCCAACTGTGTTGAGTGGGGCATGCCTACCTTAGAAGAACCCCTAAACAGTAACATGGCATCCATGGCAGTACTAGCGGTCATGAAGCTTTCATAATCATATATCATGCATTCTATTAAGGACATTTATTTATACTAGGAAGAAAGATTGACAAATAATCTTCTCAGTCTGAAACCAGTTCTTCAGAAATCCAAAATTAATGGATTTCATGCCACTGTTCATGGGGTCTTAAATATAGCAGTTTTTATTTAAATAAAATACATTTTTCCTTAAAAAGTATTAGCTTGGAAACTGATATACCGTATCACTCTGGGAGCAAACAAAAATAACTGGCGATTGGTAACAGAGTTAAACCAATAGACTGCTGTCTTAGGTGGATTAAGTGATGGTCTTACATTCTGTTATAATATTGTCACCTCAGATTGAGATTACTCTTCTCCTGCTCCATTGCAAGGCACTAACTTTCACACAAGAAAAACAAATACCCCAAGGTCAGCAAAGGATTTCTCTTTTCTTGGTTCTTCTCTGCCAGGAATGTCATGTCATAATTAAGAAAATATCACATTTTCAGACCATCTCAAAAACAATAAAGGCAGCCTTGAAGAGTGAGTTGGAGCCAAAACTAGGCAAATAAAGTGATGTAGGTCATGTTAAATTAGCCCAAGAAACAAGAAAATAGAAGAGTTTTATGTTACAGCCAGGGCTTTCTAAGCCTCCAGTTAAGTGTTTTTCCCTGCCCTGAAAATTCTATTCACATCTTCTCCAGGGTTTCTGTATACGACACATCAAAGAAACAATGTTTGCTCTCACATATATGTTGTCTCCTGATGTGGGCTCTACCCAACAGATACCCAAAGGCAACATTTGGGATCAGAAATAAGCCACTGTATCAACCATGAAGCCTGAGCCAATGGCAAGTACAGGAATTGTGCCTGCATCTTGAAATGACTATTACTTTCCTAGACTAAATCACAGTTTTGTGAGGTAAATCCATGTTTGCATTATCTTCTCAAGGGACACTTATTTCAAACAAAACAATTGTGTTTTTCCTGAAGAGGTTTAAACTTCTGATAAAAATCCCAAATCCCTCCTTAAATATTTAGGAGTTTCCCAAGTTATTAAAAATGATCAACACCGGCACAGAACCTCTACTTGACCCCTCTATGCCTCTCAGAATATCTGTACGCTGACTGCACTTTCCTTTTTTTACTAGCTCCTAAGGTGGTCCCTGAAGTCGTTGTGGACCTGCAGGCTTATACACCAACCAACCGAAGTGTTCAAGTCTGCCAGTTGGACCACCAAAGCCTGCTGGCACGTAGGCAGTTTTAAAATGGCTAAACATTCTTCCAGGGCTTAGAGGAATTCAGACCACCAGTGCTCCATAAATTAAAGACTGATAACACTCATTCTAGTTGGGTCTTCTCCAGCACAGCATTTTGTTCTGCCCCATCTCCAGTTGGTTTGACTTGGTACATGTCCTAAAAACAAGGGCCAGGTGTCCAGCACTGCCAAGCCAGAAGTCATTTCCGTTTTGGATGCAAATTAGCAATTCTAATTAAATTCTACTTTGAATCTTTCAGAATCATTTGTAAAGATAACCTGATTTTCAGCAAAGCTAGAGGATTCTGACAATAGTTCCCTGCTTTTTGTAGAAAGTCAATATATGTTGTTTGATTTTTTTTTTTAATTCATCAATTCTTTCTACTAATGATGGTTGGATGATCCATTTTAAATCTAACTGGAGAATATACCAACTTTATTAGGCTGACTAAAATATTATCAAGATGATTCAAGTGAAGGAGTCAATCACTGCAAGGCACAATTTCTCAAGATCCAAATTATAACAAGCTAGACATACTCGTATCATAGACTAGACATACTCGTATCATAGACTTGATGTCAATAAAGCCTCTATATATATGTTTAGTAATCACATGCACAGATTGATCTTCTAACATTGTCTTCTAAACTTCATGAAGGGAAAGATCAGGGGTTTTGTTGAATTACTTAGCTACTGTAGTCTTTAATTCAAAAGCAGAACCTCAATGCCTACTATCGCTACGAATTTTTGAATCTAAATGAACTAAAGTACTACCAAACCAGTGTATTGACCATTCTTGTTCCGAGACTTGGAATCAATAAACTCTCTAAATCTAGTAGTTTCATTAATAGAGCTGTTCAATCATTCACTCACAGAAATAAGGATACATATAGTTATAGTCTAGAGCAGCTTAAAAGATAATTAAATCAACACCATTTATCTTCCCGGGGATTGCCTGAAAAAGATGAAAGAAATAAATAAAAGGTTGAAGACAAGCTCCAAACTTATTTAGTGAAACATTCTTTTTGTAGGATTCCAATGCACACAAATGGAACACAATCCACAATCATTCGCCAACACTTTCTCTTCCTTTTTACCCTCACAATACTGCCCATAGTTCAGGGGAAGATAGAATTAATTGAGCACTTTGTCAATATATACACACATTTTATTTCTCAAACAAGGCCACCACATGGCATACGTCCCAGAGGTGCCATGCACCTTGAAGTCTCTTTGAAGGGCACCTCCACTTACTATTTTAATATAGGAAGTCAAAGAGAAGGAAATTATGCTAAAATCAAACTTCTCTTAGTTCAATTGGTAGCATGGTAAAATTTACCTGAATTCTCTGAATATTAGGAAAACAAATGAGTGTTCTAAGAACTTTTAATAAATTAAAACATTCCAGTTAATTTCAAGGTAAAACATCAATGGGCCTCTATTCACACTTACCAATGCCTTGTAGCTAAGATTATTTAACAAGAGAATTTTCAAAATCAAGACAGTAATTCTCAGCTAGTGAAAAAATCACTATCAAATTAAAATCCACGATCCAGGTCTTTTAGTTTGAAAGTAAAATATTTAGGGATAAAATAAGGGCTTATAGACAATTCTATAATTGTATAATTCTCCTATTTGTTATCTTTTTATTATAAGTAAACTGAATATAGATAACTTTAAGGCAATTACATAAAATTGACAACAATGACACAACTCTGTGCCCACACATTTGATAATCTAGATGGAATGGACCAATTGCTTGAGATAAAACCTGCTAAAACTCGCACAGAAAGAAACAGACTATTTGAATAAGCTTATATCTATTTTAAGAATTGAAACACTAAACCCATGTGGGTTCACTGGTGAATTCTACCAAACATTTAAGGAAGAAACTATACCAATTCTCTGCAGTCTCTTAGAGAAAATAGAGGCAGATGGAATGCTTCCTCACTTGTTCTATGATGCTGGTATTATCTTAATATGAAAACCAGACAAAGACATTACTGGAAAAGAAAACTACAGATTAGTATCTCCCATGAACACAGAAGCAAAATCTTCCAAATATTAGAAAATCAAATCCAACAAGGTGGTTACCAAAGGGAAAGGGGGGGATAAATTAGGAGCTTGGGATTAACATATACACACTACTATATAAAAAGTACATAACAAACAAGGACCTACTGTACAGCACAGGGAACTATACTCAATATTTTGTAGTAACCTATAAGGGAAAGGAATCTGAAAAAGAAGATAGATAGTTAGATAGATAGATACCTGAATAACTTTGCTGTACACCTGAAACTAACAACACTGAAAATCAACTATACTGCAATAAAAAGAAAAGAAAAGAAAAATAAATAAACTCAAAAATAATTTTACACCACAACAAAATGGGATTTATTCCAGGTATGCAAGGCTGGTTCAACATTTAAAAATCAATTAATGCAATCCACATCATCAATAAGCTAAAGAAGAACAGTCACATGATCATATTTATAGATGCAGAAAAAGTATTTGACAAAATCCAACATCCATCCATTAAAAAAAATTTTATCAAACTAGAAATAGAGGGGACCTTTCTCAGATATATAAAGAACCTCTACAAAAAAAAGCTATAGCTATCATCACACTTAATGGTGAGAAACTTGGAGCTTTCCCACTAAGATAGGCTACAGCACTAGGATATCCCCTATCACCACTGCTTTTCAACATCATACTGGAAGTCCTAGCTAAGCCAAGGAGACAAGAAAAGGAATTAAACTGTATAGAGATTGAGAAGGAATAGATAAAATTGTTTTTGTTCAGAGATGATATGATAGCCTATATAAAATATCCAAAAGAATCAACCAAAAAAAAAAAAAAAAACTAGAACAAATAAGCCATTATAACAAAGTTACAGGATACAAGGTTAAGGTACAAAAGCTTATGAAGAGATGCCCAAGTCATATGTCACTAGGGAATCGCAAGTTTAAAACAGCAATGAGATGATACACACTTATTAGAATGAACAAAATCCAAAACACTGACAGCACCAAATGCTGGTGAGGATGTGGAGCAACAGGAAGTTTCATTCCTTGTTAGTGGGAATGCAAAATAGTACAACTATTTTGGAAAACAGTCTTCCCGTTTCTTTAAAAAAAATTAAGCATATTCTTACCACATGATCCAGTAATCATGCTCTTGACATCTACCCAAATGGGTTGAAAACATATAGCCACCCAAAAACCTGCACATGGATGTTTATACCAGATTTATTCATAATTGCCAAAACTTGGAAGCAACCAAGATGTCTTTCAGGAGGTGAATGGATAAACTGTAGTACATCCAGACAATGGAATATTACTCAGCACTAAGAAGAAATGAGCTATAAAGCCATGCAAAGACATGGAAGAACCTTAAGTGCCTATTACTAAGTGAGAAAAGCCAATCTGAAAAGGATACATACTATATGTGATTCCAACTATACGGCATTCCAGAAAAGGCAGAACTATGGAGCTGACGAAAAGATAGTTGTTGTCAGGGGCTGGGGGAGAGGTAAAGGGATGAATAGACAGAGAACAGAGGATTTTTAGGGAAATGAAACTACTCTGTATGATACCATAATGGTGGATACATGTCATTGTACATTGGTCCAAACCCACAGAATGTACAACACCAAGAGTCAACCCTAATGTGAACTATGAACTTCGGATGATAATGATGTGTCGGTGTAGGTGTACGGACGGTAACAAATGAACCACTCTAGTGGGGGACGCTGACAGTGGAGGAGCTTGAGCATGCACGGGGGGCAGGGATGTATGGGAATTCTCTATACCCTCCACCCAGTTTTGCTGTGAACTTAAAACTGATCTAATAAGCTCTGTTTTTAAAAGCACACAAATCTGTGGAACTTGAAACTGAAGTTTAATCTAATCAAAAACTTATAAACAGAAAAGAAAAACAGATAAACCCACAAGTTAAATACAGTCTTACTCCATTACATGACATGCAGGCAAAGGCAAACTATGGGGACAGAAAACAGATCAACAGTTGAAAATGGCTATGGGTGGAGGAAAGTTTGCCTACAAGGGCACAGAAGAGAATTCTGTAAGGTGACTGAACTGTTCAAAATCTTTGTTGCGGTGGTAGTTAGATATATATATGTTGGTCAAAACTCACCGAACCCTGTACTAAAAGGGTGAATTTTACTGTATGTAAATTATACCTTAATTTTTAAAATTTGGAAAAATAAAGAAACATAATAAAGTGACAAAGAAATGTTCCTTGCAATCTATATCTACAGCTATATCTTCTTACTTCCGGCAAGTCGATTAACTTTTCTTTTTTATGTGTAACAGGAAAACTTAGTTCTAAGGTGAGCACTCACACTTCGTAGCTAACTAACTGTGTCAAAATTGAAACTACCCTGGGGTCCAAATTTCTCCTGTTAAAAACAAAATGAGTACACTCAATAAACTAAGTGTATTTCGTTGATTCAATGCACACCTGTGCACTAAGCATTTTAGTCTCTTCCTTGCTAAACATCTTCATAAACCAGTCTGCACATAGAAATAAAAAGTAGTATGAATAGATGTACACGCAGAGATGTGGTTATCCATTGAAATTTAGAAGTGGAAGATAGTGTATTGATCAAGCATTCTGAATCCTTACAATTATAAAGCACTCTGGGTCCAGAGGGGTTGATGCCCAGGACAGCATGTTGGTGACCACTGTGGACCACGGCAGGATCCCTTCAGCTGCTCTCCTTGCTTCTGCCTTCTGTTCCAATCCAGCAACTACTGTAAGTCCTCTACATATGAACAGGTTCCGTTCCAAGAGCGTGTTCGTAAGTCCAATTTGTTTGTAAGTCCAACAAAGTTAGCCTAGGTATGCAACTAACACAATGGGCTATATAGTACTGTACTGTAATAGGTTCATAATACTTTTCACGCAAATAATACATAAAAACAAACAAACATGAAAAATAAAGAAAACATTTTGAATCTTACAGCACAGTACCTTGAAGAGTACAGTAGTGCAGTACAACAGCTAGCATATAGGGACACTTTCACATCTTTGTAAGTTTGCAACCTGAAGGGTCATATGTAGGGGACGTACCATAGTGGGCTACAACAAGTGTGATTATGTTGTTCCTTTAATCCAAACTTCCCAATGCATTCCCATCTCACTCAGAGTAAAATCTGAAGTCCATACAACAGAAAAAAGTAGGCCTTACATGTTATTCCCTCTTCTTGCTTCTAGGATTTCTCTTCCTATGACTCTTACCCCACTCATGCCACTCCAAGGACACAGGACTTACTGCCGCACCTCAACCACAGTAACACTAGCTCCTCTCAATGATGTGCTTCCCCGGGCATCACTATTGCTCTCTGGTTCTGTCTTAGTTCCTCCAAGTCTTCTATCAAATGCTACGTTGAAAGTCAGGCCATCCTACCTAAAAATGCAACCCTGCACCCAATTATCAGTATCTACATACCATAGGTTTTAAATAATATTTGCTATGGTCAGTCTCTCCCACCAGAATAGAAGCTCTGTGAGGTCAGGCACAATAGATAAGAGAATTTCTCCCAGGGAGTAGAATTAGGATTTAACTAAAGCAATATCTCATAGCCAGTGGTAGGTTCTCCACAAGGCCTGCAGCATCACTTCTTAAACATTATGGACCAATGAGTGCTCTTTGTCCCCCATCATTCAATTCTTCTCTGCACTGGAGGTTGTGTCACATCCTTGCTGTTACATGAGAGGCACATGACTTGTCTATTCGGTCACAGCTTTCTAGATGCTGAGAAACCACATTTGGGTCTCTGGACAGTAAGGAAATCATGTCTTTGCACTGCATGTACTAACTAGGTGGGACATTGGATTGTCTCCCTAGGGGATGTACAAGAATATCCTGCTTGCAAAGAAAAGAGGAAACAGATATCCAAAGCTACAGGATAGCTAAAGGAACACCAAAATTCACACACCTCTCCTTTTAGCAGAGAGTTGTCATGGAAAGAAAGCACTGGTGGCAGCCAGGGTGACAGTTCCCAGCCTTTCCTTCACCTGGTAGGGGGTGGGCGGTGGCCAAGGACATAGTTTTTGCCCTAGAATGTGACCTGAAGTATAGTTGTCACTAACAAGTCAAGGCAGGAAAACCATCAAGATGTGTTCTTCACCCTGTCTTTCCCCTCTGTTGAGGGCTAGGCCGTAGGTGAGAACGAGCTGTCAGACTAAATCATCGTGATCTGACCAGGACCATCGACCTTGCACTTTTATGTGAGCAAGCCACAAACTCCTATTGTGTTAAACCACTGAAAGTTTGGGTTCTGTCAACTAAAAAAAAAAAAACACTCACAACCTAAAAGTTGAGAATTATGTTTTATTTGGCAGACAAACTAAGGATTTTAAGCTCAGGACTCAGCCTTTCAGATCGCTCTGAGGGATGGCTGCGAAGAGGGAAGGTGGGGAGCCAGGATATGTAGGAGTTTTGCAACAAACATCAGGTAGTAGAAGCATCAAAAGGGTACCATTAAGTAAAGAAAATCAGACATCTCAAGGTAAGGAATTTAGCGCTTTTCTGTGTATGGGAAGATGCAAGAGTCTGGGCTTCTTGAGATCATTCCTTTGACATGCACCTTAGCTCTCTAGGGCCGGCATCCTGTGCTCTCCCATCCCGTTCCCCTCAGGGTGCACCCTTGGGGGCGGCTGCCGTGGCTGAGGGCTTGGCAGAGGGCAGATCGTTTGTCTCCACCCTGAGCTCCCGCAGGGCTCACCTTGGGCTGCGGCAGTGGCTGAGGGCTTGATGGCCTCAGCATCTTCTGTGGATACGCAGGCAGTATTTCTCATTCACAGTTTGTTGGAGCTGCTCTTATTACTCTAACGCATTTTTTTAGGCGCTTTCCTGCTGATAATCCTCAATTCTTTTTAAAACTTGTTTTTACCCTCTCCCAGAGTTAGAAGGAAGGATAGAGACTAAGCTCCCAAATACTATCCCAATACACACGGGACAGTGCATCCATGTACACACACACACACACACACACACACACACACACACAATTCCATTTGCCTGGAAAGGACTCTCAGGTGACTGTTAACAATGGAAATCTGCTCCAATTTGATTTTCTCTGCCTGCATAATGCATCTTGATCACAGATGACAATGATAATGATGGTAATTAAAAAAAAAAAAAACAACGGTAATGTCTGGTACCCTATTAAAGGATAATACAGAATTATTAGTTCTAAATAGAGCTTCTATAAAGTGCTCTGTGAAGAGA
Organism: Eubalaena glacialis; assembly: GCF_028564815.1. Lineage (NCBI taxonomy): Eukaryota > Metazoa > Chordata > Mammalia > Artiodactyla > Balaenidae > Eubalaena > Eubalaena glacialis. Next base: position 3,925,141 of record NC_083727.1, on the reverse strand, counting down.
CAAAAGAAAACCTGAAAACTTGAGAGTCATTGACAAGAAGTCTGGAAGAGAAGCAGGAATTGGATGGTGAAGACCCCCATTTGCCTAAATAAAAGGTTTGGATTTGACATTAAATAAATATGCACTTAAGTGTTTAAGATTCTCTCTACTTCAAGGTCACCTGCTTGGAGAATTCTTCCCTGACCACCCAACTGACTGGCAGTTCTCCATCCCTGAAGCATGCTTATTTCTCTCCATCACACCATCACTCCCCTGTCTGCCTGTCTTCCTCACTAGAAAGTAAACTTGTTAAGTCAGGGGTTTTTGTTTTACCCGTTCACCACTCATTCACTGAGCAGATTATTCAGCCCAGGATAGGCATGAAGCAAGTAACTGTTGAAAGAATACAATGTGGGTGTGACAGGTGTGTGTCTCCCTGCGCCTAGACTGGCCTGTGTCTAGAAGCATCGTTCCAAATAGGAAATAATCCCATCAACCTTGAAGCTGGAAATTTATACATAAACACTTAGTAGGGTCACTCTATGATTGCCCTGTTCCTCCAAGTTCACTGGTTTTCTCTATAAATAAAAACAATTACATAGAGTAATTGCCAGGTTGTCTTGCTAGAATAAGCAGATATTAACTAACCTTCACTCAAACCTGGAGGATGTGGTAAATATCATTAGCATAAGGACACATCTTCAAACATTTCCAGAGTTGTAAAGCTCATTACTGAACAGACGAATTAACAAGTTTTTTTTAAATTCCACATGCCTACCCTCATTAGGTTCACTTACCACCTCCCAAGCAGTTCCACCCAGATAACACAGATTTGCATCAAAAATTCCTATTTTGGAATGAAAAAAAGTCCTTCTGTTTTCATAATGTCATTCAGACATGATACGAACACATTAACCTAAAAATTTGTATTATTTTCTGAATCTCTTTTCTAAGCCAAGGTGCATATTTAGTAGACAGTGAATTGCTTAAGAAATTAAAGGAGAACAAATCCCAGACATCGGTGAGAAACAAGGAAAAACAAAATAATAGGTCTTTTTCTCAAGAGTATTTTGTTGGCTGTGTTAAACCTGTATCTCTTATTCCAGGTAAGATTTATAATATCTAGTTCTTATTAATGTAAATAAAGCCCTTCAAGGGACAACGTGAAATATGTGAGGCTCAGGAGTGTCTCTATTGAAAGAAACTCCCGTAGACCTCTGCTACTAAAAACCTTGCAAGACTATGGAGAAGGCAACCCCACCAAGACCTCAGCAGCAGCAAATCCAACAGAGAATTTAATTGATTGTTCTTTTAGTGGAGATTTCGCTCCCAGAAGCTCTTGTTTTTTGGTTCAGTACAGCAGTATTACAAGATTATAACTCTGTTTTTCATCTGCTTAATCAGAGATGATCAAGCTCAGGCAAAACGATTCATCTCCTGAGAGATTGATTTATAAACCAGAATGCCAATATTATCAGTTGATAATGTGAGCTGTAGCTGAAGAAATAGTGGGTATCTGGTGTACGATCGACAGGAGTCTTTCCTAGAAGTCACGTCATCTACAAATTTATTTTCAGGCCACATTCTTTATTGTACTTAGGTTGTCTATTATAATAGGCTCTTAGGTAGGTTTCCCAGGAATTAATTTTAATTATCTGGCATATTTCTGTGCTATGAAGCAACTACTAGCAAGTTCAAAGACAGTGTTAATTAAGCATAGGGTTTACTAATCCCCATAAAGTTACTAGACCACTAGTTGAAACTGCAGGCTAATATGGACCAAAGAGTAAAAACAAATAAAAATCAGTTTATAGTTGATATAAGTTCACAAAAAATGCTGTGATCAATGGAAATGTTTATTCTTTCCCATGAAAAATTTTCCCTTTGTCTGATTCATGAATATAATTTTACAATAATGGTTTCTTTTTTAATAAATTATGTTCTTCATGAATTATGGGTCACATTGTCTTTCAAACCCAGTATAAGCAATTCTTCTAGCCATGACCCATGTATTAAGAAATTACTCAAGAAAATGGTACACATTTATTTGAAAAGCTGAGAGTCATTAACTTCAGATGCCACTATCAATTAAAAGTGTAATGATGATAAGTATGGATTTCTTGATCTTAGCACTAAATTGTTCTACCTTGTGATAAGAAACCTGGTTTTGCTTAACACTGAGCATGTAAGTATTGATTTTTCTTCCTGAGTTATGTTTGCACTGAAGTCTAAAGTTGAATTTTTAATGCAGAACAAATTAAGATGTTATAAGCACCAAGTAGATTTGATATGTCTGAAAACATAAAAAGAGATTATTTTAACATTTGTTCAGTGAACATCTGTAAATGATATATCTGAGTACTTTCTCCCTGCACCTCTCACAGAGAGGTGAGATTTTTCAAACTACGTGGAGATTTTTCAAAAGACAGAATGTTTGAGTTGTAATAGAATAAAAATACTGATAGTAATAAATATTTATTGCAATGGTTAATGTTAGTTATCATTATATGCCACTGATGTGTATTAAGTGTTTATATGTAATATTTTAGTTTGGAGTAGACATTATTAGACAGTAGTAGATATCAGGGAGTGCATATTTTTGTTGTTCCACTTCATACATGAGGAAACTGAGGATTAGGGGGTTACACAACTTGCTCAGTTCACAACATGGGTAAGAGGCAGAGTCAGAATTTGCTTTAATCCCTTTCATATTAACTGAAGACACACTGCTCTTTTCAGTTCCAATACCCTCTGACCCTTTTCAAAATGCACTGAAAGAAGGAAGTTAATAAAATTGGTTACACCAAGTGAGATATAAATTACTATGAAGGATGGGAGTAGACTTTCCATCCAGTTTGGGATGATACAAAACCTTCACAGGCAAGATGGGGGAAGTGACTGACTTCTGAGTGACCAGGTTGATTTCTAGTCATTTAAGTGGACCAATTCCATGAGATGTGACAATCATGAAGTGGGGACATCCATAAATAATTATACATGTTACTTCAACTTCACTGGGAATAGTGAAGACAATTTTGCATTATATTCATATAGATCAATGGAAAACAATAAAAAATCCAGAAGTAGACCCACACATCTACGGATAATGATTTTTCACAAAACTTAACACAAATTAAACTATAGACATAAGTGTAAAGGCTAAACTTATAAAACACATAGAAGAAAACATGAGGCAACCTACTCAATTTTGAATATATGAAGTTTTCTTAGCTATGATGCTGATAACAAAAACTATGCAACAAAAATTAATAAACTGGACTTAAATATAAAACCTCGGCTCCTCAAAGATAGTGATAAGAAAATAAAAATGAAAGCACAGAGAGAAAAGGTTCACAATACATCTATCAAAAAATATAATGTAATCCAGAATATATATATACCTATGTACATAATCTTTATGACATAACAATAACAAAACAACAATCCAATGAAAATTGGCAAAATATTTGAAACCACATAAGAACATGTAAAAATGCTTAATAAGCATATGAAAGATTCTTGACATCTTTACTCATCCAGGAAATACGAATTAAACCCTCAATGATATGATACAACATACACTCTAGAATGACTAAAATTAAGAAGACTGACAATACAAAGTGTTGATGAGGATGCAGAGCAATTGAACATTTACCTATTACGGATGGGGGTATAAAATGGTACAATCATCATAGAAAACAACTTAATAATATCAATACCCCTTATGATCCAATCATAACATTCCTAGGTATTTAACCAACAGAAATAAAAATATATGTTCACACAAAAGCTTTCAAACAAATGTTCATAACAGATTTATTCACATATCCAAAACTTGAAAACAACCCAAAAAGTCCATAATCAAGTGAATGAACAGTCAATTTGTGGTATATCCATACATATAATACTTCTTAGCAATGAAAAGGAATAAACTATTTATATACTCAATATCATAAGAATAAACTACACTGTTACTATTTTTCTCCCACCAGATTGTCAAAAATTAAAAAGTATGACAAGACATTTTTCACTAAGGCTTTGGGGAAACAGGCATTTTCATATACTGCTGGTTGAAATGCAAACTTGTTCATGCAATATTTAGCAAACCTAGTTAGGACTCATTTTTTGAGTTAGCAATTCTACGTCTAGTAATTTACCCTAAAGATATATCTAAACAATACAAATATGCATATGCACAAGGTTGTTCACTGCAACATTGTTTATAAATGCCAAATATTAGAGACAACAAAATCCCGATATACAGGAGTTAAAAAAAAATGGATACATCCACACAAGGGCATACTATGCAGTTTTAAAGAAGGATGAGGAACATCTCTATGAACTGGTATGAAGTGATTTCCAGGATATACTGCTAATTGAAAGTAAAGTACAAATACCTATAGTTTGTGACCTTTTATTTTAGAAGGAAAACTAAGAAAATAAATGTATATCTACTCACTAGTGCACAAAGAAGCACAGGATGTATAAACAAAAAACAAATAGAAGGTAGGGTCAGAAAAGTGTGGAAACATGAACTGTGACATCTATCTGACTAAACTATTGTGCATAACCTGTCTTTTGGAGTGATGTCCATGTAACATATATACCAAAAATATACAACAAAGTCAACAAGAATCCTAAAATAAAACAAACAGAAATAAACCTATATTTCAAGGGAGAGACATGACCACACTGAAAAGGGGAATAGGAGCTGACCTAAGAAAGTTTTAGTCACCTTATTTTTATTATATAGCCTCAGGCTGAACAGGAAAATAAATTTAAACAAACATTAAACTCTAGTTATTAGGAATGTCTTACCTTTTTCAGTGGGTTTGATTTAGCTATTCTAATACTACTTTCTCTGAATTTTAGTATAGAGCAAATAAGTAAATATACTGCAGACAGATGAAGCCAGAATTTTCAATGTGAGGTATAAAAGGATGAAGTGAGAATAAACCTTTTTTATTGAATTGGAATTGGAGTTATCGGTATGAACCCATAATTTGATAGATGGATGTAGATACAGATATACATATTGATATATATGTATCCAAATGGTATATTGATAGCTAAACAGGTACAAGTGTGTGTGTGTGTGTATGTATGTGTGTGTGTGTTTCCTGGCTCTGTCTATTAAAAGTAACTAAAAGCAATAATATCCAGTAGCAATGAGCATATCTAGTGCTCAAATCTTGGTTTCCAAATACCATTCTCCACTAAAAGAAATCAGGACTTCTTGGAGAAAATACAGATTCCAGATCCTGCACCAGGAAAGTACAAGATGAGACTAAAGCACATTGTTACACGGAAAATTAAGATAATGTTGAAAAAGTGATGGGGACATACCAAAGGAATCAAACCAGTTTTAAAGGGTTGTCACTGGCTAAAATGCATTTATTAAATCAAAAATGCATAATTCCTATTCCTTATGAAATGAATAAATTCATAGTTGAAAAGTAAAAGCTCTTCCTTATACTAGAACCCCAAAGAACACATGAAGAAGGAATGATCAAATTAGAAAAACACTGTTTGATAATCATCATAGCAATCATGTATTTAGATAAGAATCATTAATGGATACTAAAAATAGTGAATGAAAGATTTCAGGAGAAACAGGATATTGAACTAGTCTCAAAGAATCCCCCCATAAGATATTTATTTATCACAAAGATAAAGTAGTAACTTAATAGCAAGTAAACTTGGAAGACATAACTTTATAATAAAATGATCAAAATTAGCATCATTGCATCATTGGTAAAGGGACAAATCAGTAGCAATTACCTCCTAATACAATGTACTAAAAACATCAATCCATGTTGCTCCAGTTGCAAATGCACACCTTAAATCTGTTCATTAGAAATCATCCAGCAATCTCAAATTAAAAGATGTTGAACACGATAACCAGCTTGCGCTTGTCAGAATGTCAATGACTGATGAACTGTTCCAGATGAACGAAGACCAAAAAGAAGTGAAAACTAAATGCAATGAGTATTCCTGGGTTGCATCCTGTATCAAAACTTTTTATCTTCTGCTATAAAAGACATTATTATGATAATTGATTAAATTTGAATAAGGACTGGTGACTAGCAAACAGCATTATACAACTGATAATTGCACTGTAAATAGGTAAAAGAATTTCCTCAGTTTCAGGAAACACACACTGAATTATCTACCTGTATGGAAGAACACATCTGCAACTTTACTTTAAAAGGTTCAGGAAAAAATGTATATAGTATATAATTGTGTTAGTATATTAGTATATATTATACATAAAATAAATAAGGTAAGTATTAACATTTGAGGAGTCTAAGACTTATGGAAATTATACTATTCTTGCAAGTTCTCTGTGAGTCTGAAATTATTTCAAAATAAAAAGCTTTAAAAATTACTGTAATTAAGCACATCATAGTCAAACAAATGAAAACAAAAGATAAGAAGGTAATATTGAAAGAAGCCCAAAAAAGTAATATTAAAGACAGGAAAACAATGGTATGAATAACAGCTAAAAAAAAGGGCTAGAGACAAATGTGAAAAGAAATTAAAAAGAAGAAATGTCATCTCCAAATCTATATCCAGTGATAATAATACATTAAAAAAATTAGAAGATAAAAAGGCATTTAAAAAATTAAAACTCAGGAAATTTATCACTAGCAGACATGCACCACAAGGAAAGGAAGTTCAGATTGAAAAGTTATCATAGGGAAACTTCAATCTATAGAAATAGATAAGGACCTTCAAAATATACATATGTATGGAAATATAAAAGGAGATTTTTTAACTCTTACTTCTCTTTTCTTTACAATATATGTGATTAATGTGGGGTTAGTAATCCATGTAAAAGTAAATTAGCAGACTATGTATAACAAAACACTTCAATAAGAAGCTGAAATTATTACAGTGCATAAAAATATAAAATCCAACTAGATGCTATTTACAAGAAACACCCTTTAGAGATAGCTGGGAAGCAAAATGATAAAAAAAAGTTATACTATGCAAACAGGGGGCATAAAGAAACTGGAATGCTTCTATTAATATCAGACAAACTAGACTTCAAGGCAACACCTAGATAAGTATTAATTAAATAACTGGAACTATAGGCTAACCAAGTTGGCATATAAAACTGAATATCACACTAAGCATAGAACTTCAAAATACACAAAGAAAAACATGACAGACATTCAGGAAGATATAGACAAACGCACAGTAATAGCTGGAGATTTTCATACCTCTCTCTCAGTAATAGAAAAAAGGGCAAGATAAAGAATTAATAAGGAAAAGGAATATCTGAACAGCATTAACTATCTTAAGTCACATTTAAAGATAAAATACTGTAATGTAGGGCAAACATGTGCATGCTACGTAACATATTACCACAAATTTAGTGGCTTAAAACAACACACTTTTATCATCTTGTGGCTTCTGTGGGTCAGGATCCTGTGCATGGTTTAGCTGGGTCCTTGGCTTCAGGGTCCCATCAGGCTGCAGTGCAGGTGTTGACAGGGCTGCAGTCTCATCAGGGGCTAGCCTGGGGAAGTACCAACCTCAAAACTCCCTCCAGTTATTGGCAGAATTCTTTCCGTGACAGCTAAAGAATTCATGACAGCTTGCTTTACTAAATCCAGCAAGGGGAGAGATATACAGAGACTGAGAGAGACAGAGACAGAGACAGAGAGAGAATGACTCTAAGTCTGAAAGCAAGACAGAGTCTTATATAACATAATCACATAATCACAAGAGTAACAACCCTCTCCTTTGTCATATTCTATTGGTTAAAAGCAAGTCACAGGTCCCACCCAACCTCAAGGATAAGGAATTACATGAAAGCATAAATACCAGTAGGCAAAAGCTTGGAGGTAAGCTTAAGTCTTTCTGTAACAATCCCTAAACCAAACAACTGAAGAAATTTCTTTTTTCAAATTTGCGTGAAAGGGTCACCAAGATAGAATATATATTTAGCTAGGAAAAAAGAGTCTCAATAAAATTCATATGATTGAAACCATACAGAGTATATTTTCTGATAACAGTGAAATTAAACTAGGGATCCATTAATGAAAATACCTAAAAAATTGCCAAACATTTGAAAATTTAGCACCGTACTTCTAAATTATCTGTGGATCAACAAAGAAATCATGATGGAAATTAGAAAATGTTTTGAACTAAACAATAATAACAAATACAACATGTCATATTTGTGAAATGCCTCTAGAGCAATGTTTAGAGGGAAAGTCATAGCTCTAAATATTTGTATTAGAAAACAAATAAAGTCATGCCATTTGTGAAATGTCTCTAGAGCAATGTTTAGAGGGAAAGTCATAGCTCTAAATATTTGTATTAGAAAACAAACATTTAGAATCAAGAATTCAAATTTTCACTTTAATAAGCTAGAGAAAGATGCACACATTAAATCCAAAGTAAATAGTAGAAAAGAAGCTATAAAAATAAGATCAGAAAGAATGAAATGGAATATAGACAATTGGAAAATATAACAAATCACAGTGCTAGAGAGATTAGAAATAAAAAGTTTTTTTAAGCCCATAAACTACTAAAATCGTAATGAAAAATGAGATATCATTACAAATCTTACAAGTATTAAAAGGTAAATGTGGGAACAAAATGAAAAGCTTTCTGCCAATAAATTTAATGACATAGTCAAACAGTCACACTTTTTGAAAAATACAACTTTTAAAAAATTGACTGAAGATGAATAGAAAATCTTAATAGCCTTTTACATATTAAAAAATTGAACTCATTATTGAGAACTTTTCCACGATGAAAATTCTAGGCTTAGCTGGTTTCACCAGCAATTAATTCAAAGACTAAAAAATAAATACTGCCATCATTTCAGAAATTAGAGGAGGGAAAAAAAACTGCAATTCATTTTTTATAACCAAAGCAAACCAGATAAAGGCATTATAAGAAACGAAAACTATGGACTAATATCCCTGATGAACTTTCACAAAAATAAGCTTAACAAGTATGAACAAATCAAATCCACAAATATATAAAAAGGACAATACATCATGACAAAGTGTGTTTTATCTCATAAATGTAAGGCTGATTGAATAATTAAATATTAGTGTAATTCACCATATAAACAAAATAATATTAACTATATTATATTATCAATTAACATGTATAAAAATGTTTGACAATATCCAACACTTATTTTGATAAAAGTTCTCTGCAAACAAAGGAATAAAAGGAAGCTTATGCAAATCAATAAAAATCACTTTAAAAAAATATAGGTAACATTATACGTAATGGCAAAAGTACTGCTTTTTCCCTAAAATGGGGAACAAGGAAAGAATGTCTTCTCTCACCATCACTATTCAACCTGCTCTGGAGGTCCTAACCAATGAAGGAGAACAATAACAATAAAAATATATGTCCACAAAAAATGTATATATATATGAACGTCCATAGCAACTGTATTCATTATAGCAAAGTCTGGACGCAATCCAAATATCCATCACCAGCAGAATGGATTAAACAACAGGGACTTAAAGCAGAGTAAACTACTGACACATATGAATGAATTTCAAAGTATTGTATAGATCAGAGAAGCTGAGCACTAAGAAGTACATGTTATAGGGTGCCATGTATATGAAGTTCTTGAACAGGAAAAGTTAACTATGGTGGTAAAAATCAGAACACTGATTGCCACCTGGGGAGGAACTGAAGGAAAATGGCCACAGATGACCTTTGTGGAATAATGGAAATATTCTCTACTTTGGTAAGGGTGTTAGTTACTCTAGTGAATATATTTATCAAAACTCATCTAACTTTACACTTAAAGTCTGTGTATTTCATTTTGTTGAAATTTTTCTCAAAACTTTTTTAAGACTGTAGGCAAAAACCAAAATCTCAGTATGAGTTGAGTATGGGTTCTGAGACAATTTTTTAAGTATTAAAATATATAAGGCTTGAACAATGAGTAATTATTTTGAGGCTTAAAAAAAGGAAAACACAGAATCACAATGAGACCCCAACACTGTACACTTAAGAGGAATATATTAGCCTCTCACCAGATGATGACCCTGGTTGTCCAGCTGCCTGTCGTTTCTAGCGATGGACAGAGAAAGCCGTGCCCATTCAACACTGCCTGGCCTCCAACAGGAATGTTCCATCTTGTGAAACACTCTCTGAAAAGATCTCATGGTACATGAATGCCTCTCCTTTCCAGAACATTTGCTTTCTGGTTGACCATCATGATAAGAGAGAACCTAGAAAAGGATAAAGGCATATTTTTATGGGTTCAACTGCCACCCAAAGGTACAGATGTATTAAAGTATTTATAGTGAGGATTTCCCTAAAACCTTCAGGTCCTGTCACAGCTGGATTCTGATGAGGTGGGGTCAGGGAGAGTAGAGATGAGATCAATGAGATTTATCACTAAACTGAAGAGAAGCCGCAAGGAATCTGAGTGGAGGAAAATGGTGAGATTATTGGAGTCATGGTTGGTATTAAACCATCTTGAGCTGGTTTATTCCAATGTAACAAATACATCAGGGGAAATGAAATGCACCAATCTGATAAAACTTGGATAAGATGCAGATGGAAGCACAGCTTAAGGGCTTATTTTGGCAAGAAATTGGAATCTATGGGAACTGAGACTTTGTTTTGGCTTCATCAATGTACTTTTTAATTTCTGTCACTTGGCCTTTTTTCTCTTAATTTCCCCAGTTGAAAAATGAAGTGATAAATTCTCTTTCAACCTTTTCAATAATATAGATAAATTGTGGGGATAAATTTAATCAATACAAAATTACCTGAGTTTAGTTCTTCGTAAGAAAAACACTAATTCATATATATATATATATATATATATATATATATATATATATATATATATATATATATATATATAAGACCCTAAATTTGCTTTTTATTACATGAGAAATGAATCAAAGAATGAAGGTTTATTTTCAGGGGAAAATATCAAGAGTTAGACAGAAATGTATTTATAATACACACTTAAAAACAGAGGAGACCCAATGAGAAGCCTGTGCACCTCAACCAAGAGTTACTGCAACTAGAGAAAGCCCGCGCACAGCAACGAGGACCAAATGCAGCCAAAATAAATAAATAAAAGAAAAATTAAAAAAAAAAAAAAAAAACAGAGGAGAGAAAAAAGTCCTCTCATCTCAGGTATTTACTTGAAATAGTTACTTACTAAAAATAATTAAATGGAGTTTAATATCAACAGTCATTATGTCAACTGAATGCTTTACTTTAGAATGAATTCGTGCTATTCCATTAAGAGCATCTGAAAGTACAAACGATGACAAAAATGTGTCCTTTCCTCTGATTTTTTTTCCTTCGTATCTCACTGGTCCTCATTACCTTCATGGATAGGTTGTTTTATCCCTGGTTCTTCCTTTTTTTTCCTTCCCTGCCTCACAAACATATGAGAATATTTTCTGGCTCTGTTCTCAAGAAAGAAAGTAGATCTGAACTAGATAATGAAATAGACTCACCAATTTTCAAAGTGCTGAGTTCTTGGCATGATCCTGGACTCAGGAGTATGAAAATGTTAATATTCTGAGAATTTCTGGTAACAATTCTTAAAGTACAGTTATCAAATGCAGAGCATTGATTGGAAATCAATGCAGTATATATTATCCGAATTGCATTTTATAAAATTATACAGATTATTATATTGGTAACCTCACTGTCTAATTCTCTAGTAGTGAATTCCTTCACCCAAGGTTAGCTATGTTAAAAATATCAATTCTACATATTCAAACACCTACCCGAGCTCCCCGTGGTATAGCAGCATAGCAGAATGAAAAGCATATTTGGTTCTCTTACACTTTTCCTAACTCATCAATAACATACTGTTCACTTCTTTTCTATTGTACAGGTAGCACTAATTTACGTGGGGAATTGAGTCCTTTCATAATCCCTAAATCCCAGGCATCCATAGCATCGCTCATCAACTGCTGGATACTAAGTCATTAAACACTGCTCACTCCGAACTATCAAGACCCAAATGAAAAATAACCAGAATCCTACAAAATTGACAGTACAGAATTTGTCACAGATGAAAACTATGTTAACTAGTGGGTTATAACCTTTGACACAGGTGAAGCAATTACTGAGTGGTCAAGAAAATGACGCAATGTGCAGAAATAAGAGGAGGGTGGTAGAGAGGGGTCAGAAACAAAAGGAAAGTAGTGACTTTATCTTATAGCTTATCTAAAGCGTGTTTTCTGAGCTGCGTAGTGTGTCCCTTGAATTATCTTAAGCAGAAGGGGCAGGGGCAGGAAAAGAATTCATGCAACTCCTTCCTATAACTGAAGACATAAAGAAGCAAAAGGACTTAAATCAATGATTTCATAATTCCCTGCCTTTGGTTTTCTTTCTGCTCATGTCTTGGCTGGGAAAATGGAACACAGCGATGAAAAATGGACAACAGTAAAGGAGAAGTAGAAACCACTCAAGTGGCTCTTACAATATTCTAATAGTTCTGCATTTTGGTGATGACATCATTACACGAATACAATATCTCATATCTTTATTATCATGTCAAAATTACATTGTCTTAGGTCAAGTATGTTGAGCAGGGCTAATGCTACTAATTAAAGTAACTATCAGTTGTCCCATAGGTATTACCTGCCTACATGATGTGATGCCAAGGGCCTTGGGGAGGTCCCACAGCCCCCAAATAGCCAACCCTCTAAGCTGGCTAATATCTGACAATCAGAATGGTAAATTAATTCCTTTGCTTTATATGCTTGGCCCCCGTTAAAACACCCCAGAGCAGACCTATGCTATATTTAAGGCATCAGTTCTATTGTGTGAATAAAGGAGCTGAGCACAGGTTTTCCAGAGGCTGTTGGATTCTGCCGATATCTACCCGCCCCATCCTCCTTGGTAAGAGGACTACATTTCCCAGACTCTTTTACCAGCACCACAGCCTTTGAGATCCAAGCTGAAATTGTTCTTCACAGGTTCTGGAAGTAGGGAGACAGCATTTTGTGAATGGCTGGGAGAAAAGACAGAAGTGGCTGGGTTCTCGGTGATACTATGGAGTCACGGTTCCAACTTGGATAGTTTCTTGATATGCGGGAAAGCACGTTTTTAAATTTATCTTTTTTAGCTACTGTTATTGAGATTTTTATTATTTGCAAATGAACACAATGTCTAACTAAAGCAGCAGGAAATACAACTATGAGAAAGACTTCCCAAAATTGAAATCAGGACAGATATTGTGACATAATTTGACAGGTGGATTGAGTATCTGACGTTAAGACTCAGAGATAATCCAAACTGGATGATTCACACAGATGAGGGGGGTGGGCAGGGGAAGGGTGGGGAACGGGCGGCTGAGGGGCAGGCTAGGAGGAGCCGTGGGTGCAGGGAAAGCAGCTCAGAACACAGAGGCTGAGGTTCCAAAGGCAAATGAACCCCCTTCCCAAACAAGTTCTCTCTCTAAGAAAGTGCACAGTGACATCTGGGGCTTCCGCATTTTCCTAACACACACAAGCGTCCCCACATCTGGGAGCCTGAGGGTGTCAATGTAAATCACCCCTTCTCCTTGCCTGCATCGCAGAACCACTTGAGAAACAGAGTAGTGGGTCTGAATGAGGTCAGCATGTGGCCTATGTTATCTATGAAGCTGGTGAGAATGTGGGTCGTGTGAGGGCAGGTGGGCTTCCTTGATCCTTGGCCAAGGGGGTGACCACGAGCCTCCACCCCCAGCTCCACACACGGCTGAGAGCAGAAGAAAATGACAGGCTTCGTAGAGACAAGAGATCCCAGGAGAAAGACTGGGGTCCCAACCTGGGAGGAATGAGTGAGTGTGTGAGTGAGTGAGACAAGATTCAGAGACTCCTCCATGTGAAAGCGTGAGGCAAGGGGAGAGTGGACACACACCCCATATACACACACACCCCATATACACACGCCACACACATCACAGGCACATATACACACCCCCTCCACATACCCTACACACCCCACATACACACACCACAGGCACACACCCACACCGCATACACACACCACACACACCACATACACACACACACACACCACAGGCACGCGCCCAGGTGCACACAAACACTCAGGAATGCGTGTGCTCTGTGGTGGGGTCTCTATCGGCACAGAGCACACACATATAAAATGCTCAGATGCATCTCACTGGGCTCAGCTCTAACTCCATGTCAGCAATGAAGTAACTGTTTTAATGATGACTGACTCAGTTCATTTTTCTACCACAGAATTTTTCCATGTCTATTTGGGCTAATATTGGACTTCATTTTGAATCTCAGGATCTGAAAGATTAACTTTATGTCCTAATAGGACTCAAGTTTCTCTAGAAAAAAAGTAAAAAGACATTCATAAAAGAAGTATCCAAATATTTTTTCAACCCTGATATAAAATTTCTAGATTTCAAATACTATTAGTGCTAAAATGGACGTTGGCAGTGATCAGATCCAACCTTTTATTTTACGGGTGAACAATCTGCATCACAAAGTAGTGAAGTGGGTTTCTCAGCATCATGCCTGGTTAGTAGCAAAATGAGGATTTTAACTCAGGACTTAGGACTCTTGCAGGACTCATCCACTGCCTTCATGTTATTACGGATCCTGCTTTCTTCTTCTCTGCATTATAACCAGCGCCACAAAGAACCCAGACTTGGAGCAGACTCAATGCATTTTGACCAAACCCAGTTACAGCTACTGAAGGCCTCCTTGTAGCTACATATGTCCTGAAGTCTTAGGAAATATGGGCAAAGAAATTTATCCCCAAAAGCCTGGTCACAGATCTAAAACTTATAAAAATTAGCAGAGACTATCAATTGCTATGATGATAAGAGATAGCAAGACACATTCTGCTAAACATGAATTGTCTTCAAAAACAGATTGTTCTCACTCTCATTTAATGGATTTCTTTCTGCTGAATGATTTTGATCCTCTAAAGTCATTCTAACTCTACAGGTTATTTGAGGACTTGATTTTTATGCCCTTTCTTAGAACTTTATATTCTGTAATACCCATCATTTACTTAAGAGCTAGAAAATCGAGATAACATACATTTCTCCCTCGAAGGAACAAAATAGTCAAATTACCACAAAAAAGTAAAAGAATAAAAAAGACATCAACTTGCACTTGGTTGTCTATCAACTGAGAGGGACAATAAGAGGGTGCATTATCCATAGAGAATTTAAAAATGCAAAGGGTCTGCTTTTAATTGTCACCGTGCCTCTGTAATTCTAAACAATGTCAGTAATAAAATATCCCTCTCCACCATGACGGACCACTCCCTCCATCCACCCACCTGCCTTGGTCCATCTCTGCCTATACTGTTGATTCTCAGGTTTGTACATAGAGAGTCAACATTAGGCGAATCTAATGGTAATTAGTCATTGTAGAGTCCAAGGCTTGTGCACATGGCCTGAGCAGGGTAAACTATAGTCCCCTTCCAGTGATTGATAAACATGCTGTGGGCAAAACTGTCTCTGTCTTAGGTCCCACGGTACTGGAACTCTGTAAGTCAGGAGCTGTTAAGAAATGTCTCACAGTCGGACAAGAAGGTGCCTGGAGATGAAGCTACTGCACAGGTAAGTAGAGCCAAGACATGGAGAGACAGACTTTTGATGACATATCTGAAGCCAGAGATGTGACCATTTCTGATATTGAGCCAAAATCATTTATAAATTAATCTGAACTTTTGAATTCTGTCATCTGCCACTGAAAGTATCCTAACTAATAAACCATCAAGTATGTATATTCTGCATTTCTCGTTATATTGTAAAATGCCAAACTCCTTCATGCTGCTAGCCTTTGATTTCAGTTCAGTTTCACATGCCCTATGAGGTCTCCTCAATGTCCTCCAATAGGCTTAACTGGTCATTTTCTGAGCTTCCGTTGAACTGTGTCCATGTGCTTTATTCACAAGATCACAATCTGGTTTCTATCATCAACTCCTGCTTAATCTTCTCTAGAAGAAAACAGAAATTGAGGGTTAAAATATCTGTAAAACATATTTACATCTAAGCAGATAGTCCGTTGTCATACAATTGCCTGGTTGTAAATACAGCAAATATTTAACGCTTACCTTACATCTGAGTAAAGTCTACTTTTCCTTGAAATTCTCTCCTCCCTCCATGATGCCTCTTATTCTTCTCAAACTAAAACATGATCCACCTTCCTCTAAAATACCTCCGTTGCTCCCCAATGAGCCTCCAAGGATAGAATGAAAACCTCCTTTGTAGCTCAGGTCAAACTGTGTAACCACAGTTGTTTATGGATTGTTGCCCTGAATTTCACTTTCTTCACCACAACTAGAGTGTAAGCTAGCATGTATTTGCATAATTAGTTTACATAAAATATTTCAAATTAATACAAGCAATTATTTGAGACTCATCTACTTTGGGACATATCTTTGATCAGAATGAGACTTAAACATAGAGGTATGAGGAAGAGGACCAGTGAAGGAAGAAATGATATTCAATGAAATGGTAATACAATTGCTACACAAGCTCAGAAGGAAAAACAGAGAAATAAAGAAAAACAGATTTTTATTTTCCTCGGAGTCAAAGGAAAACAGGAAATAAATAATTATTCTCACTTCATAGTGACTTCAGAAAGAGTAAAAGGATGAGGGGCATACTGGAAGAGAATAAGGTGTACACCACAGTTTTTTTCAAGTCATCAACAGGAACTTCACAGGGTGATGTGAAGGAGAGACAAGAACAAAGATGTTTCTCCTGCGTAATGTAACACCGGTGCTTACACATGGCAAAACAATTTGGAAAACTATCCTCAATCATCCTTTCAATCTCTAAGTCCATCTGAAAGGAAAGTGGCCCCTCCCTTCTTCGAGGGCATCATCGCATTAACACTGAACCAGGGTTGTGCTCAAATTAATTTTGAGTGAAAAATCCATGCTTGAGACTCATAAAATGCAGGAAATGACTTGCTTTATATTAAGGAAAGACAGAGTAATAAACAGTCAGGAAGAGGGTGAGATAAAAGTCATAAAAGGGCAGCAGACAATGCCAAAGTGCATAATTGAAGAGAGTCTCTCCCAGGGGAGGCATGTTCCAAGGAGAGGATGAGCTAGTGCCACACAGGCTTGTGGTTTAAATGCAAAGACTTATTAGACAATCAAATCAATGTGACCGTCCTGAAATGCTGTACAGTGCTTTGCTCCAGGACCTCCTTCAAGCAGGAAGAGCGCGTTGGAATCATAACACTACAGTCTGACTTACATAGAACCAAAGCGCAGAAGAGACTGGGCAGAGCAAGTCAGGATCCTGTCTGTGCACTGGATATGCCTGTGTGTCTTCTGCACCTACATGTGCCCAAGAAGCTACGCCCATATGTATATAGCATATTTTATATACATAGTATATAGTATAAATATAAATGGGTGAGAATTTTATATCTTGGACTACTTCTGGTCATGTTTATGTAGCCTGGATATGGTCTGGAATAGCCTCCTTTCAGCAAGAGTTTAAGGTAACTCATTTGATAGCCTTTTTAAAAAAAGAGTTGTTTAATTAATTCTGTGAACAAACTATTTGTTAAATACTCCTAAGTGACAGGCACTGTGCTAAGTCCAAGACATACAATGATGAATAAAAACAAATAAGGTCTCTGCTCTTACATAGCCTCCTGACTAGTGGGGAAACAGACAATTAACAAACAATCACAAAAACAGATGAATAATTTCCACAGATACAAGTGCTAAAATCAAAAAGGTGCCATAACATGCATAGCAGAAGCATTTGACCTAATCAGGGAGCTCAACAAAGACCTCCCTAAAGAAATTACTTTTGAGATAAAAAATCTGTAGGATGAGAAGAAACTACCTTCATGAAACTGATAGGGGTGGGAGGAGAAAGGGCTGGGCTGTGAGGAACCTGTGGTGAGGAATAGGGTGGGGTTTTCAAGGTCGTTGAAGAAGGTCACTGCAGCTCAACACAGAGCACAAAGCAGAGGGAAATGCAGGATGTGACCACAGAAGTGGGGAGAGGCCAGGCCAGCCAAGGCTTATGAAAGATTCTGGATGGTAGACAATGAAAACTTCAAGCAGAAGCTAACTTAAACAGATTTGTCTTTTGAAAAGAGTTCAGGTGCAATGCTGGGAACAAAGCCAGTGCCAGGAGAACAATTAGAGAATGCTGTAGTCATGCAGGTGAGAGACAAACATAGCTTGTACTAGTGAAGAGGTAAAGGAGGTGGAAAGAAGTAAACAGATTTGAATTTAGAACTTATTGTAATAAGTTTCTTTCTCGTGTTTATTTTTTCTTTGCACACTGGATCAATGGACAAAGTATCCAAACACTGAGGATCCATAATATGCTTTGGATGTTTAATCATTAGTAATAGGTTTTATGCTACTATTTTTATTGGTGTGGATTGAGAGGCACTGACTATTTTGGCAATGACGAAATTCATATGTTAAAATCCTACCCCCGGGACTTCCCTGGCAGTCCAGTGGTTAAGACTCCATGTTCCCAACGCACGGGGCACAAGTCCCATCCCTGGTCTGATCGGGGAACTAAGATCCTTCATGCCGCATGGTGTGGCCAAAAAAAATTTTTTTTAATAAATAAAATAAAAATAAAATCCTACCCCCTAGTGCTATGGTGTTACAAGGTGGAGACTTTGGGAGGTAATTAGGATTAGAGGAGATCATGAGGGTGAAGGCCCCATCACGGGATTATAAGAGTCAAGTGGGGGGGTTATAAGTCACTCAGAGTCACGAGAGAGCTTGCTTCCTTTCTCTGCTCTTTGCCATGTGAGGACACAGAGAAGTCAGCAGTCTACAACCTGGAAGAGACCTCTCACCAGAATCCAACCATGCTGGCACTCTGATCTTGGACTTCCAGCTCCAGAACTGTGAGAAATAAACTTCTGTTGTTTATAAGCCACACCTTACCTTTACAATAGGTACTTCTGATCAGTAACATTTGCTCTCTTACTGAACTCAGCACTTGGTAAGCTAATTGTTGTGAGCTAACCTACCCCACAGTGAATATTCCACTAACTATACCATTAAGAAGCCAAATTTAGTCCACCCTAATTGACATCAACTTTTTAAACCATATAAAAAATTACTGAGAAGGAATAAGAAAACTTCAAGACAAAGTGAAACAATACAACTTAAAAAAATTTTTTTCTCATAGTCTTAAAAAGGAGAAAATTAAATTAAATTAAATTTTAAAAAATGATTTTAAGCAGTTTCTTCCAAGCAACACAAATAGATCCACAGACATTATCTCTTTAATTTCACAGGCCTCCACTGGAAAAGAGGCACAGCCCCCCACCAGGGGAGATACATGTATGCAGAGTTCTTTTTAAAATGTGGTTTTTAAAAATGTTTATTAAAAAGCCATTATTGTTTCTTCCAGCAGTATTATCTATTGACTATTTTTCTTTGCAAACAGAATTATTTTCTTCTTTCCATTTCAGAAAGAACTAGTAGCAACCACTGTGCACTGAGAATCTTCTATGTTATGTGTTTCACAACATTGTCTCATTTCATCTTTGCTACTGAGATTTAAACTAGGTAGTTTTTATTATTTCCATGTGTTAGTCCACTCAGGCTGCTATAACAAAAATACCATAGACTGGGTGTCTCATTAACAACAGAAATACTTCTCACAGTTCTGGAGGCTGGAAGTCCAAGATCAAGGAGCTGGTAGATTCGGTGTCTTGCAAGGACCCACTTCTTGGTTCCTAGAGTCTGTCTTCTCTCTGTGTCCTCACATTGGAGGGGAGAGGGAGGTCTCTGGGGTCTGTTTTATAAGGGCATTAACCCATTCATTAGGGCTCCACTCTCATGAGCTAATCACCTCCCAAAAGTCCCACCTCCCAATCTCATCACATTGGAAGGTAGGTTTCGACGTATGAATTTTTGAGTGACACAGTCAGCTGACAGTACTTCACTTCACAGATGTGAAAACTTAGACTAAGACAAAATCCAGTATAATTTCTAGGTCACATAGCTAAAAAGCACCATCAAGATTATATCCCAGATCTGCCTGTCCCAAAAGCTCTCCTCATGCCACCACCATCCTTCCTCAACACTGATCAAGTGTTGATAAACACCCAAAAGTGTGTTCGTATAAATTTATGTCTTGGGTTTTTTGGTTTATTTATTTAATTATGCTCAGTAGTCTTGCAATCACATCACCAGACTTCTTAGAAAATGATTTTACTAATTTTATATTATTTAAACTATTTTTAGTACTGTTTTAATTTCCAGTGTATTCAGCACGTATATTCCTGCCATTCTTAAGACTGTTTTGCAGAACCTTAAAATATTTTCTACATAATGATAAATTCAACTATTGCCCCAGGTCTTCTCTTTCTCAAAGAAGATATTTAATGAAATACATTCAAAAATAAATGCTTGCAGTGATGCAAGTAATCATAACATAATGGGAGGAAAATAATAATTCATTAATTCAACAAATATTTAACAAGTATCCATTCTGTCCAGGCAATGTGCCTGGGGACTGCACATAAAACAGTAAGCAAGGCATGCTTTTTGGCCTTGGGGAACTTGCAATATAATAGGAGACACAGGCAAGAAAGAGAATTTATAATATGAAAAGCACTACCATAGGGGTAAGTACAGGTGCTCTGGAATTAACCACCGTTTTGGAGGTTCTGGACTAGCTTCTTAAAGGAAGTGATGTCTCAGCTAATAAATGAGTAGAACTGAACCGAATTAAGAGAACAGTGTGTGATTAGATAGATAGATAGATAGATAGATAGATAGATAGATAGATATTCCATATATAGGCTTATATGGACAAGAAACAAGTATAGTCTGAATGCAGAATATGAGTATGGAAACTCAGCAAGAGTTTATAGAGTTATAGGAGATCAATTTTTAAGAAAGAGAGTGGTATAACCAGATTTATATAGAACAGTCACTCTGTTTGCAGGGTGGAGAATGAATTGGAGATAATGAAATCCGAGGCTGGAGTTTTGGAGTTTGAGTTAAAGGCTGTCACTGAAAGAGGCGAAGTGCAGGTGCCGAGAGTTGAATGCAGTGGCTTCTCTAATCCACCATCTGTGTGTCATCCAAGTGGGCAAACTCAGTAAACCCATAACCAAACAGGTCTGGAAAATCAGTATGAGCGAGAAATAGAGATGTGAGAGAAATCAGCCCAGAAACAGTTACTTAGCATAATGATATGGAGGAGACTGACAAGGAACGTGTGTCTAGAGAAGAGAGAAGAGAACCTAGAACAGAGAGAAAGTGATTGCTCTAAGGAAGACTTGTAAGGATGGGAAAGAGAAAACAGAAAACCAGGACAGTATACCGTAAAAGTCAGGGTAGAGGGCATTTCAAGATGAGAGCAGGGAGGGATTATTGTCAAATTCTGCCAAAGGAAGGTAAGCATAAAAATTGACATTGGATGTGGTTTGAGTTGGAATAGGATGTGGAAGCCAGGATTTGCTGGAATGAGGAAACAGTAGGGAGTTTTGGAGCGCATAAAACACATATCGACAACTCTATAAAAGACTCTGACTAAAAGGGAAAGAAGTGGAGCAGCCAATGATTGAGATCCAGAGTTGAGAGTTTTTTAAATGATGGAAATATGATGAATATGAATAACATGTTTATGTTAGTTCATCTCTGATAAGAGTTATTCAATATCTAGGAAGAGACTGGATAATACAGCTGGACAAGCTGGGCTATGGGATCTACCTTCCCTGAATCCCCACGTTCTAGCCTATACAGCAATGGTCTTTAGATGATTAGTCCATAGAGCCTACAGTAATCACAAAAGCTTTAGATTATTTGCTCTTCCAGTAACACTGAGCACAGGAGAGACACCGGTCTACAGGTCCTGGGAATTTCCACAGACCCTCACCCTGCAGAGCCATGTTCATGGAAGCATCTGTAGATGCACCTTCACACTAGGCACCTTCCCTCTAGTTTGTATAGCCTAACGCACTCCCTATTAACACTCCCAGGGCTCCTATATAATATACAGTTCCTACCTGAGCCTGTAGGCCTTGCAACGAATGAGCCCAGGTTTCTCACGATCCTCTCCAGAGACTGGAGAGAGAGGACAGTCTGTCTTCTCTAGAACACTGAAGTGGCCAGTGCAACCTGGAAACCTGCCAGCTGGTAGAGCTAAGGTGACTTCCGCCACAGGAGCTAATAGTGACAAAACTGGTAAATTCCATGAACGGGGCAAAAACTGCACCACAGCTCCAGAAAGCCTCTCACATGCCCGGCACTCACAGGGACTCTTTCCATGTAGAGGATTGGGTGAATGGGGTTCAACATCTGGCTGACAGCTCCATAATAAAGGCTACTCTCAAAGCTGCTCTCTGTTGTAAACTGTTACGTTGAGAAAGGAGAAGGCACATTCTCTGTAATACTAAAGCCCCTCTCCTGTGAGAACTTCCTGGTGCTGAAGGAGTTTAGATCTTGGTCTAAAAGTTTTCCCACACTTACTGCCTTAATAAAGGAAGAAAGGAAGGAAGGGGGGGGGAGTGAAGGAGGAAGGAAAGAAGGAAGGAAGGAAGGAAGGAAGGAAGGAAGGAAGGAAGGAAGGAGGAAGGAAGGAAGGAAGGAAGGAAGGAAGGAAGGAAGGAAGGAAGGAAAGAAGGAAGAAGGAAGGAAAGAAGGAAGAAAGGAAGGAAGGACTATCTAGGTTGTGAAATTTCTGGTGCTAATCAGACTAGAACTTTGACTGCATGTTATCCCACATTCACTGTACTCATACAGGTTTCATCTGGTGTGAACTTGGTGGTATAGGAAGAAGAACCCAGTACTGAAGGCTTCCCCATATTCCCTGCACTTACAAGGCCATTCACTTGTATGAACCCTTCGATGTTTAATGAGATGTTCGAGGAACTTCCCACATTTGTTGTACTCATAAGTACTCATTACTCCAGCATGGATTCTCTCATGTTGAATGAGACCCATATGCAGTTAAAAATTTCTCAAATTTGTAGCAGTCATAAAGCCTTTCTCCAGCGTGATCTCTGTGGCTGAAGGAGGCCAGATCAGCTGCTAAAGAATTTCCCACACTTGCTGCAGTCATAAGGCCGTTCTCCAGTGTAGATTTTCTTGGCCTGGATTTGCAGATGAAGGCTTTCCCACATTCACTGCAAAACTAAGGCCTTTCTCTAGTGTGAGCTCTCCAGTATTCAACAAGCCTGGGATTGCAGCTAAAGATTTCTCTGCCTTGGCCACTCATAAGGCCTTTCTCCAGTGTGGATCCTCTGGTGCTGAACATGTGTGGATTTAGTTCACATATTCACTGGACTGGCAGTGCCTCTGCACAGTGTGGAAGACCACCACACAGTGGGTCTCCCATGTGGCTCCCTCACCGGGTGCTGGAAAAGCTGCCAAGGAAGTCCTTTCCACGCAAGAGGCGTCTCTGATGTGTGGTTTCCACAGCTCTTCACAAATCGGCCTGTCCTTGTCACCTCTGATGGGTTTTCCTTCTATCTGCTGCATCTGCCACTGGTGAAGGTTTGCCCTGAAGCACAAGCCTTTCCCTTCCCTAGTCCACCCCCACCGCACCCCTCCGTTTGTAGCCAAATTTCTGTAAACGTCTCTCAGCAGAGCCTTGGCTGCTGGTAACCAGAGGGCTAAACAGAAAGATATGTCCATGTCCAGGAAGTCCGACTGCAACAGGGCCAGGCCCCTAGGACTGCTGATGGCCATGGCTGGCGTACTGTCTGCTCCATCAGACATGTGGGGCTCCCCGCAACTCCAGGTGGGCACCGACGTAGGACCTGGGAGATACAAGTCCTGGACTAGTGCTGTAGGAGATGCACCTCTTTTCCCATGCACAGCTCCCACTGGTGATCCGGTGGGTGTGTGGCATCACCTCCCTGCACAGGTCCTCCCTCTGGGTCGGGCTGGCTATGCCCACTCCTCCCAGATGAAGATCACAGCCCGTCCTCAGAGGCCACTGACCTGGCCCAGGGTCATCACGGTCATGCCGGCCTCTGACTCCGTAAGGAGGGGCAATGAAGATTCCCACAGGCACGGCCCCACCCTGATCCCAGCCCCAAAAAGGCACAGAGGTGAACCCTCCCCCGCAACCTGCAGGCCCTCCCTGCTCGCATGGGAGCTCACAGCCGTGGGGTCCCCAGCGATGCACACAGATGCAAGGTCCCGACTCCCAAAATGGCACGGCCAGAAGTCTCACCCCCATGGAGCCACAGGAAACGCCCTTTGCCGGTGGCACACTTGTTATATTAGTCTTTGTCCAGTTGCTGCAACTTTATGATTACATGAAAGATTATATATCTTTAACAAAGCTTCTGTTTGAGCTAGACCAGCTTTAACTTTCATAGGTTCTGTGATAATTTGTGATTTTGATCTGTTTCAATTTAATTCCTACTTTTTTTGTAACTAGAGCATTATTTGAAACATAGCCTACATAATAATCTAAGTTAATCTTTAATTCACGTGGAGATTTTTCCCAAGTATTTCAATGTTTTTGTCTTTCCCATATCCTTACCCTCTGCCACCTATATACATTACAATTATGTTTATATTTCCTTTCATAAGGGTTTAAAGGGGAAGAATGCAATATAGTCTTATTTTCCCAAGATGAATCAATTGTTGAACAAAGTTAAGATATCTTTTATTTCATTAAGTTTCTACAGTCAACTAATCTCCATAAAACAATTATTTAAGTTATGACAGTGGCTTTCATAAAACAGTACACTTCACAAAAGCAGTTTCATTCCAAAGTGGTTCAACCAGCAGTTCTCAACATTTTTTCCCTCCACATCATATCTTAGTGGGGGACTTCCTTCATCAGCAGCAGTGACTTATTAATGATTCTTCTGTTACCAAATGCAAGTTGGTGGGCCCAAGGCACAGTGAGGCCAAACAAACCAAAACGTCAGAGTTTGGAGCAGAAAATTTTTATTGCAGGGCCAAGTAAGGAGGACAGGCGGCTTGTGCTTAAAAACCTTGAACTCCTGATGGTTTTGGGGGAAAAGTTTTTACAGGCAAAATTTGGGGTAAAGGGCTGCGGGTGTGTGACTTTCTTCTGATTGGTTGGTGGGGAGGTAACAGGGCGGGGCTCCAGGACTCTCAATAGTCAGCCTTCTGGTTTCAGCCAGTCTGGGGTCTCAGCAAGTAGTTACCCCCTTCCACCTGGGTGGAGACCTTAGTTCCTGCAGAAGAACTCAAAAACATTGTTATGTATATCCCTTGAGGAGGAACCAAGATCTTGATTTAATCGCTGCACTATTGTTTCTTGACTGCCCCTCCTTTGTTTCTGCATTCCCTCACTTCCCTGATTAGCAACTGTTTGAATCTGCCCTTTGGAACTCAGGGAAGGTCTAGGAGGCTGAATGAAGCATATTTCCTACAAACAGGAAATGGGGGACACAGAAAGGATTTGTACCCGGGTGGGCCCCATAAAGTCCTGCTCAGTTTCACTTCCACACTGGGCAGGGAGGTGGATCAACAGAATCTCCACAGAGCATATCCAGTTTGAACACCACACCTGGTTCTGACACAACTCCCTAAGTGATACCTCCCCCATCCCCGGCTCAGTTTCCTGACATTGATATGGGATAACAGTACCTGCTTCATACAGTTGTAGTACTGAAGTACCTAGAAGTCAGGGCTTTTAGAAATTCTATACTTCAATATCTCCAAAAGAGATGTTTTCTGTTATTAACAGTAAACTATACACTATAAAAAAGAAGGATCTATGTCTTATTTTATTTTTACCTTTACCTTCTATATCAACTTGTACCTTGTAATTTCTCAATTTTTAATATACATTAACTAAGTAGAGCAAAAGATCAAATACGTAGGTGAGAAGTGAAATTTTCTAAGTGCTGCATCCATATGCACCATCTCAAGTCCAAGTCTCCTCTACAACGATTCACAGCACGGCCCTGCATGTCCCCAACCTTAATCCCACTCTTCTTCCTTCCATGTGATTGAGTATTGCCAGAAAAAGTATTCATAAAGGCTCAGATTGTTCATTACTATTCATCAGGTATAGTTAGGGCTTGCATTCGCAATGTTTCTTAGTACTTAGAACGCTTAATACAGCACTTGTCACAATGCATTTAAACTGTTCATGTACTTTTCTGGCTCTCTCTCTGTAAGTTCTCTAAGACCTGGGACTGGGTTTGGTTTAAATTTTTATCCCCAGCAGCCAGCACATTACCAAGCCATCGTAGGTATGAAATAAAAGGCAAATAAATAGATGAACAAATGCATGAATGGTTGTTAATGAAACTTGAAAGTGTGCTCTAAAATCATAGATCCAAGAAACATGGACCAGCAGGTATTCAATAGGCTCCACAAAGGATGACCAAGACTCCATAATGTTGATAACCTCCCAATGCAAAGGGCACAATCAAACTCTTCTGGGTTATATTTCATGGTAAAATTGTACGCTATGGTCTGTTGAGCCCTGAGAAGTTGACTCTAGAATTAAATTTTTGGCTGACTCAACCCTGTCCAGTGTGAACACTGAGAAGGACAGCATTAATTCCTTGAACACTAATTATCCAGCCTTTTCCAGATTAAATTCAGAATAGAATGGCCAGGTCAGGCAATCTCCTTAAACTTCAATAGAAGTTAATTATTCATTGGTTAAACTCATTTACACCTAATTAAAGTTTTCCTGCAGTAGAAAATACAAGGTAACATGAGTTATATTTCTCTCCTTGGGGGGTGTATCTGATGTAGAAACAAATGAAAACATTGTGACATTTGTGTTGCAAGAATTCACATGTGACAACTGAATTGTCAACTTAAGGCATAATTCTTTTGGGTGACTTTCTAGGTGAATGTAGTTTTGACTATAGTTCCAAATTTGGGTAATTTTTGTAGCAGGAAGAATAAAGCCTTACTACAGACTAGCAATGTTTATGTATCAGCAATGGTTAAACAAAATCACAGGGACTGAATTTTATGTAGGTAACTATTACTGTTTTATGAAGCATAATCAATTGTGCTTCACCATAAATATTTATAACAAAAAACTAAAGACTTGAGGCTTAGAATGGCTAAAAATGCCATTTTATAATCGATTTTTATGAGATCCTCTCCCAAAGCCTCTGAAATGGCAGAATTGTCTGCGAAGCAGTAAAGATTGGATGATTTGCCCTGGAAAAATAACATACGTTTATCCTAAAAAAAATTTTTCCTGTGCATTTCAGTTTTAACAGTCATCAGTTACAATATGCTGTTTGAAATATGTTGCTTTCTTTTATAGCGTGTTTTGTAAGATTGAACATATTTCACAGTTGCAGATTTGTGCTTTAGGGATATAATTTCTTTCCTAATGGCATATCTTTGAATGTCTTGTTCTTTTATGATGGCAAGATTGACAGTTTTGTTTCCTAACACCATGCATCTTCAATTTAAACCACTGTCTGATAATGTCAATTACCATGAGTAAGCCATTACAAATAGATTTTGTACAAGGTCTGAGTTTATAAGGCTAAATGTTAAATCTCTTTCTAAATCCATAAAGTGCTTTACGACTTAGTTAGTATTTTCATTTATGATAATAGTAGTGACCTAAAATTTGATTTGAAGCCATCAAGTCCCTGCAGTCTTCATGTTTGGTGTACACAAAATGTCCCCTACCCCTGGATCTATAATCACAGAAGTGGGTGTGTCCTAAACAGATACTTAATACTTCTGGAGGGGGACAAAAGATCATTTCTTCTAGTCATTTTTCGGAAAGAACTAGAGGGAGAGTAAGGTCTTCTCAAGATCGTATGTTACTGATTTGGGCACTTCCCATCATTTTCTAGAATTAAACTGCATTATACTTGTTTGTTTGTATGTTTGCCTTCCCACAACACTATGAGTAAAACAGGTACTTCATTTTTCTCTGCACCCAGAAACTAACAAAAAAAAATATGTGCTTAGAAATCTCTCAATAAATATTTGTGGAATATGTAAAATAAGAAATGGATGGATGGATGGATGAGTGCATGAAATCACTACAGTATGCCTGATGCAATTGGCATGCTTGATTGTCACAGATATTGGGCCATCCAAACCTATTCCCTCTTTGAAGGTAAGTAATGGCCTAAAATAAATTTCTGAACTATGTAGCTATACGTGCTAATTTAAAGATTTTAAGAGATCTTAGAAATCTTTATTGAGCCATGCAAAATTTTTTTTTTCCTAATGAACTTTCATAAATCTTCAAAATATTTAAATCCCTTGTATAGGAGCACAAATTTCAATGCCCGAAGTTCATCAGTGTCATGTTCATTTTAAATCTCTTTTTACCAGGAAACTCAGAAAACAGCACAATTTAGAACCCAGTCTAAGATGTTCCCTGGACAAGCCAAGCAGAAACAATGTATTCTTCTCCTTCGGAAAGATAATAAACCTGATTTTGAAATAGCTGTAGCTTTATGTAGGCGGCATTAAGGATCATATTTCATTTTCAGACTTTTTAAAAAATAATAATAGTATTAACTCTTACTGATCTGGTAAACAAAAGAAAAAGGGTTTTCTTGACTAGGAAAGGATAAGATATATTAGGTTTTAAGGAAAAGACACAACTGGCTAATGGCACTATGTTGATATAAGGCAATCAGCACCCCATTTTGAAAGAAGTAAAGGTGCAAAAATTGGCAGCTATTGCAGATATTTGAAGATATTTTTCTTTGCCAGCCCACATCTGCTATATCTTTTGTTAACTGGATTAAAGCCAGCTGCTGTACAACCAGAAACAGAACTTTTTCACACATGGGAGCATAGAGGTAGTAGTGAGGTTTACCCAATATGCAGAGGAGTGCACACAAACACTTAAGAAATGGCATTTTCTTGTTATTTAAATCAACTGAGGGTCACCTTTAACAATTTCCAAATTATGAAAATATAAGCCAATACTTTCTAACATGGGATCCCACTTTTTGACACCAGTGGGAGTTGCCGAGAGTTGCATCAAATTGTGTGCAGGGGGGCAGAGGCGCTGGGTACGCCTCCCGTGGGTCCATATGCTGCATCGGAGCAGTGAATGAGGGACTCCCTCCTAAGCATCTCTGAAGGCATTTCTGGCTCTTGCAGGACATCCCAGGTATCCCTAAATACATGAACGTCTCCACTTTAGAAGCCATGAGAGTCTAGATTATATTTTCACTAATCCTGAAAACTTCTTCCAAGATTTCTTTTAAAATAAATTCTCTTATTTTTTAGCTTGTTTCCTGGTTTTGAGTAGAAATACCGTGTATATTCTCTATGAATTTCCCACACCCTCCGCTGCTATCCTAACCCTAGAATGTCCTCATTGTGATATTCTCTGCTGAGGAATCCTTGAAACAGGTGGACATTTTTGAAATAGTTTTTTAAGGAGAGGATTTCACTGACATCACAGATGCCATGGAGCAATGGTCCCCAACCCCAGGGCTGCAGACCAGTAAGGTCCGCAGCCTGTTAGGAACCCAGCCCCACAGCAGGGGGCGAGTGGTGGGCAAGTGAGCAAAGCTTCATCTGCAGCTCCACATCGCTGGCATTCCTGCATGAACCATCACCCCCCCTCCCCATCTGTGGAAAAATAGTCTTCCACAAAACCGGTCCCCTGGTGCCAAAAATGTTGGGGACCACTGCCGTGGAGGGAGCTGAGGCGAAACCACTAAGTGTTCCCCTGGCACAGGTCAGAGAGCCATTTGAACAGCAAGAAATCATCATCACTGAATTTATCTGCTTATTCTCTCATTTCAGGTCATCTCATACCATAGAGGAAAAAAAGAACCAAAGAGGAAAATAACCCCCTTTTGTCTTAAATGTGTCTTTTAAAAACGCAGTACAGTTTGCAGCATCTACTTCACGTCAGTAGACCCTGAAGCTATCTGAAATGTCATCAAAGAAATAATATCATAGGCTCAACTGTTACTGTTAATTAGATAAAATAATACTGTTGCTTTCTGATACAAACCAAAACTGGTTTAAACTATTATTGATTCTCACCTTATCCTCTCACAACTCAGGCTCCCACTCACCCTCCCCTGCTCCCTCAGTGCCCCTCACCTGAGGAGAGGAATCTCCATCCACCCAGGTGCTTATGCCAGAAGCCAGGCAGCCACTGCCAACTGTCTGCCTCGCATCATAACCAATAGAATTTCCCTCAAACCCACTCTGTCAGCTTCTCATCATCCCGTTGCACAGCTCTGTCCCACCTCCTACTCATCTCTCTTGGACACCTGCAATGGTCCCCAAACAGTTTTCTGCAGCCACTCCTGCACTCCTGATTCTCTTCCCCATTTGGCAGCCAGAGGGGTCATTTAAGGCAAATCTGACATCATTCCCAGACATCCTGTCATCTTGTCTGTATCGAAGTCCTGAATGTCCTGGTCCCTGACTACCTTCACCTTCATTTCATCCATGATGTTTTTAATCCCCTGACACAGTTGCCTTCCTTTTGCCCCCTAAATGTGCCAAGGTCCTCTATAACCACTACCGTCTCTATCTAAAATATTCTCCATCACTTTTTCATTTGGCCAAGCCCTGCTCTTCATTCAAGTACTGGCATCAGTGGTGCTTCCTCACGAAGGCTTTCTTTAAACCTCCAGAACTAGAGAAGACCCTCCCCACCTCACACTGTCAAAACACCTTGCACTAGGGAACTACATTCAATATCCTATGAGAAACCATAACGGAAAAGGATATAAGAAAGAATGTGTGTGTGTACATATATTTATGTATGATATAGAGCAGAAATTAACATATTGTAAATCAATTATACTTCCATAAAAAAAAATTTTTTTTAAAACACCTTGCACTTTTCTTCTCTTATGCCTGCCACCACTTACTTATTTGTAAAATGGTTAGCTACTACATGCAAGCAGAGCCCATGTCTCCCTCTTCCTTCTTTATTTCTCTAGTACCCTCGCACATAATAAACTCTGACCTTGAAACCCGAGCAGGACCCTGTGGGGCTCCTGGGAACAAAAGCCTTTCTGTCTCCCCCATTTCTTGATTACAGGAAATAGGCTTCATTCAGCCTCCATGACCTTCCCTGAGTTCCCAGAGCAGGTTCAAACAGTTGCTAATTAGGGAAGGGAGCAGATATGGAAACAAGGGAATAGAAACAATAGTGCAGCCTTGGGGCAGGCTCCTGGCTCCCCCTCAAGGGATACACATAACACCCCTTCCAGGTGGAGACACACAGTCTTGAGGACATTAGCCCGCTGTGGCCCCCCCTTGCCTGTAAAAGCAATAAAGCTATTCTTTTCTACTTCACCCAAAACTCTGTCTCCGAGATTTAATTCGGTGTCAGGGTACAGAGGCCAGATTTGGCCTCAACATAAGGAATAAATTAATTAATTAATAAGAAAATAAGCACACTTCCTGAGACAAGAATTGAGGAATAAGCAGTTATGCCTAGTGTTCTATTGTGACAATTAAAGGAAGACATAATTGAAATGCACAAATGTTGAGTAGCCTGGAGAAACAAATAGTAGTGTGAGTTGTGAGGTTCTTATATGTTATAAACTTAAGTGCATTACTCAAAACTACAGTTTTTAAATTTTAGTATAGAATATATAGATAGTAAAAGTAACCTATCATTTGCTCCTAAAATATATGTAAAGAACTTGTCTAGGGTCTATTTTTCACATAGATGAAAACGTATACAGTCATGTTAATTAAAATGAAGAACTAATAACTTTAGATCTTACCTCTTTTCTGTTTGGACTGCATTCTAAACACACTGAGTGAGACAAAAATATTTCAAAGATTATTCCACTTCAAAGGAGCATTGTTACCATTTTGACTACATAGCTGAAACACTCATATGTGTTATTTGTGAGGGAAAAATGGATAAAGAATGCAGGATGATGCTGTAAACAATAACCCCCTTGTTTTAGGAATTCATGGTACTAATTCTATTTAAGAGGAAGTTGTGCTTTTGCTAGCACACATTCAGTAGTAGAAAGCCTCACAAAATGCAATCCAGTATGACTCTTTACTTCAGTGGTTGTCATTTGGGTCAACCCAAGAGTCTACGAAGCCTACTGGTCTGTCTGGAAGTGGGGCATGTGCCAGTCTTCTGAAGGCAGGGTCCGTGACTGGATGCACCTTGAACATCTTAACTTACCTTAGTAACGAATCCACAATGATTGTGTCTCTCTTTAGTTACACCGCTCCTGGCCTTCCCCTTCACAAACGAGTTCTTCAAAAGAAAAGGCTCTGCACTTGCTGTCTCCCCTTGTTTTCTGTGCCCATTCACACTTCAAGTCACTGCAGTCTGGGTCTTAGCTCGGCTCCACCCACACCAATGACACAACTTTTAGTAACTAACCACCACCAACGGCCTCCACTTGTCAGGCCCAAGAGACTGTGTAGTTCTCAACTTCTTGGTCTCTTTGAGGCATTTTTAAAAGATCACCCATTCTTCTCAAAATTATCTTTCTTTTAGTAGTGAGGCAGGAGATAGATGGGCTCCAGGCTAGGCATTTACAACTGGCCTCCTGATTACATTTCTTGGGGAGAGAAAAAGATGGGCTGCAGGCCGGACACTTACAACCAGCCTCCTGTTTGCACTTTGAAATAGAAATTACAACAGAAACAGGGTAAATAGCTGGACTTTTGTCTCCTGAGGACACTTTAAGATAACAGTCGTGGCAGGAACAGAGAGGAGCTAACCCTTGTTTGAGTAATAGATCCACAGGTCACGTATCTCCCATCCCTGGGGCAAGGGAGACATTGCGTGGGTACAGAAAGGCTCCTTGGGGGGCACCATCCCATAATATGTGATGCCAAGTCCCCCCCCATAGGCCTCTGGGCTGGAATCCATCCTGGAAAAA
The DNA here is from genome assembly GCF_028564815.1 of Eubalaena glacialis. Lineage (NCBI taxonomy): Eukaryota > Metazoa > Chordata > Mammalia > Artiodactyla > Balaenidae > Eubalaena > Eubalaena glacialis. The sequence goes on along the minus strand of NC_083727.1, from coordinate 3,892,400 downwards.
TGTTGTGCAAGCATGGTGGGAAGGGTCCTAGGGGAGGTCAGGTGTGGAGAAAGAAACCAGATAATTGGCCAAAGGTAAACAAAGACCTGGAAGAACTGCCCTGTAAATGACTTAACCTCCTCTTCACTGCACTCGCCCACACCCTTTCTCTGCAGGGGTGCATCTCTGCCCTGCTTCCGTCTTAACGAAACAAACTGTTTCTCTGTGTGCTCTCCCACTTGTTGCTGTGCTGTGTCTCTAATAATAAACTTGTGCCTGTTTTTACAGTTTTTGCCTCCTTGAGAAATGCATTTTTCCATGGGGGCAAGAGCCAGGGAAAAATACCTTCTAGCCTCTAGCCCCTGGTGGTCTAGTGGCTAGGATTCCCGGTTTTCATCCAGGCTACCCAGTTTCAATTCCTGGGCAGGGAATTAAGATCTTGCTTCATGTCACTGCTCACTGCTGCCTTTCCGAGATCAGTAGCATGGATTATTGATTATCTGCCCAATTCTCAGTATATTTTAAGGAACTCTCTTATGTTCCTCAAGATTCTATCCTTTGTTCACTTCTCTTTTCTCTCGGTACTCCTCCCAGACTTCCTTATTTATTTCTGATGTTTGAATACCACCTATTAACTGATTATTTCAGACAAAATAGTCCTCCTAGCTTACACCCTGTGCTTTTAGCTACATTAATAGTAGTATCTATTAGGTTTCAACATTTCCTCAACTGATGTCATCTTTCCCCTCCAAACTTCACTTTCGTTTCTGTTTCCTATGTCAGGTAATGACTCCATTTTTGAACAGTCTACCCCAGGCTCACTTCAGCTAGTTTTCCTAAACCAGGGGTTCTTAACAGAGATTAAATTTAAATCAACCTCAGGGATGGAGCAAGGCCATGTTGAGAGGGATGTATTGTAGATCACTGAAATCCTCCCCCAAATCTCTCAGCAAAAATGTGTGTGTTTGTGTGCTGATAACATTTTCCAAGTCAACATTTAATCTAATTCTCAAAAGCCTATGAACTCTAAAAAGGCAAGAATTATTATCTCAGACACTCACCTCTCCTTCAAACTCCATACCCAATAGATTACAAAGTCACTTTAAGATCTATTCAAGTTGTTCGTTCGATTGCTATTACCAATGCCCTATATTAAGTTCTTATAACTTTGCTTCCTAAAAGGATTATTGGTCTCCAATGTAACCCATTCTCCACATTACTAAAACACTCATCTTTCTAAATAACAAAACTAATAGTATTTCTTCCTACTCCAAACCCTCCAAAGGCCCTCCATCACTTTCAGAGAAATTTTGGCAGGCAAACTATGTCTTGGTGATTGCACTCTGCCTGACCCTTCCTCAGGGGCCACTCCCCTCCCTCTCTTTGGTCTCCAGATAACCCCTTTCTCAGGCTGTCTTCCACCTCCTGCCCCCCCACCCCTGCTTCCCACATCCCACCCATGCAAAACCACTTGCCATTGCTTCTAATCAACCAACACAATAATATTCCAAACCTCAAGGAATGATCGTATCTAAGTAATTTCACTGGGTTAAACTTCACTCCTTAGTCCCTGGCAAAATCCTCTTCATCCCCCAAAACTCGCTTCTATAAAAACTGCCTGACCATCAGCCTCTAGAGGGCTCACAATTTTGAATAACCTTTTCCTACATTTCTTATTTAGTTCCTGTCACACAGACTGGCTCATTTATTCTTTCGACAAATAATTATTTACTGTGTTAGCTTCTCTACTACCTTTTGTTCCCTTAAGTCTTTACATTCATATTTTATGGAGCATTTATTTTTCTGAAATATTTTGACCTGTTAGAAACTGCATCCTTTCATTCATTAAGAAATTGTTGAATCAGCATGAACGATCTAACAAGCTAGAGCTAAGGAAATGACCGTACAGGGGATAGACAGTTTGGTTCTCACATAGTTTGTAGTCTGGTAGAGCAATAAACTGTAGACAAATAATTACATAAATAATTATTCAATTATAATTGTCATCGGTAATAGGAAGAGAAACAACAAACTACTTTTACGGTCTATCATTTTTTGTCTTTAGTCAAAAAAGTCAGACATATTTTATTTTTGCCTTGTTCAGTTTTCCAGGTAGAGAATGTGTGCGTGTATAATATATATATATATATATATATATATATATACACATATTCCTCAGGATCAATAAATTGCTTGTAGCCTCATTTACTTATCTCCAAGATTTAAAAATATGCACTCTTCAGCTAACATCTTCCCCACACAGGCATACACATCCCCTTCCTGAGTATTGTTCCTCTCTTTACAACTTCCTAATACGTCTTCCCCTTCCATTATTTTCAACTTTCTGTTGACTTCTGTATTAATTCATTCACTGCCTATATTTAACCTAATCTTTTTTTTTTAAGTGACAATGAGAGTAGGACCCTGAAAGATTCAGCTGCATGGCATCCCTCTCCTTTCTCGCTTGCCTGGGTATCTTCCTCATTAGTGTGGTCCACATTAGAGTGAGATTTTCCAGAGATCAGAAATCAGGTTCTACTCATCGTGGTGTGAGTAGCACGTGTCAGGTGCATCCCTCCAGCATATCCCCCCCAGTCCCTGGTTTACTCACGTTGATCTTGATGAGCTGACTGAACTTTTCCCGGCATCCTCATCAATGCATGCTGTGCAACTCAACATTTTCGCTACCACTCAAAGTTATTGAATAATAATTCTCAATAATAAATCATTACATAAAACAAACGTTAAATCAGTGGAATGCATTTGGGGCTGAAAACTTCATAAGCCACCCAGATATTACTGTTTTCCATGTATTTTACTTCATTCGTGATGGATAAAGAAGTAGGAGGCTTCAGATTGCATCTTCCCAGTGGTTTTTCAGGCACCTCTGGTTTGTGTTTCCAAAACCTTGTTTTACTCCAGGAGATTGTTTTCTGTCTTTGCTTATTTGGTTGATTGCTTTTGTTTTAGTGTGAAGGTGTTGTATCATTTTTACTGGCAATGTTTTTCCCTTTTCCTGGTATAAATAATAATGATGCATCTTACAATAGTTGGAGTATTAGATACAATGAAATACTGTAAATGTCAGGCTTTTAAAATTATTATTATCCTGCTACCCTGAATATGTCAGCATGCATTCTTAAGAATAAGAATATTCTCCCATAGAAAATATTTGCAAACGAAGCAACTGACAGAGGATTAATCTCCAAAATATACAAGCAGCTCATGCAGCTCAATACCAAAAAAAACACAAACAACCCAATCCAAAAATGGGCAGAAGACCTAAATAGATATTCCTCCAAAGATATACAGATTGCCAACAAACACATGAAAGGATGCTCAACATCACTAATCATTAGAGAAATGCAAATTAAAACTGCAATGAGGTATCACCTCACACTGGTCAGAATGGTCATCATCAAAAAATCTACAAACAATAAATGCTGGAGAGGGTGTGGCGAAAAGGGGACCCTCTTGCACTGTTGGTGACAATGTAAATTGATACAGCCACTATGGAGAACAGTATGCAGGTGCCTTAAAAAACTAAAAATAGAACTAGCATACGACCCAGTAATCCCACTACTGGGCATATACCCTGAGAAAACCATAATTCAAAAAGAGTCATGTACCACAATATTCCTTATAGCACTACTTACAATAACCAGGGCGTGGAAGCAACCTAAGTGTCCATTGACAGATGAATGGATAAAGAAGATGTGGCACATATATACAATGGAATATTACTCAGCCATAAAAAGAAACGAAATTGAGTTATTTGTAGTGAGGTGGATGGACCTAGAGTCCGTCATACAGAGTGAAGTAAGTCAGAAAGAGAAAAACAAATACTGTATGCTAACACATATATATGGAATCTAGAAAAAAAAAATGGTTCTGATAAACCTAGGGTCAGGACAGGAATAAAGACACAGACGTAGAGAATGGACTTGAAGACACAAGGGAGGGGAAGGGGAAGCTGGGACGAAGTGAGAGAGTAACATTGACATATATACACTACCAAATGTAAAAAAGATAGCTAGTGGAAAGCAGCTGTATAGCACAGGGAGATCAGCTCAGTGCTTTGTGACCACCTAGAGGGGTGGGATAGGGACGGTGGGAGGCAGACGCAAGAGGGAGGGGATATGGAGATATACATATGCATATAGCTGATCCACTTTGTTATACAGCAGAAACTAAAACACAACATTGTAAAGCAATTACTCCAATAAAGATGTTAAAAAAAAAAAGAATATTCTCCCATAAAATTAAGGTATAATGATGATCACATCTCAGAAAATTAAAAATACTTCTAGGGCATTCCCTGGTGGCCTAGTGGTTGGGATTCCAGGCTTTTACTGCTGTGGCCCAGGTTCAATCCCTGGTCCGGGAACTGAGATCCCGAGAGCTGCACGGTGCAGCCCCCAAAAATAAATAAATAAATAAATACTTCCATAATGCTATTATATCCAATCCATATTTAAATGTCTCCAATTGTCCCAAGAATGTCTTGTATAATTGTTTTTCTTTCTTCACCAGATTCAACCAAGGTATGTATATTGCATTTGGCTGTAAGTGATATTATCAACACCATGTCCCAACTCAGCAGGAACAATATCTTTAAATAAAACTCTGTTTTAAGCATTGCTATTTATCTCACTTTCATCTTAGTTTTATCTTTTGTGCCTCTTTATTTTTTAACAACTGTATTGAAGTATATTTTACATATCATAAAATTCACCCATTTCAAATGACTTTTATTAACTTTACTGAGTGATACAACCATCACCACAAATCAGTTTTAGAACATTTCCATCTCCCCAGTAAAATCTCTTATGGCCATTTCCAGCTAATTCCCATTCCCTTTTCCGACAGCAGGCAATCACTGGTCCACCCTCTGTCTCTATAAATTTGCCTTTTCAGGACAAATCATACAAATGGAATCCTACAATATGTGGTCACTCTGTCACTTAGTGGAATGCTTTTGAGGAGGGCTTTGTTTTAAAAATCTTACTTCAAGGCCTTTTGAATTCAACTGGCAACTTCACCATGTCTGTCACATTCTCAGAGAGGAGCCCAACGCCCCAGTTCCTACGCACCAGTGATTCCCACGTCAATTGTTTTGCATCAGGGAAGGCAAATAAGCATTTGGCTCTAAGTGATTTTCTCTCTGCCTTGACATCATTTTTCCTCTGCCAGATAGTGACTTTTTGACTGTTTTCTACAGCTTTCATTGTCATGATTTTGGAAGATTCTTTCTTCAATGCACTATCCACTCCCTGATCCCCACCCCAACTTGAGAACACACTGTGTTCACTGGAATGCTTTATTTGGGAGAGACCAAAACACAACTTAAAGTGGGGTCTAAGTTTGCAGGGAGGCCCAGTACAGCTAGATTCCAGGCAACAAGCCATGTTACCTGAATTTGGTCGATAGATAGATAGATGATAGATAGACATGTATACATACAGATATAGTTCATTATAATTTTATTTCTGTCCCCATCTTTTCCTCTTCCGTGCTGGACCAGCTGTACTTTGGTTAGCCTCATTCTGAGACAGGCTCTCTCAACATGGAAATTGAGTTATCTCCCATAAATTTAGCAAATTTTTAGGAATAAAAAAGCCTTCTTGCCTACCAGAAAATACCTTTATCAAAGGTTCTGAGTTGGCCCAAAGCACATAAAGCACCCTTCCGTGAACTGATCACCCTGACTTTGGTTGGCCAAGGATGGGCCAGGTGCCCCTTCCTGGAGCTGGAGCAGGATTGGGCCCATCAAAGAATAAGGATCAAGAGTATAGGAGGTCAGTTCCCGAAAGGGAAATCATGAGCTGCTACCAGAAAAGGGAAACTTGGGTACCGGACAGGGGAAAACAGTAAATTCCTACCACACCTCCTCTATGTCAGAGAAGCAAACTTTCTGTTAAGGGCCAGAGAGTAAAAGGTTTTTGGGCCGTGAGACATCTGTCACAATGACTCATTTCTGCCACTACAGCGCAAAAGCCGTCATAGACAATGTGTAAACAGGTGAGCATGGCTGTGTTCCAAAACACCTTTATTTACAAAAATCGGCAGCAGGCCCAACTGGTCTGCAGGCTGCAGTTTGCTAACCCCTCTTCTACATCATCAGCAGGAACCACACCCAGGGACGATGGGCATGGCTGTCACTGTCTGCTACACAGACTGCCAAATGCTTTTTAGTAATCTATCATTCATATGTTGTTTTCAAAGCCAATTCAAAGTTCTCCTGCAAACATTATCAGTAAACAGGATGCCCACTAATGAACCATTACTATAGAAAATAGTGATAAGCCCCAAACTGAAAGGGCTATCAAACTGAGGAAAATTCCTTTCGACACAATTTTATGTTCACAATGATTTCAACAAAGACAGCAAAAATATGAAGATATTGAAAGAACCTAAAACTTTTCTTCGTATGTGTGAACTTCCTTGTATCTATTTAAAATCTTGATCCTTGCTGGAATTTTTAAGCATTAATATCCCTTTTACCCAGTAAAACTACATTATTTCTGCATTACTAATTGAGAAAGCTAATAATTTTTAGAAAGTAAAGACAATTTCATACCCCCCACCTAAAATTTAAAAATATAATTTTATAAGTATTATTCATAAAACTTTCAAATCAAAATATAAAAGTAGATGAAAGTGAGTTATTAAAGTTTATAAAACACTATAATTCAAAATATTCTTACCTCAATAAATACAAAATTTTTCATAGTTTGTTACTTGCTTTTCACAGCCTTAATCCATTTGTAAATATAATCCTTTCTTTTTCTTGAATTTATGTACTGCCCCTACTTAATTATAATATTTCTACATTAATTTTGCCACCTCTTCCCATATCTTTGGATTTAATTTTTATTGTATTTTTATCATCATTCCCAAACGTGAATTATGAGTACCACTCCCAATCCACATTCTTCAGTTCACGCCCCTCCAATACTTGTGTATAATTTCATCAACATTTCTGATTTCTTTCTAGGACAGAAAACTTGATTCTTCTTAAAAATAAGGGGCGTTCCTTATCTGGGTGCCTTTAAAAAGTGCAAGTGGTGATTCAGGTAAGTGTGGTCGTGTTTTCATGGTAATAGAGACAAAATAAACGCCTTGATTTGCATACAGGGTACTGGGTTCTACCTGGTGCATGAAGGTCCCGGTAAAGATGGCAACTTGCCCCAAAATCACACAACTTATAGTTGGCAAAGTTCTGTTTGTCTAATTGCTCATCACACCACATCGAACTTGTTAGTTGTGCAAAGTTATGCAAAGTTGTGTGAAGTTTTTTGCAAGCCTTTTGCCCTCTATGATCTACCCTCCAGCAAACACCAACATTGTAGTTATTAGGGTTATGTGTGTTTGGAGTAACTTCCTGATCCCCTACAGTGAACACTCTTGCAGGACTCCCCTGATGCTGTGGACAGCTTCCTGCATGCAAAGCAGAGGCACTGGCACCCAGGGCTGCTCTAGTCCTTAATGAAGAATCACTCCAGTTGGTGAACTTTTCTGGAACTCAGTTTACTCACTAAGTGGGAAGAGTAACACTTATCCAACTTCATGGGATTGTTGAAAAGCTCAAATAAAACACTTCCTTTAAAAGTACAAGGTAAATTCTAAAGCGTCAAACAAGCAAAATGTTAATTATTAAAGCAAGAAAGTGCAAGATGAGTCATAGCTTCATAGTCTCCATGATGCACTGCCCAGGCCTTGCAGATGATAAATTCTTGATTAGCAGTAGTTTGTTTTTTGTTTGAAGTTGTCCCTTGTGTAAAGCAGACAAGCCACAGTGTGCCACGTTTTGTGAGGTACAAAGAAGCATAAAGCACTGTCTTCAAAAATTTGAAACTGTCAATTTAATTGAAGAAATGGACTTATAAACCTAATATAAACAAACGTTTCAAAGTATGGTGAATGGATGATATAAGGTTTTTTTCCCAAGGTGTGTTTTGTGGAACACGAGTCCCATTTGTCGTTCCATGAAATCAGGTCTGTACTCAAATATAAAAGTCAACTGTACACACCGTGTGACCCCTACTTGAGGATTCCAAATGCAGATTAGGATATTAAAAGCTCTGAGAAATACTGTGGCAAAGAAACCCGATTAACCTCATTTAAATCAGCAACTCCCAAAGGTGTTTGACCACATAACCCTGTCTTAATGAAAAAAAAAAAAAAAAAAGATCAGAGGTCCAAAGAAATAGTGTTTTTCAGGCCATGTTCAGGAAATGCTGCTCTGGAGGCTCAAGGTAAAGAAAAGGTCCCGTGATGAGGCGCCTGGAGGGTTCCTGAGGTGGAGGGATGGAGAAGATCAGAGAAGGGGAGAAAAGGGCTTTCCAAGTTTGGGGTCAGGAGCAGGTGTAGTGTTGAAGCAGAGACTATGGACTCTGGGAAGGAGGAAGTAAGCCAAGCAGGTGCCCTCGGGTTAATCCCATCCCATCCTCGTGTCTTCACTAGAGCGGACGCTCGATATATGTTTGGTTCATTTAATTCACAGAATTAGGAAACTGGAATTCGTAATCAGAAGGCAGTGAGTAGACAAAGGAAGTACTGCAGAAAAGTAGAAAGTGAGGCTGGGAAGGGAAGGGAAGATGCTGAGAGGCAGGAAAGTGAACGCACAATGGAGCATCATGGGCGGCTACCCCACACCTGGTCTCACTTAACCCTGACTGTGTCCTATGGCAGGGGAGTGAATGATCTCACATAAGGCGCCAGACAGAGGTCAATAAGAGAGGCAAAAAGCCCTGAGCAACCAAGATTCAAAGGAACAGAAATTGTGAAGCAGGAAGTGGGAATGGAAAGGTAGTCCAATGTGGGCAAAAGAGCACAACCCAGTGAGAAAGGGAAACAGAACTTCCTCCAAAAGAATTATCATCAACCTTTCCAAACTGATGAATCTTATTTTTGATAGCGCCATTAGAGTCCAGATTTCTGAGCTATTTTATTTTACTATTTCCTATAAAATTAACAAGAATTATACATTTAGGATAATTACCACACTTATTCTTTCTCTTTTTTAAAAGACGTACCCTACTTCCTATCTTCTGATCTTCTGATACCTTCCCGGGTCTCTATTTTTGTACTCTAAAAATACTCTTTAGTAGTTGAATATGTTTCTTAGTTAGTTCAGCTGCAGCACTGCATTCAATGCCACCTGCAACCACTCATTTTATTTTGTTTAAATTATCCAAGTGTGCCCTTACCTGAATTTCAACAGCAGCTATTTTTACAAAGTCTTCATTATTTTCTAATTTTCCAGAAAATGTTTCTTCTTTTTCCAGTATTTTAAAAAGAATGAGTAAAGATACTAAAAGAATTGCAGGTCTCTGAAATGTGCTACTTTGAGATGTCTCATTTTAACAACAAACACCAGTAAGATTTGGTTGAAACACTAGATTTTCACATGTTTGTTCTCTACTACATGCTTAACTAAAAACCTCTTCAAAGATTATTTTAAAAACCTTCATTTTCAAATCAGCAGGATACTGACTCAGTCTGCTTTGAAAAGTATTTAATAAAACTGAGTCACAAACAATTATTTCAATAACTACTGGAGTACAGGTGAGGTTTTAAGACTGGAAAGGGAAATAACAAATGACTTCATTGGTAAAGGAGTAGGTGCTTTCATGAAACATCTATACTTGTCAACATAACCTGATGCTCTCAGGCGCTGCCCACTCCCTGCTCTATCAGACTCCAGGCATTGGTCCTGCATAGAAGGATCAAGACAGCTCAGTCTCTACACCATCCCTGACTCAGAGACATTTAAGGAGCTTAACAGTCCAGCATCAGCACCAAATCATGCTCACCTCTAAATCCTGCTCAGATCTGGGAGCACTTGAGCTACCTGAGCTTCTGCCTTTTTCCTTATGCCTAAATCTTTATTCAGTACTCCAGCCTCCCAATACATGTGGTCCTCTAGGACTAGGATTCCACCTTGCTTTGAGCATCTACACTCACAGCTCTTCCTGCATCTAGCTGGTATCTACCTGTCTGTGGCCCCTGCCCTGAGATAGAGCTCCTGTGTTTGAGGACATACATTGCTAGGCCATCTGTCTACATACTTAAACTTCTACTTATCACTCAACTGAGATTCCTCACTGCCTCATGCTGCCTGCAGGTAGCACCTCCCCTTACCTCACATTAGACAACCACACTAGCTTTCTGGCTGGATTTTCCTTCATCACTTGTCAGATTCTTTGATTTACATGCCTTTGTTTTGGAATGGACCTCAATAGTCCCTTCAGATGGCCATAGTAGGGATCAAATTTCTCTTGCTATGAATCTTTCTCAGTCTAATTTATTTTAATAACAACCAGACCAGGTTCAATGTAACATCAGCTTTAAAAAAATTTTTAATGTCTGAATACAATTTCAACTGGCAAACAGCAGCAAATTACAGCAAGTAATTACTCAAATTGCAATTGTGTTTTTAAAATTAATATAATAAGTAATCGTGTGTGAAGAGAAGTTTCTACAAGACAGTAAAGAGGACATTCCAGGACAAAATAATTACAGACTCAAGGGCCCAGAGGCATAAAGCTCAGAGCAGATGTGGTGGATGGAGACGAATTTAGCCAAGCACAGAAACTTGGTCAAGGGCTTTTCTACCATGATAGAGAGAATGTATTTTCTACTGAGAAATGTTCTCTATGAAAAACACTGAGGGAAGTAGTAAAAGAATCAGATATGTAAGTCATGGAGACCATTCTGTCAGTGGTGTGGAAGGGATGAAGCTGGAATCAGGGAGACCAATGGGAGCTCTGCTCTTACCAAAGAAAATGGACATGAGCATAGGAGTTAAGAATATGGCTTAGACCATAGTGTAGAAATGAAATATACTTCAGACAGATCATGGAGAATAGGGAGTGACTGACTATTTGGGGAAGAAATGAGACAGAAGAATGACTGTCCAGGTTTCTGAGTTGGGTAGGTTTGTGGAGAAGCCGATGAGCCCATGATACAAGAAGCAATACGTTCATTCATTCATCCATTCTTTTGCCAAACACTTGGTAATTCCTATGGGTCTACATGACGAAAGTCACATTTGGAAAATGCAGATAGAGATATGTCTCTGGAAATCAGGAGAGATGTATTGACTGGGAACTCATTGCCACAAAGGCAGAAGCTGAATGCTATGAAAATCAATAGAAAAAGCAAAGGAGAGTTCATGAAGTTGGAGGGGAAAAGACCCGGAGAAGTCAAATTTAAAAAATTAAACCTTTGAGGACTTCCCTGGTGGCACAGTGGTTAAGAATCCGCCTGCCAATGCAGGGGACACGGGTTCGAGCACTGGTCTGGGAAGATCCCACATGCCGCGGAGCAACTAAGCCCGTGTGCCACAACTACTGAGCCTGCCTTCTAGAGCCTGAGAGCCACAACTACTGAGCCCACGTGCCTAGAGCCCGTGCTCTGCAACAAGAGAAGCCACTGCAATGAGAAGCCTGCGCACCCCAACGAAGAGTAGTCCCCGTTCACCGAAACTAGAGAAAGCCCGTGTGCAGCAATGAAGACCCAACGCAGCCAAAAATAAATAAATAAATAAAATAAAATAAAATAATTAAACCTTTTAAGAATGCCTTGTTTATATTCCTTGAAAAATTCCTCAAGGAATAAACCTTGAAGACATTATTGGGACAATTGACAAAATTGCAATCTAGCCCATGAATTATATAGTAGTATTACATCAATATTAAGTATCCTGATTATAATAATTGTGCTATGATTATTTAAGAGAATGTCCTTTTCCTTAGGAGATACATTCTAAAGTATTTAAAGGGGCATTAAGTTTGCCATTTACTCTCTAATGGTTCAGAAAAATAAGACAAAGATATACATATATATAATATATTTAACATATAATTATAACTTTATTATTATATATATAATTTCTCTCTCTCTCTCCCTCTCTTACTCCCTCTCTTTGAAGGAGAGAGAGTGGACGCTGAAGCAAATGGGGCAAAATGTAAACAATTAGTAAATCAGGATAAAGGATAAAGAATATACAGGTTTTATTTACCTATTCTTACAACTTTTCTGTAGGTTTTGAATTATTTTACACTGCGAATTCATATCAAAATAAAATGTTTATATTAAAACTTGAGGAAAGGGGGTCATGTTGGAAAAATTAAAAGGAAAGGAGAAATTTTTGTGGAATAAAAATTTTAAGGACTATGTAATATGAATAAAGTAAGAAAAAATGTTTTAATATAAGACTTATGGAGTCTGACTCATTGTTTAATGACCACTCCTCAGTCAAAAACAAGACCTGTATAATCAAAAGGATGGAAATGGGATATAAAAATTCTGGACAAAATCAGCAGGTGGAGGGGTTTGCCTGGGAATCAAGGATTTCTGGCAACTCCACATCAGATGTCTGTGACAAGTGCCAGCTCTGATCAAGGTATGTCCACCGTCAGTAAGAGTCTAGGAACCCCTGTCTGAGAACATAGGGATTAGTTTGCTCAGAGGGAGTCTCCATGGCCTCATAAGAGCATTTCCAGCCTTAACATTGTTGGCATATTATGTTTTGGCCATTCTTCCTTTCTAATATTCATGTAATTGTATGTAAATATCTCCCAAGGTTAGGATTAAATACAGTAATTCCAACATAGTTATCTTTTCATCTTTTCATTTTTCTTGGGTACAATGAAAGAATTGATTCTTATTGATTAGACTCATTAATTCTACATAAAAGGAAATCTTGTTAGGTGCAAGGTAAGTGGAACTTATGATAAGGATAAATATGTGACCAGGAAGCCCAGGGCAGGAACAGCATTGTACCTCAGGGAGAGACTGGGAGCAGAAACTGGTGAGTGACAGGTACCCTGCATCTCTTACATCTCTTTCTTTTGTATTTTTGTCTCAATCTCCTCTCACACCAGACTAGCTTCCTCCTCATGTTGCACAATTAGGATATTGTTTACTCAGAGCCCCTGGGTTTAATGTAAAAGATAAATAGATTTTAATCACACCCTGAGTGTATCAAAAATATACAATTTTCCTGCCAATTGATTTTACACAAGGTGCCAAGACTATTCAACTGGGGAAGAATAGTCTTTTCATTAAGTGATGTCAGAACAAATGAATTTCCACATTCGAAAGAATGAGGTCGGACACGTCATACCATATACAATAATTAACATAAAATGGATCGACAACCTAAATATAACTGAAACCATTAAATTCTTAGAAGAAAACATAGGAGTGAATCAGTAATGGATTCTTTGATATGACACCAAAAGCATGAGCAACAAAAGGAAAAATAGATAAGCTGAACTTCACTGGTCAAAAACTTTCATGCATCAAAGGACATTATCAATAAAACAAAAGACCACCTACAGAATGGGAGAAAATATTTGCAAATCTTCTACTTGATAAGGGTCTCATGTCCAGAATATATAAAGAACTCTTACAACTAAAGTACAAAAGGGCAAACAACTCAATTTAAACATGAGCAAAGGACTTGAATAGACATCCCATCAAAGAAAAGATACAAATGGCTAACACACACCTGAAAAGATGTTCAAAATCATTAGACATTAAGGTAAGGTAAATCAAAAATACAAAGAAGTATCATTTCACACCCACCATAATGGCTACAATTTAGAAAATGGAAAATAACAAATGTTGGTGAGGATGTGGAGAAAATAGAACCCTCATATATTGCTGCTGACAATGGAAAATGGTTCAGCAATGTGGAAAACAGTTTGGTGGTTCCTCTAAAGATTAAACATAGACTTACTGTATGACCTAGAAATTCTACTACTCCATGGGAAGTATCCCCCAAAATTGAAAACAGGTACTTAAACAAATCGATGTATATGCATGTTCATAGCAGCACTATTACCATGACCAAAAGATGGAAAAACCCAAATACCCATCAATGGATGAATAAATAAACAAATAGTGCTAAATATATACTATGAAATATTAGCCATAAAAAGGAAAGAAGTTCTGATACAGGGTACAATGCGGATGAAATTTCAAAATATTATTTTAAGGACAAGTAACACAGAATGTCACATATTGTATGAATAGGTTTATTTGAAATATCCAGAAGAGATAAATCCACAGACAGAATGCACATGGAAGGTGAGCAGGGCTAGGGGAAGGGAGAAATGAGGAGCAACTGATTCATGGCTACAGGGCTTCCTTTTGAGGTGATGAAAATCAAGTCAGTTTTGGAACTAGATAGAGGTGGTGGTTGTATAACATTGTAAATGTGCTAAGTGCCACTGAACCATTCACTTTAAAATGGTTAGTTTTAGGTTATGTCATTTCATGCCAATAAAGACAGAAAGAAAATAACATACAATTTTCCTCATTTCTACTAGTGATCTGAGTCTCCATTTCCACTTGACAGTGAAAATATTAGATACACTAAACAGCCATTTCTGATTTAAAACTCAGTGTAGTTTGGCAAATAAGCTCTTCAAGATTTCAAGTTACTCTTCATCTAAACCATAATCCTTCAGTGAGCGACCTCCTTTCGCCTTCTTTGGAGTAATCCTCATGATACAATATGGAAGGCAGGGGGCTGGGAAGACAGTGGGGATAGGTTTGCTTCCCCCCACCCCGGAATCTCCCGATATTGTGCGTTGTTGAAATCATGAGTTACATGTTCTCCCAGCTTGGACAATGTTTGGATATTCCTTTGGACGGTGGTGATGGGCGAGGTTTGCATTTTCATTACCCATCTCTGTGAGGTTCCAGAGAACGTGTACCTCCATTTTTATGCTGGGAGGAGCCCCTTACTTCACAGACTGTGAGGGACACCTGGCTATTGTATGTGCCACTCTCCAGCTGGGAGAAAGGGTCAGCAGCATAGCTTTGCCCCTCTCAACCTTGGAGGCACCATTCCATTACCATATGTCTGCCTTCATCCCCAGTGGTGCAGGAGAGGTTTTCACATCGGCTGCTCTCAATAGTGGATTAACATCTAAGGAATTGGCTCATGCCATTGTGGGGTTGGCAAGTCCAACATCCACAGTGCAGGTTGGCAGTCTGGAGAATCGGTAAGTGTTGATGGTGCAGTTTTGAGTCTGAAGGCTGGAAATTCAGGCAGAATTTCTATGTTGCAGTCTGGAAACAGAATTCCTTCTTCTTTGGCAAACCTCAGTCTTTGCTCCTAAGGCCTTCATCTGACAGGACGAATCCTAATCACATTATGGAGGGTGATAATTGACTTACAGTTTACTTAAAGTCAACTGATTGTAAACATCAATCACATCTAAAAAAATACCTTCACAGCAACATCTAACTGGTGTTTGAGCAAACAACTGGTCCCCATAGCCCAGCCAAGTTGACAAATGAAATTAACCATCACAGCCACATAGAGGGAGCCTGGATTCTGACACTATAAACCTGCCCAACCAGCCCCAGGCAGTCTACCTCCAGACTTTTTATATGAAAGAAAATAAAGTTCTGCTCGATTTAATTCACTATTATCTTTTTCTGTTACTTTTTGCCAAACCTAATCCTGACTGATATGCCTCCTCTCTTATTCTCATTAAATTAATGGATGCTGTATCTTGTCTCCTTTTCTCTGGGAAATTAAGGGACTTAGGTAGGTGGAGTGATTCCCAGTTCTCCTTTCTTCTCCAAACTCTGTCCTCCAAAGCTGTTTTCTTTCCACAGCCTGGAGTTTATTTGCTACTCAGGGTGTAGAGGGAAGATCCTCTTCTCCTTTGTACACAGTCTCCACAACAACCTCCACCCACAGCCCCCGGTCTCCCGCTGTCAAGAATGTGCCATTTCTCCTTGGCTGATGTGAGAGCCAGTGGTTGTGGGGAAGGAGGACAAAACACTGCATTTGATGGCTCTTAGGTGGCCATGATTTAATGCTCTGGCAGAAAGAGTCAGAGGCAGGCCTGTGACCACCTCAACCCTGGACGCACTATGCCGTCACCATTCAGCCACATGCCTTTCAATTTCAGCCACACTCAGAGACAGAGCAACTGGTCCTGGGTCACAATTCCAAATCCCCAGAGAGAAAAGTTATGATCCCAGATGGAGTTCTTGGCCACACCTGGTCCACGCAGCTGGGACAAGGGAGGAGAGTCATGTAGGGACCGCCCTCTATCGTAGGGGATGCAATTCTAGATACCTGTGCAACAGGCAGATGCCTTAGCCGTGCTTTATTACAACATTTCCTTTCTAAAGTTAGACACAGGTGTGCGTGTGAGAGGAAAGGTACAAACGTGTACATAACAATATCCAGACAAGTTCTTGAAAGTTTCTGAAGATGAAAAAATGACTTATTCAGAAGACTTGAAAACGAAATTAGAAATGTGAGCTGCCGGGGGCTTCCCTGGTGGCGCAGTGGTTAAGAATCCTCCCGCCAATGCAGGGGACACAGGTTCGACCCCTGGTCTGGGAAGATCCCACATGCCGTGGAGCAACTAAGCCTGTGAGCCACAAGTACTCAGCTCACGCGCCACAACTACTGAGCCTGTGGTCTAGAGCCCACGAGCCACAACTACTAAAGCCCGCGCGCCTAGAGCCCGTGCTCCACAGCAAGAGAAGCCACCGCAATGAGAAGGCTGCGCATCACAACGAAGAGTAGCCCCCGCTCGCCGCAACTAGAGAAAGCCCGCACGCAGCAACGAAGACCCAACGCAGCCAAAAATAAATTAAAAAAAAAAAAAAAGAAATGTGAACTGCAGTCTTGTACTCATGTAAAATCGTATACTATACAGGGATTTCTTATGATCATTTTCACTAATCCTTGACCAGTCTTCCAAGAGAACAGAGATGTGAACGACTCTTCTTTCCTTGCTAGGATATTCACTCTATGCACTCTTTACACTGGCACGTCTGTTCCTTACTTAAGGGTTCTTATTACTTATTGCTCCAAACTGTTAACCTCACTTTATCTATGTACTCAAAGAACAGTTGTTAAAGACTCTGCTTCCCATCAAGATTTGCAGAGTTCTGGCTGCCTGCTTTGCTTAACAGAAATGATTGTGTGCGGATGTAGTTCTCTGCCTCGTGCCAGTGTTCTCTGCCAAACCAGCAGCTTTTCTCTGCCAGTATCAGTCTTCTGTACTCCACAGTGACGGAAGAAGCACTTTAAACCTCTTTTTGTGGAACGACTTACTTCCTATTGCAGAGGTAATAGAAAAAAATTGGCCTGGACACACCCATTTGAACTGTTACATCATCCTTTCAAATTTCATTGAACATAGAAAAGTTAATTTCAAACTGAACATAGAATAGTGGACTTCTGGGTTTTTCTAACAGTCATATGGTTAGATTTTTAACTCTTGATTTATCAGAGGGTCTTCAATAGGCTTCATAGAGAGTCAACATCAAGGGCTCTCTCTAGTTGCAAAAACTTTATTAACATGATTTTTCTCCTAATTTAAAATCTAGTGGATTATCAGTTATATATCACCTTTTCCTAATGAATGCAGAAATGAGACCAACTAACATACATACAATGGAATACTATTCAGCCATAAAAAAAGAATGAAATTTTGCCATTTGCAGCAACGTGGATGGGTTTGAAAGGTATTATGCTAAGTGAAATAAGTCCGACAGAGAAAGTCAAGTACCATATGATATCACTTGTATGTGGAATCTAAAAAATACAACACACTAGTGAATATAACAAAAAAGGAGCAGACTCACAGATATAGAGAACAAATTAATGGTTGCCAGGGAGGGGGAGGGGCAATATAAAGGTGGGAGAGTGGGATGTCCAAACTATTAGCCTCAAGGATACATTGTATAACACAGGGAATGTAGCCAATATTTTGTAATAAGTGTAAATGGAGAGTAACCTTTAAAAATTGTATAAAAATTTAAACATTTTTTTAAAAAGGACCTTTCCAACCCAATTATTAGAATGAAAGAAAGAAAGAAGAAAAGAAAAAGAAATGCAACCAACTAGAGCCTGCATCCAAACTCCGCCCCAAGCCTCTGCCTCTGTAATGCCCTGGAGACTACACAGGACCCCTCATTAGCCAGTGCCACACTAGGTGTGTCTCATCACTCTTGGTTTGTTGTTGGTACAGTGGCTGAATCCACCATTATGTATCAGTCAGGGCCAGGTAAGAGACAGAGGGTCTATCCAAGCAGGATAACTGAGAAAAGTTCCAGAATGGGACAATTTATAAAACTGTGTGGAGTTTTAAGAAATCAACAAGAGATGGTGAGGCATCCTGGGGCTGACACAGATGGACCTGAAGGGAGGAAGTGGCTACCAAAATCTGGAGAGAGTCAATGAAGCTGTACGACACAGCTGTCCAGACAGACAGTGGTGCAGCCACCAGTGGGGGAGTCCAGGGGCTGAGCTCCAGTCTTCTCCTGGTGAGTCTCAACAGCCAGAGGGCCCAGCCAGGGCGCCATTGACTCAGCCCATGCAGGGCCGCCTCCTGAGGCTCAAGCAGGGTAGAGAAAGAGTAGCAGTGCCTGACAGGAGCAAACAGAGATTGTGCCAGGGCAGCCATTGCATGAAAGGCTCGGAGTCTTCCTGCCCTGCTCTGCCAAGCCGGAAGGTTCACTGGCTCACTTACAACCTTTCACAATGGACCCTGGCTTCCTTACCAAACGACCATGCTCAGACGTCCTCCTCAGATGGAAGAACCAGTGGGGACAAAAGGTCCAGGTCAGCAGGGTCTCCTGGTTCTCATTGCTCCTTTAAGAGTCACTGTGAGCTTCTAGAGACTGGTTCTTGCTCATGGCTTCATCCCCAACTCCTTTTTCTGGTGTTTGGTGACTATTAAATGGCATAAAATGCTTCTTATTTTTTTTTAATTTAATTTAATTTTTTTTTTATACAGCAGGTTCTTATTAGTTATCCATTTTATACATATTAGTGTATATAAGTCAATCCCAATCTCCCAATTCATCAGACCACAACCACCCACCTGCCAAGTTCCCCCCTTGGTGTCCATACGTTTGTTCTCTACATCTGTGTCTCTATTTCTGCCCTGCAAACTGGTTCATCTGTACCATTTTTCTAGGTTCCACATATATGCTTTAATATACGATATTTGTTTTTCTCTTTCTGACTTGCTTCACTCTGTATGACAGTCTCTAGATCCATCCATGTCTCTACAAATGACCCAATTTCGTTCCTTTTTATGGCTGAGTAATATTCCATTGTGTACATGTACCACATCTTCTTTATCCATTCGTCTGTCGATGGGCATTTAGGTTGCTTCCATGGTCTGGCTATTGTAAATAGCGCTGCAATGAACATTGTGGTACATGACTCTTTTTGAATTATGATTTTCTCTGAGTATATGCCCACTAGTGGGATTGCTGGGTAAAAATGCTTCTTGAGTTAATAAACAAGTGAGTGAATGAACACATGTTTTTTTCTCCTTAAAACAGGCTTTAGCTAGAGTAACTCTATGTCCCAGAACTTCTGGAGCGTCCGTACTTCAAATATTCTCGCTCAGTGTTCCCATGTAAGTACACTGACATTTGACAGACCCAGTGCCCTGATCTTCAGCTCTGAACACAGGCGTCCCAGCTGCTTAGACCTAGTTTTAGTATGCTAAATATAAGCACCGAGGGCAAAAATGGCAATGGGTAGCTTGCTGAGTTCATAGACTATAGTTATCAATATTCTCGCTCACTGGCACATGGTAACATGCCAGCCCTGAAACCAATTTTGTGCTTTCAATAGAAAGTACAGCAATCAATTACCAAAGAAGGATTATTTTTGTATTGCAACCTCTTGCCTTCCAGAATAATTCAAAACTCATTATAGACCACCACATTCACAGAAGAGCACCCTTCCGCCCTTTCCCAATAGATTTTGCCTTACAAAAAAAGAAGAACTTGACAACCTGTTTATTGAAATGTAAGAAACGTCTTTGTTTTACTGTTACTTCAGTTTGAATCCACAGTGCTTCTCTATTTTGATCTTTACAAACTAAGTTGTCAAATTTAGTCAGTCTATAAGTTAAGGAGAAGCTAGGATCCTCACATGGCCTGTTATAAAGCCATTTTTCTATTTTATTAGCCACATTGGCATTCTATTGCCCTTTAAATGTCACATGTTCAAGAGTACCACTGTATGCATCCTGGAAATATTTCTTCTCATTGTAATAAAACTTTAGGATACAATTTCCTAGAACATAGATAAGATGACAGAGAAACAACAAAACTAGAATCAAATGTGTTGCGTACTGTTAAACAGATAAGAAACTAGGTTATTTTCCAGTCAAAGCTTTGTCATTGTTCTAACACTGAGCCAGTCAAGAAAGTGTTTCATTTGTTCGTTGGTACATGCTATTGTTTTTTCTTTTATCATCTAAGCCATGATTAGAAAAATGAAATTTGTTCATTCTGAGATGTGCAGAAATATGAGGTGCTACCTCTTTCTAAATAGACGAAGGAAAATCACATCATGAGGAACAGTATTATTTCAGAAGTGCTTGCAACCCAGTGGATATGCTAACAATCTGAGTATCCATTGTAGTTACAGATAAGCTTGGGGCTATAACATTCCTCATATCTCAAAACCTATAGTGAAATAAAGCAATACAGTAGGCTCATCAAAAAATGAGAATGGGGAGAGAGTAAAGAATAAATGAATTCTGATTTTTCTGATGTCTTAAGTCCATATTTAGATCTTGCAAAAATGGGGTGAAATGTGATTTTCACCAATATTTTCAATGACTGATCCCCAAGAAAACACATGCAAAAGATTTCTTCCTTTATCTTACTCTTCCTATCATAATTCTTAGCATTTTCTAAAATTTTGAATTCTTCTTCTATTTTTCTGTTTTCATCTGTATCCAGGTCCTTTCAGCTCTCTTTCCAAAATACTTCTTTAACCAGTGTTCTTTCATTTTCCATATCTTTAGCAATTTCCATGGTTTGTTATTCCTTTAATTTACCTTGAGCTTTTCAATTCCTTTTGCTGACTTCTGACTCTTCCTTATTTCACCTACTGAAGTGTGATCAAATTCAGCTCTCTGAGACATAAATCCAGGAATGTGTTTCTTTTGATAAAGGATACTCTATTTCTCCCTAACGCCTATATTGACGATTCCCAAACTGTGGGAAGAAAAGCAACATTCATATAAATTTCCTAAATCATTGTGTAAAAGAAGCACAAAAATCACCATGTGGCCCACAGATCTAATGGCTCATTTCTTAGGACAGAAAAAAAAATGAACTAGCTTCAGCAATAAGATAAATGTACTGGTTTAACTACACAGGAAAGAGTGTAACTAGTGAAGATTAAGAACCAGAGGTTTCTGTGATTCTTTCATTCACGGTTTACCTTCTCTGTACAGCAACGCCACCTTTTCCTTTTACAAGTTTCCTTTCCCCAAAGGCTGGAACTGTTCCCTCTGGGACTCACGCTTTCAAGGAGCTGCACAGGAGAGGAAAATATTCTTCTCTCTAGTTACAGGGCTTCCAACTTGGGAAAGATTCTGATTGGCTGGCCTGGGGAGTGGAGTGCTCTGATTGGCAGCTCCCACTCAAGTCACCTGGTTGGAGTCGAGGTCCAAGTAGTCCCTGAAGCGTACATTCCTCTAGGTGGAGGGAGTCCATGCTATTCCCGTGTCAAAACAAAGGGCATCTACTACAGGGGGTCTTGCAATTCTCTATGCTAAAATCAGTCATTATAGGGGGATATTCACTTCTCATCATAGAGCATCAGTTTGTTACTATCTCTCCTGCTGGAAAAAAGAAACATAAAATCTGGAAAATTGGAGAAAAAAACACTTTAAAAAACTTTGAAGAGTAGCCAACACAGGCAAGAATTGAGAGGCTCTGATCGTCTACTAAGGGAAACACAACGAGGGGTGCCTCACATTCATCTTGGCGCTTCTAGTGACAACATTTGCCGTTTTTGACGTAGAGGAATAGAATGCCATAAGAAGGCTAACAGAGGTTGGCGTTCAGGCCAAGGTACAGCAGTCCTAATAAACACCAGAAGGGCCACCTTCTCAGAATAAGGGCAAAACTGAAATCGACCAGCAAAATTGAGATAAACAAAGCTAAAAACAAGCCTCATCAGAATTTAAGTGATTACTTACACTCCATATATGTTATCAAAAAGAAAGGAAGGAAGACGGCATAATCCAGAGGCTCTACTTTTTTTCATTTTAGCGGGTTTATTGAGATATAGTTTATATATCACAAAATGCACCCACTTAAAATATAGAGTTTAGTGGGTTTTCAGGACATTCACAAAGTTGCACAATCGTCACCATAACTAATTTTAGAGCATTTTCATCACCTCAAAAACCTCTGTCCTCATTACCGGTAACTCTGCAATTCTTCTCCTCCCCCAGTCCCTGGAAACCACCAATTTATTTTCTCTCTCTATGTATTTGCCTTTTCTAGACATTTCACATAAGTGGAATCATGAGATATGTTGTCTTTTGTGACGGGGTTTCTTTCACAACACCTACTAATGGAATTTCAGGGTCATATGGTAACTCTATGTGTATCCTTTTGAAAGTTGTTTTCCAAAGTGCTACACTGTTTTACATTCCCACCAGCAATGTATGAGGGTTTGAATTTCTTTCCATCCTAGCCAACAGGTGTTATTGTTTAACTTTTTTTACTGTAGCCATCCTAGTGTGTATGAAGTGGTAACAATCACATCGTGATTTTAACTTGCATTCTCCCATTGACTAATGGTATAGTCTAATGATCTGTTCATTTCTTTATTAATAATTTGCATATCTCCTTTGAAGAAATATTTATTGAAATCATTTTTAATTGCTTTGCATATTGCTGAATTCATTAGTTCTAATAATTTTATTGTGGAATCCTTAGAATTTTCCATATACGAGATTATATAATCAGCAAATAGAGATAGTCATACATCTTCCTTTCCAAACTTGATGCCTCCTATTTCTTTTTCTTGCCTAATTGCACCAGATAGAACCTTCAATGCAATGTTGAATAGAAGTGATGATAGCAGGCACACTTGTCTTGTTCCTGATCTTAGGGGGAAAGCATTCAGTTTTTCTCAATTGAGTATATTAGCTTTGGGACTTGCCCTGATGTCCTTTACCAGGTTAAGGAAGTTTTCTCTATTCCCAGTTCGTTGAGTGCTTTTATCATAAAAATAGATTAGGTTCTTGTCAAATGATTTTCTTGTATCTATTGAGATGTTCATGTGGTTTTGTCCATTGTTCTATTAATATGGTGTATTACATTGATTTTCAGATGTTGAAACAACCTTCTTAGCCAATGATAAGTCCCACTTGGTCATGATGTATAATCATTTTATATGCTGCTTGATTTTGTTTGCATTATATTGTTCAGGAATGTTGTATCTATATTTATAGGTGATATTGATCTGTTGTTTTCTTTTATTGTATTATCTGTCTGGATTTGACACCAGGATAATACTAGCCTCACAGAATGAGATGGGAAGTGTTCTCTCTTTGTTTACGTTTTTGGTAAAGTTTGTGAAAGTTTGACATTAAGTCTTTAAATGTTTGGTGAAATCACCAATGAAGTCATCTGGGCTTGGTTTTTTTGTTGTTGTTGTAGATTTTTACTTACTAACTCAATCTCTTTGTTTGTAATCAGTCTCTTTCAATTATCTCTTTCTTTTGACAAGTTTCAGTAATCTTTGTCTTTCTAAGAAACTATACATTTCACCTAAGTTACCTAATTTGTCAGCATGCTTTGTTCATACTATTTTCTTATAATCCTTTTTATTTCTGCGAGGTCAGTGGTGATGTCCCATCTTTTATTCGTGATTTTAATCATTTGAATTTTCTCTCTTATTTTCTTGATAAGTCTAGCTCAATGTTGTCAGTCTTACTGGAGAATAAATATTTTAAAAGAAAAAAATCATGTATACAGTCTTTTATGTATATACCTTTGTATATACCTATGTATGTGTATGTACCTTTACTGGTGCTCTTTATCACTTCATGTGGATTTGAGTTATTGTCTAGTGTCCTGTAATTTCAGCCTAAAGAAATCACTTTAGCATTTCTTAT
This sequence comes from Eubalaena glacialis, assembly GCF_028564815.1. NCBI lineage: Eukaryota > Metazoa > Chordata > Mammalia > Artiodactyla > Balaenidae > Eubalaena > Eubalaena glacialis. Next base: position 3,868,467 of record NC_083727.1, on the reverse strand, counting down.
AGGGAAACCTTGCTAGTAATAAATTTACTCAGTTTTTGTTTATCTGAAATTGTCTTAATTTCTTATTGTTTCACTGGATATAGAATTCTTGACTGACAATCTTTTTTCTTTCAGCATGTTGCATGCCTCATCCCACTCCTCAAGAAGGTTATACAGACTTCATGAAATCCTAACAAAATCCCTAGAAAATTAACGATTTGGTAGAAATTCAGAAGACATTTCTAAAATTTGTACAGAAGGGAAGAGCCAAGATTATTTCAAGACAAGCTACTGGATGTTGAGAATTACATAAAGCCACGGTAATTAAAGGAGTGTGTTATTGACATAAGGATCCATAAATAGAAATAAAATAGTAAGAGTCTACCAACAGAACCTCACATAAGTGGACGCTTTGTTAGGACAAAGTTTGTACCACAGAGCAGTGGAGAAAGAACCGTCTTTTCAAAAAAATTGTACTGGGTCAATTGGATACCAATATGGCAAAAAAGTAAAATGACATCTACCTCATACCACAGTGAAAAAATTATACCTTATGGATTGGAGTTCTAAATGTGAAAGGTAAAACAACAGCACTCCCTGAAGTGTGTCATCCAATAGAACTTTCTGTGCTGATGGACATGCTTTACTATCTACACTGTTCAACATGGTAGCCACTAGCCACTTTTGAGCACCTGAAATTTGACTCTTGTAACTGGATCACTTAATTTTTATTTTTACTTTATTTTACTTAATTTAAATTTAAATATGGAGTAGGCAGCTACTTCTTAATAGAACACAAAAAGTTCCCCATAATGAAAAAGACTGATAAGTGAGACTACATTTTAATTAAGAACTTATATTCATCAAACAACATCATCCAGAGGGTAAAACGGTAAGCTGGAAAATTAGAGAAACTGTTGTAGCCCACATAGTAACAAGTCTCCAGAATCTGAAAACACCTCCCATAAATCAATGAGAAAATTACCCCCCCAAAATAGAAATGATGGACAAATCACTTGAACAAGCACTTCCCAAAAGAGATACGCAAAGAAATCCTACTTATGTCATGAGTCATTAAGGAATTTTGGTTCAAATCACAATGGGATTTTTCTATACACTCGCCAGAATAGCTAAAATTAAAAAGACTAACAGGACAAGAGGCAACGATTTGGAGCAACAGGAATATTCACACTCTGCAAGCGGTAAATTGAAACCCACATTGGAAAACAGTTAAGGCATTATCTTCTAAATTTAAATGCATATGTACTGTAGAAAGAGCAACTCCACTCTAATGGGTATGCCCGACATAAATGCATGTAGATGTGCACGAAAAGTCTTGGAAAAGACATGTGGAATGTTCTTCAATTTGGGTTTATGTGGTATTTTCTCATGGTAAATAAATTGTGAGGTGTGGTAAGAAATTGTGGAATACAATGGAGTATTACAAAGCAATGAAAATGAACAAACTACCTGGACACACAACAACCAGACTGAATCCTATAAGCATCATAGTAAGGGAAAGAGATACAAAGAGATACAAAGAATACATGTATGTGATTCCTTTTGTGTTAGATTAAACAAAAAGTCGTACTAGTCCATCATGTTAGAAGTCAACGTCATGGTTGTCACGGTTACCCATGGAGAAGAAAAGAATGGGAGGTGGTGAGTGCTATACAGCGTGAAGGGGTCTGAGTCACGTATAATGTTCAGTTTCAAGCCCTGGATAATGGACACCTAGGTTTGTTCCCATGTGGTCAGACATTCTGTATGTTTATGATTTGTCACTATTTTGGGGTTTGGTTATCTAGCAGTGAAAAATTATAACATTATTAAAGTTCATAGTCTTAGAAATTTATCCCATTAACTCTTTGTGTAATTTCTTCCCATAGGCCAGCAGTTCCAAGCCTGGTTTTATGACATTGCTACTCTTGCCAGGTGTTTCAATAGCATGTTTGTGTATTTCAAAGATCCTCAAAATTAAATTAAATTAATTTCTTTGAAATTCAAAAAATAAACAATATTATAGTTTGAAGAGACAATGAGAATATCACAAAAGTCCACAAAGAATTTGGCTTCCATCTCCTAAAACAGTGGAATGACCTGCTTTAAATGAATGGAATTCTTGTTCTAGCAAATACTGATGGAGTCTAACTTTCCAAGGTGAATTTTATGGTGCTAACAGCTTTTGTAAATGATTTCTGGGCTAAAATATTGAATTAGTATTATTATCCTTTGGTGTGTCATTAGATGTTTAATGAATGTTTTTTTACACAGATAACAATGGACATTGTTATCCTGGTAGACACATAAAAGAAACCATTATCTCACCACTTTTATATCCTTCTTTGCTTTAGTTCTCTTAAAATCCTTCCAGAAGAAAAATGTGTACACCTCTTTTCATTCTTTATGCCTCTCCAGGGCTTACATTAGTTGCTAATTGCAGTATCCTGTTTTATCTACTTTGGTCCACAGAGATCAAAGACTTTTTGTGACTTCCTTTCCATAATACCAGGCATAAATTGCTATTTATTAGCAACATATATAATGAGACAGCATTGTCAAGGGGAAATTTCTCTTAGATGAGAAAATTTGCATAAAAATAGATGTTTGCATTTTAATTCTAGGTGATATGGCTACTCTTATCTATGCCAGAGTTAAAATACAAAAACAGCTAAATAATAATGTGTTGGGAAAAGGCTAACCCATAAGCTAATACACAATCTACCCTGGTCTAACCCTAAGTAAACTACAACAGCATCAGATATTAGTAGTGAGTTAGAGAAAAATAACACTGTTTTAACGTTAACAGGTCAGAGTAGCCTTCTTGTAGAATCCAAAGACTTGAGGGTTTTCTGAATTATCATATTCTGGAAAACATTGCCTTAAATTTCATTTTGAGGCATTTTGAAATATACTCCAATGAAACTTGTGAAGACATGTTTTCCACATGTGTTTATGCCTCACTCCCTCTGACTCTACAACTCCCCTTTCCATTGTAAAATGAAATATTTCCTGAAAAATTGAGGTCTCTCTGGTCTGTCAGGATAACTGACAAAAAAGCTGAAAAGGTATTTCCACTGAACAGTGTACGACAAGCTAGTCTAATGAAGTATAGCGATTTTCGTCATACATCAGTGACCCTGCAAAAGAATTACCCATTCCTCTTATAGAAACAAATTACATTCTGCTTGATATACTTTCTACTTTCTGAAATAGCAACAAAAACACAAATCACTCACTGGCAGAGTTGTTCCCACATTGCGCCACCTGGTACAATCCATTATTGCCATTTGAGAGCTGTTGCAACCAGCACTTGTTTGGTGACCTGTGTGTGTGCTTATGTGCGTGTGTGTGCATACACCTGTACTCATGTGGATGTGTGTGCATGTATGTGCACGTCTCTGATGTTATGTGCATGTGTGTGTGTGCTTAATTATATTTTAGAGGACGAAGAGAAAATGAATCTTTCCTCTTTTAATCTGGAAAAAACAAACTATATATATACATTTTTTTAAAATATTCTTAATACCTTGTTCTACCTTTGGAACCGAAGAGAAAGAAGAAATGCAGGATATTTCTTGTGGCATTTTCTGATGGACACACCAGAATCATTGTGATTTCTATAGCCCACTGATCCATGGCTGTTTGCTCACCACTTTCCACAGAAACTTTATATTTTTTGCTTCTCTTCTCCGTTGTGTCTTTACTTCTGTGAATTTTCATACTTGGTAAAGTTATAAAAGGAAAGAAAAATTGCACCTGAAAATAGTTTACCTCTTTGTTGAATTTATTTAGTTATTATTTCAGCTACCTGTGCTTTAAATAGGAGCCTCCCACCCACGTGAAATGGCTTCTCCACCTGCTTGATCTTCTGGACATAAAAAGTGAATGCCCTGCCATAGATTTAATATCAGAACTTCAGTGTGGGGTCCATATGGCTCACGTGTTTCCTAGGCTGGGAAATAATGAAGCTGCTTTTGTTTTACTTTGTTTTTGTTGTTGCTGTTTTAGCATAATTGGATCCAAATAGAAACTAGGGGGCAAGAAAGGAAATGCAAGTCAAAGGTAACTGGAAGTTCGTTTTATGTGATGACACTTTTAAGCCCTTTTTCCAAGCTGGCATTATTGTTGGTTTGTTTGCCTGTTTCATTAAAAGGAAAAAACATAGCTGAAATAATAAGAATAAGGTGGCATTGATATAAATCCTGGGCTCCTCAGCTGAAACTTCAGAAACAATCCCCAGGATTCTTTCTTTACTAAGGATTCTTAAAATTCCAATAGGTTGCCTATCAATACAAGTTATTTTATGAATTAATCTTTCTAGAATATGACACTTCTTAGCCATGCTAGATTTTCCAGGCTACCACCAAAGAAATAAAACAAGGGTCAAAACAGAGTAAGCACAGAAAACATGAAAAGAAGAAAACCTGCGTCACAATAAGGAATCTCCAAAAGCCAAAGGGTCTGTCTTCCAGCTGGGACTTAGTTTTGTAACCCGAATTTTATCGGAAAGCTCAGCAATATTCAGGCTGCCAACAGAGAGATTCTGGAAGCAGAAGAAAACCAAATCTGGAGGGGAAGAAACCCAAACTCCAAAGTGAAATTGTAAACTATATCAAGACATTTTAGCCTCTAGGTTTGCTCCTTTCTTTTGTGTGCGAGAAGCGTCAAACAAGCAAGACCACGCATTCTGCCCTTAAGTGGATGAAGTATTCCATTGCTGACATCGGTGGGTGGCTGCTGTGAGCCTCTTACCCTATGGCTGCAGGTGCCAGGCACTTGTAGGCAAGGCAGTTTGTTGTCATCTGGCAGATGATAGGGATGAAAAGAACATTTCTGAATTAAAAGCCAGACCAATGTGCCAACATTTGAGCAATTGTCACCAGCATCTGCTTCTGAGGTTCCAAGCCTCCTGCCTGTGACTAGATTTAAAGAGAGACAGGGAAAGACAGAGATAGAGAGACAAAGAGAGACAGAGAGAGACCCAAGCATTTCACTGGCTAGGAAATTTAAAGCTTTGGATTGTTACCTTCTATAGAGTCAACCAGGGGGACTAGTTAATACTTCGCCTTCCAATGCAGGGGTTGCGGGTTTGATCCCTGGTCGGGGAGCAAAGAGACTACGTGCCTTGGGGCCAAAAAACCAAAAACATAAAAAAAAAAAAAAAAAAGAAACAGAAGCAATATTGTAACAAATTCTATAAAGACTTTAAAAATGATCCACATCAAAAAAATAAAAATTAAAAAAAAAAGGTCAAGTGGGGAAGGCCCTTTTTAAAGTACAGACCTGGAGTAGATGTTAATTCAACCTGTAAATACTTTTGAGCCCTTCACATACTGGCCATCAACCAGTGTGGAGATCACAGCTCTTTATAATAATAGAGTTTTTTAGAGTATTCAGAAGGAATTTCTATTGTCATTTGTGCCATCTTTTTTCCTATGCCTATTAAATTTGTATGATAGCTATATCTAAATCTATTTAATATCTATATTGACAAATATAATATGAGAAATTCAGAAGTCAAAATTATTCGGAAAAAAAAATCCTGGAGAAAGTATCCAAATTAAGTGAGACAAAAAACATTACATGCAAAAAAAATATTCTAATGTATAACATTTAACAGGAACTAAAATAATAAGAAGAAGAAGCAGAAGAAGAAGAAGAACCTAACATTCTAATTTGTAGCTAATTCACATATTTATTGAGCATTTACTTTATGCAAGATCCTGTGAAAAATATTGTAGATATAAAAGATAAACAAAACATGCTCCCTGCCCTCAGAGAACCCCCTTTTTAATAGGGAAGATAAAGCAAATATATTAATAACCTTAACACGTGGGAGAATATAGTGACAGAAAGGAGTATGGTGAGTATGTGGTGAGTGCAAGTGCGAAGCTGAGTTAGAAGCAGAGTCTGAAGAATATTTAAAATGAAGACTTGGAAGGCCATGGGCAGGCCTGATACAGGTCCAATAGTGCCAAAAAGAAAACCCAAGGGTATACAACTGCTGCCCTGAAGGAGTGTCCTGATAGCATAGATGGGTGAGGATCCTGTTTAGCAGAGTAACAGAAAAACTGACTGACCTGAACGTGCAAGGAATAGGTCTCTTTCATGGAACAATTTGAACATGATTTTTAATTTATTTTTAATTAACATTTTAATGAACATTTTTAAATGCAAAAAAAAAAAATAGAAAAAATGGTATAATGAACCCTTAATCACCCAGTTTCAAAAATGTCTAAATGTTTACCTTTATTCTTTCATTAATACACCTTCAGCTTTTCTTCTGTGGAGGGAGCACATCCAGACTATTTTAAAGCAAATCCCAGACAGCATATCATTTCACCCACATATGCTCAGTACCTGTTTTCACATAAGAACGTTTTAATAAAAACAAAACCACCGTTAGTGCACTTAACAAAATTAAAAATTATTTATTGATATCTTTTAATACCCAGTCTGAATATGATTTTCCCTAATTCACTCAAAAGTGTCTTTTTATTGTTGATTTATTTGAATTAGATTCTAGGAAAACCCATATCTTACACTTTGCTGATGTCTTTTAATCTATAACAAGTTCCCTTCCCCCTTTCTTTTTTGGACTATTTGAAGAGATTAGGTTATTTGTCCTGATGAATTTTCCACTGTTTGGACTGAATTGTGTTCCCCCAAAATTCATGTATTGAAGCTCTAATCCCCTATACCTCAGAATGTCACTGTATTTGGAGATAAAGCCTTTAAAGAGGTAGTTAAGTTAAAAGGAGGTCCTTGGGGGAAGGGGGGTTCCTAAACTAATCTGACTGGTGTATTTATAAGAAGAGGAGATTGGGACACAGGTGCACAGAAGGAAGATCACATGAGGACACAGGAAGAAGACAGCCATCTACAACCTAGGAGAGAGGCCACAGAAGAAACCAAGTTGGCTGATACTTCACCTTGATCTCGGACTTTCAGGCTCCAAAATGGTGAGGAAATAAAATTCTGTGGTTTAAGCTGCCCTGGGGTATTTGTGATGTAGCCCTAGCAAATTAATACACCCACATTCTGGATTTAACACATTTCTCTCTCTGTCCCATACTTTTGGTTACCTGGTTGTGGATGATGCTGTGCTGGCCTGCCCAGGTCACTGCTACTGGTCCAGCAAACATCCCCCAGGAACTGTGAGTGAAGGATGCTGAAGGCTTATAGCTGTTCCCCTTCTCTGGACAACTACCTGCAACTGACAGAGCCACCTTGCCTGGGGAATTGCTCCCACCATCTCACACCTGATGGCCTAAAGCCAATGACTGAGTGACATGGGGATGTGAAAGCCTGGCTCACTAGCCTGAGGTGGGCAGAGGGAATCCCTGGTGTGGATTATGCTCCCTTTGTGGGTCAGGCCAACACTAGGCTTGACCAGAGACCAGCTTGCTCAGCTCTTCCCCCTGCTCTCTCTTGCTTCACAAGCTACAGATTTTTCCCAAAGAGCATTCACTCAGTGCTGTAAATCACATGCTCTGAACACTGGATTGGGGACTGCTTTTAGAGAACTCGGTTTAAGTTGGTTGGTGACAGTCAAGTTCTCTAGAAGCAGACTCTTGGGATGGGTTCTGGAATCGGATCCCTGGCAGACCTGAAGGCAATGAAGTTGTTATGATTGGTGACGGGTGGAGTATAGCTAGAACCTAGCAAGTAGATGTGTGATTGCTAAGGCATCTATCTCTGATCAACGGGATCCAGATAAACATAGAAGGAAACACACTAGCTCTTGCAGTACCTCTGTCATTTGAAAAACATGGGGAACTTGGAAATTTTAAGGTCTATAGACTTGGATGAACATGGCTAAGGGCCATAGATTCCTTGAAGAGAGAAAATGGCAGCCACAGATCTATTAAGCACAATTTAGAGCATAATGTGAAGGTCAGTGAACTCCTTTGAAAACATTTGAATGAATTTTCATATTTTGCAATCCAAAGGCAAATGGAGCTAAAGATCAAGCACAGAGCCTAATTCTAACAATGGAAAACTTCAAAGAAGACTCCTCTAGTCGTCTTTGATGATTTACTTGCTTTCTGAAATGACAAAATGTCCAAAATTTATACTGCTCCCCAGACCTAGAAGCAGCCATTTATTTAAGTGGTCCTTCTTCTTTTCAGTGTGGAATGGTATTTAAGTTCCTGAATCTGGAGGTAAGGGTGCTCTGAATATGGATGGAAGTGTTAAACCCAATAAAGTCAGATTAAAACCTGTCATTTTTTAAATTTTATGAATGTCAACGTAGAATTAAATCTACAGGTCATTTGAAGATTTGCACTTTCAATATTTCAATTTTTCCAAAACACAATTTTCAGAGTCAAGTAGTTTAATATGATGTCAAATGACTTTCAGTAACTTGATAAGTTTTAAAACATAATTAATTTGGAAAACCCTAAGAAATCTATCCCTGATTAATTTATAAAATACTCAAAACTCTGTGTACCCATGGAAAATGAATTTCAAGAATGGAATGATAAAAGGTGTAAGAGAGCAGTGATATAAAGTAACAGTAAAAACAGAGACAATCCTACTTACAGTTGAAATGTGGTAAAATAAAGTTCTTAATTCAACTCTTTCTTCATTAATCAAGTACAACTTCTAGTTTATTTCTTTAGAAATTTGTGCATAAAAACCATGGTGTTCAATACACTAAGATCTAACCTCCCTAGGGAAGAGGGAGATTAAACATGAATCATTAAAATATCCAAGTTAACAGAAAGCTTAGAATCAACTATCACCATTAGTGTGTTGTCCATGGTCCTGATTATATATGGGGGATAGAATGAGGGAAACACCGAGGACACAATATTATCCCCAATCCCCAACTTTCCACCATAACAAGTTAAAATCCCAATACATGAGGAAAAATTATGAGCATTTATTAAAAATATGACAGAACATAAAATATGACATTATATATTAATAAACTCAGTTCTGTAAGTTGTGAGATGCATTTGCTCTATAAAAGCATAAAATTTGCAAATATCATCAAGATAGAAAACATCAATAAAGTAAATTGACAGTGTGAACCTATGGACTAATGTCCCACTATCAGGTCAGATTGTGTTCCCAATGCCAATTCCTTATAAACCCACTCTCCAGTCAAAGCACATTCTATATAACAAAGTATTTATAGTTTATCTCCCAATGGTCACCCATCCTTTGCTTCAATATTTGTGGAACGGTTTATTTTTCAGCTCATTTGGTGTTTTCTTCTAGTTACCTTCTTCAGCGCAGCCCACAAAACCTCCCGGTCCTCACCACATTCCCACCACCACCAACTTAATACTGTGGATTTAACAAAGTATCATTTTAAGGCATAGGAATTGTTTTCCTTAACAAAATGGATTTCTAGTCAAATACTCAAATTTTACTAAGGATTTAATTTGTCCCTTTTCATAAGAAAATAAATGTATTAAATTATTTTAATTGTTGGTAATAAATGGATCATTTCTTTGGTATAGTTCTACTCAGCACTATCTTTTTTCTTGTTTCTTTTAACTATAAGTTACATCACTCAATACGCTCTTGGGCCGTGGGAAGTCTAATTCTTAGATGTTTTAACTAACGCTTAAATCTAAAAGACTGGCAACAAAATCCTAGTCCTAGATTAAAGTCCAGTAACATAAAACACGAGGAAAGCCTGGAGAAACTAACTCCAGTTAAAGTTTTTGTAAAAAAAAAACCCTAAATATCTTAAAAGAAAAGTAATGACACTCAACATAAAGACACAACATGAATACATTTGGGTGAATTGGCTGTGTGTGTGTGCATGTGTGAGTGTGCACACACATGTAGCTACAAGACCAAAATACTCTAAATGTACAAAGATATGTATGCAACCGAATTTATGTTATAGACAATAACCAAATATTGTGTAGGAAAGACCTATTAAGAAATTTTGATTTATATGTCGTTTGTGGGTTTATTTCAAGGTGAATTTCCTTAAGATTTTATTTCCTAATAAGAGGCATTAGCACATTTAAACAGTAGTTGAGTTTTGCACGTAATAAGAAATGTAGTATGTGTAAAATGTGTAAAGAAATATACTCTTTCTACTGATAGATGCGAATGAGAGAAGGATCAAGATGAGACCTATTGTTTAAGCAAACTATATACATTAGGAAATGGACAACTTTGAACCATCTACATGAAGTGGGTGAGAGTACAGTAACAGGAAAATTCACATAATTTTTATTACTCTTGGTTCATCACTCTATTCTGAAATCTTGATGCTTTGTTTATCCTATCTTAAGCCTACTCATCAAAGATTTGATAAAGATCTGCTACATGCTTTACTGTATTAAGGGCTTCAAGGAAAATTCATATAAAAATTAGATCCCTTCTCTCAGGGAGATTTTTACAAATTACTATAGTATACAGCAAATGTAATGTGTGCGATAGTGGAAGTACATGAAAATTCTAAGAGTACAAAGGCAGAGAGAATTATATCCTAGGCATTCTGTAAGGGTTAATCCAGGCAGATTCGCTGTGACAAGGGAATTAAAAAAGGTTTCCTGGAGGATTTTACAAGTGAGCTAGATCTTCAAGCTCAGGTAGAAAGAAGAAATGGAAATTACAGATAAAAAGCCAGAAAGAGCAAAACTTCAGGTCATGGTTTATCTACTCTCTATAATTTTTGCCATGAAATATTCCATCTTCTGAAAGTGTTCAGAAACTAGGGTCTGTGAATGAGGGTTTTAATAAGGAATGAAACAGCAGATGCCAGATTGTAAAAGACAGTGAAAGAAATCCAGATAAGAGAATTATATTTTATCATGTAAGAAGATAGCATGGAAGATTTTAGAGCTGGGAATAATAAAATCAAGTCCGTTCAGAGGCAGGGAGCAGAGATTGGGGTCATGGAAGATGTTTAGATACCATCACAGGAAAACAAAATTGCTAAAATAGTTTGAACACTTAACCTGGTACCAGGAACTAGGCTAAGCACTTAGTATGAACCACCCTTTTAATCCTCAAAATAGTCCTATTATGTCAGTACTGCTGTGACCTTCGACCTGGCTTTACAGCTGAGGAAACAAGTTGAGATGATACTGAAGCACAGAGAGAACAGGTAACCTGTCCATCCTGTAGCTAATAACACAGTTCATGGTGCTTCCGGGGGGAGCAAAATGAATTGGGCCCAAACACATCATTAACATTATGATCTATTCAAGGCCTTGGCCTTATTATAATATCTTGGATTCCTCTAACTTCCCTTAGAGTACAATTCCTTTAGCAGCTTCACCAACCTCCAGTTAGCCCTCATTACAATAATAATTATCTCAACCCCTTGGGAGTGTATTGTTCTCCCTGCAAACTTCCCAGTGGGAGGTGGTGTCCATCACCCCATTGTTGGTGTCACAGATCCTCACCCCTCAGTCTTTTTCTCATGCCACCAGTCAAATCCATTTCCATCAGTCTCTCTGAACATGAGCCTCCCACTCTCTATAAAAGTCTACAGCAATCAACAATCATCAATGTCTTCCACTTACCAATCAACCGTTATTTACTCAGTACAGCTGAATGCTCAAAGCTATGCTTAAATGGTAAAAAAGAGAAAAATGGGTTAAGACCCAGGGCCCGAACTGCTAATAGTTTTGATCTAGCTAGAAAGATAAGATTGATATGCTTGTAAAACAAATGCAAGATAAGAGGCAAATCAATTTCAGAATGTGTGCCTTCTTCCATATCTAAGTTTTAAAGTACCCACCACTTTCTCTTCATTCATGAATGTGTAAACATTAATGGGATGGATGTGGTAGGCAAATGTATATTGTGTATCCCTGAATAAAAGATTGTCAACGGGTAAAATAAATTCCAGATAGTAGATTCTACCTAAACCCTAGGGCCAAAATTACTAGGTGTTGTGAAACTTTAAAGTGAGAATAGGGGACGCTAGATTTGAATTGTCTGGGTAAGAGATGAAACGTGGAATAATCTAAGAGCTGGAGAAACCAAGAGACAGGTGCTTCATGGTGTTTTCTGACAACAAAGAAGGAATTAAGAGCTGTATGATGTATATGTCCTCTGCAAAAACCATCATAATTTCCTGCCTGTTTTTAACTAGTTAATTTTAGCCTAAAATTTCATCTCTCCCAAAAGAATTACTGTTTTTTTCTAAAGTAAAAATGAAATTAAGGATGTGAAAAAAATCTAAAGATTATTTTTCTAAGCTTTTATGTGGGTTTAACTAGCTTCAAACCCACTGCAGCGGGCAGACACCAGATTTCCTCTGATTCACAAGGGGGTATCTCATCTCCTACATTTGGTAGAACTGAACAGTGACTCATGAGGATCACTCAGCAGGGAAGTAAGCCATTTGACTAAGGACAATCAAAATACTGCCTTGCTGCTGAATAAGCAACTCTAAAATCGTGTAGTGTGGAAAAAAGAAAATTCCTTTCCTATAACCAGCTTTATCATTAAGTATCTCTAATATCTCGAGAGTTATCTACTGTCATACGGACTTTTCAAAAAACCAAAATGAATACTTTTTTCAGAGCAAAATTTTATAATTAAGTTAGAAGGAAAGTGTACCTCCTAGTCATCACTCTTAGTTGCACACAGCATAATTTACCTAGCTGATTTTAGGATGAGCTTTTACACAATACAGAGGTGGCCATGCAAGCTAACAACACAGGATAGAGAGTCCAGAAACAGGTCATACATGTGCAGTCAAAAAATATTTTACAATGTTGCCAAGGTAATTCAATGGAGTAAAAGAAGAACTTTTCAACAACTGGTGTTGAAACATCTAGATACATAGATGCAAAAACAGAAAAAGGAAGGAAGGAGAGAAGGAAGGGAGGGAAGGAGAGAGGGAGGAAGGAAAAGGGGAAGATATAAACTTAAATTCTCACCTTACACTGCAAACAAAAGTAAATTTCAAACAGAGCATAGCACTAAATGTCAGAGCTAAATCTATAATATTCTGAGAAGTAAACAGATGAAAATAATTTATTACTGTGGGTTAAAAATACATTTCTAAAGCACAGGGAACTATATTCAATATCTTGCAATAACCTATAATGGAAAAGAATCTGAAAAAGAATACATATATATAAATGAATCACTTTGCTATACACCTGAAACTAACACAACATTGTAAATTAACTATACTTCAATTTTAAAAAATGGTTAAAACCATAAAAATTTTTTTTTAAGTTACAAACCTTTATAAGTTTACTTGGAAGTTCTCTTGTTTAATGAATACAGATTTATGATTACTATAAATCTTTGTCAATTTCTCCATATTTAATGTGTATATTTAATAAAACTTTAATTAAAAATTTTTTAAAGATTTCTAAGATAGCACACAAATTCACAAACCACAAAACAAAAATTAAAAATTGAACTTCTTCAAAATTAAATTTTTTTCTCTTTCAGAGGCGCTTAGAAATTTATAAGTCAATCCACTTACTGGAGGCAAATATTTTTTAAAAGTATATCCAAATTTTAAAAATCCAGAATATATAGAGAACTCATCACTTAATGATGAGAAGACAAAAAACCCAACTGAAAAAAATGGGGAAAGATTCAAACAGGCATTTTACCAAAGAAGAAATACCAATGACTAATAAGTTCAAGAAAAAATACTCCGAAAAAATAGTTATCAGGTAAATGCAGACTAAAACCACAATGAGATACCACTACACATGCACTAGAATGGTTTAAAAAAACCTGACTATACCACACATTGGCAAAGATATGGAAAAATCAGAAAGTTCATACATTGCCAGTGGGAACGCAAAATGGTATCACCACTTTGTAAACCAGTTGGCAGTTTCTTATAATATTAAACATGCATTTACCATACAACCCAGACGTTCCCCTGTAACCTACCCAAAACAAATTTTTAAAATTATTTCCACACTGACTTTATTCATAATATCAAAAAAATGTAAACAATCCAGATGACCACCAATGGGTGAAAGGACAGAGAAAATGTGGCAAATCCATACAATGGAGTGTCATTCACAGGAAAACAACAAATTACTGAGACAGACAACAGCATGGATAAATCTCAAAAACATTACAATGAGATGCAGTCAGACAACAAAGAACAGCAAAGGCATGATGATAGGAAGGCTGTCATTGTTGCCACGGACCAGGGGGTAAGGGCCATGGATGACTGCCAAGGTGTACAAGGAAAGGTTTTGGAGTGCTGGAAATGTTCCATACCATGATTGTGATGGTGGTGGTTCACAACTGTAAATATTTATCTGAATTCATTGAATTGTAACTAAAAAGTCGTGTATTTTATTATACATAAATTGGGCTTTACTAAAGCTTAGTTTAAAAAACAAAACACAAAGACACACACACACACAAAGCCATTTTCATAATTTGAAAGCAATTTACCTAGACATTCTTCCTGGAGATCTTTACCTGAAGCTCGAAAAGAAGTATATATTCAGACATAAATTAAATTATGTTTTTCTTAGCACTCTAAGAACAGTTATTGTGATTTGATCTACACGCTGAGTTTATCGAGTATCACACTGCCCTGGACAGAGCCACTAGTTCCTTGGGTCTATTTAAATTTAAATTATTTAACATTAAAAAGTAAGAATTCCTCAGTTGCACTAACAACATGTCAAGTGTTCAATGGTCACTGCAGATAGTTCTATTGGACAGCACTATCTAAAATTACTCACAAGGAAAACACTATTTTTCAGATTTAAATGGAAAGAAGATATTAATTCTTCATTCTTTCCAGACCTCTTTTGAATACAGTAGAAGTACTTAGAAGCAGCATGTGTGGAGGCTAGGTGACGGAAACTTAGAGCTTTCAACATTTTATTTTTTAGTGAGAGAAATGATTATTTCAGAAGGTTCTTGGTTAGAACACAAGGCAGATTATCATGGGAAATAAGTGTTTCTGTCATGCAATCCAACTAGAGCTTGCAAATGAAGGTCTGTGAAGTTGTGAGCTGATTAAATATTGAAGTAGACATGTAAAAGCTGATATAAAAGCAAGTTTTGAAGGAACCGCAAACATCAACATTTACTGTCCACATAGGCAAAAGATTAATTCCTCTCAACCATTTTTTTCTTTTTTTAAATATATAGCTAAGAGGTTTGGTACGCTCCCACCAGAAAGAATGTGTCTTGACTGATTCTCAATTTCATTAAGTTTACAGAAAGGAATGTGAATAACATAAAAATAATATTTCATAAGGACCTTCCATGGCTTAAACATAAAATCAGGCTTAGTTAATTGATAGTAATCTCTGTTTTGGGGTCTTCTACTAGCTACTGCCATATATATCATAAGCAAACTTAATATGCAGTGATATTTTCATGTTAATGTCATTTTTTCATAAGATCTGTTTTCCAAAGTTATGACAAAAAGACTAGCCAAGCCCATATTTTCCATTTCTATATGTTAGAGCTTTTACTAAAAATTGTTAAACAGTTTTAATGCAGTTGCTTTGCTTCCAAGTGACACGGAAGGTTATTATTGTGGAGAAATTCTGTGAAACAATAATATGTTATTGGGAAGAATTTAAATTAAATATTTTATGCATTTTCTTTCCCATCAGTTCGCACTTATGGAGTGGTCCTTATCATTAGGCCTCCCATCATTTATGAGATGAAGCTGCCCCTAGGAAGACTGGCGTTTCTCAACAGGTATTTATCGAGCTGTGGGATGAGTTTTCCATGTTTACTGCTGATCACGCTCTAATGTGTTTACAGAAGAGACAATGACATTGAAATTGGACTGGTCCTATCTCTCCATGCCCACTGAGACCTGGCAGGCAGGAGACTGTGGTGTGTAGCTCTCATTCTTTTAAAGCAAAGACTGAAGATATCTGTAAGGAAATGTTTCTTAATGTCTGGGAAAAGACAGACTCCACCACCAATTTGCATATGTGAGAAGGACCAAACCACCTTCTTAACACACCATTGAAGGTGTTCTGACAACTGACTTCAGCATAACTTTCTTAATTCAGCTCCCACCACGGAACCTGCATTTCCCCAACATCCCCTTTTGTATCTCCCACTTCTCTGCCTCGATGCCATTCTTCATGCCATGCCATTCTTCATGCTTTGACCCTTTCCTCCTCCAGGTCTGCTCTGCCCACTGACTTCCTTCAAGGAACGTCTCTAATAGATTTATATCTAATGAATCTATTCATTAAATTATCATAAACTGCCATCAAGGTAGCATTCCCTAGTGAACCTATACTTAATCACATACAATAGAGATTAACAATCAACTAATGCTTTTCAAAAATGATTCATTAAACAAGTGTTCTATGCCATACACCAGGCTGCACTTGCATTCAGTTATTAATAATGGCAACAAAAATAACAAACATCAAACAATGATTTTAAAAATAAGGGATTTTTTCCTCTTCTACAAATGGAATCCCAGTACAGGATTGATTCAATGGTTCAACAATGTGAAAGACTTAGACTCCATTTATCTTCCTGCTCTGCTATCCTTACTGTGGGACAGTTGTGTTCATAATAACAAGATTCTGTTCACCCCCAGACATGTCTTCCATGTTCCTGGTGAGAAGAATAAGGAGAGGGGTATACAACACCCAGAATAATAGAGTAAGGACCACTTATAATAGTAAGGACCACTTTATGAAAATGTGTTCCTCCACAACATCAACTACAACACTAGCAAAAATGGCAAATCAACTTTTTCAGAACTCTGGAAATTAAACAAAGGCTTGCAACAATCCAGTTTATTCAAGGAAAATGACAGAACTTCAGTAAAAACGGTGAGGTTTTTGGTGTTTTAACTTGCTATGTTGCCATCTTCCTCACCCCATCTTCGTGGGGCCTTGAGAACCAACAGTCTCACGACTGCAGGAGATCTGAAGACCAGCAGCCTAGCCACCTCTGGATGGGAGTGAACTGGGTTGGAACTCCCAAAGCTCCATCCTCAGTGAATTGTCACTATCTGACCTGTCTGGAAGCTTCCTGGAAACCCCCCACTTTCAGGACTTCTCTTTATTGAGCCTCACTCAGAAGTCACATGCTCTGAACTCTTTTCCTCCAGACATATTTTGAAAGTAACCAATGGTGACTGTTTAACATCATAGCTGCCTGAGGAAGGGATAATATCTGGATAAAACAAGAGGCTCACAAAAAAATTAAAAAGAAAATCTGAGGGATGAAATATCCATAGAAGCTGTGAAAAACGCCAACATATTCCTGGAAATCTAGAAGTCAACATGCATATGCAAGGCTGTATGCATTCCCAGCAAGGACCTTAGAAGATCATAAACACTTATCTCGGTGAACCTTGAAACTTTGTGCAAGTATGAAGTGAAGACAGAGGCAGAGTTGTAAACTCTAGACCCATTGAAGACAGATCCCCAACACAAACACAGAGCTCATTAGCAAACACTGGAGTATTATGTCAAAGTATTTAAATAAATCTCTGTACAACCATTACCTGACCACTAAGATAAGCAGGTCAGAAGCTTCAGTGACTGTACATGAGAAAGAATACAGACTTTACAGAATTAGTTCAAGAAAGTAATTAAAGAAAAAAAAGTAATTAAAGAAGAAAAAGCAACAAACAGGAAAAGAAAATCAACAATAACAAACTCTGACAAACGCAGGTGGAGAATATGATTTCCAGAGTTGCCACATTGTGTTATTTAAAATTCCAGTTTTCAATAACAACAAAAAAAAATTACAAGACATTTAAAGAAGCTGTAAAGTATGGCCCCTGTGCAGGAAAAAATAAGTCAATAAAAACTCTCAGGTAGCCCACATGTTGGACTTACTCGACAAAGATGTTAAATGAACTATTATAAATATGTTCAAAAATGAAAGAAGCCATGTCTAAAGAATTAGAGGAAATATGAAAACAAATAGAAAATATCAAAAAAGAGATACAAATTAGAAAAAGCTACGAAATCTAAATAGGAGTTGAAAAATGAAATAACTGACAAGTTCATTGGAGGGGCTTAACAGTAGATTTGAGCTGGCAGAAGAAATAGTCAGTACACTTTAAGATAAGTCAATGAATATAGTCCAATCCAAATCACGGAAATTAAAAATGAATTTCAAAAATGAACAGGGTCTCAGAGACTTATGGGACTTTGATGGTACCAACATACACATAATGACAATTCCAGAAAGAGAAGAGAGAAAGAAAGGGGCAGATAGAATATTTTTTAAAAGTCTGAAAACTTTCCAAACTTGATTTTTAAAATATTAATCTACACTTCAAAATAAATTCTGTTGCTGATTTTTTTAATTTAAAAATATTGTAAATTTGTAAAGTACCACATTTTAAACATATAATTTTTAAAAATATTCACTCAAAATATTTGCTTATTTTTTACTATTAAAAGAGTAGACAGAAATGTTGGGCAAACTTAAGTTCTCTATGATACTTTTGAATCTATATCTTGCTCAAAATCTTGCATCACAGGTTCAGAATATCAATTCTTTTTCTTTTTAAAGTATGGAAGCCATTTTAAAATTGTATTTTTATAGCTTTTATTTTATCAATAAAATAATTGTTTTCTTCCAAATTAAAAATTCAGGACAACTAAGTGAATTTGAAACACACAGGACAGAAGAAAAGAAGGAACGCCCCTAGGGCTTTAAATAGATAATTACTTCTAATATTTCCTTCCAGCATTTTTGCCAGGAATGCTTGTTTAAATATATTTAGAATGATAGCATTGTTGTATGCACAGGTTATAGACAGAAAAGAAACAGAAGACAACTTGGTAACAAATAATATCTATTAATAAGTAGTTTATTTGTATTTCCTAACTTTAACATACGCAGTGTATAAGTCAATCAAAAGGAGGTTTAAAAAAAATAAAATTACCATTCAAATCTTTTATAAATGGCCATTTTGTTGCCTTTCACCACATTGTTTGAATAGGAGTTAAGATTAGATTTTTTTAAATAAGTAATTTTCCAATCTCAGAGTTCAAATTAGAAAAATATTTTACCAAAATTGGTAAGTAGTGAAAGAGAAAAAAGAGTAATCATAGGAAGTGGACACAAAGTTGAGTGTTAGATTCTGTTTCCATGTATGAGGGGAAGAACATGGCTGAGAAAAGGGATCCTCGTGAGAAGAGTAGTCAGGTGTGTAACCAATGAGGAAAATCCAGCTTGGGCACAAATGCAGTACCTGTCAGAATACACAGCTCAGCTAAATTCCAGAGTCTCTGGTGAAATCCAGGAAGGGAAGACTTGCAAGCCCTTTTGAGCCATGAATATGTTACTTTTTTTTTTTTTAATTTATTTATTTTTGTCTGCATTGGGTCTTCGTTGCTGTACGAGGGCTTCTTGTTGCGGTGGCTTCTCTTGTTGCAGAGCACAGGTTCTAGGCGCGCGGGCTTCAGTAGTTGTGGCACGCGGGCTTAGTTACTCCGCGGCATGTGGGATCCTCCCAGACCAGGGTTCGAACCCGTGTCCCCTGCATTGGCAGGCGGATTCCCAACCACTGCACCACCAGGGAAGTCCCAAATATGTTACTTTTAAAGTCATAGCTTCAATGCATCTTGGTATGTTTGCAAGGTTTCTTTTTACCATAAAAATAACAAATTTACAATGTATTTTCCTAGTTCTTGTACATCTGTAACTGTCTTTAATGCCTTCCTGCATAAAAAACAACTTCTTTGGTCATGTGCCTCTTGGGTAGCAGGCATTTATCTCATAAATGCTGACTACAGCACAGTTTTCTTCTGAAACTAGGTGCAGAGGAAAAGAAGGAAGCCAACTTAAGCTTTTGCACCTTTGAATGTAAAATATTCATACTTCTTCAATACTTCCAGAATCTTTCTAAGTTCTCATAACTAAAAAGAAAAACACCATAGAGGGAAGGCTGTGCGTGTGTGGTGGAAGGGAGCATATGGGACCTCTCCGTACTTTCTGTTCAATTTTTCTATGAACCTAAAACTGGTCTAAGAAATAAAGTCTATTTTTTTTAAAAAAGGAAAAGAAAAATACCTAGTGGACTTAGGAATGAATCTCTTCTCAAAGACATTGAGAAGAGATTACTCCAAAATACAGTTATCATTTTGTAAATGAATCCTTCATATTGACTTAAAGGTACTATTACATTTTTAAAAATTTCACTGCAGTCCTTTCTTAACTCACGCATCTCCATGTTTATTCACCCCTGTTCAGTTTTTATCCTCTTTCTTCTCTTCCAATGTATAGCAGCCCCTGTGTCTTAAGAGTTCATTCTATCTTACAACCTATTAAGAATGTTTAGCAGTTTTCTACATTTTTCTTCTTATTCATGTAATAAAACAATTGAAAGGAGCGCTAAGTTCCCTCTATGACTCAAGATGTTATTCACTTGTCCCTTTGGTCTTCCATAGAACCCTTGTTTATTTGTGTTAAAGTAAGGCAGGCTCTCAACAGAACCATTCTTTACCAACAGGAGGGGTATGTGCATTGCTTTTGACTCATTCCCCATCCACTTGGATGACAATCAAAATTCCTCGTAGGATATTCAGGTGCAGAATAAGTTGATGGACATAGTTTCTTTCCCTCTATCCTCATGTTCAGTAGACATTCATCCAGGTGGGTTCTGTTGGACCAGAGTGGGACCTCCCAATACTCCCAACCAATGAACACAAAGCCCACCACGAATCCCAGCATGCACTGCTCCAGAGCTCTCCCCCTCACCCCACTCCTTGTGGCCCCTGACTTGTGACCAATGTTCTGCCGACAGTCCCCCCCTTCACCCCACCTACTTTCTACTTTTTGTTTTCTATGAGTTTGATATTTCAAAAGAGATGATAGAGAAGAAAACACAATAGGGAAGGGAGGAAGGGCACTCTAATTGTGCCAATAATCAACACATGAAAATAATGGAACTGTCCTGTTTTCTTGATGCTATTAATCTAATCTCTCTGAGATCCATAATATGCAGTGGGTAAAGGCCAAGTAAAGACAGCTCATGAAAGAAATACAAATGCCTGATAAAAATATGGGGAAAATTCCATCTTATTAGTAATTACAGAAATACAAGTTGAAACACTGATGCATTATATTCACCTCTAATCTTAGTAAATACTTAGTATAAAGAGTTATTTTGTGAATATGTATTATTGGTGAGAGTGCAAGACAGTGCAGACTTTTTTTTAAAGATTGTACCCTTTAAATCAGAAATGTTACTTCCTAGCATTTATTATAAAGAAACTATAATAATAAATATCATTCACAGCACTATTTATAACAGAAAACCAAAGCACCAATAACAGGAAAATGATTGAAATGCAAATCTAAAGTGTAATTCTATTAGAAAATGTTTTTTAATTACTTAATAACATTTAAGAATGCTCATTATGTCATGTTAAGTCAGAAAAAGATTCATGACCCTATTATGAACAATACATCATGTACAGAGTTATTCCAATTTTACCCTCCACATATACATTTGTATAAGCAAATTTTTTCACCATATTAGCATAAGTTTATATATGTGTATTTACATGGAAGAAAACAACTAGAAATATAAAATGTATTAATAATTGTTTTATGTAACAATTTACAAATTTTTCCTTATTTGTTCTATTTCTAATAGACACTACTATGAAATCAATCTTCTTTTAAAATTAGAATAGAAACAAGTAACATCATAAAACTATTACTGAGAAAGAAACTAATGAATTAATGCCCTGATATAAAATTGGTATTTTGGGCTCACTTTTAATTGTGTCTTAGACCTCAAAACATTATTGAGTGCATAGCACAGAATTAGACATAACCATATTATCCGTTAACATAAGGGCAGCCCGAATAATGATAGGAAAGGGGTACAACAATTGCTTTACTCCAACAGTGAATCATATTTAGAAACTGCCCTAAGCAAATGTACTCAATATGATATGAATAAATGTACAGAACACATTCTGGGACCATTTATAGTATCAAGCAATCGCCAATGTATGGGTTAGAAATGATTAATGTTCCCAACAGTTACTAAAATAAAAGATACAGGGCTTCCCTGGTGGCGCAGTGGTTGAGAATCTGCCTGCCAATGCAGGGGACACAGGTTCGAGCCCTGGTCTGGGAAGATCCCACATGCCGCGGAGCAACTAGGCCCGTGAGCCACAACTACTGAGCCTGCGCGTCTGGAGCCTGTGCTCTGCAACAAGAGAGGCCACGAAAGTAAGAGGCCCGCGCACCGCGATGAAGAGTGGCCCCCGCTTGCCGCAACTAGAGAAAGCCCTAGCACAGAAACGGAGACCCAACATAGCAATCAATCAATCAATCAAATCTTTGGAAAAAAAAAAAAAAGATACATAGATGGTGAATAAATGATGATAGATAGATAGATAGATAGTAGATAGATAGGATGTAAACATTTTTAAAATAGCACAAGAAAGAGAACAAAACACAGTTCAAGGTGGAAGCCTTATTTACTCATTTGTTCACTTATCACTATTATTCTCTCTCTTCTGTGAAGAGAACCAGGAATCAGAACTTCTGAAAATTCATTCTCTGCTAGTCTTCTATGGGCATGTATCACAAAAGGCACTCCACAAAAATTCACACATTGGTGATTACTAGAAATTCAGCCACATATCTCTATAAATTCTCCTCATGTGGTAACATGAGTCATATTACGAAATCTTGATTTTCCCTCCAGGTTGAAGCCCAGACAAAATGTGACCTTAAGAGGCCTCTCTCATGCTTATTGTCTCCTGGGTCCCACTGGGTTGCAACTACATGGCTTTATAACTAGGAGTTAGTAGAAAGAGGGATGAGAGAAGTGTTTTCTCCCAGGTCGGAGGAAATCCTGGATCACATTTCATCACTACCCCCATGGAAGAGGAATACAATAAAAGATGAAAATCTAAATGGTAAAGAAATCAAAAAGGGACATGGAAAAGATCTCTTCTAACCACTTGGATTTTCCACTCAAAAGCTCTACTTACTTTACTTATGAAAGTGTAAAAGTCCTAGTCATAGTAGGGTTAACTTTTCCACCATATTCCTTTACATGCCACTTCCTTATGGGAGAAGGAAGGTGGGAAATTTTGCAACCCCTAGAGGTTATGCTCCAGCTACAATCACCCACTGCTTGGACCCTTTCTTTAAAAATGAATAAATTGTATATTTTGTTTTGTTCTAGGAACTATGCTTATTGATTTCCATTTATTATTTTAACCAATCCTATCAAAGCCTGTACAAAATAAGCACTATGGTTGCTACTCCCATTTTAAAGATGGGGAGGCTGAGACTCCCAGGGGGCCTCACAGGTGGAGAGAGGTAGAGCTGGAATTCTAGCCCAAATCTGTTTGAATCCAGAGCCTTCATTCTTCACATCTCCACCACATAGCCTGGTGAACTGGTCAATTTAACTAAATCAACTTGTTTTGAAACCAGTGTGGACATAATTTTAATACGAGTATGCTTTATTTCACCCGATATTTCCAATGTAGTTTAAAGATCTACATCTAAAGATGGTCTAGGTATGTGTAACTAGCAATCTGATCTGTAATTTACTGCATAAACCCAACATTTAATCTCAACCCATTTCTAAATATACATACATACACATATGTAATGTGCATAGTGTATTTTTCTGAAGATATAAGTGGTGACAAGGGAGATTTACAGACTTAAACACAAAACCTGACCCTCAGTCCTTAGAATTATCACTTTCCTTGTTTCTTTTTGTTTTGTTTATTTATGTATGTATGTATTTATTTATTTGTCACTGGATTCTGTTGCATCTCATCCCACTCTAAGAGCTTCATTTTCAATTTCATCTTTTCTTTCTTCTAATAATTATTCCTTAAGTGAGAGTATTTTACAAGATTCAATATCTGTGTCAGAGACTGCTAGCTCACCATCAATCCTATTTTCTTGTATTTTAAGCCACAGTCAGGCTACATTTCCCAGCATTACATACAGCCACTGGGAATGACCTATATATGTCCCAAGTCAGACCCATAAAAATATTCTCTGCATAATCCCCCATCTTCTTCACATGTGTGCTGGCTGAACATTGGAGGGCAATGTCAAGATGGCAACGCTTTGGCAGCCTGAGTCCCTGGATAAAATATAAGGAACAGAATCCCTTACATCTAGAAACTCTGAAGTTGACCCATATGCTCTGGTTAGATAAGCAGGAAATAAATAAAGCAGAGTCAGAGCATCATGTGTTGGGCTGCTTTGGGCTGCCCTTAGCAACATATGAAATAAGCTTAGGCAAAACATCGATGGTTTTCAAGCTGAAATTAAAGGAAATACAGAACTTCTGAAAGTAAAGAAAAGCCAAGTGCTTCTGGCCCCAAATAGAAGAGAATAAGACTGATTAGAGCTTTGGGCAACAAAGGCTAATAAGACTCCTCAGTTGGACAGAGTGACCTGGAGCTGCATTAAATACCAGGCTCCACCCCTAAGCCTGTTATTTAAGATGCTTATATGGTGAAAGAAGCATGGAAGGAGGAAAAAAGATGAAAGGCACGTCCAGGAATGAACTTGGGTATGGTTCTCCCACACACAACTGACCAGAAACAGGCCAGAAGCATGATGGTTTCTAAGGGGAGGGTGTTGCCCAGGAAACCATGATTCTGGTATGAAAAAAATCCCATGATTGTTAGGTGAGCCTTGAAAAAGCCTTGAGGAGCTAAATGTTGCCCAAGCCCGAAGCAAACTGCGTGTTCAGTCATTAAGGAGAGGATACTCCCCATAACCTGCCTTAAGTGTAGCCATGGAGAAGGGAAAAGAAAAACTCTTCCAAATGAGAATCCGTTCTGTTTCAGTGTGTAAAAGTCATTTTGCAAAGTCAGCAGCTCAAAAAACAAGCATTTATAAGCTTTGCACAATTTCCGTGGGTCAGGGATCTGCAGTCAGCTTCGCCAGGTGGTCTGTCTCAGGCTCCCTTGGGAGGCTGCGGGCAAGATGCTGGCTGGGCTGCAATCGTCTGAAGGCTTGACTGGGCTGGGGCATCTCTTCCAGTGTGGCCCGACATCTGACCCAGCAAGCCAGTGCTGGTGGCTGGCCGAGGCTGCGGTTCCTCACCCCAAGACCTCTCCACTGGGCTGCTTATGTGTCCTCAGACACAGCGGCCGGCTCCCCGCAGAGGGCGCTCCAAGAGAGAGCAAGGTGGAAGCCACACGTTGTCATGCCAGCAATATCCCATGGGTCAGGCAGCCCAGCCCTGTCCAATGCGAGAGAGGACAGCACAGGACCTTGTATTAGTTCCTGGGGCTGCTGTAGTGAAGTACCACAAATCAGGTGGTTTAAACTAGTATTCTCTCACATCTCTGGAGGCAAGAAGTCCAAAATCGAGGTTTCATCAGAGCTGCTTCTTTCTGGAAGGGAGAATCTCTTCCTTGCCTCTCTCTTAGCTTCTGGTGGTTGCTGGCAATCCTTGGCTGTCGTTGGCTTATAGATATATCACCCAGTCTCTGTGTGCAGCTTCCCATGGGGTTCTACACTCTGTGTCTACAGATCTCGCTTTTCTTATAGGGACCCCAGTCATGGATTTACAGACCCACCCAATCCAGTATGACCTCACCTTAACCTGATTACATCTGCAAAAACCTTATTTCTAGAAAAAATCACATTCTGAGGTTCCAGGGGGACAGGATTTTGGGGGGGACATTATTTGACCAAAACAGACATGACACCAGGAGCTGAGAATCATTCAGGGCCGTCTGGGAAGTTCACTGCCACAGCCATTGACGTTGGGATTTAGTTGCTGCTATGGCTGTCATCATTGTTATAGCTGTTACCTACCTTAATATTCATTCTCTTTCCTTTTCACTCCACAGATTCTCCTTTGGCAATATGTTCTACTCTGACGGCTTCCACTAGCAACACTAAGCTGATGGAATACAAACCCCTGTCTCCAGCTTTGATCTATCTTATGAGCTCCAAAACCACATTTTGATTTGCTTGATTAACATCTTGATACAAGATTCCCAAACCTTTGAAACAACATTTTCTAAACAGAATTTATACCACATAATCCCCACAGACACACGGCAAACTACTCCTACTCAGATATATTATCAATGCCTCTCTAATTCCACTCTGAACAATCATTAAATCCACTTCCTCGCATCCACCTTTATCTTACTGCGGCCACTGCCCAGGTTCCTAACTGGAATTGACAGCCCTCCTCCTACCATCTTGCTTCTTCCAAATCTGTGCTCTTTACCGCTACCATCATCAGGTTTGTTTCCATAAATACAGAGCAGAGAATGCCGCTCCTTTGTTATAAAATAGTCAGTTGCTTTCTATTTCAAACTTTTCATTCTGGTATTTAAAAGCCCCCTAAATTGATGAAGTTCTATTCCCCCTGATATAATCAGTCCTTTGTCTTTCTTCAAGTTGTTTCCTCTGCATGAATTGCCCTTCTGAATTCCAGGCATCTTTTAAATGACCTCTCCAGTTCTAGATTCTTTAAGAAGCTATTCCACAGATTTTTTTTAAAGTATTCATAGACAAAACTGACCTCTCCCTTCCTTTACCCTCAGTATTATATTGTGTCTTACTTATTGTATATCTGCATTGGAATAAAATCATTTACAGACACACCTGGCTCCCTGACTGGATGTTAAGATTCTAAAGAAAAAGGACAAATTCTTGGTCATCTTATTAACCTCTAGGGCCTGACAGAGGACACCTCCCCCATGGTAAGAATTTGATAAGCGCTGACTGAATATGTGTTGAATAAATTATTACTGAGTTATTTTCGATCCTGAAGTTACATGTATTGAAAGCAAATATTCAATTACACACAGTTTTGCCTTCAAAATCCAGCTATGGCATATTTGTCTATCTCTTCCATCATAAGGAATTTGAATCATCACCACCTAAGTTTAAAATGTCAACAGTCAATTCCATGATGTTAGAGAGAGAAAAATAGAAAGGGATGGGGAGACAAAGGGGTACACTATTTATTGTCCTGTAATCAGAGGAAGATTTTGATTCCGATTTTTTTAATTGCTTCTGAAAAGAAGTTCAGAACAACTGAGCATGAGTTTAATCTTCTTTGGTCTAGTTACTTTTCTTCCCCAAATAATAGTTGATGGAAGATGTTCTGGCCAGGATGGGCACTGGAAGTATTTTCATTAGGTCTCTCGGAGATTTCCCCGCTTTCAGACAGTCCTCGCTGTATTTCACACTGTAAGATGTGGCCTTTAGTTCAGCCCACAAGGGCATTGTGGGCAACCCGGCTTGAACGTGTGTCAGACACTTGCCCAGAGTGGAATCAGACAGGTTTGATCCAGTTTCCCTGTTACATTTTTCCAGAAGAACACGTTTTCACCAGAGCCAGAAACCATCAGACTAGATTTGGACCATAGATTAGAAAGGTCCGTATTTGTAATCCACCTAATACCTTATGCTCTGAAATATTATATACACACTTTATATTTGCTGAAGCCATAAGAAACATTAACAGTTCACTAATTCGTCCTCTTTTTTGGAGTAGAGAACTCATAAAGTACGAAGTGACTCTAAGCAACAAGGGAAGAGAAAGCTCCAGGCATTGGAGAAGGGCTTCCGACAGACACCGAGAGGCTCTTCTGGAGGTCTGTTCACACAGCTCTGGAGAAAGTCTCATGGTTTCCTCGTCCACACTTGACTTCTGGCCTCACCCTCCTGTGAGTGATTCTGGTTCTTACTCCTGGTTCATCTGACACCAGAGAAGCCCTGGGCAAGACGGGCAGCCAGGCAGGAAGGCCGGCTGTGGTCCCCCTCTAGCCACACACTGACCGCCCCTGCTCTCCACCAGGACATCCTGGTCCCTCGCCCCTTTCCTTCCTTTGATTTCTCACCCAAATCAGCTTCTCCAGACTCTGCTCCACACATGGGATGTTTTGGTCCCACTTTAATATGAACCTCCATCAGGGTGGGGATCACTGTCTATTTCTTCACTGATGCATCATCCCAAGACTTTGAAGGGTTTCTAGGCCATAGCAGGTGCATAAATAAATACTTGCTTCATGAATGAATGACAGGTCAGGAGCCCCAGACACCGGGGTGTGACACAAATTCAGGGGAAGAGGTTCCCTTGCGGCCTTGCCTCGTATAACAAGAGGTGGCAGCAGCTCTTGTAGAAGGAGGTGGGAGTCCCCAGTGCCAGGTGCAGAAACCCCGCATCACTGGCCTTAGCAGGTCCTACGGCACAGGGAGACCGGACAGCAGACACCACTCCGACTGGCATCCTCTGTGTTGCTTCATGGCTACTGGTAGCCTTTGCAGCCTGTGGAAGGCATTCAGGACCAGAGAAAATATAGAAACTCTTATCTATGTGCTTTTCTAAAATAGAAAGGACCAAAGATCTTATCTGTATGAAAAGCACTTAGTCATTCTTTAAAGGAAGGCCAGCTCATTTTTATCAATAATAAGTCCAGAAGATTCACTGTGAATGAATGAAAACATGCTGTAATCTGCCAAGGTATAGCCTTTCCTCTTATGAAAGTTGTCACGTGATAGTGGCATTTTAGATACTGAAAAGTCAGGGATCCATCTATAAGAGAAAAGCTCAAACAGCTTTGTGACGACTGTCTTCCGCCCCTCAGCATTTCAAGAGAGGCCTTTCTTTGCTCTGGGAGATTTTCTTTCTCCCTCTTAAAAAAATGTGGAGAAAAGTTTTCTTCTTACAAAAACAAAAGCATTGAGACCGATATCATAAGTAAAGAGAACACACCACAGAGTGGCATTTTAGTGCTCGGATGCCATCAGAAGGTACTTAGTGAAGTACGTTTAGCCACATGACATCAGCATTAGAGCGACTGCTATGGTGAAAGTACAACATACCGGACAGAAGTCCCAATGTCTCCAGTGTGTGCCATGAGATGGGAGGCCAAGCACTGGTAAGAGGGCACAAGGAGAAATTCTAAAGGGCTCGCCCTTGATACCTGGAATTCAAACTATGATGGAGACCTGGGAGATAAGTGCTTAAGAACGTCAATGAACTTCTCAGCACTTCTGAAAAGCATTTACTGAAGATCATCCAAGAAAAATCCGTATGTGCTGGATAAGCTCAGTGGTGAACTCATTCAGGATGCATAGAAATCAAGGCCTTTTCCAAGAACTGTGTGATTTCTCATCTTCAGATATGCCAGCATGTAAATCAACAGTGGAAAATATTTTCTGAAGAATCGCTGGATCACGTGCTCCTTGAGGGCATAACCTGCCGCATATCCAGAGCAATCTCCATACCTAGTACGGCGGTTGGCTTATTTGATTGCTTATTTATTGAATTAAATAGATTTCAAGTTGATTTGGAAATTTGAAATCTAAACCACTGGGTTGTGAATTAAGTAGATGATTTTTTATAAAATATCTCTTTTAAATAAAATTTTGAAATATACTGGATTAGGTTCCACTAGACCCTAACTGCTATCTAACCCCACTTCTCAGCTGATAGAAGAATATCTGTTACAGCCAGGGCCAGCCGCTTTTGGAGTAGAAGCTCCAGGAAAAAATACTCTGGACTCTGGGCTGTCAGTTGCCTGCCGGTTAGACAGCAAAACTTCCTGCTAAATCAAAAAGCTGCATTTCAGATCTGGTCAAATATTCCAGTAGAGATGTATGATAAATTTCTATAAAGCAGGGCTGAGGTTTTTCTTCTTATTTCTCCCTCCTCCCCACCTCCTTTTTGCCTCCTAATTGCTGACGTTGACCTAAAAAAAAAAGGCAAGGTGTAAAAGCTTCGCTTTTTCTTTTTCTTTATTATCCTAAATGTGAACCTTACACAGTGAACTTGGGATGTCAACCCAAGAAAATACAAATACAATTTGAGTTTGAAAATATGCCATAGCTGCCTAGCTACAGAAAAGCCTGAACAGCTGTACCTGTTAGTCAGCTGTGCCAGATCTGCCCACACTAGGCTGCAATTACATTCTTCGCTTTGGAATCTCTTGTACTCTTTTATGT
The DNA here is from genome assembly GCF_028564815.1 of Eubalaena glacialis. Taxonomy (NCBI): domain Eukaryota; kingdom Metazoa; phylum Chordata; class Mammalia; order Artiodactyla; family Balaenidae; genus Eubalaena; species Eubalaena glacialis. The sequence goes on along the minus strand of NC_083727.1, from coordinate 3,838,608 downwards.
AATCTTCTTTGCTAAAATACGAGGGGAACTATCAAGCGACAATATGAGAAAACTCGTGGAGCGGCAATTCAGTCAATCCATCAGTCCTTACTGAGTGTGCGTCTCTTGTGAGGCACTGTGCTCTGTATGATGCGGGAATGTATGGATGGTATTGCTTATCTCAAGAAAAAAATCATCTGTAAAGGAGACAGGAGAAAACACTTGAAAGCATCGTTTACAACACAGGACATGGAGAAAACAAGAAAAATTCAGAGCAGGGAATAAAAACAATGTCCACTGCACTGTCCCTGAGGTGTCTTACCCCACTGCGGGTGCAGCCAGGAGTTTAGTTTCGGATTGCCTCTGGCAGCCTCCAAATCCATCCTAAGGCCGGCTGTGCTTTCAGCTCCTTGGGGACCATTGTCAGGCTTGATTACCCGTGGGGATAATTTCAAGGCTTGTGGTTGGCTGGGACTTGAAGGCAGTGTGGAAATTCCAGAAACCTCCCCATGATGACCTACATGATGGCCTACTTTCTTGGCCAGTCTGGGGAACTCAGAGCAGGAGAATCCCAAGAATGTGAGCCCCCTGAGCCACCCTGCATTCTAGGGAAGTGTCCCCAGCTGCGTCTCTGAGCCTCTTCAAAAAGAAGCTGGGCGTGGGACAGAGAAAGACAGATATCATACGATACCACTTATATGTGGAATCTAATAAAAAATGATACGGTTGAACTTGTTTACAAAACAGACACCGACTTACAGATCTCGAAATCAGACTTACGGTTACCAAGGGGGAAATGCGGGGGGAAGTGATGAACTGGGAGATTGGGATGGACATATACACACGACTACATATAAAATGGATAACTAATAAGGACCTACTGTGAAGCACAGGGAACCCTACTCAATATTCTGTAATAACCTCTATGGGAAAAGAATCTGAAAAAGAATGGATATATGTATGTGTATGACTGATTCACGTTGCTGTACACCTGAAACTAACACAACATTGTAAGTCAACTATACACCAATAAAAAGATTTTTAAATATGAGCTGGGCTACAGATGCGAGCCCACAGCAAAAGTTACGCGTGATTTTAGAACAATGCTGGCACATCACAAGAACTCAATAATTGTCTGTCATTATCTTCATATAAGTGTTTTAAGTAGAATTATAGTCATGTGAACTTTTTAAAAATGTTTGATACAAGCTTTTCAGAGAGATTATACATAGTAAACTTCCAGCCAGCAAGGAACGAGAATAAACTTCTCATACAACCTGGCCACCAATGAGTATTAACCATTGTTAAATGGCTTCCAACCTGATATTTGAAAATGCTGTTTTAATTTTTCATGTTTTGGAATACCAGTGGGGGTGACCTTTACTTTTATCAAATGTTTACTAGTCAATTGTAGTTCTTGTTGTGAGTTAATTGTGCCTGTCTTCTGGCAATTCTTTTCTTGAGTTGTCCACTGAATCTTTCTAAAGCTGGGGAAGACAAATTAGAGTGATACGTAAGAAATGAACCAGGGAATGAAGAGACAGCCCCTTCTTCAGGAGCCTCTTCAGGAGGGAAAGCTGGATTAGATGGCAGTGAGAGAGGTTGAGACCGCTGAGAGTTACCATTTATTGAGACCCGCTATGTACCAGGCACCAGGCACCTTTCATTTATTTTACAGATGGTAAACTGGGAACCTAAGTACAGTAATGCAAGTAAGGTAACTTAAGGTCACAGCTAATTGGTGAGGTTCCCCCATCTGCCTTCAGAGCGTGAACACACAGGCTCTGGGGCTAGACCATCAAATTTTGATTCCTGGGTCTACCACTTACTGGCTGTGTGTCCCTGAGCAAGTTACTTAACCACTCCGTGCTCCCAGTTCCCTCAACTGGGGATAATAATTGTATCTACCTCATAAGATTATCGTGAAGAGTAAATGAGGCATAATATACAAATGACAATGATCTGTTGATTTCTTCTCTCAGTTTATTAAAATCTCTGCTATGAGAGTAAATTTGTCAGTGAGTTTTATAATCTATCCCTTTTCTATTGATTGAAATATTTTGAGGCCATGGGGTTAGGTGAATAAGGGACATGATTTTTATATCTTCTTGAGGAAATATTGCTTTTATTATTAAGAAATCTCCTTCTTTATTCTCCTTAATTCTTTTCCCCATAACTTTTTTTCTGATATGGCTAATCTAGCTTTCTTTAAGATAATAACTCCATGGTTTATCTTTTTCCCTTTCTACATTTTCTACCCTTCTACATCCTTGTATTTTAGGTACATAGATAACTCTTCTAAACAGCATGTACCTAGACTTTCTTTAATTCATTCTGAGAATACTTGTCTTTTAATAGATGGATTTAATCCATTTAAATTATTAAATTTATTCCTAAGTATGTTATCTTTTTTGTTGCTGTTATAAATGGGGTTTTCTCCTCCATTATACTCTAATTGGTTATTTTTTTCTGTATATGGAGACTATTGATTTTTGTGTGCAAAGTTTATACTCTACTACCCTGATAAATCCTTTTATGGTTTGAGTTAGTTTTGTTATTGTTTCTCTAGGGCTTTCCAAGCATGCTTTCATATCAGCTATTAATAGTGGTTTTACTCTTCTTCTAAGTCTTGTGTCCCTAATTGTTCTCTCTTTCTTAATTGCATTGGCTTCCCATGACCTGCTAAATATTCTTGCTTTGTTCCTGACCACGAAGGGAATGCCTCTTTCCTCCCCATGAATAGTCTGATGTTAAGACTGAGGCATTTATATCTTATGATGTTAAGAAAGTACCTATCCGTACTTATTTTCTTGAAAGTCTTTAATAGGACAGGTGTTGAATTTTGCCAAATTCAAAGTTTTTAAACCACGTTTGGAGATAATTACATGATTTTTCCTCTTAGACTCATTAGTATGGGGAGTTATATTAATAGATTTCCTGGGCTTCCCTGGTGGGGCAGTGGTTAGGAATCTGCCTGCCAATGCAGGGGACACGGGTTCGAGCCCTGGTCCGGGAAGATCCCACATGCCACGGAGCAGCTAGGCCCGTGTGCCACAACTACTGAGCCTGGACTCTAGAGCCCGCGAGCCACAGCTACTGAAGCCCACGCGCCTAGAGCCCATGCTCCACAAGAGAAGCCACCGCAGTGAGAAGCCCGCACACTGCATTGAAGGGTAACCCCCGCTTGCCGCAACTAGAGAAAACCCGCGCACAGCAACAAAGACCCAACATAGCCAAAAATAAAATTTAAAAAAAAAAAAAGATTTCCTAATACTAAATCAGATTTGCATTCATAGTATACATTTCACTTAGTCATGGTGTACTTACTTTTAATGTGGCTTTCAACTTGTTTAGTAAGATTGTAACTAGTATTTTTGCACTATATTTATAAGCTACATTGATCTCTATTTTATTTTTGGCATATCTGTGTCAATGTTAATCTTGTTTCATAAAATGAATTTAGAGGTTTTCATTCATTTTCTACAATTTTTTTTAACTTTGAGATTATCTGGTCATGTAATGATTTGGTGGAAGTCCCCTGTGATAGCATCTGGGCCTGGTGCTTTTTGTGGCCTTGATAACGTTCCTATTTCTTCTATAGGAATGAATAGAAGCTTTTTGTCTCTACTGGGATTAACTTGGATAAATTTTATTTTCCTAAGAAACTGTTCATTTCACTGAGATTTTCAAATATATTTCCATAGAGGTGTAAAAATGTTTTATGTTGTTTCAAATTCCTCTGTATCAATAAATATTTTGTATATATGTGCTTTCTCCCATTTTCCTTGATGAAACTGGTCAGTGGATTTTCTTCTTTTCTTTCTTTTTTTTTTGATATCTTCAAAGAACCAACATTTTGAATTATTAGATTCATCCAATATTTTTCTGTTCCAAACCTCATTAATTTTTCTTTATTATTTTCTCATTGTGCTTTTGTGCTTTTGTTCTGTTTACCTTGTACTTTGAATAACTTTTTAAATTATAAATACATTTATTTCACTCTTGCTTTCATTACTAGAGCTATTTGAGGCTATATATTTTCCTCTAGTCACTGCTTTAAATGTATCTCATTGATTCTGATATGTAATATAAGTTCCTATTATTTTTTCCAGAAATTCTGAAATTTCAATTCGTATTTCCCTTCTTCCCATAGTTGTTTAATAGAAGGCTTTAAATTTCCAAATAGAAGGAATTTGAAGAGTTTTTAATTCCTTTTCAAATTTCTAGGATTTGGGAGGGTTTTTTTTTTTTTTGATTAAAGAGTTTTGTTTGAAATATATTTACTACATAGAATTTACGAATGCTTTCTTGATGATCTGATATATGATCAAAATTACATACTTTTTGTACATGATCTATGTGCAGTTGTGAAGAAGGTATATTCTCTATTTTCAGGATATATTTTTATATATAGTGATACATGGATATAGATATAGACAGATATAGGTATATATACATATACGTAAGAGCTACTTTATTCCAGATGTTTTTCAGATCCTTTATATTCTTACTTACCTGTGCACTTGACCTGTCCTTCACCATGTGGTATGTTAAAATTTTCTACTATTAGTGTGTTTATGTGTATCTCCCCTTGCATCTCCTGTAGTTTCTGCTTTGTGCAGGTAGTTGCTGTTTGGGGCATAGATAACCATTTCTTGGTTATGAATTTTTACTCTTAGCATTATAAAGTAACCTCATATGATGCTCTTTTGACTGAATTCTCCTTCATCCCAAATCAGAATTGCAGCACCAATCTTCTTATTGTTTCCATGCCTGGTATACGGTCCCTCATCCCTTTATTCTTAGCTTTTTGAATCAATGTGCCTTGGGTGTGTCTTTATTTACAGCATAGAGCGGGGTTTTATTTTATGTGCCACTGTGAAGATGGTTTTGCTTTTTTGGGGGGGCGGGGGGCGCATCACATGGCTTGTGGAACTTCCCTGATCAGGGATTGAACCCATGCCTCCTGCATTGGTTGTGTGGAGTCTTAACCACTGGACCAGACTGCCAGGGAAGTCCCGCTTTAGCTTTAATAGATGAGTCAAGCCCATTCACCTTTTATTGATATGACTGATATATTGGTCTCAGATCTGTCACATAATTTTTTGTTATAATACCTGTATGTATTATGTCATATTTATTGTTTCTTTATATGGGGAGTCACCTCTGTTATTATTTTTTAAATTCCTTTGGTATTTTTCAAAGGCTTAAACTTGTTCTAGTTGTTAAATGTATGTTTATACCTTTTACAATGCAGAGTCCTCTTTCTGTTTTCTTACATAACCACCGCTATTAGGTCTGTGAGGCTTAAATTGTATTGTTTGACTCACACCTATTTTCTGTGATTTTCTATTTTCAATGATCTTATTCTAATTTCCCTTTGTCTCTTCCTCTAATTGCCATTATTTACGTGTTTCTTTCTACATTGTCAGAACATATTCTTGTTTTAATCTTAGCTCGTCAGTTAACAGGATTAAGTTATCAGCATCGATTCTTTGCTAAGGCTTCCCCACTTGATGATGGTCATCCTTTCGGTGATGTTTCATGCAGCCCATGGGTCCACTCTGTCCCCTGAGTTTCCGCCCCTTCAGTGCTGCTGTCCCAAAGCCTATACTTGGAGGACTACTTGGTCTCAAGTTTGCCTAATTCATTTAACCACATCAGTAACTTTTTTTTTTTTTCAGGAGGTCTAATGAATACTTTTAATAGGCTTTGTCTCAGGTTTAGTGATTTCAGTTCAATTTCCTGGGAAAACAATGGCCATTTTCAAGAAATAAACTTCAGTCTTTCCTCACTTTCCCAGAAAATTCACCTGGATTGTTATTTTAAATATTGGTTCTCTTCCTTTATTTTGTTTTACTTCTTCAGTAACTCCAATCATATCTACTTGGGGCCATTTTTCCTGCATTCAGTTACAAACTCTTTCCCTCTGAACCTTTCACTTTTATTACATTTTCATCTTCTTCATCGTTTTTCTGCCTTTCTTCAAAGTTTCTTAGTATATTTCAATTGATTCACTCTAAGCCACCCAATAAATTTTTTTTTCACTTCTGACGTGGTTTTTGTCTTTTTCTTCATAGTTCTCCTGATTTCTATTCAGGTCATTACCATTATCCCCCTAACACTATAGCTTACCCAGTTTATTGTCCTGCGATGTTCATTTCTCCTGAAGAGTAGACTTTTCAATGGTCATTTTCGGTAGACATTCTGTCTTTTCTCTTTGATAGCTGTTTAGATATTTATTTTCATATTTGATGGCCCATAGTTTTCCTACAATGTGCCTATGAATAAACGTGTTTTTATTTGTTGTTATTGAGACATTGTGCTTTTTCATACTGAAGTTTCATGTCTTTTTTTTTTCAATTCCAGAAAACTTCCTTCCCTATTACTTTATTATGTCTTTCTGGAACTTTATTTGATATATGTTGGGACTTCAATTTCTTTCCCAGTGTCTATTTTCCTTTCTCGCTAGTAATAAAATCTCTTTTTTTTTTTCACTTTAAAACCACAAAATTTATTTTGTCTCAAGAATCCACTGTATCCGTGATCAGTGGATGGGAAGACATCCCTAGTCTAGTTCCCCACATAAAACTTCCATTTCCCTTTTCTATGACCTGTTGCTCATCTCTGAACCCATCTATTAGTTATACTGGGATCATGGCCATGTCAGTAAATACTGACAAGTGAGCGAGGAACTTGGAAAACCATTTTATTTCTGTTATCGGTTATACTAATGTATTGTGAGAAGCTAATAACGCAGGCAGATTTAGGCAGATTTAAATGAAACGTGTTTCCAAAATAATCATTCTATAAAAGATAATTTCAATGATCAGTGTCAGTCGTTCCATCAGCATTTCTTCAAATTGTACTACACATCACTTTCTACTTTACATGTAAAAAACATCAGTGTAACGTTAATTAATATTGTCATAATCTAGATATAAATATTATGCCAAGTCAGAGATTTAGGGAAACAGCTTTGTACTCAGAGACAGCAGATCAGGTCATATCCCAGCTCTGCCTGCCCTTCACTGCGTGTGTGACCTTAACAAACTCAATTAAATTCTCTTAGTTTCTTCAGCTGTTAAATGGAGAGTTATTTTAGGAGAATAACTAATGAAAGTGCCTAGCACAGTTCCTGAAGCAGACTACGATTTAATCTGCAGTATGGCACCAGGCAAAATTAAACAATGGTTCTGTGTGATTCTTCACCTTTAGTTCATCAAGCTTTTAAAACCCCTATACTTTAGTGACAACACGAGGAAGTGAAAATATCAGGTAATGTTTGAACTCTGAGAGTTTTGACATCATCAGACCTAATAACCCAACACGGTCATTTTCCCAATGCAGAAAATGAGACAGTTAAAAAATTGTCAGAAAAAAAATCACAATAAGCCCAGGTCTCCTGACTTCCTTCCCAGTGTTTTTCCGTTACCCTACACTACCTCTGATCAGGCTGGCTCAGAACAATAACGCATCTTAAAGTCTCAATATTCTTAAGTGTTTCTTCCATGTTTGTTATATTTTAAATATCACATGACTTTCCTTCTCCAGTTATCCTGTTTTGCTTTGTGAAATTAACATAGAAAACATCTATAAAACTCAATTAATATAATTAAATATACATCAGTAATACGGTACATATACATGCAAAATTAAAGAGTTTTATTCATATTAGCAAGAGGTGCTTATAAGTTAGCGTCAAGAAAAGAAGGAAGCCAACAGATCTTTCCATTAACATTTAAGACTGAATAGCTTCATTCTTTTATTTTATTATATCAAGTTCAGTGTTGCTGCCAAACTTGAACTTGACTTTGAAACATCAGCCATATTGTGTTAATATCCCAGCTGTTGCAGGAGTCTCCAGGACAGACTGTGATGTAGATAAGAAGATGGTGTGGAAATGAAATGAGAGTGGCTTTATTCTTGTTTGGCAGAACATTTGAAGTTTTTATCATTATCCTTCTTATTTGAGAATCCCTTGTGCCATTCTTCTCTCATTCCAAAATGGACACGTTACAAACGGAAAATTAGTGGCAACAGATAAGGACTTGGTAATTATGTGACTGCTAGGTGGTAAGATTAGGAGCCTATAATTTAAAGGAAATCACTGACGAAGCTTTCTAATTCATAAAGAGCAGAAAGAGAGCACATTTGTGCTGATGACATCTTTTCCAGTCCTCATTTGCCTTTATCCAACAAAAAAAACCACTTTTTCTGTTGCAGATGTATCTCAACTGTTGAAATATGCAAGTGTACTTGGCTGAGAATTGGTCATTAGAATAAAACTAATAAACAGAGATATAATGATAACATTAGAAACAAAGTTATTGTGGAATCTTAGAGTTTTCTGACCAAGGAAGTAAAAAGCTGTTCATTGTAACCTTCATGTGCACTGTACCCTATTCACCGTGTGGTAAGATCTTGTCTCTGACATCTGCTGTAAAATGCTCCTTTTTTCTCAATTCTGCAGGACGAAGAGCATTTAACTAAAGCCCTAAGGAACTGATTAAAAGAACCTGGCTCCCAGAGGCCAGACCAGCAGATTGCAACACAGAATGCCAATATATTATTTTATAATAATGAGAAAATAGACAATTTTCCAATGACCAGTATATCTATGCTCGGTCTCCAAGGAACCTCCTGTCCTAGAAACAAGCTTGGAAGACAAAATTGAGTGCCTTACTCAACAAGCACAAGTAATAGTAACAAATGTTTTGAAGATGATAAATACATTTAAATGTATACGTTTAAAGGACATTTTTAAGTATGCCTATCGAAACTTTGCTGTATACAAAAAGAAACTGGAAGAACACTGGTGTTAAAGTTCATGATAAGACAGACATCTGCCTTGTATTAAAATAGAAAATATCTAAAAATAAAATAAAAAGAGATTCTTTAGTAAACTTCATAGACTTCCAGTAAAAATTAGGATAAAACAGAAAATATGGTGTTTTTCTCGCTCTCATTTTTTTGGTCTTACTTCTCCAATACCTATGGCACCGAAGTCATGTAGGACAGCATAGTTTTGAAAATTTGACGGAGAACTGTAATAATATATTTTCCCTGAAATTTATGTATTCTTGGTATCTTACTGCAATATGACCATCAGAAGAGTCCCTGGGCTACCAGGAAGTAAAATTAAAGGTCACTTATATCATAAAATAGAAATGATGGCTCCAGAAAAACAACAAATGCCTAGAACACACTGTTATAATTTATTGACTAATTTACCCTTTCCTCACTGATTTCCTCTGATGTTGAGCTATATTTCTCAGTGGTTCATAAAGTACATCCCATGAAGGTGAGAAGGGACCAGGGGGATGGAGGGAAAGTAGCTGCACCTGGACATTTGGAACCCCTCTGTGACCGTGACCTTCAGCAGTTTCTCCTGTTTGCTGCATCCTTTGTCTTCACTTATGTGTCTTGTGTACCCTGTGGAGTCTGTGAGTCCTTTCAATCCCCCACCCTGGGTCATCAATGCAATGTCTCACCTGTATGGCAAGCAGCCCTCTTATTAATTTACAAAAATATCTTTATTTTCATGCACTTCTTCATTAGGAACTTCAGAAAAAGTGCCGTCTAGTTATAAAAGGAAAGGCATTACGATTTTGGTTGGAAATTTGCTAAATATGTAGATCTACTTATTAGTCAAAGTTAACAGCATTTCCAATTTCCTTTCATGCCCTTCAGATAGGGATGAACACATACACAACAGTTAAAGATAAAAGCAACACAGCAGGGCATGTATGCAAGTAAGAAAATGGAGAAGGAAAAACTTGGCTGTTATAAAATGGGTGATTTTAAGGGTGCCACTAGACAATTTTAAAAGCTAACATTTATTAAATATTTCTTATGGGCCAGGCACTGTTTGAATCACTTTGCATAAAGCAACTTGTTTAATCCTGACAACAACCTGTGAGGTATGGATAGACGTGGATGATAGATAGAAGACTGATAGATTGATGACGATAGATAGATGACAGATAGATACAAAGATACGAGAGAGACAGACAGAGAGAGAAAGATGATAGACAGAGGATACATTAGGTAGATAGATAGATAGATAGATATCTGAAGATGAGGAAACTGACATTCAGAGAAGTTAAGTAATTCACTCAAGGTCAAACATTGAGTAGCGTCAAGCTTCAGACACCAGGAGCTGAAGTGAGACCCCAGAGCTGGAGTCCTTAACCACTACTCTACACTTCAAAGCAAATAAGCTAATAGTAGTCTAAGACACAACAAAAAGTTGGATATAGTTAACCCTGCATCTACGGTGTGTGTGCCCACGGTGCAGACATTTGCTTGTACTAGTTGGAGGAGGGATGAGGGTTTCTGGAGGGAAGTATTTAATGGGGTTACCTAGGCAGCGTCATAGTGCTTCAAAGCAAAGGCCCAGTTTCCAGTCCGTATTCCCAATCAGGACAAGCACCGTGTCCACACCTTAGCCGCAGAGAACTCAGTGCGGAGAGGGGCCTTCGGACACACATGCCTACAGGAGCTATTCTTGGGGTGATATGCAGCTCTCCTTCCTAGCACATATTCCAATACACAGAGGCCAGAAACAGTTACTAAGGCTGCATATCAGAGGGATTTTGAACACGTACCTAAGCAAAGGCTGAGGACATTCTGCAAGCCTGTGAGGGCCTGAAACACGCAGCTCTTCAGCACATCGGGCAAAACCACGGGATGGCGGAAAGCTCAGCAGAACCCAAAAGCAACTGAACTTGAGGAGAAGAGACGATTGTCTGATGCTACGTAAGTATCACCCTCAAGGCAGGTAGAACCTGAAGAAAAGCAAGACCTCTCCACTTGTTATGGACAGCCGTGGTTTTTAGGCAAATCTAACACCTGGAAAGAAACACCTCTGCCATTCTTAATCCAGAAAGCAGGTTGCATCATGTTTAATAAATGCTCTTCTTTCTTCAATGTTCTAAGAGAAAGTGGGGCTTCTCGCCTTTTTTACATGGTCTGGATGTGGCGGAACCCTCTGAACAATTATAGTCCAACAATCAAAATCTTAGAGACCCCACCGGATAAATCCAAGGTTTTTGTAGACAGCTGCTCTGTTCAGGCCAGACTGCATATCCTCAGCTAAAGCCTTTACTACCTGAGGATTTAAACAAGCACCGGCCACAGGCAAATGTAAGCTGCTTTGTAATTCAGTAAAGTGGTCCAAGTGTTCTCATCTCTGCTTCTGGAATCCAGATTTCTCAGGTTTAGAAGGGTCCTAATTAGCTGAAGTTAATCACATTTATGCAGATCTCCACCGCTGTGTAAGCCTCTTATAGCCTCAGGATGGAATATAATCTTACGTAATCACTAATCTTATGCTACAATGGGCCTCCATCTCATTAGATGCAATTGCCCTATATTGGCGACATGACAGAACCTTGCACCATGCCCGGATGCCAGCTGGGGCTGGAATTATTTGAACAGGTGAAAAGTTGCTTTGGGAAAACAACAGAAAGAACAACTCCCATGATTTTCACCCAGACTCATCCACACAAGTCAAAGTCAGTTTTCTGAGGAGCATGATTTAGACCCACTTGCTCCTTGACTCACTTGTAAATCTCTGTCCAAGTTTCTTTCTGTCCTCACCTGCTTGGACTTCCCACTTGCTTTGCCCACTGTCTGTACTGTCCGGGACTCAGCACCACCCAGTGAGTGTCTAGTTGTTACTAGGGTTCTGATCTCCCATAGCCTCTCTGCACAGGTGTTCTGGTCCTAGCCTCCAGCTTAGAGGAATACCTCTAGTTCTACCAAGCTCCAGCATATTCAGTGGGCTATAAGGACCATAGACAAAGAGACCAAAGTTTACAAAAGTACGTTCTATTTCACTAGGAGTATTATAAGGCATTTTTGGCATCCACCATTTATTGCAAAGGAGAAGTGTATTAGAAGCTTTCTTACTTTCATTTAATGGGGCCAAATAGAAAAGAGTCTCATCCTCTAAATAAATTCAAAGATCAGATAGTCACAGGACTAGAGGGATCTTCTCTTCAATCCTATTCAGTCCTTTCCCCGTCATGGTCGCTCTAAGATGGCCCCAGACCCCACATCTCCCATTGTGCTAGGGTTGGTCCATTTGACCAATAGAAATGGCAGAAGTAATGGTGAGTCACCTCTGGGATGACACTGTAAAAGACGCTGTGCTTCCATCTTCCACTTCCTCTCTCTCCCTCTCTCTTTCGCTCTCAGATTGCTCACTCTACGGGAAGCCAGTCGCCAAGTCCTGAGCAGCCCCACAAAGAGACCACATGGTAACAACTGAGGCCTCCTGCCAACAGCCATGCCGGTGATCTCCCAGCCCCATCGGGTCTTCAGATGACTGAAGCCCCAGCCAACAGACTGACTGCAACCTCACAAGAAACTACGAGCCAGAAGCACCCAGCTAACCCATTCCCAGAACGCTGACCCTCAGAAATGGTGTGAGGTAGTGACCTAGACAGCATACAGGAGTGTCCCATTTGGGAAGGGGGGTGTTGGGTGGGGGGAGTCATCATTTTTTCACAAGTTCTGGAGCTGTTAAATTTGAAAAACAAACCCTACGAGGTAAATCCCCATGGTGTGATGGAAGAAAATACATTTTCTGCATATTATGACATTATCTAAATGTTTAAACACATGGAGTGGAGAAAGTAACAAGAGATCTACACCTCTTATTCTGATCTTGGGTGTAGAACCCATTCGTACCTTATTCACTTTCACAGTCCTTGTAGCTCCTGACAGAGCTCCTTGTAATGGCAGGTGTGCAAGAAAGGTGATGAATGGGTTAATGGGCCCATGCATTTGAGGGTGAGGGAATATTTTTCTTGTTGAAGTCCTGCCCTGTTACTCTCAAAATTATAATAGTGATGATTTAATACATGATTCAACATGTAAATACAAAAGGTCTATGAAGGAAAAAATACTCTCCCTCCGAAAATGTCACAAAAGAGTCATCATCCCACTTGCTACCTGGAGAGGTAACTATGCTACATTCTACCTCATCTCAGATGCAGCACCAACGTGTACCTGCTCTGACACTGAGATATATAAATATCCCCTTTCCCGCCAATTTGTAACCAAGGGCTAACACTGAATGTTTGAGGATCACAGGTTTTATTCAAATTCTGTCCCAAACCCAATATCCTATTTCTTCCTCCGTGTGTGAAAACCCATGAAATGTGAATTGTAAGATGGTAACATGATCTGTCTCACTGAGACCAATTTCAACCCATTTAACCTCCTTAAGAGAAAAAAAGAGTAACAAGAACATGTATTTCTAGGCACTACTGTTTTCTATGATGACTACTAATGTGAACTCCAGAGCCTCCATCTTTAATTAGCAATGTCTAAATAGTATGTTGGAACCTCAGCATGTATTACCTATTTTGAAACAACTAAATATTGTGCTATTTGTTACACAAAGCAAGTGTTCCAGACTCAATCTCAGTCAGCATTTCACAGTCTTTTTTTCCCTAATGTTCCCTGTTTAAAAGTGGATAATCCCAGTTTCCTTCCAGAAATGCGTATTTGAATGATCTATGGGCTACTCCTTAATATTATGACTTATCTTTGAGTCCCTTGCAGTTACATGTCACCAATCTTTGCTCTGTCTCTGAAACCCACTGAGTCAATGGCATGAGTATCACTTTTGATAAGTTGCTGGGGAAATGATTTACAAGAAGGTAATGCATTTGTTGCTTAAATTAGGAAACCATCAGATAATATATACTTCTGATATGACAGCTGAGAAATGAAAAAATAGTACTTCCACAGAGAGAGTGAGAAATTGACAGGAAGAATACATCTCGTTACTATTTTCACAAGGTAAATGATCCTATACTTTTGGATCTATTATCAACTAGCTGTGTTATTTTGGAAAAATCACTTCACATCTCTAAAGACCATATTCCTCATTTTTGCAGTGAAGAGATTTGACTAGATAAACTGTCCAATCCATTTCCTCTCTAAATCATGTGTGATTCAAACAGTACCTTGTGGAGGGGTCTGAAAGCTGACAACAAACAACTAATAATCTATCTCTTGTCCTTTTATGGACAAAAATAACCAGTGAATCCCTTTTCTTCTATCTTTGTAGTGCTTCCCACCTTGTACCCTGCCATTTCCATAAGATCTGCCTCATTGGTTTAGAAATAAGCTTGGCCCTCTGAGACATTATTAATATCCTAACAGTTCTCTGTGGATTAGCACAGCACACTGACAAAGCATATGTGGGGCTGCTCCAAGGCATCACATCAAAAATCCTATTTATGCAAATTTGCAAACTGCAGATTGACAAGACAGTTTGTCTAAAAGATTCCTTATTCATGTCTAGGAGCACCCGGCTGACAGGATGCGTTGTTGGAGTTCCACTGGGTGGCCCCAGGCTCCGAGCTGAGGGCAGCGTTTGTTCCTTCATGAAGCACCAGGCACAGATGAGTAATGCGTGATCTGAAGGGAACCAAGTGGGGCCCCGTTCACAGCAACCAGGACCTGTCAACTAGCCACTAAAACCATGGGTTGTGCGTCACTCCCAGCACCACTCAAAATGGATGAGTCTCCCGGCCCTGCTTCCTCTGGAGTCTTCGGATTCGGGGTGATTGTAAGAACACGATGCCACACTCCGCTGTACGCAACCTGCTACAGGTACCGTATCCCCACTCAACTGAGAATATATTTTACATAAAAACGTGCATGTGAAGATGATGTTGGGAATGGTGTGATTGGTGACATACTAAGGATGAGACAGAAAATGTCATCCATCAGTTGGAAGGTTCAGGGAATCAGGGATTCTCAGAGTGGGAAAAACCTCTCTTCCTGAGCCGCTGATCAAATCCAGATTCAAGTAGTGAACACAAGAATTTCTGGCCCAGAATCTTCGGGCCACAACACAGGATAAGCTCTCAAGAAAGTGTGATGAACTGCAGGTTTGGGAAGCAGAGCCTTAGGGGGTCAGAAGCGTGAGTTCCCAAGATGTCATTTGACTTGCCAGAACCGCTCATCGAGAAGCAGAGGTAAAACTGCAATAAAGGTCTCCTGATTCCCAAACAAGTGGCTCTTCTGACTATTTTCCAGCCAACAAAGCAAACTCAAGGTCATGCAGACCATCTACTGTTTTCTAGATATTCTACAATACATTTCTAGATCTAGAAAATCCAGCAAAATACGGTACCAACGTCAAATTTGCGCACGTGTAGAATCACTAAGTTGCATTTTCTTTTTATGATGTCAGCTTACATTGATTATCTTTAAAATAAATAACTGCGAAAATTATTGCATTTCTAAGGGTTTCAGTAAGTAAACAAACATCTCTTCCCCGTGTGAGAGCTGAGCCAATTGAGAAATAGAAAATAAGCAAATAGGTGGAAATCCAACATACTATTTTTTTGACTGATAAACGAATATTAAAGAATTTTCTGTCAGTGGGATTACTCGGATTTATTCACAGATCCAGTCATAGGCAGTAGCGGGCTGGCATCATTTCCCATTATTTTTGATGGCTGTAGGGATTCCCCTGTAATAGGTAATAACTCAGAGTAGAGGGAAGTCTGTATCCCAGCAGACACCTTACGCCCAAGGAGAGGGAGAAGCCGCTGTACTCTTCATGCCAAGGTTTGATTTGCACCAAGTCACAAAGGGAATGAGAGGATGGAGAGAGGCCAGACGTGCTTCTATAATGAAGCATCCTCCACTTGGAGGGAAACATCACGAGCGGGGGACAAGCATCCCCCAGTAATAGAACTCAGTAACCACCGTAAAGACATTACTGAGGACTTTGTACGTTGTGTTACATAGAGTGTAATTCTTTACCACACTCTGAATTCTCACCTGACATTAGCCCCAGAGCAGTTCCAATTCTAAGTATAGAATACATACAAATAGTCTTTGTCACATGCACTACCAGAATGCCTTAGGACTCGGTCAGAGAATACATGCAGGCCTTAGTAACACACGTTTAACGTGATCCTTGTCTGCAGTTTGTTCTCATCATCCTTCCCTCCCTCCTCCTCCTCCTCCTTCCTCTTCGTGTTGTCATCGAGTCACTTAATATTGTCACATATTATCCACCCTCGAAAGCCACTTGAAATGCTTTTAGTAACAAGGCAAGGTACAAAATAAATAAATATTGGATTTGCCTCAAAAAGCAGCTCTACCCTGACAAATGATTCATCAAAGGAGCATTTTCTACATACCATAAGATGAATTTCACCTTAGGAGTGCTGATTTTCTGTCAAAATCAAAACAAAACACTGAACTTTTCTTTCCTTATTGGAATCATCATTCCACAAAAGCAATCACTCTCTCTCTCTCCATTCCCAAGGTGCATAAGTTTTAAATATATTTCTCCAGCTCAGGTATCTATTGGGGTACCAAATACCTACAAGGCTTTTGCACCTGGGCATCTCAAAGACAGCATCTCCTCAACTGAAGTGGCAGCCTTTCTTACAAGCATCTCCCTGTAAAATTCCCTTTTCAATGATCATGGAAGTACCCTGCCATGCACCATCCAAAAAATGTGGGCATCATTCCAGAATCTTCATGATCCCCACCTCTAAATGCCATAAATAAGCGTAAGTAAACATGGTTTTATCAACATAACCTGGGACTATAGAATGCTTCCCCAGCCCCAAACCTCAACACCATATTACTAAAGGCCTATTTACCCTGTACATCCTATCCAACTATGAAGGAAAAATTACAAGACAGAAAATGCAGCTGGAAGAGACAGAGAAAGTATCAGAACCAGGCATGACAAAGATAAAGGAATTATCAGATAGGGAATTCCAAACAACTGTAATCAACATGCCAAGGACTCTAAAGGAATATAAACACAGAGATGGAAACCCTAAGACATAGCCCAAAAGAAACGCTAGAGATGAAAACACTGTCACAGAAATAAAAAATGCCTTTCATGGGCTTATTAGCAGACTGGACACAGTGGAGGAAAGAATCTCTGAGCTAGATGATATATCAATAGAATCCTCGAAAACTGAAGAGCGAAGAGAAAAAAGACTGAAAAAAATAAAACAGAATATCCAAGGACTGCGGGATGACTACAAAATATGCAACATATGCATAATGGGAATAGCATGAGAAGAAAGAGAGAAAGGAACAGAAAAAAATATTTGAAACAATAGTGACTGAGAATTTCCCCAAAATTAATGTCAGATATCACACCACAGAGCCAGGAAGCTCAGAGAACACCAAGCAGAACAAATGTCGCAAAAAATTCTACCTAGGCATATTATATTCAAAGTACAGAAAATCAAAGGTAAAGAAAAAAAAATCCCAAAAGAAGCCAGGGGGGAAAAAAACCAATTTACCTAAAGGGGAAAAAAGAAGAATTATATCGACTTTTCACAGAAACCATGCAAGCTAGAAGAGAGTGGAGTGAAATATTTAAAGTGCTGAGAGAAAAAATCACCAGCCCAGAATTCTGTACCCTTCAAAATTATCCTTCAAAAGTGAAGGAGAGGGACTTCCCTGGTGGTGCAGTGGTTAAGAAGCCACCTGCTTATGCAGGGGACAGGGGTTCAATCCCTGCTCCAGGAAGATCCCACATGCCATGGAGCAACTAAGCCCACGTGCCACAACTACCGAGCCTCTGTGCCCAGAGCCCATGCTCTGCAACAAGAGACGCCACCACAATGAGAAGCCCACACACCACAACGAAAAGTAGCCTCCACTCGCCACAACTAGAGAAAGTCCATGCACAGCAACGAAGACCCAATGCAGCCAAAGATAAATAAATAAATAAATAAAATTTTTTAAAAGGTGAAGGAGAAATGAAGACTTTCTCAGACAAACAGAAACTGAAAGGATGTTAAAATAAGTTCTTTAAAGAGAGGGAATATAATACAGCTTAGAAACTCTGATCTACGTAAAGAGAGGAAGAATATCAATGAAGGAGTAAATGGGGGTAAAATAAAATTTTTATTTTTCTTATTAATTGATCTAACCAATAACAATTTGTTCAAAATAATAACACTGTATTCAATTATGTATGCTTATGAATATATCTTATGTATAATTGAAATGAATGAAAGCAATGATAGAAGGGACAGAACAGAGGAATTACAATTATTTTGTTATTATAAGATACTCACATTACCTGTAAGGCCATATAGTTTTATTTGGAAGTGAACTTGAATTAGTTGTAAATGTATTTTACCAACACTATAGTAACCACTAAAAATAAATAAATAAATAAAAGTATAACTGATATGTTAAGAAAGGAGAGAAAATGGAACCATATACAAAATGTTTATTAAAACCTCAAAAGGCATAAAAAGTGGAAGACAAAAATAGGAACAAGTAACAAGACAACAAATAGAAAACAGTAACAAGTATGGTAGATATTAATTCAACTATATCAGTAATCAATTTAACATCAAATATCTAAATGTACCAATTGAAAGATTACCTGAATGAATCAAAAAATAAAACCCAAATATATGTTGCCTATGAAAATAATATAATTAAATATTAGACATATATAGATTAAAAGTAAATGGTTGAAAAATATTATACCATGATAACACTGATCCAAAGGAAGCAGGAGTAGCTATATTAATTTCAGACAGAGCAGACTTCAAAGCAAGGAAAGTTATCAGGAGCAAGGAAGCACATTACACAATGATAAAGGGATCAATTTTCCCAGAAGACATAACAATAAACACTTTTAAGAAAATAAACAGAGAAGCTGGGAGAAAATATTTCCAAAGCATGTATCCAATAAAGAACTTATAACCAAAATATTTTTAAGTCTTTCAATTCTATAATAAAAAAATTTTAAAACCCAGTTAAAAAGATAAGCTAAAGATTCGAACAGACACTTCACCAAAGAAGAGTTATATAAAGACAGCAAATAGAACATGAAAAGATGCTCAACATCATTAGCTATTATGTAAATCTAACTTAAAACTACAATTTAACACTACTATAAACTTGCAAGAATGACTCAAATTTTTAAAACAATACAGAGAGTTAGGATGTGGAGCAATAGGAAAATTGATCCACTCCTTCCAAGAATGCAATATGGTACAGTCACTTTGGAAAACAATGTCACTCTTGGGTATTTAACATGTGTCTGCACAAAGAATGTTCATAAGAGCTTTATTTGAATTAACCAAAAATCAAAACAACTCAAATGTCCATCAAGTGAATGTATAAACAAATTGTGGCACGTTGCTACCATGAAATACAATTTAGGAATAAAAAGGAATGAACTGTTAATACAAGGTATATTGTGAATAAACCTCAAATTTATAGTGATGAGTAAAAGAATGCAGACATAAAAGTGTACATACTGTATAACTCCATGTACTTAAAACTCTAGAAAAGAAAAACCTGTAGAGACAGAAAACAGATGAGTGGCTGCCTGGGGTCACTGCTGGGGAGTTGCCTGGGAAGAGGCACAGGGACTATTTTGTTGTGACAGAAATGCTCTACCTACTGATTGCATTGGTAGATACACAGGTGTATCAATTTGTCAACCTCATCAAAAGATGCACTGAAAATGGGTGCTTTTATTGTAAGAAAATTATACATTAATAACGTTAATTTTAAAAACCATACATGAGGATGACTTCTGGTTTGGTAGCATAAGCAAGGACCCACTCTCTTGTGAAATGAGCATGATTGGTGAAACTTTTCTTTAAAAAAAAAATTTTAAGTCTCTAGAAATTGTCCTAAGTGTATATAGCGAACAAATAAACATTCAGTCAAGAAAATCTGTGAGATCTAAATAAGAATAGAAACAGTCTGTAGTATTTGAGCCATGATCCCCTCCTTCCCTCCTCCTTCCTTCACCCATAGTGACAGAAGCACCACAGGTATGGGGACAGAAGAGGACACACAGCTTCCTCTCCCCCCAGCTCCCAGTGGATGGCTATGGCATCTCCCCAGGAGGGGAAAGCTACCAGTGTTTTTTCACCAAAGCCCCAGGTCCATGTTGTAGAGGCTTTTCTTCCAGACAATGGCAACAGAGGGATCTGAGACTCTTTCATCTACCCAATTCTCACTCATAAAGCAGAAGCTCGGCCTTAAGCACGGCAGATGGAGAATATCAGGGCCCCAGTTGCTCTCCCCCGAGCCCAGTGCCATGCTTGTGAAGCAGGGTGTTTCAGAGAAGTGTGGTACTGTGCTTGGCCCAGCTCCAGAGCAGTCGTACAGAGATTGTTGCCCAGAGGAAGAGGAAAGGCATAATTACAGATAGCGCCAAAGCTCTCCCCAATTGAACTAACTTTATTTGGAACGAAACATGGGGAAATTCAATCCTAAAGGTGTTCTTGAAAACAATGGAGATTGTGGTGGTAAGCAAACAAGATATGAAGGTACTGAGTCAAAATTATTATGTGCAGTAAGAACAGTTCAGGGTGAGGAGAGCTTTGTAGCTGGTGAAAGTTGCAGCTGCTTGAGTCAGCACACGTGATAGAAAATTCTTTTGGAGAGCTCCTAAAACATTTTCATAAGATAGGGAGCATTTGTCCTCATGATCAGGTCAATTTTCAGTTCAAGTAATTCTATTCTGTGGCCCTAATATTCTTGATGCCATTTCAATTTTAGCATTCACCCTTGGCCATCTTCCGCTTGAGGAAAAATTTTAACAGACAGCTGTGTCACACCGCCGACATCAACTGGCTTTCACACGCCTTACTTTGACATGGCGACCTTTGTAACTGCAGCTGGCAAACAATGACAGTTTAGTCAAGACACATCGGCTGCTTTTTCTGCAAGTCATACACATGGGAAATATTAATAATTGCCCCATAAAGTTCATTTCTGTCTTATTCCTAAACCTAAACAATTTCCTGTGCCTTTATCTTTCAGTGTCACTGTATTAGTGTGCATTTAATATTTACGTTATTATAGCAGATGAGACAATAGTGTGGAAAAAAATTAATTAATAGAGATTTCAGCTTGGCTTCAAGTATCCTTAAATCTTAACTCATGCAGGCATTTCATTTTTCTAAACTGGACATTCTGCAGAGATAAATGAGGACTGATCGCATTACCCAGAAGCTGGTTATCTTGATGAAAGATCTCAGGGAATCACAGCTGTAAGCAAATGTGACCCTTTGACATCTTACATGTAGACAGGTTTTGGAAGAGAGGGGAGGCAGTGTGTTAGCACAGCTGCTTCTCCGATAGGAACGCTGGCAGTGCTGCTGTGATTATTTTTTGTTCAAATTCTGCATCCCATTAGTTCGGATACGAAAGGCTGATCGCTTGATTCTAATGTATTCACATTTCTCCCATCAGGAAAAGTCTCAGTCTGGTTCAGCAGTGCTAGAATCCAACACCACTCAGTCAAAATTATCTGAAACCTAAACCCTTATCATGTCTTGTTATATATTTTAAGAACACAGTCAAGTTTGTTATGTCAAGTGATATATGATCAACAAACAGTAAATGTAACAAAAATGAGGATATCATTCAAAATAAAAGCTATTTGGCCACCTGTGTCTGGCAGGCTATTAAAGTAGAAAATAGATGCTTGGGTTGTTTTCCTGACACTGGATAAACATTCCAATGGGCAATGATAAATTGGAAGGTGAGAAAAAATGTCTTATCTCTTACGTAGACACAAAAGGACTTGACAACTATTTTTACATTCTCTGTATGTGTCCACATAAAGAGTGCATGACTAGTTTCCCTTGGAATCTTACACTGGGTGTTTTTGCCTCAGTCTGAATGAATATTTGTTCAGAGTCTAGATACCACAGATTAACATCATAGAAATAGATGAATACAGAAGATAGTAGAGTTGGCAAGAGTGGGGTCATTTTAGAAGAACCTGGGGGAGGATTGGGACAAAAAGAGAGCCTATTCGGATGTTCCTATGCATTCTTATTTTAAATGGCCTAGACTGGTAAAATTTTTAACTACATCAACATGGGAATTAACTCAAGTGGTCAATTCCTGTCAATACTGAAAACCTTTATCTGTCACCTGGTAGATGAGAATTCAATGTGAGATGAAACATAAAAGTTAAAGTAAGCAACGTATGGAACATTAAAGTTAACGATCGTTTTACTCATTAGAGTACAGATAATGAACAAAGCAGTGTAATTAAAATTATTTATCAAACTGAACACAGAAAGCAAAATACTTATTTACTGGGTGATAATATTTTCATCGGTTACCAATCTAAATATTTGTCCTCTCCTTTGTCTAGAAAACAGTAAAAATAATATAAATAGCGTAAGTTTCTTCATCTGTAAAACGAGAATAATGATATCGCAGGTCATTGTCGTGAAGGCTAGACTAATGATCTTTATTCTGGGCACACACTGGGTGCCCTGTTAGAAACTTTCTTTGCCTTGCCTCCACCAGCAGACAGTCTTCTTCCCACATACTGGGAACTTCATCTTACTGAGAACATACTGGGAACTTCATCTTAGGACTCTGCCTAACCCTGCCATGTTCAGCCCATTCTGTCAAACTCTCCTAACACTGATTTGCTCAGTAATCAGATCTAAGCTACCTTTTAAGGAACTAAGTTATTAAACATGTTAAATTAGGCTTTTCCAGTCAGAATTGCTGCTAAAGACGCTAGGTTTCAAGTATCCCCATGTTTGAAAGAGATACACCAGCCAGTACAAACAAGTCACGCACAAGACGATGAAAGCTCTTTGGAGCTCTCCCCCAGGCCAGGTACTTACAGGAGACTGATGAGTAAGGGAGAAGACTGACCCTGAGGATTTTCTTGGAAAGTGTTTTAAGAGTGCTGTGTGTCCTTTACCCCCATCCAGGAAAGGGTATATTTCCTCTAATTCAAGTCAGGTAAAAGGAAGCATTGCATTCACCATATAAAGTTTGAGGCATAGAGACTGAGTAATTGACCTTTATCTAGAAAAATCCAAAAACAAGAGTTTGGCTGTAGGTATCTGCAATAGATGAGTGAGAAGTGGTAGCTACATGGAGAGTGGCCTGCCAAGTGCTTTCCATGGGCCAGAGTAGTCACCATGGAAAGTAGCCCATGAACTTCCATGAAAAACCCCGTCCCAAAAATGGCTTGTCAGGGAGAAGCGACACCAATGGAAAGAAGCTCTGTGAGCTTTACCCCAAGACTGAAGTGTCTGCATTTTCACAACAGAAACATGAGTACTATACCAGATTGCAATGACACCAGTCAAGCAAGACCTTCACATTCCTACAACTCCTCTCGCTGCTCACCCTGGAGGCGCCAGAAGAACCAGGGCTAAGAGAAGAAAAGGAGCAAAGAGGAAAAAGCAAACCACACCTTCTTCCTACATAAGCTTCTGGGTTAGGCCAGAAGACCTGTGGAAAAGAGAGTTTAAATTGAATGAGAAACCGAAGCTTCCATTTAGGTCTTTTCTGTGCATGAAACTTTATCAGTATCTGAAATTGACTGAGCGTTTGCCAGAGTCTTTGTTCTTAGGGAGAGGGCCATCTGACATGAGTCAGAAAAAGTTGCTTGTGGGGAGTTCCCTGGTGGCCTAGTGGTTAGGATTCCGGGCTTTCACTGTTGCAGCCAGGGTTCAATCCCTGGTCGGGGTACTGAGATCCTGCAAGCCGTGCGGTGCAGCCATAAAAAGAAGTTGCTTCTTTATTCACTACTCAGAGCTCAGATCATTCAATAAACCTGTTACGATCATTAATGTTCAATGTTTCCTTAATATATTTTCCCTCCCTTTATGTTTAAATACTAAAAACGTATGCTTGGAAAAGTCCTTAAGAAACATTTTGTCCCCCAGCACAGTCTCCAAAAGAAGGTTGCTACTCTTGTGTTTCTGCCACACATTTGCCTTATGCATTCACTTACACATTTTTTTTCATTTAACAAATATTTATTAGTATCTTACTGTGTATACATGAAGGGAGAAGAAATGGCATGGGCTCCTGGAATCATAATTTTCCTGGCTTGAGTCCCAGTTCCCCAACTGGTTCACTGAGAAAACTAACAGGCTACTTGTGGTACTTCAGTCTTCTTATTGGGAAACATGTAAATAATAATGTCATCAGCATTAAATAAGATAACCCATGCAAAATTTTAAAATAGTTTCTTCCTGATCACAAAGACTCAGAAGCAACTATGACTACAAAGAGCTAAGAGAAGAGTATTCCAGGGAGAAGGAACAGCAAGTGCAGAGCCATCCAGATGAGGGGACCGGTTTTTCTGGTTAGAGCAACAGAATGAAAGCTGGTGTTGCTCTATATCGAATTACCCAAAAAAACTTTAATGCTTTAAAACTGCAACTATTAATGTGGCTCACTTTTCCATGAGTCAACAATTTGGGCAAGTTGAGATAGACTGTGTTTCTGGTCTCAGTGGGGCTCACTCAGGCTGGATCTGTGGTCAGCTGTTGGGTCTGTTGGGGGCTTCTTGATCTTGGACTGCCTCAAATGCGATAGCAAGTCTCTGCTCCACGTGGTCTCTCATCCTCCAGCAGTTCCTCAATGATAAGAAAACTAGGAGGATCTTTTGTACTAATGGGGTGACTCTGGGTGGGCTCCTAGATGGCGGCTGGTCACCAGAAAGACCAAGCCAGAATTAGAAGCTTGGAATTTTCAGCTCCAACCCCACCTCCATCCTCCATAGAGGGAAAAGGGGCTGGAAATGAAGATAATAATTCACCATGCCTGCATGAGAAAGCCTCCATAACACCCCAATAGTATGGGCTTGGGTGAGCCTCCGGGCTGGCAAATACATCCACGCATTGGGAGGTGATGTACCCCAACTCCATGAGGACACAAGTTCTCGTGCTCAGGGCCCTCCCAGACCTCACCCTATGTATTTCTTCATCTGGCAGTTCATTTGTGTCCTTTATTATATCCTTTAATAAATGGGTAAATGTCAATAAGTGTTTCCCTGAGTTCTGTGAGCTGCTCTAGCAAATTAATCAAACCCAAGGAGGAGAATCATTGGAACCTCTGATCTATAGCCAATTGGTCAGAACCACAGGTGATAACCTAGGCTTGCAACAAGCATCTGAAGCGGGGTGGGGGGGGGGTTGGGGGGTGGGTGTGGAGGAGGGGAGGCAGTCTTGTGGGACTGAGCCCTTAACCTGGGGGATCTGATGCTCTGTGCAAGTCAGTAGTGTCAGAATTGAGTTATATTATAGGACACAGAGCTGGTCTCACAGAGAATTGCTTGGTGTGGGGAAAACCTCCATACATTTTGTAACCAGAAGTGTCAGAAGTGAAGTGTTTTCTGGAGACACACGGTAGGGAAGAACTGGGTTATTCCCTACATGGGAAGGGAAAAACTGAGTTTTTTTTTTTCCCATTATACAGTTCAAGTTTAAAGGCAAGGAAAAAACAATCTTCCAGCTTGAAGACAGTCAGGCAGGAGGAATTCCATCTTACTGGCTGGACAGTTAGTGCTTTGCTCTATTCAGGTATTCAGCTAATTGGATGAAGCTGCCCACATAAGGGACGGTGATTTGCTTTGCTCAGTCTACAGATTCAAATGCTAATCTCATCCAGAAAGGTCCTCACAGACACCACCAGAATAATGTTTGACAAAATATCCTAGCACTTCATGGCCCAGTCAAGTTAACTCATAAGATTAGCCATCACAGGTGTCATGGGAGAAAAAGAGAAAACTGGAAAAGAACAAGCCCAGGAGCCTTGCCTCGTAGAATAATCTCTCTCTCTCGTACTTAGCCTTTCATACAGCTGGCTGAGAGCTCCACCATGTAGGATCCAGGGACAGGACAATGTCAGAGCAAAGTCACTGCTTAGGACCCATCCAACCTCCATTCCTGATTACTGCTCCATCCCAAATATTGAGGTCGTATTATAATTACACAAGCCTCTTCGCCTACATGTAACATCAGAAACAAATGCTTCTACTCAGGTAAATGTGCCAGTTCATAGCTATTACATGGATAATGATACAGGCATCTAAAAATACACCATCCAGAATAAATCAGAGAAGGCTATAGACTCCCGTTCGGGTCTACTCTACCTGAAGCTTTTACAATTATACCATCATAATCTGAGCATGCGCTCTGTCTTTGAGGTCAACAAGGTTTCCCTTCTGTCCACCTGTTTCTCTTGCTCTTGTCACGCCTGCGAGAGTTCTTGGCTTTCTACCCTCTGGTTTCACGGCTGAGGCTCAGACTCAGCTTGCTTGACAATCCATTTGGAAATAGGCCCCCAAGTGATTCATGTCAGCAAACATTAAGCTTAACCCAAATTAAACGTCGCTCAGGTCATAAATATAAGGCTGAGAGTCAAAGGTGTTTCCTCCTACCCATCCAGGTCCCCTGGGACATATAACCACCAGGCCAACTTTGCCAGGCTTCCACCAGGGAGAGGAACTTGGAGAATCAGTAATATACTTATTTCCCTCTGAAGAAGGTGTTTGCCACTTAATCCATACTCCTTGCCCACTTTCTTTTGTACTCAACTCATGGTTTCACTAGATGGATTTAGGCTATAGAGTTTCTTTCTCCATATTAGATGCCCATGTTAGCTGCAGACTGATAATCATGCTCACGTTAGCCCATGTTGCACGCCAAACTAGGTGACACCCTGAAAAGGAAAAACAGTGAGAAAAATACGTTAATTTCACATGCACATTTTGCTGAGTTGTTCATAACAAAAACACTCATCACCCTGACTCCTCTCTCATTCCCCACGTCCAATCCACCCGACCCTACTTTGTATGTATTTTTTCTTTCTTAAAACTGTTTTATTTATTTATTTATTTATTTATTTACTGGCGGCACCCTGTGGCATGAGGGATCTCAGTTCCCTCACCAGGGATCGAACCTGCGCACCCTGCAGTGGAAGCGCAAAGTCTTAACCTCTGTACCACCAGGGAAGCCCCCGTATGTGTCTTCTCTCATAGCACTCATCTTCTAACAAGTTACAAATTAAATATTCAAATATGCCTTTGTTACTTTCTGTCTTCACATCCCCACCACCTCCATTAGAATATAAACTCCAGAAGGACAATAATCTTTTTTTTTGTTCACTGATGAATCTCAACCACCAGGAACTGTGCCTGGAACCCAACTGGTTCTCAAGACAGTCTCTATCAAGTGAATGAATTGGATTTCTCCCAATAGGCAAACAGTTTTGTCAGAGAGCAACAAAACAGTCCAATCCAATCTCCTATATTCTCTTTTCTCTTAGAGAGAAGCAAGTGGCCCAGGAACTTCTCCTACATCCTTCCTTGCCTTGTTCTTTCTTCTGACTTCTTTTTTTTTTTTAACATCTTTATTGGAGTATAACTGCTTTACAATGGTGTGTTAGTTTCTGCTATATAACAAAGTGAATCAGCTATACATACACATATACATATATCTCCATATCTCCTCCCTCTTTCATCTCCCTCCCACCCTCCCTATCCCTCCCCTCTAGGTGGACACAAAACACCCAGCTGATCTCCCTGTGCTATGCAGCTGCTTCCCACTATCTATCTATTTTACATTTGGTAGTGTATATATGTCCATGCCACTCTCTCACTTCGTCCCAGCTTACCTTTCCCCTTCCCTGTGTCCCCAAGTCCATTCTCTACGTCTGTGTCTTTATTCCTGTCCTGCCCCTAGGTTCTTCAGAACCTTTTTGTTTTTTCTTTTAGTTTCCATATATATGTGTTAGCATACGGTATTTGTTTTTCTCTTTCTGACTTACTTCACTCTGTATGACGGACTCTAGGTCCATCCACCTCACTACAAATAACTCAATTTCATTTCCTTTTATGGCTGAGTAACACTCCATTGTATATATGTGCCACATCTTCTTTATCCATTCATCTGTCGATGGACACTTAGTTTGCTTCCATGTCCTAGCTATTGTAAATAGAGCTGAAATGAACACTGTGGTACATGATTCTTTTTGAATTATGGTTTTCTCAGGGTATATGCCCAGTAGTGGGATTGCTGGGTCGTATGGTAGTTCTATTTTTAGTTTTTTAAGGACCCTCCATACTGTTCTCCATAGTGGCTGTATCAATTTACATTCCCACCAACAGTGCAGGAGGGTTCCCTTTTCTCCACACCCTCTCCAGCATTTATTGTTTGTAGATTTTTTGATGATGGCCATTCTGACCGGTGTGAGATGATACCTCATTGTAGTTTTGATTTGCATTTCTCTAATGATTAATGATGTTGAGCATTCTTTCATGTGTTTGCTGGCAATCTGTATATCTTCTTTGGAGAAATGTCTATTTAGGTCTTCTGCCCATTTTTGGATAGGGTTGTTTGTTTTTTGGATATTGAGCTGCATGAGCTTCTTATATATTTTGGAGATTAATCCTTTGTCAGTTGCTTCATTTGCAAATATTTTCTCCCATTCTGAGGGTTGTCTTTTTGTCTTGTTTATGGTTTCCTTTGCTGTGCAAAAGCTTTTAAGTTTCATTAGGCCCCATTTGTTTATTTTTGTTTTTATTTCTATTTCTCTAGGAGGTGGGTCAAAAAGGATCTTGCTGTGATTTATGTCATAGAGTGTTCTGTCTATGTTTTCCTCTAAGAGTTTTATAGTGTCTGGCATTACAGTTAGATCTTTAATCCATTTTGAGTTTATTTTTGTGTATGGTGTCAGGGAGTGTTCTAATTTCATTCTTTTGCATGTAGCTGTCCAGTTTTCCCAGCACCACTTATTGAAGAGGCTGTCTTTTCTCCATTGTATATTCTTGCCTCCTTTATCAAAGATAAGGTGACTATATGTGTGTGGGTTTTTCTCTGGGCTTTCTATCCTGTTCCATTGATCTATATTTCTGTTTTTGTGCCAGTACCATACTGTCTTGATTACTGTAGCTTTGTAGTATAGTCTGAGGTCAGGGAGCCTGATTCCTCCAGCTCTGTTTTGCTTTCTCAAGATTGCTTTGGCTATTCGGGGTCCTTTGTGTTTCCATATAAATAGTGAAATTTTTTGTTCTTAATTTTTTGTTTTTAGTGTGCCCAGAAGAGCATGTCCTAGGAATAATTAGCTTACTGAGCTCACTGGGCAGGATGTGGGTCTTAGGCCACCATTGTTTTATTGTTTGGGGGCATGTCTCATGCTTCTGTTGCATGGTTTTGTTGCTAAACAAGCCTGATTGGTTTTGTGGTTAAACAAACCTGCTTTCTTGAGTGATCATCAAGTTACAGGGGTCTCCCATACTGTTTCCTTTACTTAGGATCCGTTAGTGGGATTAACTATTTAATCACCTACTTTGTCCCTTTACTCTGTCCCTACCATGACAAGGTAGAGAGACTCCCTGTGGCTCCAAAGAAGGTGTCTGGATAGGCTAAAGGTCAGTGGACCAGGACCAACAAGGGCTTGAAAAGGACAATGTAATCAGATGGTGACGATCGAAAAAAGGAAGCATTTGTTAAGGAATCATGATAGGATAATGCTCTAGAAGCACAGAGAAGAGCAGAGAGCCTGACAACCCCTCTCCTTCCCAGTGTGTCCAGAAATATGGGAAGGATGCTCCTGAAGTGAGTCATCATGGCCTGGCCAGGTCTGGATCAGGAGCGGAGCCCGAACTAGTAAATTATAGACCTGGAATGAAGTCAGAGATTCTAACTCCAAATCCAGACTCTTTTCACAAGGAGAACATTAGGGTAAAAGATTTGCCTGGAGCAGTAATTGTATGCATCGGGATTGAGTGAATTTGGAGATTTGCAATAAAGCAGCATTAATTTGAGAGGCCAAATGAGTAATAATGAAGAATTTAGCTACTGAAGTTTATGAAATTGACCAAGCCTAAATTCCATTTGGAAAATTGCCATAGTTGCCTCTGCAGGACTCTGACTTGGTTAGTATCAACAGTTGTTCACTCTGGCAAGAAAAAAATAAGCCAAACAAAATAGGGGGCTCCCGAAATCGGGCTGCCCAGTGCAGAACTGTTTATCTTGACCACACTTGGATTCTTCCGAGCTCTCTCTCCCGCCAATTTTTCAGCCCTATTTCTTACATTTCTGCCCATAACTTTATTGTTCCCTAATAAAATGGCACTAACACATGTCTCTGGAAGGAAGCCAGATCCCCAAGTCCTCATGGCTGGACCACTGTTTTAGAAAATAGCACACCTCTGACTTGATTACATTTCATTGCCCAGAAACTATAGCGATTTGGGGGGAAAGGGGTTTTACTACAGCTTTAGCTGATGATCGCTTTCAGTAAGAGGGAAATAAGTTGGCTCAATAAAGATTTTTGAGCAAAACAAAAAACAATCTCGCTAGGACAGTCCGGTGTCAACACTAAGGAAACAGCAGCTTAGGATGACAGCTCACCAATCGGGACATCACCTCACCGCCCCCAGGTAAGGCTTGATAGGGTCAGAGTACCATTTCAGGCTAGTTTATACTGTGTTTAAATCTTCTGCAGTCTCTTTGGAACTTAGTTATTCTTGTAACATTCCTATTTCATGTTCATTCAATCTAAAAATGTGGCTTTTCTGAAATGTTACAAGATAGGCACAAATCAGAATGCTACACAGCAGTGGCCATGTGTGGTTCTATTAAGTTGAGTCAGTTTAGTGCTGGATAAAGAGAAAGACTAAATTAGAATTTTGGATGGCAGAAATAGTCTCCCATCTGGCACTGTAATTACATCCTACCTTGACCTTGCTGTTCTAGCACTAGGGTTCCTGAGGGGCACACACAAGATTTAGGAGATATATATTATTTAGAATATCTTCTTTATCTTTCTGAAAAATAAGCTGTATAAAAATTATTTTAATATGCCTCTCTCTTTTAAAATGAAATAACTTCCAGCTGCCTAAGAAATGTGACCACTTTATGGCTGAAATAAACAGCCGAGATCTGTCTATTTTCACCCATGACATCAGACATTATTTCAACTAGGACACTGTTTCAGTACACTCTTCGGTGACCTGGTCCCTGGGCTTTTCTTTCAAAGGGTCAGTCTTGGTTGCTGCTGACACGCGGCATTTTCAATGACTCAAAGTGGTCTTTATTACAACCTGTGACTTCACCTTCTATGCTAACGGGAAATTTTATGCAGCTCTATAATCTCCCTGTTGCAGCCGTGCAGGAAGCTGTGCTCTGTATGGTTCGATACTGCCACCTACTGGCAAAATATATTCTGCCCCCCCCTTCTCATTTTATTGATTTTTTTCTGGGCTAACAGTGTTTCCAGGAATCCATGTGGAATTAGTTTTTAACTTTCTACCTAAAGCCACAGGCTGGACTTATAACCAAATAAAATCACCATCTGAATCTCTGTTAGTCAAAATCTGTAAGATCTTGCCAAATAGGGGTGAAATCACCCAGGCAAGGTGTAAGCCCATTTTTACTGTCAAATGCAAGCGTGTGTCACCATCCTGCGTTTTCTCAGGCCCTGCCCGCAGGGTGACCCAAAGCAGCCAATAGCCAGGGCCTTCTCTCTGCCCTCTGGTCTCTCCTCCCCATTGTCCTACTGTGTCTAAGTCTCTAGGTCCCTCCAAAGGGCTACTGCACTCAGGCGACCAAATAAATGGATTGCTTTTAAACAGAAAATGACCTTGATTGTCACTAAATATAACTAGTGCCTTATGTACATGTCACTGGAACCACCAGCTCGAATTAGCCTGTCAGAATTTCACTACGCCTGATGCCAGTGTGTCAAGGGACACAATTAACTCAAGAGAGTAAAGAAAAGGCTTGTCACAGCCTTTACAGCATCCTCTTCTCTGAGTTCCATCCCTTTGCGTGGTGCCTGATTTATTTCAAATTCTTTTCATGTTTGAAGTGCACGTGTGTGTGTGCACACGCGCGCGCGTGTTACCCTTCAAACTTCAAAACCATCGCACGGTAAAACCTTATTTGTTATAAGGGTCCAAATGCTTTTTTTCTCCTTTTACTTCCCTTCTGCAAATGAGAATTTATCAAAGGCTGAATCCTAGCCCTTTGTGAGAAAAACAAAGTATGCTGAAAAGAGGATGTAAAATTCACATTGAAACTGGAAAGATCAAAGTTTGAGGAATATTGACCCAGCATGGCTAAATACCACCAAATCTGAAGGCTTCAGGACTACCAAAAGTAGCTCTTTCCAGGCGGTGAGAAAACAGAAATAAGTCTGTATTTAATGTGGAATCAGAAGAAGGGTCCCTTTGGTGCCATGTCCTGCCTCCAGCAAAAGTCAGTATGATATTGGATCCTTTCGAGAAAAGCTTCAACACACACGCCTCCAAAACAAACGCTTGGAACAGACCCCGCCAACCGACGGGGGGAATATTTCCCAAAAGATGCAAATCCACTCCTGCAGTGAGAGCTGGGATTGCTGCAGATTCTAATCCCAAGGATTGTGAGGAAAGCTCTTTAAATATTGGAGGAATGTGCCCCAAAGACACATGTGTTGTGGAATCATGTCGTGCCACAGTTCACCAGCTTTGGGGCCACGACAGGTGAGTCCACGAGTTCCAGAAAAACAGGCAATCCCACACAAGCCGCTCAGAGGCTGGCAAGAGGGGCGGTGGAGACCCAACCTGGGTCTCTTCCCCCAGAGTCAGCATAAAGGATGTACATGTCTTCATGCTCAAAAAGCCAATTTTCTACCAGCAAATTATGAAAACGTCCTCTTTTGTCTTCGAACCCTTTTTCTCCCATGCCATATCAGTCAGGTATCTCTAGAGAAACAGAACCAATGAGAGAGAGAGAGAGGGAGAGAGACTTATTTTAAGGAATTGGCTTGGGAGATTGTGGAGGCTGGCAGGTCCAGAATCTACAGGGCAGGAGGGCAGGCTGGACACACAGGCAGAGCTGACTTTGGGATCCTGAGGTCAAATTCCTTCTTCTCCAGGAAACCTCTTCAGGCCTTCAACTGATTGGATGAGGCCCACCCACATGATGCAGGGTAATGGGCTTTACCTAAACCAAACGCAGAGTGATTGCAAATGTTCATCGCATCTGCAGAGTAACCTCAGCGCACCACCTAGATGGTATGTGATGTCACAACCAGCAACACAGCCCAGCCAAGCTGACATAAAAGTCCCCACCACATCCACACCCTCTCCGTCTAGGTACCCAAGAGGCTACACGCTGAATATAAATCTATGCCACTTTCGTATCACTTAAGATTCTGAAATATTTAGACCCCGGTTTAAAAGATAACTGGATCCATCCTGTCACTTTCTCTCCTCCACCTTTCAACCTTCCTGCTCCATCTGCCTTGCTTGTCTAAAATCTGGCTTGGGGAGAGCTGGTCTCCTTCCGAGGGGTCAGCTGGCCTTCTAGTGAGGCCACAGGCTGGAGTGCCTGCCCCCTGGAAGCCGCTGGAAGAGCACAGTGTGGAGGGTCTCCCATGAGCTCTGCCTTGGTCAGGTACCCCCAGGTGTTCACGGCCTGTCTGTCGCAGGGCCTGGCTCTCCTCCACAGGTACGAACAGGCCAGCCAGGGGGGCAAGTTAAATACTAGTGTCTGAATATAGAATCTGAATAGAAGTCAGCAAGTATAACAGGATCTGCTTGGTTATGTTGTTTTAATTCCCAAGAGAAAATAAATGTGTTCATTCCCCCTAGGTATCTCCCACCAGCACTGCAGACAGAGCCCCTGCGTGTCCGGGACCCCAGGCTCTGCGTCGGCAGGCGGCCCAGGTGGCAGCCTCGCGGGGCCCCGAGGCAGAGGTCGGGAGTCCCCTGTGCTTCAGGGATCGTGTCTTGCCCTCCGCGCGATTTCAGCCCGACTCGGTGCGCAGACCGCGGGCAGAGGCTCCACTGCGGACCCCTGGCCTCCCCGGGCTGCCACGTCCCCCGCCCCCTGCAGGGGGGGACAAAGCGACAGAGGAGCCCACGGTGGCGCAAGGATTCAGAGCCCAGGGCAGCCCCGGCCCTACAGGGACGGGCAGTGCGGCCCACGCCGCTCACCCCTGACAGGTGCCACCAGCGGACCTCATCCCCGAGGCTTCTCGGAGCCCACGGGACACAGACCCAGACACGCGTCGCCATCAGACCTGCTCCGGGGGCTTGGCCGCCGAGACAGGACGCCGCTCCCTCACCCCCAGCAGGAAAGACTGCAGAGCGGTCACTCCCATACCCGATATCCCTGTCCACACAGCAAGAGCTGCTTTTTATTTTTGAGATTAACTATTTTTTTAAATTGAAGTAGAGTTGATTTACAATGTTGTGTTAGTTTTAGGTGCACAGTAAAGTGAATCGGTTATATATATTATATATATATATATGTAACTGAATCATATAATATTTGTCTTTCTCTGTCTGGCTTACTTAGTATGATCATCTCCAGGTCCATCCAGGTTGCTGCGAATGGCATTATTTCATTCTCCTTTATGGCCAAGTAATACTCCATTATATATGTAAGGATTTTCCGGGGGGGTGGCACCATGAGACCAGAACCTGAGAGACGTGGTTAGTGCTGGTCTGGAATCACACAGCAGGTAAGATGCTGTCATCCTCCGGCTCAAGAGACTACAGGCGGCCTGCTGGCTGCTCTGGACACGGTGAGGCAGAGGAAAAACATTGCCCTGAGTGACCAACGCTGCTCAGAGCATTCATACAATACATAATCACTGAGATTAAGTATAAACAAAATTAGTTGTGTGTACTGGATAAAGAAAATAGAAGAACCACGAAGGTCACGTGCACACACAGTGAGGAACAAAGAATTCGGAATTACTGACTTGGTTCTAGGAACAAAGTAATACACGCAGTCAACCAGGACATACACTGTCCATGAGCAATCGCTGGTCAGGAGAACAATGCATCACAAACAACAGGCAGGCAACAGAGCCATTGGAGCCTAAGACTGAACAGGCTGTGGATCTAACTTCCAGGAAGCAAATCACTGTAGGTTAACAAAATCAGGCATCATGCCATAAAATTTCTAAAGTAATTGTTATTTTATTTGGGGGTGGTTAGAACATATTCTCTAGTAGATTGCTTCTTTATTATTTTTATTTTTTTATTTGTATTTCTAACAGCTTTGTTGATATATATCTAGTATAGAGTACACTGTACATATTTAGACGGTACAATTTAAGAATTTTGGCAAGTTTATATCCTGTAATCAATGTTATGAAATAAAAACCATGTGCAAAGTTTCTTTCTGTCCCTTTGAAATCCTTCCCTCCTGCCCCTTTCATTTCACCTCCATCCCCAAAAACCAGTAACCCACTTTCAGTCATTATAGGTGAGTTTGCATCTCACAGAATCTTATATAAGTGAAACCATGCAATATATCCTTTCTGCTTCTTTCATTCAGCATCATGTTTTGGGATTCATCCATTTGTGGCCCATATCAATAGTGTATTCCTTTTTATTGTTGGATAATATTCCATCGTATGGATATATCTATCCATCCATCTATGGATAGACATTTAGGTTTTTTTCAGTTTGAGGCTCTTGCAAATAAAGCTGCTATGAACATGTGTACAAATATTTGCAAGGACATGTTCTTTCATTTCTCTGAATACCTAAGAGTAGGACACCTGGGTTATGTGGGAGGTGTATGTTCAAGTTTTTGAGAAACTGCTGAATTCTTTTCCAAAGTGATTGTACCATTTTACAGTCACACCAGTGGTGTATGAGAGTTTCAGGTCCTCCACAACCTTGTCAACACTTGCATGGTCATTCATTTTAATGTAAGATAGTGTATAAGGTATGTCTCACAGTGGTTTTAATTTTCAGTTCCCTGAAATCTAGCAGTATTAAGCATCTCTTCATGTGCTTCTTTCCTATGGTTTCATTGACTTCTCTCATCGATTGATCTTACAGTCAACCACTAATAACTTCTTGGCTTTACTATCACAATTTGTCATTTATTTTGCATAGATGCTCAAGGTGTAGTTTTCTTCCAATCTCTATTATTTACTGTGGAACACACAGCATAATATCAACTGTCAATCAGTTGCAAGACAACTCTTCTAGGTAAAAATGAACCAAAATAAAATTTTAGAGTTTTATATTCAAATTCATTTGAGAAATAAACTTTCCATATATTGCTTTATCAGAGAGAAAAATGTGCTTTCACTTAAGAAATATATTTTCTCATTAAAGTCAATCTGAATGCAATAAGCATTAGTTTTAAATCATTTGGAAGAAGGCTTGAACAACTCTTACACTGCACCTAAATTTATACCTAATTGTCTTGGGTATAATTTCTAAGTTCAAAGGTTTTTCATAAAGATTTTTAAAATACTTTTCTGCGAATATTTATGCTTTGTCTCACCATAGTTCCTACTTTTACAACATTTAAATGCTCCATTCTTACTATTCTTAGTCATTTCTAAGTTTTCCAAGGCTGATTTTATCAGTGTGAGAAGGATAAATAAGTTCCATTGGCTAAATAATTGAACACATATCCCCCACGTATACATGTGTTTGAATACGTGAGAGAAAGAGAAACAAAGAACAAGCTATATTTCCTTTCAAAAATATTATTGTAAACATGTAAATCCAGTAAATGAGACTTTACACATTTGGTATCCTCTACTAGTAAAGTACATCAAAATAATAATAATAATAATAAAATATATATTTTCCCAGCCATATAAAAGGTCAAATAAACATTCATAATTGCAAAACATCCCAGTTACAACAATAATATAACAAGCAATAAGTATTCACATTTATTCAATATGCTTTTCGTACGCTCATCAATCAGCTGTTATTTCTCTTATCTGATGATACTGCTTAAATATATGAGTGTATTGTGACGTTCTTAAGATCCTTCATTGACTATAGCTAAATACTTTCATTGTAGTAATGTAAAGTTTTACGGCAAAGTAGAGAAATGAATTGTTCAAAAATGAAAAAAAAAAAAGAAGTCTTTACAGGAAAGCACTGAGGCAGTGAACACAAGGGAAGGAGTGAGGAGGAGAATCAGAGAAAATGATGAAAAGTAAATAAGGCGTCAGAAAGCGAAGAGAGAGTTTAATTAGGTGGAGATGAAGAGTCTATGGGAGGATAAAAGAAGAAAAGTGTCCAACTATATTTTGAAAATTAGTCCAAAGATTTAAAAGTTAGGCTGAAGATTAAAGAGAACTTCTCTCAGCCAGGTCTTAAATTAGAGGCCATCCCTGCCCACAGCCTGCCCAGCACCTGGACAGCGGGAGCCAACAGAAGACAGAGTCTGCACAGACGTAGAGAGCAGACTTGTGGTTGCCAAGGGGGAGGGGGTGGGGAAGAGATGGATTGGGAGCTTGGGGTCAGCAGATGTAAACTATTACATGTAGAATGGATAAACAACAAGGTCCTACTGTAGAGCACAGGGAACTCTATTCAATATCCAGTGATAAACCATAAGGGAAAAGAATATGCCAAAGAATATATATATATATATATATATATATATATATATGTATGTATAACTGAATCACTTTGCTGTACAGCAGAAATTACCACAACCTTGTAAATCAGCCCTACTTCGATAAAATTAAAAAAGGAGAAGAAGAAGAAGACAGGGTCTGTTCTTGTGCCCACCAAGGAATAATGTGCTGCTGTGGTCATCCTCCCTCCCTCCCTCCCCTGTCCCTCCTCCTCCTCCACGGTGGCAGCAGGTGTGAAAGAAAGCGCTCTGGACACAGCAAGCCAGTGACCGAAGCATTCCAAGACAGAGTTTCAATAATAATGCAGCCTCTTGACCCGGCTGCTGAAGACCTTGTAATAACAGTGTGTATTGAATCAAATTATTATTACATGCATCTCAAAACCTCTGAGGTCACAAACAAGCAGAAGGGCCTGCTAAGTGGTGCATGGCCATGATAAGGTTTGCCTGTCTCTACACTGGCGCTTCCTGAGCATTTGAGGGGAATAGAAATGTAAGGGTAACGGAAGCTCTCTGTGCACAGCTCTCCAAATGCACCAGGTATGGCTGGGAGTCCCTGGTTGAAAGGATAGCCCTCTCTCTCAGCCGCGGAGGGACGTTTGCCATCCGAAATGCCAAATAATCGTTGTTAGGACCATAACAATAAGCCAAACATAATTGAATTTGGATGGAGCATTTTAAAATGTTGTAAAGCAGGCTGCCCTGCCATCTTGTGGTTGATATTATACAAAGAAAATCTCCTGTTCAAAATTGACACACAAAACTTGATCTTTATTTCTTGAGAGGATGGTGTCCGTATTTCAAGATGGAATGTTCTGGAGAACTGAACTAAGAAGAGGAGGTGGCAGGGGTCTTCAGCTTAGCCCAACTTCAACCATCCCCATGCCGCTCTTCAACACTTACTTGGAACTCTCAATAAAAATTCATGAGAAACATGTTACTAATCAAATTTATTGATTCACTTATTTTGAGAGTACAGTTCAATGGATTTTGACAAATGCAAACAAAACTGTTGCTACCACCACCACAAATAAAATTTTCCATTACCCCCCAAATTTCCCTCATGCCTTTTTGCCACACTGCCCCCCCCATACCAGCCCTAACCACAGATCTGCTTTCTTTTATGTTATGCCAGGTTTAGAATTTTTGATAAATTGAATCATACAATATATTTGCTTTGCTTCCTGACTTCTTTCACTCACCGTAATGATTTGGAGATTTACCCATGTTGCATGTACCATTAACGTAATCTTTTTTCTTGCTGAGTAGTATTCCATTGTATGGATATACCATATTTTGTTTATTCATTCATTACCTGGTGGATGTCTAGGTAGTTTCAGTTTGGGGTAATTATAAATAAGTCAGTCAACATTTGTACACAAGTCTTTTCATTTCTCTTGAAATGCCTTGGAGTAAATTCACAAGGTCATATCGTGAGTGTATAATAACTCTATAAGAAGCTGCCTGAACTTGTTCCAAGGTGGTTATATCATTTTATTTTCCAACCAGCAGTGTATGACCGTACCTGTTGCACCACATCCATGCCGACAGTGGACACCTCACTTTAGCTGACGGAACAAGTATGCTGGAATATCTTACTACGGTTTCAGGATGCGTTGTCCTGTTTACTAATGATAAGCATCACACCTGTGAAATAAGATTCATATTTTATGGCAAGACAAGAAAAATTTAAACATAAACATTCTTCTCTGCCCTTTGGCCTCCCCTCTCCCTCCACTGCACATCGTGTATCTGCATTATGCATCAACCAAACCTCCCCCATCAGCAGGAATACCTGCTCAGCCATAAAGAGCGGCATTCTCCCAACATCAACAAGACAACTCCTTAAAGGTAACATTCCTTCTTGATCTCGTAAGGGGCCATGTGGCGCTTAGCTCTGGATTGTGTTAACTGTCAATAATACGTACATCAGGTGATGCACAGCCCTCTGTCTCAAAAAACTTATATAAACTGTGTCTTGACTTCTAATGGGTGGAACAGTTCTCATAGCTTTCTGAGATGCTCTTCCCAGATTATAATCCTCAAATTTGGTTTGAATAAAATTTTCCAGTTGCTTCTTAGATCAACTGATTAATTTTTCATCAACACACTACAGATGTACAGTACACATGAGCAGGTACAGATGTACAGATAAGTACTTAACAAAGATTCAAAGAGTCACGTAAGCAGACTTCTGGAATTTGTTCTCTGCACAGCTCACAACTCTTCTGTCCACTGTCCTGCAAATTCCAGCCTCTTTGTCTCTCCAACTACCAACACTCACTGGTGACCTCCCTCCTGCTCGAAGGCCCCCTCATTTGTTCTCTTCTCTCAGGGAACACAGTACTACATCGCCTGTTGCCCAATGTCTGTAAGCAGTTCTTTCATTATTTTACCCAGTTGCTAGATTTTTAGAGCAGAAAGGCAAATCTAATCCCAGATAATCCATCAAGTGATAAAAGTGAAAATTCCCAGGAAGTTATCTTTTGATATTCAGTGAAAACTGAATGTGTGTATTAGCTCCCTGTGGCTTTGGTAGTTTAAAATGACAGAAAGTTACCCTCTCACAGTTCTGGAAGCCAGCAGCTGAAATCAAGGTATTGGTAGGGCTATATTCCCCACAGAGGCTTTAGGAGAAAATCCATTCTTTGTCTCTTCTAGCTTCTGGGGGCTGTCAGCATTCCTTGACTTGTGCCTGCATCCCATGGGAAAGGTCTTAAAAACCACATTCCAGTCTAATCCCCTGATTTAAAACTCTGGAAAATGAGGCCCCCCAAAATGAAGGAGACATTTTCACTCAAGAAGCAGATGAAATATCCAGATTCCCAGACCTCACCCTTAGAGACTCTGAGTTGGATTAGGAGCAGGGAATCCAAATTTTCCAAAATCTAAGAAGATTCTGATGCAGGTGGCCATTGGACCACACTGAGAAAGAGCATTCAAAGGGCCCTCACCTGGCCAGGAAATAACGTATATAAGAATGTCCACAAGCCAAAGGAAGAGGATACACCATCAGAGTGGACAGATGATTAACCCTGCAATTTCAGCATCAGCTCTCCTAGAGTCTGCTACTTTTATTAGACTCAAAGAGCCACGACCCTTGTAACATTATCACCTGATTTTTTTTGCTGAGATGGATCCTTTTCTTCTCTAAATCTTGACCTCTAGCAAGCTGATCATGATAGAAAGCCACTGGCCATGTCTGAGGGTTTTTGAACTTATGAATTCACCAGGGAATGAGGCAGCACTAGAATCAAACTTCTCTTGGACTCTCCTGGTGCAAAGTTCCATCTTTAGGCTACAGGTGTTCCCTAAAAGCAAACATGGTCCTACATTCCCTACTGATGAAACTCTAAAGTTGCCCCTCAAACATATCTTGATCAGAGACTTCACAGAAAATATTTTCAGATTTTTCTAATGGCTTTAAAAAGAGGACACAAATGAAATGCACAATATACTTAATTTAGTAAATTGACCTTGAAACTATTTCAGTATCCCATGGCTCAATAGGAAATAGGGGGAAGAAAATTTAAGTGGTCTGTAATGATATTTTAAAAGGCTAGAGAATAATAACTACATGAAAGTTTACATGACTGACATTTTTAGCTGAAGATCAGCTAGAAAATGATTTTTGTCTATGTGTTCTCAGAGCCAAAACCACCAGTCAATTCAATCAATCCAAATGAATTCAAAAGTCAAACTGGTTAGAAGAAAAACCCTAGTGACTCCTAAAGTTTCCATTTGAACAGGTAAAATATTATAAAAACACAAAGACATTTATAAGACTTAATACACAGTGCCGTAAGAACTCTTTCTTTTATCCACTGAAGGAAATGAAAAATGTGTGTAAATCTGGCTTGGACCCTTGTCAGTTACATGAGAAATGTAAACCACTTGATGACATGGGCTAAGCTTTATTCATCACAGTGTGTAACATATAGAAGGGGCTGAATAAATATTTGAACAACTCCATAGGAATAGACTTATGTTTTTCTGGAACAGAATAGAAAGCTTTTAATAAAAGTGTTTTATTATTATTACAAAATAAATAATGTAAAGAACCCATGAATTTTGAAATGAGTTGCTGAGTGAAATTTATTGTTTCTTTCTGCTGAATTCTCTGACTCCTAACCTGACAAAATTAAATAATAGTAAATTTCCTTATTCCTTCATATGTCTACATACTACATTTCATTTACCCATGAGACTCAAGCCAATTTAAATAAAATAGCATTGCTTTTCAAAAGTAAGCAATTACTTCAGGGAAAACTTTGATAAAATATTTCATGTAGCTCGAAAACGTTTCAATAACACCTCCAGTTACTCAATTTTTTAGAAATCCTCTATTCTATTCCCTCCTGCATAGTTACTCCTATTACCCATGCATTCCA
This sequence comes from Eubalaena glacialis, assembly GCF_028564815.1. Taxonomy (NCBI): domain Eukaryota; kingdom Metazoa; phylum Chordata; class Mammalia; order Artiodactyla; family Balaenidae; genus Eubalaena; species Eubalaena glacialis. The sequence goes on along the minus strand of NC_083727.1, from coordinate 3,797,054 downwards.
CTGGTGGCATTCCAGCTGGCAATCACAAATGTATCCCATACACTCCTGAACAGAAAGTGAGATCTGAAATGAATATTTCACCCTTTCACTATAAAGGTTTCTTTATGTTTTCAAGTGTCTCCATAGAAAGTCTTGGGTAAAAATGATAAGTGTAAATGGAACGCAAAATGGAAAATACTTTTAACTATTTTAAATGACTTGGTTTGAGAATAAAAATATCAAACTGGAAGTAGGGAGTAGGTAGCGTGGGGCAGGGAGGGGGTGGGATGGGTATGATAATGACCCAGTAACAGGCAAATAAGCCCCAAAACGCCACGGCAGCAGCAACTCAAGGCTACAGTTCTCAACAGTGATGATTTTCAGGAGCAGATCAGTGCAATCTATTACCTGGGACCCCTTGCCTGACTGCTTCCATGGGTAACATCTCCCTCCCTCTCAATTCCCAAGGGCTGTTACACAAAGCTGAGAAGTGGGTCTGGAGTCTTGATGTTCACTGAGGCTACATCCTGCAAGTATAACCAAGTTTCAACAAATTAGATCTCTAAGTAAATAGGATCCCAAAGCAGTGCTAGATAATCATTAGACTCTCACATGACTCAAAAGTCCTGTCAAGATTTTCTAACACCTGAGGATTATGTTTGTAAAAACGAATTACTCTATTGACAAAATATGTCTGAAGCTATTAGTAGAGATTTACAATTGGAAACACAACTGAAGGAAGGTGTTCTCCTTGTGCCTGGGAGTCAGAAAGCTGGGAAGAACATTCCTCCTAATCCAGCCATAAGCAGAAGCTGGATAATTTCAAAAACATAATAATAGTATCCCAACAGAGAGCTAAGGTCACAGAGCAAATAACCTAAAATCTACGGAAAGGCATAACCATCCAAGGAAAGAGGTGATGGACCCTGGCTCACTTGTAGCAGAGCACGGGAAGAAACAGTAGGCACCAAGAACTGATCCAAAAATTGTAGAAATTCCTAAAGGCTTGTGTGGGCAAAGCCTGAGAATACAGAACTTCTGGAAGCCAGAGACACAAGAGGAGGTCACACCCTCTCGCTGGATCCTTACCATACTTCTGGGTACTCCCAGAAAGGCAGGGCAGAGAAAGCTATGGGCTCTGGTGCAGCCTGGGGGAGGCAATGGTTTACTAGTGCAGAAAAGGCACAAGATAAAAAGACTCCTCCCCCTGAAAATTAAGCTTTAAGCCACTACTAGAACCCAGCCAACCCCAGTGCTCACGTGATGACCCATTGCAGCTGGGGAAAGAGTAAAAGGAACAAAAGCCTTCTGTCCTGGGGAAGGTGAAGGAAAACTCCTGGACCCAGGATCCTAAATCAATTCAGTGAGGTCTTTTACCACTGGGGGAAGAAAAGAAAGACCTCCCAGAATCACTGAAAAAAAAAAAAATCATGACTCAGGTACATAGAGCCTAAGACTGAGGCTACACTGGGAAAACAGAGAAATGCCCCCTCCCAGTGCCCCCCACCAGGCTAGCAAGCACCGAGGAACAAGTGACAGCAATCTACCACTGGGAGGGGGGTGAGAGCATTGGGTTGAATTGTGTCCCCCCAAACTATATGTCAGTCCAAACACCTAGTACCTGTGAATGTGACCTCATTTGGAAATGGAATCTTTGGATTTGTTATCAAGTTAAAATGAGATTATTGGATGAGGTTGGCTCTAATCCAATGACTGATGTCTCTATAAAAGGAATTTGAACACAGACATACAGAGTGGAAAAGGCCTTGTGAGGCAGAGACATTCACAGACAGAAGATGGCCATACGAAGACAGAGGTGCAAAAGGGAAGAACAAATCTGGCTCCATATTGGATCTGTTTCTTTTACTTTAACCTTCGTATTCTATTGATTTTGCTACAAGTTAATCACTAAAGGGATGTTGCCTATAACTTAAATTACACATAATGGCCCATCACCAGGGACCCTGCCTCCCATGCGTGAAGTTAAGCTAAAATACCTTTGTTTAGCTGCACGAAACATCCTGACCAGGCCCACCTGTGAATGGCTGCAGGAAGGAAGAAATTAACCCATCCCCTCCAGAGTCTGGCTGGAACCAGGAAATATCTGTAACAACTTAATCACCTCTATTACTTCACCTCCTCACCTACCCCTCTTTGTTCTATATAAGAAATGAACACCCAAACCCAGGCAAGATGGTTCTTCAGGACACGAGTCCACCATCTCCTCAGTCTGCTGGCCTTCCGAATAAAGTCGCTATTCCTTGCCCCAGCAACTCGTCTCTCAATTTATTGGCCTGTTGTGCGGTGAGCTGTATGAGCTTGAACTCGGTAACAGAGGCAGCGATTGGAGAGATGCTGCCACAAGGCAATGAGCACCTGGGGCCACCAGAAGCTGCAAGAGGCAAGGAAGAATCCTCCCTTGGAAGACTGTAAGGGACATGGCCCTGCTGGCACCTTGATTTCAGCCCTCTGGCCTCAAGAACTGTGAGAGAATACACTCCTGTTGTTGAAAGCCATCAAGTTTGTGGTAACTTGTTACAGCAGGCCTGCGAAACTAATACCCAGCCGCCCAGGCATAGGAGGACAGCAAAGATTAAGAGCTGAAGATGGAAGATGAAGCTGAGAAAAGCCCTCAGGATACCAGCCACCACCTTCAACACAAGGCAATGCTAGCGGAGTTTGAAGCTAGGGGTGCAGTGAGTGGAACCAGGGCAACAATAAAACCTAAATCCAGCTCAGGGATTGACTGGACTGACTTCACGTACCATACTCAAAGCATTATGGATGAAACGTGGACCCATAGACGAGCTCAGTCTCTACGAGTCTACGATACTCAGCAGTCAAGTTATTAGACACGCACAAGCTCTGACGCATCATGTTCGAACTGCTAAAAGTCAAAAGTAAAAATAAATTCTTGAAGGCTACCAGAGATAAAAATACATGACACACAGAGTAACAATACAGGAGATTACAGAAGATCTTGTCAGAAAATAGGCAACGTTAAATATGATAGCGGTTTTTTTTGCCATATTACCCTTATTTCAATTACCTCTAATTGTCATTGTTGCTCCCAGATTATCTTCCAAGTATCTGTACATTTCTTAAACCATTGAATATTGAGAATTGAATTTATGCTCTTTCTCTCTTGGCCCTTTCAAATGAGATGCGTTTGCCACTTCAACCCACAAGATTCAAGCGGCCGAAAGAAAAGACTATCTCGTTCTGCCTTATGTTCTCTGTAGGCACTAAAACAGTGCTTCTCACATAGGAGGCATCAATCAATCAGTTTGCAAGTGAAATTGAAATTGTTCTTGTATTATATTCATTGTCTTGTATTTCATATCACACTTTTCCCTTCTTTGTTCAATCTTTTCATAGCTATCTAATCATATCCTATATGTGTTCATTTTCACTTGCAAAAAGAAGTAATCTAAAAAATTCTGCAATGAGTTTGCAAATATTATACAATTTTTTAATCAGTAAAAACTTTTGCTTTGATTGATAACTTTACTAGGAAAAATCAGGTTCCACATTTCAGTATATTTTATTCAATTATGGTGTTTTGCAAGAAGAGTTTATAATTAAGTTATGCTAGGTTAAAAAATAATAATAACAAGCCCTTTCAGAAAATCTTATGTGAAGCTTCTGTATTTTGGCACAGTCTTGAGTCCATGTGTTAGAGGAACAGTTGTTGATAAGTCAGAGTCTATATCTTTTCGGTTTGGTAAAGGTTAAGAAAGGACTTTAATTTAAATGAAAATGTTATGATAAATAAAGATCGAGCACCCTTTAACAACGAATTCAATCATTCATCAAAAGTTTATTAATTTCTTACTACATGCCAGGTACTCTTCAAGGCATTTAAGATACACTGGTGAACAAAACAAAACAAGACAAAAATACCCATGCCTTCAAGGAGCTTAAATTTTGGCAAAGGAGGATGAAAGATAAGTAGGTAAATAATATAGCATGTTGGAAGGTGATAAATACTCTGGGGGGAAAAAGTGAAGCAGGAACAAAGGAAGGTAGCAGAAGTGGGTCCCATTGTATGAGGCACATGGAAGAGTAAGGTAGAGAAAAAGTGTGGAATTTGTTGGAGAAACACAACAGATCAAATTAATAATCCATAGTTAGAAATCTTCCTATGAAGATATGACTATTTCATCTATTTGATGTTTTCTAATGATCATCCACTGTACTCACACTGTATGCTTACTTTATGCCTCAACTATCATATTCAATATCTATCCACAACCAAATATTTGCACTTATGCAAAATTCTAGTATGCATACATTTATTTATGAATAACAGCGGCAAGGATTACAACTCTAGGATGTATGGAATTCCACTGTCTCCCCGTGGGGATAATTAGAAAAAAGAGAAAGCTGGGGTTTGGGTACAGAAATGGGGCAAAAAGCAGATGGCAAAGCAGGAGTCAAGTTTTCTTACAATGAAGTCTTCTGAGAAGTAAAGGACATGAAGAGGATATAAGAGCGGGACTTAGAGCTTCTTAGGTCTGTTAAGAAGGAAGTTAAGAAATGTGTAGATAAAATAAATCTTATTTTAAATATCTCTAAATATCTGTGTGTCTGGAGCCAACCAACCACTGCCCACCAATGGAGATGCCGAAACACACCCAAAGCAATGAACTAAGCCCAGGCCAGGGCCCCAGCTCTGAAGGGAAAACACTCAGCTTGAGAGGAGGTGTGGACCGCCCTGGCTCCTGAGTGGTGATAAAAGACTTAAGAACATGTATATGTATAACCGAATCACTTTGCTGTACACCTGAAACTAAAACAACATTGTTAATCAACTAGACTCCAATATAAAATAAAAAGTTTAAAAAAATTTAAAAAAGAACGCATACTCTGGAGCCAGGGCACGTCTCCTGCTTACAAACCCCACGATCTCGGTCAGTTGTTAGGCCCTGCAGGGCTTGCTTCAGCTTTCTCTTTATGAAGTGAGGATAATAACAGGGTACCTACTCTTACGGGTGGAAGGAGGGTTAGATGAACTGATGTACACAAGACACATAAAGCATCAGAAAAAATGTCACAAAGTCGTTGTGCCCATCACTGTTTTAGGCTCGGAGGACAGAGTGGGCAAAACCAACTTAAATCTACAGCTTCTGGAGGTGACATTCAAGCTGGGAGGAAGCAGGCAATAAACAGAATCAATAAGTAAATTAATTGGAATGTTACATAATATATATGTCTGGGGGAAGAATTAAGCAGGTATGAAGGATGGGAGATGGAGGGCTGTAATTTTGAGTACGGTAGTCATGGAAGGCCCCACCAGGGCACGCTTGCCCTGCAGTCTCTACTCAGTCCACAGGGAGAGGCCAGAGTGTTCCGGTTGGAACCAACTGGAAGGAGGGGTCGCAGAACAGTGGTGGGCGGAGCCATGAGAGCCAGACAGGCACCTAAGAACTTGGGAATTTACTCTTCAGGACTGGGTGCCAGGGAGCCTGTGAGCAGAGTTAAGTGGTTGCCTCACGTTTCAGAAGCATCCCTCTGGGTGTTGAGCTGGGGGCACCAAGGAGAGAAGCAAGGGGACCAGTAGGAGGCGATCACTATAATCCCAGAAAAATATAACCCGGGCCAAGTGCAAGGTGGTGCCCAGGTGGTATTGGCAGGTGATAGCAGTGTGACTCTGGATCTGCTCTGAGGGTAAAACAAGCGGAGCTATTGTCAACAGGGCCCGTGACATTCAGTGTCTGTCACTGCTCTCTTGATGAGTTCTTGTCACAGCAGACGAGAAAAGGTGGTGGGACACAGACAGCTAGAAACGGAAATGTTTGTCATCCCTGTCTTTACAATATTTTGCCAACCCAGATGTTCGATCTCTGATTCTGCAGAGGTGGATGATCTGCATGTCTGCGCCCCACAACATCACAACATCTACAATATATAAGTAAAGTTCAGTCAAAGTTTAATCAGCATATTTATATAGCTTGCAAAGTATTCCTATTTTCTGAGAGTAGAGGGGCTTACGAATGTGCACCAAGTCTGAAGATAAAAGTTCTTCTTGGACGAGCAGGCTGAAAACACCAGCAGACGTGAGCGTGAGTCTGTAAAGGTCGGCCCTGAATCCTTGTCAGCAACACACCCATCACTAAAGCAAACTCTATCCAGAAACTGCAGTGTGTGATTTGTAGGACTGTGTCATTAGTCGCAAAGTTTCATTTTGTTTCCAGTTCAGGGCTTCATAGTTTCTGTGAAATGTACAGAAATGGGAGCAGCTTCAAAGTTAGCAATAGTATCAAAATTGCTAACTCTCCCAGCTGCCTGCATCAAAAATTCACTTAAACTGCAGTAAATATGCTTTAGGTTAGACATGTGGAACAATGTTTCTTTAGAGAGGTAATCGTATCTGCAAAAAGGAGTCATCTTTCTTGGAGAAATTTAAGAATTTCTGGAGGTGTCTGGGGGGGGAATAAACATTCCAAAACTAGAAGAATCCTCTTGCGTAGTTTCAAGGCTGACCACCCCCCCCCCCCCCCCCCCCCCCGCCCAGGATACAGAAAGATAAATTTGCTGACAGAGGGAGGAGGACATGACACCAAGAAGCCTCCATAGAGGGTGACCGAGGCAGTGCAGGACCTCCAGCCCGTGCCAAGCAGGTGACAAGGTCAGGCCGCGCCACACCAGATCCAGACAATACGCTTTTCTCTAGGGGTGCTCCTTTCCAAGGACGCTGATATATAAACCTGGATTCCAAACATATGTTAAAACCTGTCTTTGCATATCAACATCTCCTCGTCCTTTTTTCAGGAATCATAACTGGTTTTAGTCTAAACAGCTCTACACAATGGAAGCGATTCCAGACAATTCCCGTATTTCATGAATATTTGTTTCCGCAGAGGGGGCCACATAGCACTCAATCAAGTTGTATGAATCAATGCTTGAATTTGTGAAATCATAAAGGTGCTCTGATCAGGCTCTTGGGTGCAAGGGACAGAAATCTATTCGAACTGCCAAAGGAGAGGTTTTATGAGGACACTACAGGCCAGAACTCAGACACACAAGGCTGGCGTCAAAGCATCTCTCAGTCCCCAGGGGCTACCCGGCATGTCTCACCTCAGCATGTCTGCAGGTACGCACCGTGTCCTCTCTGTCCGGCTTCCCCTGGCCTTTCTCCCTTCCCTGTAGCATCACGTACGGTCCCTGCCCTCCCAGAGTCCCTCACCCCACCCTGGATGTCACCTGCAGCTTGGAGGGAAGTTTCCACGCACCCCTGGGCCCCTCTCCTGAGATCTCTCTCTGGCCACAGAGGCCTGCTGGCTCCTTCAGGGGCACCAGGGTCATGATGCACCCCCAGAAGCAACCCTCAACCCACGCAAGATGGAAGTTGGCGATAACTACCCCAGCTTCCGTCCTGCTGGGTGGGATCATTCAGGGCTGGGTACAGGCTCCCTGAGCATCCCAGCTGCCCACAGCAGACATGCAATATGCTTTCAGTTAGGCATTCCTTGGGCTCAGGTGTCCATCCTGTGACACTGAGGACTGGTGCCCGGTAACCTGCTGCCCACTCAGGGGCAGGTGCGGGATTCCCTCTGAAGGGGATCACCACAATTACTGATATTGCCAAAGCAAGTATCTGGGACTCGACCTTCACAATAGTTATCGTGAGTTATTATTATCACCTCCCGTTTTGAAAGAGGGAAACTGGAAGACATTAAGGCACTAACACAAGGGTAACCTTCCACCTGGCCTCCCTGGCCCTGCCAGGGCAGAGACGGAAAAGTCACCTGTATTAGCCTCTGTTCAGGGATAGGAAGGTCCCATCAAATACTTGGGGTGCTTCTTTGTAATATTCTGGATAACATGCCAATGAGAGTTAACTTAGCTCCAAAAGCCATTGTTCTGCACAAGCCAAGGAAGCTTGAAAGTATGTGATTTAGACTAGGGGAAATGAAGAGCCATGCCCTAAACCTTACAGGTGAAAAGGAAATACAGTAGCCAAATAGGCTTATTATTGTACAGATGTGAAGAGTAATGTTCTCAGAAAGAATAAGCTAATAGTTACATTTCTGAAACAACTAGATAATAACTGTTCAGCCATTTTACAAGAGTGTAAACCAACTTTATTTGTGTGTAAATTCCTTGAGATTTGAAAAATCAAATAGGTCAGTTTCACTTTACTACCTGAAAAGAAGTTCACCACTATTTTCTCATTTCTGCCAAGGACTCTGAGTTCAGTATGTTTTGAAAGTGTAGGAAAATGTCTAGCAAAGCATTGTCTAGAGAGAGGGAAAACCTGAATTACTTTCAATGAACCGACAGAATTTGAAATGGAAGATACAGTGAAGCAAATAATTACCTGGAAATAAATTTTAAATACGCAATTGCTTATACGATGCTTGCATTCCAGAAAAGTCTAACATAAATTCTTAAAAGACCAGAGAATAAGAAATCTAGACAAAACTTAGGTGAAAAGATAATTTTCTTAACTAAAAATGAAGAGTGTGAATTCACAAGTAAAAAGTCACATCCAATATTTACACCATTTTGAGCAGGGCTGGTCTAGGTTTGAGCCCCAGAACATAGCCCTGCACTAAGCATGCCTCCCCCACCCTTTGGCTCTGTAATATGGAAGAACAAATCTGACTCCATATTAGATCTGTCTTTTACTTTAACCTTTGTATTCCATTGCTTTCGCTTTGCTTTAAGAATGTTGCCTATAGCCTGAAATATACAGGATAGCTCCTTCTCCAGGCTCTGACCTTTAAGGATAACACACTTTTCACTCAATCAGAGATTAAAAGTTGCAGAACAGAGAAGAATATGTGTCTTCTTGGAGGTTTACAGGAACACGTGACCTGACCTACATGGACAGCTGCAAGACCAAAGGATTCCTGCACAAGAAGTTTGCAACTACCAACCACTCCCCTCCCTCACCTGGCCTTTAAAGATGCTTTGCTGAAACCCGTTGGAGAGTTAGGGGTTTGGGGGGGGATGAGCCCCCCGTTCTCCTTGCATGGTCCTGCAATAAACCTTTCTCTGCTCCAAACTCCACACTTCGGTTTGTTTGGCCTCACTGTGCATCAGGCATAAGAACTTGCGTTCAGTAAAAGCTCTACCTGCGTTGGGGGTCAGAGCTTCGTTCCTGTGGTCAAGGTTAGCTTCCCTGTTCACTCGTTCACTCAGTCACCCAGCAGACATGCAGGGATTCCTCTCTGTCTTTGCTTCCTGTGGCTGCTGTCACAAAGTACCACAGACTGAGTGGCTTAAACAACAGAAACGTATGCTCTCACAGTTCTGGAGGCCAGAAGCCAAAATCAGGGTGTCGGCAGAGCCAGGCTCTGTTCCAGGCCGCTCTCCTAGCTCCTGGCGGTTTCTTGGCTTGTTCTCCCTGTGTGCGGGTCTGTGCCCAAAATTCCCCTTTGCATAAGGACACAGTCATACTGGATTAGGGCCCACCCTATGACCTCATCTACACTTAATAACCTGCAAAGACCCTAGTTCCAAATAAGTTCACATTCTGAGGGACAGGGGATTAAGAATTCAACATCTTTTGGGAGAACACAGTTCAACCCATAACATCACCAAAACGCATTACGTGTTATGAAGATACTGAAGGCAACAGGTATGACTTATGGCTCCTCGCCTCAAGGAGCAACCCCTCTTGTGGGGGGACACCGACCCATAAACAGAAAATCACCGCATCTGTGACAATGTGTACACAGGAGGGGCTTTGTGCCCCTAGGACAGTTTACTAGAGAAGGTGAACATCTGATTCTTAAAGACGGATCCTACTTACTGTAGCAGGAAGGATGGGCAGGCTGTTCTAGGCTGAGAAACCTTCCCTGTGACATTAAAGCAGAGATGGCGTGATGCTCTGCGGGGCCAGGAATGGGTGCTTGTGACGGAAAGCGTGAAACGGGATGAACAGGGGACCAACGCAAAGGACCAAGAACAGTGTCAGGTGTCCTGGACCAACGCCTGATGCCAGCCCTTCAGCTGGATGCGAGGAGGTCAGAAGACGGTGGCTCTAAACACTTTGGAGAGGAAAGCGACGAAGTGAAGAAGGCCCCAAGCAGTACAGCCTGAGTCAATGTAGCTCAAATAAGAAAACACACTGAGAAGGCAGAGGTGGGTGGCCTTCGGGAGATTGTGGTCAGGTCAGCTCACGGTCTGCGTGCCCTTCTCCTCCCTGTGCCCATCTCTGTGTGTCTATGCTGCTCTCTCGATGTCCTTCTTCATCATTGCCAGACAGTGGTCAGCAGCAATTGAGCAACTTGCCTCCTTGTTGACTTTCGGGGGCCAGAGGACACTGCTCCCAACCGCACAATAGCATCCTTGGCTTTCATCTGATTGGTCCATTGTGGGTCTTGTTCCCACCCCTAGACAGTAAGAGTCCCCTATACCAGGCTTCAGCCTGAGTTCCTGACCAAATACTGGGGAGGGATGAAGTCAAAAGCACCAGCTCAGCCATCAGAAGAACTAGGGGAACTTATACAAATTTCTAATACCCAAGTCTCACCAATCTCTCAATTAAATTAGTCCAAGTTGAAGCTCAGGCATCCATTTTTTCTTAATTTCCCTCAGAGGAGTCTAACGTTCAGATAAAATTGAGACCCATTGGCACGGTCGAATTTGGGATCCACTCTTGAATGTAGAAGGAAGGTCTGGTCTGCCACATTACAAGGGTTATGGTGGAGGAGGGGTGGGTACTGTGGAAAAAAATTAAAACTTAAAAGTATAAAACAATTGAAAAACACGGATTCTTTTAGGAAGGCAGAGTGGGTAACAGATGCTGGGTAGGCAGCCCACACTACAGCAGAGTAAAATCAAGGGAAGTTTGTTCTTTTTCCTTGCTGTATGTTTGTTTGTAACATGGATAACTTGGCCATGTTTACAAGTTAAGGGAAAAGACCCAGGAAAGGAGCGATTACAGATAAAGGATAGAGAGTCTGATTGATGGGGCAAGGTTATTGAAGAGTCAGCAATGGGTATCTCCAGAGGCTTAGAGCGCACACAAATTAAATGCTCAGAGAAGCGCTGTTAACACACCGTTGAGTCCCTTGCAAATAAGAGTAGACTCTGAGATCCAAAAAGAGCCACTGCTTAGCAACTGGAAGTTATAAGTAAAGAGGCAATGAGTCTTGGAGAGTGCGCTATGAGGACACGCTTAAAATCAATAGTTATTTCCTCCCTTCCTGGAAGGCAGTGCTCTTGCACTTTCTGTTTGCAGCTCAGAACAGTTTTGCATCCTTAGGACATTGGAAAACCCTTCAGAGTGCCCTGACTCTTACTATTCCAGGCAAGAAAGGTACAAGAACAAATCTACAACACACACTGATAGCAGAATTTAAAAACTCATCTTGGAATTAAAATGCTGTTGAGTGTTGCAAGAAGAAAACGTAGGAGAAATGGCACATCCATAGACCAAATTAAATAGTTCTTAAGGTCATAAATTTTGAATGAATTAGATCCAAGGGATTTTGTATATATTTGATAAACATAATAAACATAAAACATAATATCCATTTAAATATTATAACTAGAAGGCTGAGCTGAGAGCCAAAGCTAAGCAAATTCGGATGATAAAGTAATAATTTTAGATCAAGTCTCCATGATAACAATCAATGGAGACTGAAAAATCATAGTTTACTCTTGCAAAAATGTTCCTCTTTACAACTTATTTTTACATTTATGAATGGGCCTAGAGCAAATTAGAATATGGGACCAAATTCAAGTTAAGATGTTCAGCATTCTGAACAGAATGCTTTATTCAACATTATAAAGATAAAGACATATTATAAATCAGTTTGAAATGAGCTCACTAACTGCAGGTGCAAATTAATGAAGTTTATAAAAATAGTTCACAAAAAAAAGACTATGGTGTTTGATTAAAGTTATTGCTCTTTCACTCATTCTGCTAATTTGGTCAATGTTTTTAATTCAAGTTTTAAGACTGTTATTCAAAATATGCAAAGAACTTTTAAAACTAAACAGTAAGAAGATAAACAATCCAAATAAAAAATGGGCAAAAGATCTTAATAGATACCTCATCAAAGAAGATGTAGAGATAGGAAATAGCATATGAGCAGATGCTCTACATCATTTGTCATCAGGGAAATGCAAATTAAAACAACAATGAGGTACCACTACACACCTGTGAGAATGGCCAAAATCCAGAATACTGACAACACCAAATGCTGATGAGGATGTGGAGCAACAGGAACTCTCATTTCTTGCTGGTGGGAATGCAAAATTGTGCAACAACTTTGGAAGGAGTCTTGCAGTTTCTGACAAAACTAAATATACTCTTCCCAAATGACCCAAATGTGCATATGACTGTTTGTAACAACTTGATTCATAATTTCCAAAAGTTGGAAGCAACCAAAATTTCCTTCACTAGGTGATAGATAAATAATCTGAGATACCTCCAGACAGTGGAATATTATTCAGCATTAAAAAGAAATGAGCTGGACTTCCCTGGTGGCGCAGTGGTTAAGAATCTGCCTGCCACTGCAGGGGACATGGGTTCGATCCCTGGTCTGGGAAGGTTCCACATGCTGTGAAGCAACTAAGCCCGTGCGCCACAACTACTGAGCCCACACGCCACAACTACTGAAGCCCGTGTGTCCTAGAGCCCATGCTCTGCAACAAGAGAAACCACCGCAATGAGAAGCCTGTGCACTACAACGAAGAGTAGCCCTTGCTCGCTGCAACTAGAGAAAGCCTGCGCGCAGCAAAGAAGACCCAATGCAGGGGCTTCCCTGGTGGCGCAGTGGTTGAGAATCTGCCTGCCAATGCAGGGGACACGGGTTCGAGCCCTGGTCTGGGAAGATCCCACATGCTGCGGAGCAACTAGGCCCATGAGCCACAATTATTGAGCCTGCGCGTCTGGAGCCTGTGCTCTGCAACAAGAGAGGCCGCGATAGTGAGAGGCCCGCACACCACGATGAAGAGTGGCCCCCACTTGCCGCAACTAGAGAAAGCCCTCGCACAGAAACGAAGACCCAACACAGCCATAAATAAATAAATAAATAAATAAAAATTAAAAAAAAAAAAGACCCAACGCAGCCAAAAAATAAATAAAGTAAATAAAAAATTAAAATTAAAAAAAATAAGAACCAGAAGAAAAAAATGCACTACATAAAAAATTTTCTAAAAAGAAAGAAAGAAAGAAATGAGCTATCAAGCCATGAAAAGACATAGAGGAAACGTAAATGCATACAACTAAGTGAAACAAGCCAATCTGAAAAAGCTACATACTGTATGATTCCCGCTATACGACATTTTGGAAAAGACAAAACTATGGAGCAGTAAAAAGATGAGTGGTTGCCAGGGGTTAGGGAATGAATGAATAGGCAGAGCACAGAGGATTTGGGGGACAGTGGGTGAAACTTCTTTGTATGATACTATAATGGTAGATGCATGTCATTATACCCGTGGAATGAACAACACCAAGAGTGAACCGCTAAGGTGATGCTGTGTCAACACAGGTCCATTGATTATCCTAAATACACCACTCTGTTGGGGGATGTTGATAATGGGGGAGGGTGTGCCCTTGCGGGGGCAGGGGGGATACGGGAAATCTCTGTACCTTCCGCTCAATTTTGCTGTGAACCTAAAACTGCTCCAAGAAATAAAGTCTATTAAGAAAGTGAATAACTATATTCATAAATATAGATAAAATATCCCTACCCTTGGGACTTTAAATCATTGGTTTGAATGCAAGAAATACCATGGAGACAGAGGAGTCTGGAGAATAATCTTGAGGACCTGTAAAGAGAGCATTGCTGGAGCCCCTGGATCCCAACCAGCCCCAAGTCCCCACCCACCCCTACCCCTGGCACCAGCCTGAGGCCAAACACACCCCTGGACTTACCTATAAAACAAGCCAATAAAAGATCCTTTTTTTATGATACTAATTTAGGTTGCTTGCTACCCCTTGAAAAAAGTTCTATACTTTCAAGTGTCCTAATTGATAATTCTCACCAACACAAATTCTCATAAAATCTAAGTAAAGTAGCAATGGAACAAAGATCACTGGTGGGCACACATTTACTTCTTGTATCAGCTTAGTGTTTGCTTCAGGTCTACCACTATGGTTGAGAGGCGAAAGGGCTTCAGCTGTGCATAAAAACATAAGCAGCATTGCTTTATCAAGTATAAAATGCCTAGAAAACAGGCCCTTGCAATACTTAAAATATTTATACCTACATTTATAATTAGAGTTTGCATTTGATGTCACTGGATCTGTAAGCCTTGCTCTAATGTAAATAGAAAATAAATTTAATTCCTTAGAAAATCCATTCTCACCCGTTTTTTTTCCCTAGCACACACAAGGTAGTTTTATGCACACAGACTATCTTACGGTGGGGTGGAGGGCGGGGAAGAGCAGATTTAATACTCTGACCTCAGCCCTACTCCCTCATTTTCCGTACCAAGAGACAAAGCCAATTGCAAGTGAGAGCGATGCGCTGATGGGGTAAGTTTTCACATGCCTGAGTACAAACGTGGTCATTCTCCAGCTTCGTACCTTATCGCTGGTGTACCACTCTTCTCAGACTTCTCCATCCACCCCGTGTCGGTGCTGGGACAACAGACCAGCTCGCGGAGCCAACGTACCTCACCCATTCACACTTCAGTCCCAGGAACTCCAGGACTTGGAAGGATCACCTCTCCCCGAGCAGCGTCAGGGCGCCCAGGGATGCCTGACAATGTTCTGAGTCAGTTCTCAACACAGCGACCCCTTCACCGCGCACCAGGGGAGATGGACCCAGGAGCGGAGCCAGGTGCTAAACGTCAGAGCCCACCTGCCCCAGAGCCACCCCTGCCTGATCTACACACCAGCCCTTGGAGAGCCCCCCGGGGCTGCTTGAACCATAGCTGGGCCCCCCCACCCACCCAGAGTCTCTAATCCAACAGGTCTCAACAATTCGGTCTGAGAATTTGCACTCCTAACACGTTCCCAGAGGTGCTGAGCCGCTGGTCAAGGACCAGACTTGGAAAACGACGTCCAGCCATACAGCTTGCTAGCACGTTACAAGGCAATGAGGATTCCAAGTTGAGCATAAAAAAGGGAGATCTGGTTAGGAAACAGACAAGTCACGCTAATACTAACATTTACTGAGCATTTACTGTAGTCCAAGTCGTATGTTAGTGCTTAACCTTTATTTTTCAACTTAATCCCGAAATATGTGAAGGAAGGATTATCACTGTTGCCATTTCACAGGTGGAGAAACTCAAGAGATGTGGAGCCACTGGTCCCGGCCACGCTGGGGAGCGTGGCAGCCACCGCCGACTGCCCGCAGAGCTTGGCTGCTCTCTGGCACTCCTTACCCCCCACCATCCGAGCTGGAAATGCCAGCTCCTTTCCTTGGAGACCACCCTGGGCTCAGTGTCCCTGCTCCTTTCACCATGGTCTCCCTACAAGATGCCCTACTTTTGGGGTCCAGTGATGTCTCCCTCCCCTCATCCCTTTGGCCGAGGTATGCAAACATTTCAAAAGTCCCAGCCCTGGGAGACTGCCCCAGCCTAGCAGGTCCCCGACCCCAGCACCTCTGTTAGTAAACTGTCCTCAGATTATCCTGTTCTGAATGGGCCTCCTTCCTGTAGCACCAGCCTCTCTTGCAGCTAGAGTTCGAGCACCTACCCAATTCCGTCCTGTGATTTCTGGTGGGAAGTCTGCTGATGGCTCCTCGGAAGGATTTTCCTCCTGATACAAAAGCGAGGAGTAACATGAAATGCCTCTCTTCTTCGGCCAATTTACCATGAGGGAAGAAATCTAAATATGAAACCAAAATACTAGAACAGCAGAACCATGGACAGAACCTGGGTACCGAGGACACTGGAGCCACTGGATCAGCTCTAAACCGCCTGCCTCTGGGCTTCCTGGCATTTAAAATAATACATTCTTAGATTTACTTAAAAGGTATAAAAAAGTGCAGAGAGTTCCTAAGAACCTTCACCCAGATTCCCGTAATGTTAATATCTTATGTGACTACAGTTCATTTGTGAAAACTATGAAATTAACACTGGTCCACAACTGGTATCTAAACTACCAGCTTTGATTGGGTTTCACCAGTTTTTCCACTACCGTCTTTGTCCTGTTCCGGGATCCAATCCAGAATTCCACATTGCCTTTTACTTTTTTTTTTCCCACGCTTTCTGTGCCCTTACTTAAAAAAAATGTCTTTGCTGCCCAAGCTCATGAAAATATTCTCTTGTGTTCCCTCTGGTGGCTTATTGTTTAGCATTTATGCCAAGTGTAGACCCATCTCTAATTGATTTTCCTGGACGGTGTGAAGTAGAACTTGAGAAAGCGTTTTCCCCTTACGTACACTCAGTTATTGTAACACCATTTGTTGAAGATATTTTTCCTTCGCCATGGGATTGCTTTAGCATCCTTTTCAAAAACACTGACCATATATGAGCGAGTCTATTTCTGGTCTCTACTTTTTGTCATTTTACCAATACCATACTCTCTTGATCAACTTTATAGTAAGTTTTGATGTCAGGTAAAGTATGTCCTTGATTCTTGGTCCTTCACTTTTCCAAATAAATTTTTAAATGGTCTTTTCAATGTTTAGAAAAAAAATTACCCCCAAGATTTTTATACCCACCAAAGAGGAGCTGGAGAGAGGAACTCTAATAATTGATATGAGCCATCTTTCTACCAGATGGATAAGGGCTTCAGAGCCAAATTTAATTTGACTTAGAAATAAAGCAACTTGGCATTCCATGTGTGTTATGGAGCAAATTACACGTTCGTGCTCACCTGCCACGTTGTCGTGCCACGCACACCCTCAGACTCCGTGGGCTCAGGCACTGACCCTCTGTTTGGCTCATGTGTGTGCAGCCAACTGCAGTCCCTGGCACACAGGGCAGGATGTCTGCTCACAAACCCACAAAGTGCAAGCAAACTGTCCATTAAGAAGCTCGACTCAAACAAAGATTTGCCCCTAAGAAGACTATCGGGTAAAGAAGTTCTGTTTCTTTTTGTTTTTAATAGGAGAGATTTAGACATTTTTACCCTGATATGAAGGAACCGATGGAAAAGGGCTATCTGACAATATAAGGAAATAAGACACCGCTGAGACGAGGGGCCAGGGAAGGAAAGAACAGGATGAGGATGTGGGCAGAAAAGTCTCCCACATGGAACGAGCTTGGACTCCGGAGGCTACCCAGGAGCACTTGGGAGCAGGGTCCCGGAGCCAGACAGCACGGCTTGGCCACAAGGTTCTGTGAACTTGGGCGAGTCCTTCACCTCCTGTGCCTCGGTTTCCTCATCTGCGGTGCTGGGATCGTAACAGCCCCTTCCTCTGTTTAGAACAGCGAGCCTGGCACTGGGCTCTTAGTGTGATCATGACACTTGGTAAATTCGAGGAAGGTGGTAACGATGGATGCGAATATGGATGATTTTGTCATCACAGAGCGGGACGTAAAGATGGCTCTGATCAGATGGCTTCCGATCTTGGTTGTTTTCTTTTGTTTTTTTAAATTTTATTGGCGTATAGTTGATTTACAACGTTGTTTCAGTTTCAGGAGTACAACAAAGTGATTCAGTTAGACATATATTTACATATATCCTTCTTTTTCAGATGATTTTCCCATATAGGTTATTACAAGATATTGAGTAGCGTTTCCTGTGCTCTACAGTAGGTCCTTGTCGGTTATCTATTTTATATATAGTAGTGTGTATATGTTAATCCCAAACTCCTGATATCCCTCTCCCCACTTTTCCTCTTTGGTAACTGTAAGTTTGTTTTCAATATCTGTAAGTCTGCTTTTGTTTTGTAAATAGGTTCATTTGTATCATTTTTTTAAATTGTTTTCTGCCAAGTGGGAATGAAGGTCAGTAGCAGAAACTGAAGCTGCATGGAAGAAGTGGGGGCTATGGAGGTGCCCTGTGGCTCAGGACAAAGGGAAAGGTCTCTGAGTCACTGGCCCAAGCCGAGGTCTGTTGTCCACGAAAGGCACAGTGTGGACCTCCACGGTGATACATCTGACCTGATTTCCACAAGCAGGTAAGGACGTGGATTCACCTAGATGGACCATCTTGGTGCCTGGGCCCCCAGCCACCTACAGCTGAGACTCAGTATTCTCATCTGTAAAATGGGAACAAAATGTGATTTTCCTGAAAGAAGGGCTCTCCAGATGCTTTCGAGAGGTTCTAATCAGCTCTGAGAACCATGAGAAGTTTGCACGTTGCCCCCTCCTCCTTCAGAATGCTGTTACCTATTTACAAGTTGGCCCCCCAAAATTTCAGATGGAGCTGGCTGTGCTCCAACCAACCATGTGGGACAACCAGCCTGATCCCTTACAGTGAAAACATACACATCCACGCACTTCAGAACCCCACTCAAGCAGGCACACACCTTAAAAAATAATTTCAACTTTCTTGCTGTTTTAATTAAATAAAGTAGTACTAATAGTATACACTCTGTGTACAATTGACAGGTGACTAAATTCATGATTACTTAAAAACTGAAGTCTAATTGTCTCAATTGCTGTTATTCCAAACAGAAATCAATGCTTTGTACTTGCTGAATGCTACACAAGATCCATGTGCCAAGTCACACAGAATTCAGATGAAAAACCCATAAAACAAATGGGCACGACATAAATGGGTAGCCAATAAGCAATTAAAAATAGTTATTGAGTATCTACCACATGTGAAAAATATAGAGAAGGGGGAAAAGAATAGCTAACATGCATATTTTAAGATGCTTGATCTTGTTAATAAGAAGACATTAAATGGCCAGATAAAATTTATTTTTAAAAGCTCAAGTAAGAATCTTAAATTAACTAAAAACTCATAATTCCCTCCCACTCCACTCTCTCCATTTCCCCAAAACCCATGCTTCCCACAGTCAGCTCCCGTCTGTTGCTCAGACAAAAAGCCTTAAAGTCGCCTTAGATTCCTTGCTCCCCCTCCAGCGTTAGATCCAAACCATCAGCAAATCCTGCCATTTCCCCTTCAAATCTGCTTGCCTCTACCCCCAGTTTCTAGCACATCTGACAACTTCTCGCCACTCCCAAGTTTCCTGGCTGGCTCAGCATCACCTCCTGCCTGTATTCCTGGAAAATTCTCCTCGTGGGGTCCCTGTGTAGAAGGTTTCTGCCCTGGGGCCTGTATCAGCCATGGTTCTCCAGGGAAAGGTACCCATAGGATATACACGTTAAAATGAATCTTTAAAGGAATTGGCTCATGCATGTGGAGGCTGGCAAGCTTGAAATCTATAGGACAGGCCAGCAGATTGGAAACAGGTGGGAGTAGATGCTGCCATCTTGAGGCAGAACTTTTTTACAGGGAATCCTCAGTTTTTGCCCTTAAGGCCTTCAACTGATTGGGTGAGGCCCACCGGCATTAGGGAAGGTGATCACCTTTACTTAAAGCCAACTGATGGTAGATGTTAACCCCACCTACCACACACCTTTACACCAACACCGCAACAGTATTTGATTGAATCCCTGGGCACTGTGGTCCGAACAGACTGACCCATAAAACTCACCATCCAAGCCCCTTATGCAGGAGACGGACTGGTCTTCTCTCCTCTGCTCTCACCCCCAGTGACTGCCTGTCGCCCTCACAGTAAAAGCCCTGCCCTAACCCCGGGCATCTCTCCCTGCTCCTTCTCCCTTGCTTCCTCCTTTCTGCTGCGTTTCCCTCCTTGCTGAGCCTATTCTTGGGATGATAGCATGAGCAGTACTGGATGTACACCCCGCTGTGCCTTGAAGTCCCACGTCCTTCTGTTTCCAGGGCCTTTTCACGTGCTCTCTTTCTGCCTGGAATCTTCCACCAGCCCCTTGTATGATTTCACCTCTCTTCTTTAGGGTGTCTGCTCCAATATAATGATAGGAGGGAGAACTTCCCTCGCCGCTCTATGTGAAATGGCATCGTCCTGACCATCCTCCACACACCCTGTCTCCTTTCTTCTGCTTTACTTTCACTCATAGCACTAATTGCCATCTGACATATTCACCAATTTACTGGTGAGGAACGGGTCAGGAACTGGTCAAGAACTGGGGTTCCTGAGCCCAGGACTCCTAGGGCTTTGTATTTGGCATCTACAGCTGTGTCTCCATCATGTAGGATAACACCCAGCACACAGTATGTCCTCAATAAATAATTGTGACTAATGATTGAATTAGAAATAATAACTCCAATAGCTGCTAGTTACAAAGAGGTGAAATGGGTATTCTATGGTTGATGAGGGTTTAATTTTGGTACAACCAAATTACAGTTTCATGATTTGGACCAATTTTAACAAATCTAGAAAGAAATTAATGCATGTACCATTTTACATAGAAATCCTACTTTGAATAGTTTATCTTAAAAAACTACCGTCTCAAATAAAGATTGTTCATGGCAGTTGCAAACATCCATTTCATTGCAAAAAGATTTTGAGAACAAGCTAAGAGTCAGTAATCCATGAGAGAATAGTTAAATCAATTAAACTATAGCCACACCATAGAATACGATGTAGCCATTCAAAAAAAAAGCAGATTTTCATGTTCTTATTTAAAAAGATGACGCTAGTATAATGTCAAATAAGGACAAGTTTCAAAGCTATTATAAGTTGATCCAGTTTTGTTAAAATATGTATGCACTTATTAATTTATAGTTATAATTAATTTATCATTAATTATTAATATAAGTGCACAAGCCTATTATATGGATATATATATGCACCAAACACAAGTATACATAGAAAGACATCCAGAAGGCCATCCCTTGAGTCAATATTATGAGTATCTTTGGGAGATAGATCCCTGGGATCATAGCATGTGTAGTATTATCTCTACAATCAAGATAAAGGTTTAAAACTACACAGACAAGATTAAAAGCCAAGATTCATGTCAATTCCAATATGCAAGTTAGACCCATGAGAAGACTGTGGTCTAGAATTTTGCCTTTTATGGAAATGTAAATAGTGAATATGTTTTGCCTAGAAGGTTTTACCACCTCAAGTGGTGAAGGCACGAAAGCAATCCTGTGGGGATGTTTCTATTGCACAGAGCATAAAGCAGGCTGGAGATGTGCTTCCTAGCTCCCTTCGGCCATGCAAACTCTCGCAAACTCGCGTTGCATGAGGGCTGTGGTGTGCTGGCTGCAGGGGAAAGGAGAGCTCAGTGGGAGACACAGCGCCTGGTAAAGTGCCTACCAGAAGGGAACCCTCTCAGAAACACATGTGAGACACCTTCTCCTGCTCCCAGAAACACGTGGGGAGTGCCACAGGCTGAGATGCCCTGTCTATAAGCAGAAGCAACACGCAGGAATTTGAAGCTTGCCTGTTAGGTGACCTGCAGGAGAGAGAGGACTGGGGAATGTGGCTTTCGTGTGTAGAAAAGAAAGCGTGACCCATGGTCTCTATTCACGAATGCCGGCACGCCCTGCTCACCCTTGGGATATACCCCATCCACTCCCTTGGACTCCAGTGGCCACTTTCATCACAGAAAGCAATTGATTCTCCTGTTCCTTCCTCACTTCAAACTTAATATGCTTAAGACATCTGTGTTATGACTCCGGCTTCTCTCTACTATGATTCTCATTCCCTTCCAAAGCCAAGCATTCCTGCAGCATCTCTGATGGACCCTCCTGGCACCACCAAGCCCCTGGAGACCTTGCACTTGCTTCCTGTAGCCTAACAGATGGGACTTGGACAGTTAATGGTTTATCTAAATAAATCTATGTCATAAATACAGTACCGTGTGTAAAACAGATAGCTAGTGGGAACCTGCTGTATAGCACAGAGAGCTCAGCTCGGTGCTCTGTGATGACCTAGATGCGTGGGATGGGGGACGGGGAGGGAGGTCTACGAGGGAGGGGATGTGTGTATGCATAGGGCTGATTCACTTCGCTGTGCAGCAGAAACTAACACAACATTGTAAAGCAATTATACTCCAATAAAAAATTAAAAAATAAATAAATCTATGTCACCCAATAGACTCTTTCCAAAATGCTGTGAGATTTACAATACAACCCAGTCTTCAGGGAGTGATGTCAACATCACTGCTGAATAATATGTCCCTCATTCTTCCCCCCCGACTCCACAACAACAATTCATGGTCCATCCACAGACAAAGGTGCCTCTGTGGAAGCTGTGGGATCCAGCACCATATGTCAAGGGACCCAGGAACAGCTTCGCCCATGCATGCATCTGGTGATAGGCAGGCAGACCTTGGTCCCAGGTGTGCACCCTGTTGGGGCCCATGAACCAGCGCCAGCCCCTCTCAGGCGTGGGAGCCCTTGAAAAACGCAGTCTTAGACAATCACCTACAGTCAAGGGAGCCTCGTGAAGTCCAGGTTTCCAGAGGAGAAGGTCCTGCACAACTTTGGAGCAAAAAATATAAGTTTGGATGCACTTGCGTGGGTAAGAGGAGAAGTTTGACTTTCCCACATCATCCTTTCCCAGGGCAGCCCAGCTGAGGGCCAAGACAGCTCACATCTTCCACGGGGGAAGGTGTGAGACTGTGAGGGTCACTTCTCTCTCACTCCATCCCGAGTACCAGATCGTGGCTGCAGGACTGGGGGCAGGAAGAGGCTGGGAGAGCGGTACTGTTCCTGGTAACTTCATGGTAACAAAGGACTCAAAAAGGCCATCAATCAGGCCTCTCTGACCACTCTTTCCCACGGATAATGCTCATGAATCCTTTGGGTCCATCTTTTTCTCTCCTTAGACCATTTACAAATACTTACACCAGAGCCCCATAACGGGGCTATTCCACTCATCACTTTATAAAATATATTTAAATTGTGAAACATTTTAAATAAGCAATTCCCCATCTATAAAATGAGAATGGTAACTGTAATCTACCACATGGTCACGTGAGAATTAAATGGACACACGTAAAGCGCATAGACTAGCGTCTAGTGTACGGTGAGTGTTGAATACGTGTTAGGCGCTAGCATAATAGTTGTACAGCAGTGTATAGAAAATAATATAACCAATAACTGTGAATCCACTGTCAATATTAAACATACACTAGGAATGTATCTAGGAATATCTGCTTCAAATTTTTCTTTTTTAGAAGAAATGAAACATTACAGATATACTAAACCATTAAAGCTAGCTATGCCTTCTCTTTTCTTCCCTACAGCTAATCAGCATCCTAGAATTAGCGAGCTTCATACCAATGTGTGTTTAATTATATGTTTGTTTAATTTTATTTAATTTAATTATTTATTTGTTTAATTTTATATTTAATTAATGATACCACGATGTATGTATCCTCTTGAAACTTGCTTTTTTCACCTAACATTATATTTTTGATATTTAGCAATGTTAACGTATGTAGCTCTATTTCTTTTAACTGCTTTATAGTGTTCCATTGAAAGATTTCATCACCAGGACCATTACTAAGTTGCTTCCATTTTCCACTATCACAGTTATACAGTGACCATTGATAGATAGGTATTCAGATGATAGATAGATAGATAGAGATAGATAGATGATTGATAGATTGATAGATAGATAGATGATAGATAGATAGATAGATAGATAGATAGATAGATAGATAGATAGATAGATAGATAATAGACAGACCAAACGAGAGAGAGAGAGAGAAATCTCCTTGGGTACATGTACATGAGTTTCTTCTTTAGGGTCAGACTTTTTTTGTTTTTTTTTTTTTGTCCAGCCACGCAGATAATGGGATCTTAGTGCCCTGACCAAGGATTGAACCCGGGCTCTTGGCAGTGAAAGTATGGAGTACTAACCACTGGACCGCCAGGGAATTCCCTAGGGTCAACCTTTATGGTAGATCAGGATAGACTAGGTTATGCTGCTGTAACAAGTTAATCCTAATACCTGTTGGCAGGTATAATATATATAGCCGTAATAAAGCTTACATCTTACTGATGTTGCAACAGGGAAATATTTATGTCACAAGCCACACGCTGAGTAACAGCATCTTTGGTCTCACTTCCTTCCTGGCACGGAGCCACTCCCAAACTCTCTAAGGGAGACAACTTCCCAGCCAGTCCCTGCATCCAGCTCAAAGTCCACGGTCATTGGGGGATACCCTGTAGTCTCTCCACCTGCTGATAACCAGAATAATTGCAATAAATGTACAAATGTGTTTTCATACAGAAAAGGTGAGAATAGGGCTTCCCTGGTGGCGCAGTGGTTAAGAATCCGCCTGCCAATGCAGGCGACACGGGTTCGAGCCCTGGTCACGGAAGATCCCACATGCTGCGGAGCAACTAAGCCCATGCGCCACCACTACTGAGCCTGCAAGCCACAACTACTGAAACCCATACGCCTAGAGCCCGTGCTCCACAACAAGAGAAGCCACCACAATGAGAAGCCTGCGCACCACAATGAAGAGTAGCCCCCGCTCATCGCAACCAGAGAAAGCCCGAGTGCAGCAACAAAGACAAAACGCAGCCAAAAATAAATAAATAAAATACATAATTAAAAAAAAAAAAGAAAAGGTGAGAATAGAACATACACATAGCGGCCCTTGCTCTGCAGCATTTTGAAGGCCTGCAGAGAGACACTGTAAGGGTCCCTAGCAAGCATGGGGTGAAGTCCTCAGTTTAAGTACTGATTCTGCATCTGAATGGGGCCCTCTTGTTCATTGTCCTTGTCACTGGCTTGGCCCTCCTTTGTTCCCCACTTGGACACGTTTGAAGTGGGCTTCCCGGAACATGCTTCCTTGGGGGAATACACGTTTTCTCAGCTTCTTTCCTGCACCTCTTCATGGAAGTTCAGGGGTCCAAGGATGGTTCAAGGGTTTGAACAGCAATGGACTTTCTTGCCTTAGGTTTCCAATTTCCTTGGCAGTAAAACTCCCCTCAAAACTCATTAGATGTCCGCTGCATTTGCTTCCAGTCACGTCCAGGTGCCCACTGTTTGCTTAGAGATGCTCTCAGATCTTTTTCTTTGCTTTCTCATTCCCACTGCCCAGCTCTAATCCTCAATTCAAGGACAGCTTCCTGGAGGCGATGGGGC
This sequence comes from Eubalaena glacialis, assembly GCF_028564815.1. Taxonomy (NCBI): domain Eukaryota; kingdom Metazoa; phylum Chordata; class Mammalia; order Artiodactyla; family Balaenidae; genus Eubalaena; species Eubalaena glacialis. Next base: position 3,772,155 of record NC_083727.1, on the reverse strand, counting down.
TTTGGTGGAAAGGCCACACCTGTAATTTACTCTTTATTTTCACATGGTCAATCAAGTTACAGAGTTTTTATAATCTCATCTCTTACACCTCTGGACTCAAAGCAGTCATTTTTTTTCATAGTGAGAAATCCAAATTTCTGACTCTTCTGTATTATTCCTTTTTATTTCTTTTTACAAATAAGTTGATCTTTCTGGTGCTTGCCTTTCTTGTAATATGTTATCACAACACTCCCACATTGGCCCAAACATGTTACCTGGTCTTCCTGCAAGGGGGGTTGGGACACATTAGGAACACAGATATTCGGTGACCAGCACAACTTGTGGCCTAATTACGTTCTAACCTGTTTGTATCAATTTACACTCACTTCAGCAGTCAGTAAGACTTAGCTTATCCGTGTCCTTGTGTGCACTTAGGTTTAGCAGACTTTCTTTTTTGTCGTTATTCTGTTCAGAAATCTGTGCAGCAAACGGTAAACTCCCTAAGGATTGGGACTGTGTCTTCTTTCCCATACTTCCAGCAACTAGCATATTGTTTGAAATGTACCTGAATGTTGATGTAATGAATGTTGCTTGAATAAATGGATGAATAATAGGATGACAAGCAATGGATGTTGTTTGAATAAATGAATGAATAGTAGGATGACTTTTTTTAAAGAAAAATTAACCAGTCCCAAGGATATACATACCAAAGTGACTGCTACAAGACTTTGATCTTGACAAAGATTTATTATAGTTTATCTCATATCTCTTCAAAAACAGTGTTTTTGTGGCATTAGCCAGAATAATGGCCAATTGAAAGAAGGATTTTCCTGCCCCTCCACTCCTCCCCCACAAATCCATTTGGTCCCTAAAGCCAGAAGCCCTCATAACATGGAATAACACATCCCTTTGCCTCTGCATCCAGCTTCTCTGCCTCCGAAGTAGATCCTCCCTGACCCCGTCTCTTGAGTGAATAGCTCTCCCTTTCTTGACAAGCAAATAAATGCAGCTTTGTGTGTTGGTCTGTTTTTTTTTTTTTTTTTTTTTTTATGTTTCACCATGGGGACATGGTGTTTATTTTATTTATTTATTTTTTTAAAGGAATGTAGTTTATTTATTTATTTATTTATGGCTGTGTTGGGTCTTCGTTTCTGTGCTAGGGCTTTCTCTAGTTGCGGCAAGTGGGGGCCACTCTTCATCACGGTGCGCGGGCCTCTCACTATCGCGGCCTCTCTTGTTGCGGAGCGCAGGCTCAGTAGTTGTGGCTCACGGGCCCATTTGCTCCGTGGCATGTGGGATCTTCCCAGACCAGGGCTCGAACCCGTGTCCCCTGCATTGGCAGGCAGATTCTCAACCACTGCACCACCAGGGAAGCCCCCGTGTTGGTCTGTTTTTAGTTCTAGTGGTCTTTATGTCACTCTTTGACATTGCAGAAATTCATTTCCCTATATCTTGACTGGTGATGTGTCAAAATGACATGGCACGTTGCAGTGATAAGAGTTTAGGAACTGAGCAAGCCACATCTGGGTTTGGATCCCAGTTCTATTATTTAAGCGAACTTTAAGCAAATCAATTCACCATTTTACATTTTCATTCTCTCCCCTGTATAATGGGATATCAGGTGCCTACTCAATAAGATTCCAAAGAACATAAATAACCCTTAGAAAGCAACGTGAACATAGAGAACTCAACAAACATTAATAAAGTCTAATTTATTTTTATACATGGTAAAATGTTTGTTTCAGTTGCCACCCGTGTGTCTCTGAAAGCAGAGTGGATCATGCCCTAGGAAGAGCTGCACATCTTAAGGAGACCTGTGATGAACACACCTTCTGGTCCATAGAAAGTAAACCTTGCTTATCTCTTTCTCTCTCTCTAACCTCAAACCCTACTGTTCCAAGTTAGGGTTAAAACCCTCATGTTTATACCTACCACTGACATTTGATCTTCACTGCAGCCCTATATACGGTTGTCCAAAGTAACTGGACTTGCATTTACTCTGAGTGTTCAGACCGTGTTATAGGCAAAGTGCAGATACAAAGGTTGTCATGAAGATCACAATCAGCTAAGACATGTGCAGTGCAAAGCACCATGCTAGTTTTGTAACGGCGGTAGAGCACTGTATCATTTAATTAAATGGATATTTATTCAATGACTATTACATTTTATTAAATGCTTATACATAAACTTGCATTGGCAAATAAGAAATAAGTTTAATCTGTATTGCAGCAGTGCTGAATTTCCTATTCCTATCAAATAATTGAAAGGTTTTTTTCCTGGAGAAAGTTATTGAATGGAAGCAGAAAATACTCTAAGAACTATTATTTTTATGAATATGTATACAAAGTAAAACTAATCACATGAATACATGTACTTATTTCAATATCTTGAGTAGGATACATATACCACATTAATTTTATTGGAGATTAAAACTGACAAAATGAAATGTATCTTCGTTAATTTATACCTCTGCAAACATCCTCACTATGTAGATGGTGGCTGTGAGTTTTCCTAGGTCATTCTTCCAGTCACTTAAGAGTTATCTGTCTGTTTTAATTTTACAAATTCTTTAATAAATTCCCAAAGGTTCCTTAAAATACAAAACAAATGAGTACAATGGGTTAGAAAAAAAGTACGTTAAGCATAAAAGAAAATTTCAAAATAAACATCTATTTAGGACACATTTACTCAAAAACTTAGAGTAAGACTTTGCAACCCTCCACTTTCTTTCAAAGGATATTTGTAGTAGACTTTTGGCCTTGAATGTAGCAAAGTTTCTCTCTCTACATATGGGCACAGTCCCCTGCAACATTTTCCAGGCTAAGTAGGGTGTGGCAGCCGAGGTAGATTTACCTTGACGATAATGATGTTTAAACATCAGGTCAGTTCATTCTCACTGCCAAGACTATGGAAGGAATCTTCCCTCTTTTGTATTTGTACTTCTATATTCTTTTCCTTTGAGGATAATACAAGGCCTCACAGAACCTGGATCTACCTGTGTGGCTCAGTCAACACCCATCCTAACACCTTTTCTCCTCTCTCTACCATGTAAACTGGCAAGTGGAATGGTTCTATTTTCTGACTCCTTTGCAGCTAAGGGTGGCCTTGGGATGTGGTACTGGCCAGTGAGATACGGTGGAAGTCCCTGGGAAGGGCTTTCCTTCCTAAATACAACAGAATAAGCTCATAATGAGAAGCTCTTTGCCACCTGTCCTGCACTTTCCCCTTTCTTCCCACATGGGACATGGACCCAGTGCCTGAAGACGGCCACGCTGAGGCCCTGAGGAGGAGAACCATCCTCAAGGAAAGCAGGAAAGGAAGAGAGAAGAACCCTGGTTCCGTGATGATTTCATTGAACCTACGCCACCAACAACTAAACGTCTTTTTACTTGTTGATACAATAAGCTCTTTCTATATTTAAACCATCAATGGTTTTCCCAGCCTTTCCAAATCCTGAGATTTAAACTATGGTACCAACTCAAAAGAAAATTAACTCTATAAAATCTAAACATATGTAACAGATAATACAAATCAGCATTTTATTTTTAAATTAAAATTTTCAGAATAATACATGTATAGGTTGTTTCAAAGATTTAGTATCACTAAAAGCCATATAATTTGAGAAAAGAAAGCCACTCAGAGCCAAATGCCTCCCCACTTTCCTGATCCCTGCCCATGAGGATTCACCCTCAACTCTTCAGCTTTTTCCAAAGAATTTATTTCTATATTGCTGAATAATATATACAGTGGAGCTTGAAATCTTGGACTAAGCATTCTTTTTTTTTTTTTTTTTTTTTTAAACATCTTTATTGAAGTATAATTGCTTTACAATGGTAGACTAAGCATTCTTAAGCACTGGAAAGGAAGTGTGGCATGCATGTGTGAAGTTAACACTCAGGAATGCAAACACTTCAAAAGTACTGTCCAGTGTAATCTAGTTGTAAATGGACGGTCTTGATAGTTTCAACATCAGATTATTATGACAGTTCCTTTACCGGGGCATCAATACTCACTGTTTCTCCCCCTCACTCAGCTTGCTCTTCCCCATGATCTGCTTCACGTGGTTTTCAATAAACTACCAAGAATCAGAAATCATTTGGTCATGTATAATGCATGATACTGCTCATTGGTAACGGCGGTAATGTTGTCGATTACGTCCAAATGCATTACCACTTCTAGAATCAGGCATAGCATACTACTTCATACTGTATATAATACATATGTAATCAAGGCAGCACTACCATCTATGAAACAACAAATTGTTACCGTGCATTTTGGAGGGCTATCCTGGAAAGTCATTAAGGGAGCCATTTCATTACATTACATTCCTTGTCACCAAATAAACTTATTACAATTAATTTTTATGTGCAGAAGGGTTAGAGAAATGGTCAATTCTGATTGACACATTCAACTATTAAAAAAAGAATGCTTTTCTTTTCATTAATACATTAGCTTACACCTGTCCAGTTTTAAGCTAATGTCTGCATAGCGAGATATTCCTGGCATGAGAGAACGTTATCATGTAGAAAGATTATGCATATACTTTCATATTTGGTTTATGACGTAGTACGAGAAGGCACTAGGGGAAATATTTTTATTGAGAAACATAGATTCGCACAAACTTACTTGTATTTTCTTCTTTAAAATTTTATTTGCCGTTTCCAACTTTATAGTTTCAGTCTGAAGGAAAAATGGTTTGAAAAGAAAGATACTTGGTTAAGAATATTTGTTAAATATTTTTCCCCACTTAGGGAACAAAAAGTATTATGTGAATGCTGTTATTCTAATTTCAAAAGTATTCAACAGCACACCACTTAAAAACAATGAAAAAACAAAGCATGACTTGAAGGACATTTATTAAGACAGAAAGATCCTGGCCCTCTGGGTCAAAAACTAGAGAAGGTGGAAGTTGATGTTGCAAAACACTGGAGAAGCTTAGGGAAGTTCCAGAGTAGAAGAGTTCCTCATTTTTCAGAGCTGATAACGGAATTTTTAAGATAGCCAGATACAATATAAAAATACAAACATCAATAAGTCACATAATATCAGTGATAACTGATTATAAACTGTAATGTTAAGAAAAAAATTTTGAGTTGCCATTCACAATAGTAACAGATACCAAAAAGTCACAAGAACAAAAGTAACAAAAAATATTTAAGACCAGTGCATTAAAATAAACAAATACAAAATGATCCTAGATGGAGTGCTCATATTGTAAAGCTGTCACTTCTTCCCAAATGAATTTCTAATTCATTAGAAGCACAATAAAAATACCAAGAGTATTATTACTGAAACTGAAAAATTAGTTAATACTGTAAATGAGAATATCCAAGATAATTGTGAAGAAAATAATGATGAAGAGAGGATATCTGCTCTTCCAGATATCCACCATATTGAAAAGGATTCGCAATTGCGTCATGAGGCTGGATAATGTATAATTAAGAAGTTGGGCTGACTTTAAATCTTAATTCTACTACTTGATGCTGTGAGCTTAATCAAGTTACTTAGTATACCTGTGCCTTGGTTTCCCTATCTGAAAAAGAGGGTTAATAACAGCATCTATCTCTTAGGGTTGTTGGGAATTAAATGAAATAGTATTTTTGTATTGTTTACAGAAATATCTGTGCATCGTAAATCCATGATATATTTAGTTATTTTTTCTTCTGGTTAGAAATAACATTTCGAATCCAGATCCAGATATCAGTTACTTAATAGGATAATAAATGCAATTCTATTGTACCCTCCAGTATTTGAATTAAGGAGCCAAATATAAATAATAAATATTTAAAGTATTATAAATTACTGATATGGAATCATTATAGGGAATCTTCTATTTCCTAGGTTCAATCCATTTAAAAGAGGTCTTAATTATGAAAGAAAAGTTTACGTGATTTTGCATTATAACATGCTCACAATACGTAAAGCTACAACTTGTTTTCACTGTTTAAAAATTCAACTATAAATTAGTGTTTCTTCTCAAGACAGTTTTAGTTTAAAAAGGAAGGGGCAGACTCTAAATGAAAACACAGAAGGAAATCTGAACAGATTATTTTAAAATAGAGAGAGAGAAATCAAAACAAGTTTAGACCACCACCACCTTCCTATACAGTTTATAATTTGACTTAAAAAAAAAAACGGTAGTACTGGGAAAATATATGTAACTCTATAATGAGGAGAAAAAGAATATTCAAATATCACTTATAAATTCTTTAAGTAGAAGTTGTATTGAGTCAGATTCTGCACAAAGAAAAATTAGGTCATAACATTAAAAATTTGGGCATCATAGCATTTCAAAACATAGATCATAATTTATATTTTATTGTTTATCAAGAAAATGGTTAGCAACAATTGATAAAGTCTAATATAGTAGACCCTCAATGGCAGTAACTAATCCTATCTTCCAGCATAATTGTACAACTTGTATGGAGTCTATGTGGCTCAATAGTAAGTATAAGGACTTTGGGGCCCAAAAGAATTAAACTGAACCCCAGCTTTGCCACCTGTATTCTGTGTCAAGTTGAGCAGGTCACTTAGCCTCTCTGGGCTTCAGATTAAACTACATAGTATATATTAGACACTGAATGATGGGAGTAATTTTTATGATAACCATTTTCTATACAAAATTGTTACGTTTTAAGAGATGTCAACTGACCTGAAAGAGATCCAATTTGACCCTTAACAGAGCTCTATAGAATTTTTATCACCTTCATTTTTGTTGTTTTAGCTGTATCTCTTAATTCTTCTAATCATTTGCTATAAGTGTTTTGAAATGAAAATATGTTTGGACCAAATGTTATGTTATTTTTTTTCCCTACTGCAAAATCAAAATGCTTCATGTGTTTGCCAAGGTCTTCCAGCAAAAGAACAATGTAAACATTCAAATAAACAATTTGCATACCTCTAAGCTTTGAATCTTATTCTCGGTGATATGCAAAATTCCAGTATGAACCAAAGTTGTTTTAATTTCTCTTTCAAGAGCTTGAATTTCATCCCATTTATTAAGCACTTCACACCTCTTTTTTTCAACCTTCTCAATAAGAGTAAGGCGCTCCTCCTTCATTACATTTTTCTCAGGTGATTCTGGAATATTTTTTAAAAGCAAAGTATTCTATGTTTAATACCTTAGTCCTTATTAATAACATTATGTATTAACAATATTATGTATGTTGTATATAGTTATAAACTATAATGTAACTCAAACTTCAAGCACATCAATAAAAATGATCTGATCCAAGTTAAGTGTATGTATTTCATTGCCTTGGTATCTATATATTTTTCTATATTGTGAATCTTTTCCTATTAAAAATATAAACAGTAAAGGCATAGCAACGGAGATAAAAGGAAAAAATTATCTGATCCAAGAATGGAGGGATTCCTCCTTTAATTCATTTATATAATTGATGAGTATTTATTGAGTGCCTAACACAGCGTGGGGAAGATGCATGGATGGATGACTTTGCCAGAGACGTGTGACTAAGTTGAGACCAGGAGGATGAACAGGAGTCAGACAAGCGGGAGGGTGTGGGGAGGAGGCAGAAGAGCAGAATTTGGCACATTCAGTAAAAGGAAAGTTACACAGTAGGATGGGGGCACTGAGGGACTGGTGAGAGACATGAAGAAATGACACTAGAAAGGAACAGGGGGCAGATCTGAAAAGGTCTTCTAACCTACGTGAAGAAATCAGTCAAAGCTGACTTGAAGGCTTTTAGGCTGGGAAGAAACACTATCAACCATGGTCACTCTGTCTATGGTATCAAAAGTGAGAAAGGCAAGACTCCAATCTGGACGGCCAGTAAGGAAGCTACTGCAGTCATTCAAATTATCAGATCACGATAGAACCTGGGGCATAAAGAGAAGTGGAGAGGAACGATTTAGGAAATAGAACTAGAATAGAATAGATCATGGTAGCTGCCATGATCTGGATGTAGAGGAGTAGATATCAAAATAACCCCTAGGTTTCAGCATGGCCATAGCTAAGAACAGATGTGGTGGGAAGGGAATAATGAGCTCAGTGCAGCAGAGAGGTAAGAAAGAGCTGGGTTTGAACCCAACTTGGCCACGGCCACTTACTACAAGCCCTGTTGACATGGTTGCAGGGAAGAGAGTGAAGACGCCTGTCAGTGGTGTTCTGACTTGAGCCGCCATGCATTTGGAGATGCCATTCATGGAAATTTCCAAGGACATGTAAATTCAGAGAGAGAGAGCGAACCCAACCTTGGACTTGTTGAGTTGACACTCACGTGCCATGTCCAGTAGGCAGTGGCATATACAGATCTTAAGCCTAAAAATGTATTTTAGCAGGGAAGAGATTTAGAATCAAAGACATGTGGATTGAACCAAAAACATGCTGGGCTCCAATAAATATCCGTATTTAAGGAGTACAGAGAGGCGGTGGAGACAGAGAGTAACTCACTGCTAAGGCTGCTTTGTTTTCAAGCAGCACAGCTAGATTCTGATGAGTGGGAGGTTTTATTTTTTTGAGAAAGAACGACGACTCCTTTTTGACAGGAAAAAAGGCAGAAAGAGTGATCATACCTACTTATACATAGGTGAGCAGGACCCAAGTCATTGCTGTCACTCAAACTTGCCAAATTTGGAAGAAGGGAAAAGTGGGAAGGTAAGTTTTGATACGTGAGGAGCTAACAGAGCAGAAACAGTCATTAAGCCTCTACCCGAACTCTGAGAGATGCTACCAAAGAAAGTCTTTGATCCCCACCTTGATCTAACCTGAGGGTTTCACCTGAAACAATTAACTGTCATCAAAGAAGCCAAAAGGAGTGTGACCCAACTGTTCCTCTTTTTTACCTAAAGAGGAAGACTGTGGTATCAAAATGGGGGCAATTCCACAGAAAATGTGTATGGTTGGAGAAGGCTTGCGAATGAGAAAACTTTAGAAAACGAATAAAGGAGGACGAATACAGGACACCAGATTTCTTCTCAAAACCGGTCTCAAAACCTGTTAGACTTGTGAGAACAACCTCAAAGATGCTAAGCGGAGAAAAGTGATTCCAGGTCGAGTTAGTGTGGAACCAGCCTGGAGGAAAAATGACATTTGAGTGAATCATAAGTGTAAACAGTAAAGATTAATGAGCAGCATACTTTAATTGGACTTATTTTGATTATTTAATCAAACTCTAAGTTGCGTATCTGATTTTGAGATAATTTTTAATATTGTTACTGCATAAATGTTCACAAAATGTAATTAATTTCCCGCGAACTGTGTGCTCCTGCCGACGTGTAATAACGATACGAGCCGACAGGCAGAGCAACTCCACCGTGCCAGGCCCTGTGTTCCTGCCGCACACGGGTCATCACGCTGAACCCTCCTAACGACTGAGCGAAGCACTGTCACTGCCCCCAATGACCAGGCAGCAGCTGAGATGAAACCAGTTCAGATAACAGCCATGTGAGTGGGTCGCTGAGATGGGTGGGTTGAGGGCACCCCAGACCTGGGCAGAAACTCATTGCTGTCTGGAGAAGCTGCCTCCTCTGATGCAGGAATAAAGATGTAAAGGTTGTGAAAACCAGGCTGGGCTGTCTTCCTTGCTGTTACCCTGGAAACCACAGGCCACGGCCCCGCTTCCTCTATTTCCATCTCACTTGGTTGCGCTGAAGTGTTCACTGTCACCACCCCCCGCTAAAATCTATTATATATTTCAAGACACTTTCTCTAAAATCAACAGCGTTTAGTCCTTCAGCACTTCCTCGGGGGAGCTGACTGTCATATTTATACCATTTGGTCAATTTTCTTAGAATCTATTCCAAATATCTTGGTCAAAGCTTGACTTAATTCTTACTACATAAGGTCCTGAATTCATTCAGTGTTCCACTAAAACCCACAAAGATCCTGGAGGAAAATGAAATGCACACAAGTTGTCTCTTGTTACAGAGAAACTCAGTAACCAAAAGTGCCCAAAGCAGCAGAAACTGGGATAATGATCTTGGCCCTGACAGAATCTCTTAAAGAAATCAACTGCTTCCTTGTGTCTTTAAAGTATTTCATTTAAACCACTTCAGATAAAATGAAAACTTACTGAATTTCTAAAGAACTTGATGGGGAAAAAAAGGAATAAAATGTAATAACCTCTCTGAACCTCTCTTTCAAACAACTAACAGAAGAGGCCATGAACAGTGGACCAGGTGTGAAGATTCCTCACCCGAAGGTCACAGCAAAAGTCACGTCAGAAGATCAATCACACGTTCACTCACCTGATCTCTTCTTAGTGGATTGCAGCAACATGCGTTCCAGCTCCAATTCACTTCTGAGTCTACGGTTTGGTGATAAAACATAGTGATGTGTTAGAACCCTGTTTGTACCTTTTTCCTTTTGTCTATTTTATACTACAGTCTTAAAATTGAGAAATAAGAACAGATCTTCTTAGTTTCTAACAAGAATGGTGATTTGAAGATGTATGAGAGCCTGAATCAGTCAAGTTCAATAAACAAAAGAATACTTTCTTACCAAGATTGCCTAAGCCACTGGTAAAGGAGCTGGTCTTACAGCATTTATTGATATTACTTTGTGACTTGAATTTTTAAGAAGCAAGGAGGCAAAGAAACTAGCATTTTACACTCTAGAGCCAATAATGAAATAATGAGGCCAATAATGGAAAAATCCTACCGATATTGGAATACATGTTGCATTTTCCCTGTTAATTATGATTGCATCCCATAGATACAATTTACAAATTCCACTATATTTAAACTAAAAATAAAACACAAGAAATTTTAAAAGGAGGAAATAAAACCTCTGTTATCTCTTTGTATCTTCTTCCTCGTTCAAAATAAACTACACTGACTATCTCTAATAGATTTAGAGAGAAAAAGGAATCAAATAAGTCTTGCATATACTGAGGGAAACCCTGTGATTTGGTTAAAAACCTCAGCACCACAAATGACTTAACACTGCCTTGTCTACAAGGGGCTTGATGGTTTAAGATTTTCATACACATTAACTCATTTTATGACAGACTAAAAGAAATAGGAAAGTATTATGACTCCAAGTTTAAGAAATTAAGGTTAAGTGGGTTAATAATAATGGTGAAAACCTTTTTAATATGTATTTCAGAGGGTTTAGTCTCCACAAACTTTTGATGTGTTGTGTTATATGAGACTTCCCTGGTGACGCAGTGTTTAAGAATCTGCCTGCCAATGCAGGGGACACAGGTTCGATCCCTGGTCCGGGAAGATCCCGCATGCTGCAGAGCAACTAAGCCCGTGAGCCACAACTACTGAGCCTGTACTCAAGAGCCCACACGCCACAACTACTGAGCCCATGTGCTCTAGGGCCCACGTGCCACAACTACTGAGCCTGCATGCCACAACTACCGAAGCCCACGTGCCTAGACCCCATGCTCCACAACAAGAGAAGCCACCGCAATGAGAAGCCCGTGCACTGCAACGAAGAGTAGCCCCCGCTCACCACAACTAGAGAAAGCCTGCACACAGCAACGAAGACACAATGCAGCCAAAAATAAATTAAAAAAAAAAAAAAACTTTTAATGTGTTACAGTTCTAAATGTTACTTATGTTTCTATTTCACTGTTTTGTTTTTCTTCCTGGGGACTTCCATTACATATAAGTTGGATCTTCTTTGCCTGTCTTTTATTTCAACCACTTTTTCTCTGACTCTTTTTCTTTAGTTATCACGTTTTAATTCTCTTGATTGTTTCTTGCTTTTTTCTAATGCCCCTTGTTACATTTTCATTCAAAACTATTCCTCCCTGGGCATGTCCTAGTTTAGTCTTGATCTATAATATAATTTTGACTTTTTCACTATCTTTCCTCAGTTGTCAAATCTTGTTTCATGGCCTCCTCTTTTGCTGCTGTTGATTTCTGTGCTTAGGTTTTAAATTTATGACTCAAGGTTGTTTTTATACCCTGAAATGCTCTTTTGAGAATATTTGGTTTAGTTTGCAGGGCTGTGGCACAGTCTTCTTCTCCAGCTGTTTGTTATTGTTGCCAGATGTTAGGGATTTTCATCAACTAAATTATATGGGTCCTTATTTTCTGTTTTCTTTTTAGAGTCAGCTGTGTGGACACAGACTCTGCATTTTTATGGTTAGGGCTCCTAGTTTGTGAGATTCTTAATTCAAGAAGACACTTTTCTGTCAGAGCAAATTATACTTTTGTTTGTGTTGTTTGGATTTTATTTTGTTTTGTTTTATTTCTTTTTTTTTTTTTTTTTTTTTTTGAAGAGATGGAAAAACAGTAGTGGGAGGGGTTGTGGTGTGCCCTTTGATTTTCTTCTCTTAAGGGGTTCTAAATTTCTCTCCCTTGCTAATTTTTCTCTTCCAAGTATGCTGATCACTTCCTTTTAACCCTCTTCTCACCCATATCATCATCTCAGAATTGTTTCCTTGCTTCCGCACTCACTTTTATGTCCCCTTCTTTTGAGTCAGTGCTCTTGTGGACCCCCCAGTAACCTGTGCAGTTTTTTCACTTTGGGTGGTTCACTCTCTCTTACACAGTGCTTTTAAGACAATTTTAGGATTCCTACTAACTCCATTCTTCTCTCTGACCCAGACTGACCTTGCTCTCACCAAGTTTTGCAGAAAGAGAGTAGATAATGTTTCACTGTCACAGAATGTTTATTTTCTATTTTCAGGTATGTTGAATTTAGGACACTTTCTGTCTTTTAGTTACACTGAAGGCAGAGTTTTGATGTTTGGTTTTTGTTTCTTGTTTTGTTTGCTTGAGCATATTTTGAGTGTGTCAGATTTACTTCCATCTTTTTTTTAATTCTTTAAAAAAATTATACCCTATCAGATTGTGGTTTCGCCCTGAAAGACTAATCACAGAGTTTAAAAGATTTTCTAAGTTAAAAAAATAACTAGGGCATTCTTAAAAGCTATCTTGACTTTGCAGCATACTCAGCCAACAATAAATCCTCAGGGGACAACCGAAGAGGACCTGAGATTCCTTCAGAAACCTCCCCAAACTCCCCTCATAGAAACACCAGATTTAGTAGAACATCCTAGTCACGTGTGTGACGGTTTGTGCAAGAGACCCGGCGACCAGCTTGGTGTTGATGAAGGCAGGGTGCCACACCCAACAAGGCAGGAAAAAGTGTAAAATATGCTTGTCACATGGTTTTAAGACATTGTAAAATAAGTGTAATCCCAGCATAGATCAACCCTCACTTGTCATTACGGTCCAGGGCTGCTTTGATGGTCATCACGAGCGCCCTCAGTTCCTCCCTGGCCTGGGTGACATCTGCGGTCCTCACCCTCCTCGTCTCCAGCCCCTGGATGTGAGTCAGCAAAGTCTGGGCAGAATGAGGCCGTAACAGGTGAGACAAACACAAAGCAAGGGTGAGGATTTTCCTTTTTCTGTTAATACAGTGTATTCAAGATGTCCTGAGCCAAAATGTAAATTCTAGTCAAAATAGGTAAATAGGGACGACAGAAGGGAGGGAGGAATATCAGAGGAGGGATAAATCGCCACGTGAAGATCTGGGTAAGGTATATATTTTTTAATCTTAAGTTCTTATTTTCCTAAGACATTTAGAGTGGTGGGGTTTCACTGTTGGTTTGTGTGGGGGAAGGAAAGTGCCAAATAAAGTGCTTCGAGCGCATTATTATCAGCACCACAATTGTTTCTTCCTAATTAGTGAGAAACGACATTAACTCGATGGCTATATATGGATATAAAGTGATGCTTCTCAAATGTGGTGAAACAAAGGTCTCTGCCTTCTTAAGTGATGGGCTGCCAAGTTTCCAGAAGCAGAAAGAAGGATCTAGTGCCCTGATGGCCTGGGGATTTTTTCATTCTGGTGTTTGATTGGGATATGGGCATATATGTTCCTTTATGACTTAACCTCAAAAAGTAAAGAACAGGGTAGACCCCCAGCTGGAGCCATGGCTTATTCCTGCCAAACAAAAGCTTTTTTCTGAAGCACGAAAAGCTCAAAACAAAGAACACCATGCAAACATGTGATTTTCGATTAAGAACCAAGTTAGAACGGACTTCCTTGCCAGGCTGTGATTTTTTTTTTTTTCCTAGACCAAGTAAGACATTCTTCTTCCCAATTTATAAGATAGGATTTTTAAACTTTATTGAAAATGTCAGAAGTCATCCTAGCTACAGTGCTACATTCTCTTAGTTTTGTAAGTGATAACGTCATTCCTGTAGTCCATCTTCCTTACTAAGCATCCACAGGTGTGGCTTAAGCCTGGAGGGAACCCCTGGAAGTTGGCACAGTGAGAGGAGGTAGCCACAGTTTATGTGGGCTTCTTGCTCTCCCCTGAGGGTAACAACTGTACATGCTTTCCAGTAATTACTAACGTAGCACCCTCTATATTCCCAAACCATTTACATCTATAGCTACTCCAGGGTTTGGGACTCCGGAGAGTCCCATCTCTGCTTCCGTGCTGTGTCTGTGTCCAAACTTCCCTCTTCCTCTAAGAACATCAGTCATTGGATTAAGACCCACCGTAACGACCGCATCTGAGCTTGATTACATCTGCACAAACCTTATTTGCCAAGAGGTCACCCAGCTTCCAGGTGGACACTATTTCACCTCATTGGGAAAATGCAGAAGGTACAGTTTGGAAGGAGCTGGTGAGGCATCAGGAGACAAGGACCACACACGAACTGTGGCAGCAAATGTTCAGTAAACAGCAGCTTAACAACAGTGTTGGAAACTGGAGATGTTTGTGGGACATTTTCTTACTTTTATTTTGCTGTCATAACGAATTACCACAAACTTAGTGTCATAACACCAATTTATTATCTCTGTTCTGTAGGGCAGAAATCTGAGTGGCTTTTGGACTCTGCTCAGGGTCTCACTGGGCTGAAATCAAGGTACAGGCTGGGCTGCCTTCCTTTCTGGAGGCTCCAGGGCACAAACTCCTTCCAGGATCATCAGGTCGTTGGCAGAATCCGGTTCCTTGAGGTTGTAGGACTGAAGTCCCATTCCCTTGACGGCTGTCAGCAGGGTCCACTCCCAGCTCCTAGGGGCCTCTCTCTAGTCCCTGCATCTGGACCCTCCACCTCACAGCTCCCAGTGGTCCTGAGTTCTTCTCAGGCTTAGAATCACAGAACTCTGACTTCCCCTTCTGCCACCTCTCCCTTCTGACTTCAGCCAGGGAAAGTTCTCTGCTTTTAAGGGCTCGTGTGATTAGATTGGGCCCACCCAGTTAATTCAAGAAGATCTCCCTATTTTAAGGTCTGTAACCTGCCGACTCAGACACCTAAGTGTCAGCCTCCAGGGGGACACTGGCTGGATACACTGTAATCTGGAACTCACAGGAAAGATTGGGGTGATGCATACAAAGCCAGGAGCCATCAGTGTAAGGGATCTCATCTACCAGCAGAGAGTGAGGAGAGAGAGAGGGCCGATTCTGAGTGAAGCAGACACGTGAGGACTGGGTTACAGAAGGACAGGCCTGCAGAGATCACGGAGAACTGGTGGCCAGAGATACTGCAAAAAACAAGAAACGTGCGTGCCTCCCCCGCCCACCCCTCACTGTTGCCTTTACCTGGAGTGTCCTTCATGAGTATAAAGCCCATTCCTATTAAAAGTGTCAGCTGTTCTACATTATGGAGGCACAAATGGGGCTTCTTTGATTCAGACAGTTTTCCAGTGTTCAGGAAATATGAAGAAATAGGTTCTACTTAAGACTTGCATGATTGACTGTTACCTTATACTGTTCTGTGGGCTGGGTCTTCAGAAGTAATAACATGTAGAGTTCATATTCGTCCTATAGAAAGAAAAAAGAGAGAAAAAAAGAAAGAAGGAAGAAAGGAAGCAAGGGAGAAAGGAGAGAAGAAAGAAAGATCCACTGGAAATGTGTTATGAGATTACAGTACAATGTAATATTCTTTGCATATGTAAATAAAATGGAGGCTAAGGACGTCAGTTCAGATCATTTTAAAAAATGTAAGAATGCTCCTGCAATATATTAAATAGTATACACACTAAAATGTACAAAATCTCACCATCTTTAAAGCATATTTGAATATTAACTATTGATGTCTTCAGGATAGAATCACAAAATACCTTGACACACGTACAACATATGACCTCCTGCCACTAGGATGCTCCGGGGATTTGGGTCCTACTGACCTTCCAGAGATGGAGATGTTCTCTGGAGGGCAGACCACCACACCCTGTTTTCAAGCCTTGCCTGTTCTAGGGACTTGGACAATAGCAGACTCCACAAGCAACCTAATTCCAGCTCAGCTATGCTATGATGGTCACTTTCACCATGAAATCACAACACACTTAGAACTCCTTAAAGATTCATATAAAATTATATATGCATAACCATAGACGTTTCTGTGTCACATATGTGCAGTTTATAAGAGTTTATCTACAATTAGGAAGCTTTAGTATAAATATATGGACTTCAGGAGTGAGCTAGCTGGGTGTTTATCTCACGTGGCCCATTTATGACTCACGTGGCTGTAGGCACATTCCTTCAAGTCTCCGTGAATGATTTTCCTCATGTGTAGAACAGACACCATGATACTCAGCAGAATTTCTGTGAGGCTTGAGCTCATGTGTGCAAAAAATCATGCATGGCTCTCAATTGTTATCTGGGAAAAGCATGTTTCTCTTACCTTAATTTCTTTCAAGATATCACCAAATATCAAAGAACTCTTGCAAATATCTTCAAAGACTTCTCCAAAGACCTGTAGTCTGTTGAACTCGTCAGGGTCACAGACACATATTTTCTGGAGCTTCTGGAGGAAAAAGAGAACCAGCCCATTTCAGGATGACTTCTTTTTCCTTTCTGATTAGTTTCTCAGGTTGAGGAATCAGACAGCCCATGGGGCTTTCTCTCAGGGGGCACAGGTCCCGCCCCCTAGCGTTGGGTCTCAGCAGAGTTGAGGGCCAAACCGCCTGGGGCTGAGAACCTATGTTTGCCTGATTTTTCTTTATTTATTCCCTTGCATCCTGTGAATCAGGGATTCACTCTCTGCCTCTACAGTGTCCTCAAGGTCCATCTCTTTCTATCAGTCCTCTCAGCCAAAAATCTCATCACTGTTTGGTTATTTCATATGTAGACTCTTCCCTGCAGCCTCACCCTTCCCATCACTAAGTACCACTCTCAGCCCTCGGTCGCTCACGGCAGCATGTCCCATGACGCCAAACTACCTTCTACAGACCGCTTGGCTCCGACTCGGATTTCACCTGCACCCTCAACTCTCTCCTCGCCCTCTCTTCACA